>NW_026535783.1:677500-1303000 GCF_028551555.1 Melozone crissalis
CTCTCATATATAAAACGTATTAATAGTCATTGGAACAATGGTTTGTCTATCACATATGCCTTCTCTTGACACTAATCTGTAGCAGCTTTTCAAGTCAGAGAATCCAATAGCAGAAGGAATAGGAGATTATGAATATTCCCCTTTTTGTGCTGGGTGTAATCAGCGTTTTAGAAACCCTCCTGGACCATTTCTTTATTAATTTTTTTTATCACTGCAGTTATCTTACATTTCACATTTCAGGAAGTCGTTTTGCTCATTTATTTGTTTCATTGCTCTGGGAAAACTTCACAGTGACCCTCCTTGACAGAAAGTTTTTCCTGGGATTTCCTTGCTGCACTGGGACCTCGTCTAAGAGAACTTTAGAGCTCCTTATCGTTTTTCATTGTCCAGACACAGTTTCATTTCACTCACCCACACACACGGGGACACACATCAATACATTTATGAAGCTTAGGTATTTCTGTGCATTTTCAAGAAAAATGATGTTCAGAAGCCTCCCATTGATTTTTTGATAAATGGTTCATGCAGAAACTTGCTTGACAGCCAACAGGAATGAATAAGCTTATTCCAATAAAATCACCACCATGTCTGATTACAATATTTTTCAATGGCCAGTTTTGTGCAGAGAAGGAGATCCCTACGGGGAGGTCATTTGTCAGCCTAAGTCAGAGCTTTAATGTTACTCTGAAATAGCTTAGTTGAAGTTGTGTGAGAGTTTCTCTTTCTCCTTTCAGAGGAATAAAAAAAAAAAAAAGTGTATAAAGAATGTAGAAGGGAAAAAAATAGAGAATCACAGCAGTTGTATAAATCAAGACACAGCGGCCAAAGTGATTTCCTGCAAGCTCCTGGTGCCAGTGCATTCATTTTGTGTTCTAATGGGGCACTTATTTGAGAAAAGCCTCTTTTACATTTTTCTACATCTACATTTCCTTTAAATCTATTGCAGCCTATTTCACCAGGGTCTGCTTCAGCACATTTTAATCATAAGATTATCAGATTCATGTTTATCAGTGCAGTGGCTACAATAATATATACTCTGTCTCTAGGAATTAGTTTTGCTCTCACCTCTTTCCATAATTATTTTTAACTAGACTATTCTGTGTCTGAAACAGTTTCTGCACTAAATAGTTTTTCGGTGGGATAAGAAATTTAAATGGCAATAATTCTACTTGCTTTGCTCCACAGTTGCCAGCCAAAGCAGATTTTTTTTTCCTGTGTAAAGTATGCATTTTTCTGGTCACATTAACCATTTCAGCACCAGCTTGAACCTGCTATCCTCAGTTAACAAGGCCTAATTTTGGTGGAGGGACTGGATGAAGAGTGAAGGAAAACTTTTTCTTCAGTATGCTCAGCAAATTCTAGGTGGGACTGTGAGAGGTGCAAAGAGGGACAGTTCCTGTGGGTTGGGGGAAGGAGGATTTCTCTTTTCCTATTTAGTCTGATCTGCAACTGTAACTAAAAAATTTCATTATTCTTTAAGGAGAAGATCAAGCCAGGCTGGATGTGTGCATGTGCTCTGCTACTCTTCCAGTTCTGCTAAGGCAATAATCCCTTCAAAAACACAATGAAAATTTAATTTCTGGCAGTGCCTATCCTTCACCTCTCTGTTTCTGAGAAGGTTAAATATCAGACATTAAATTTTATTAAAAATATTCAAAACATCTATTCAGTTGTTGGGTGTTGCCACAGGTAATTTTTAGGCGGCTTCTTCCCACAGCAGAGGGCCTGGAATTAGGTGATCTTTGGGGCCCCTTCCAACACAAACTATTCTAGGACTCTGTGATTCTGCCCAGAAGGAAATCCTAGTTATTGAGGCACTTAGTGGGTGTGGAGTCTTTCCTTCTTTTTGCCAGGGTCGGGATTACATGTGTGAGACGGAATTTCTTGTTGGGACTCAGATGTTTATCAGTTCTTATCTATTTTACAGTCTCACAAGCCCTGAGTTCGACAGCACTCCACTCTAACAAACTAAAAATGGCCCTGCATCTCTCTCTACAAGGCCTTTTAAGGATAAACTGCCCAATTTAGAAATGGCACCTAAATTATTTTTACTTTTAACCCAATAACCAACCACCTGTGGATTGCAGGGTGGACTTATTTATCCAATTACACAAAACCACCCAACGCATGGAGAAGAAGGAGAACAAGAAGGACCAGCCTCTGCTCTAAAATATCCATCTTGTTTCATATATATTACTGTATTCTAAAACCTTAAGCTCTAAGTTTTCCACCCTGTGATATTTCACACTTCTATTCAAACTCCACACCCAAAATTCCAGTTCCATCGTTCCATTTTGGAAGCTTCTCCACAGGTTCAGGCCAATGCAGTGTTCTCTTGGGGGTCAGCTCCTGTCAACACAGAATGCTCAAAATTTTCAGTGTCCAGGGCTCCAACACACAGGAGCGTGTCAGGAGATAATTCCAACTGGTCAGGCTGCTGAGCAGGGAATTTGGGTGGAGATAACCAAGGGATCATGGGGCCACGTGGGACCCGAAACCTCATCCTTCCCTGGATTTTGGCACCATTCAGAGTGAGACCATCAGGTGGTGTCTTCATCAGGGCTGGGAGGATGGTCCTCTCCTGCAGTGCTGAGCAGGAAAGTTGCTGCCAGTGAGGGTTTTAAGGTGGCCGAAGGAATCAAAAGTGTTGGCAAAAGCAGGTTTAGGGCAAAAGTGAAAGTGCGGCAAAGTTTGCTGGCAAGGTTCACTCTGCTGCTGACTAGATGGTTAAAGCACACAGAGAAAAAGCCAACAAAACCCTAAAATCAATCTGTCTGAGCCCAAAATCAGCCTAAAAATATCTGTGTGGAGGCTGGGTTGTAGGTAAGGGGGAGAAAAGGGTGAGGGTAAGAAAGGGCAAAAACAAGAAGGAATAAAGAAATTCCTCTTTTTGAATCACAAAGTTAAGAGCGGATCCCAGGTTAAACTGAGCTCAGGGCTTGAACAACACATTAGGCCTAATGGTTTAACATAATTTAAACTTAACAGTACTTAATTGATAAGTAATAATTTTATAATTTATTTATAGGTTATAAAATTGACAGTTTTATAACCTATAAATCTTTTAACTTAACATGGTTTAAGTTGATAACCTAAACTATGTTAAGTTAAAAGATCTATAGGTTTCAGCACAACAGCAACTCATTTTCAGGCAAATCCAAGTTACTTAAGGATCTAGGAGAGGGACATTCCTGACACATTTGCTGTGGCATTTTCATACCCACCCACACACAGACCTAAAGGTTTATATACGTGAAAAAGTGCCCTTGAATTCAGTCACTGACTCATGCAGGATGCCTTTGCATCTTCCTAGGGGATGAAGGTTGGGGAGTGGGGGAATCAACTCAGGATCCACTGCCACTGCCAGTGCTCCAGGTACATCAAACTGGAGAGCTCACTGGCTCTGAGAGTTCCCCACTCCCAGGAAAACGCTGCTGCTGTCCAAGAGAGCTCAAAAGCCTCTTTACTGCTGTTTATGGGGTTGCAAGAAGGTGGTTTAATCATGATTTTTCACCCCGGCCATAATTCAGGCCAGTAACTTTCCTTGAATGTTCGATAACAAAAACCTTATTTCACTTGGACCCAGGCAATAAAAATCTCCAAGGCCGTTGGTGAAAAAGCAGGAGCTCGTTAGACGAAATTCTTGGGAGCAGAAGGTGTTTCTAATGAGCTGGAGAGGGGCTCAGCCCAGGTGCTGCTCATCAAAGCCGAGGTCTAACGAGCACTTCTGAGTTCACAGTGCACCTCCAGAGCCTGGGCAGGGGGAGCTGAATGCACCACCACATCCTCTCCTTGACCAGACGTGCCTGACAGGAATCCATGCCCGTGGCAGGGAGGTTGGGGCTGCATCATGCTTTAACCCAGAAGGCAGACAAGCACCTCAGAGCTGCTTGCCCACCTCGTGGGGTGGTGGAGAGATTTGGAAGGGTAAAACTGATAGAACTCACGGGCTGAGATAGATGTTAATTGAGTTTAACAGGCAAATCAAAAGCTGTGTTAACAAGCAAGCAAAAGGAGGAAGCCATTCTCCATTTCCAATGGCCAGGAAGGTGTTCAGGCCCCGCTGGAAATGCAGATTCTGCCATGTGTAGCAGTGACTTGGGAAGACAAACACCACCACTCCAAACATCCCCCCGCCATTCCTACAACTTGCCCAGCTCTGCAGGCTGAGCATGGAATATCTGGGGTCAGCTGTCCTGGCTCTGTCCCCTCCTTGTGCTGGCCTGGGTGAGCAGCAGAGCAGCCCCTGGCTCTGTGTGGGCACGGCAGAACCAAAACATCTCCGTGCCACCAACACCACTTCCACCACAAAACCAAAACGGCCCCAAAACAGCTTTCTTGACAAAAATTAACTCTCTCCCAGAGAGAGAATGATCTCTGGAGATAATTCAGAGATAATTTTGTGCTGGGCTGGTTCTCTGCGAGCACTGCCCAGCAGAACCAAAACATCTCTGTGCCACCAACACCAGTTCCACCACAAAACCAAAACAGCCCAAAACAGCTTTCTTGACAAAAATTAACTCTATCCCAGCCCAAACCCTGCAATACTTGGATGATCTTGAAGGTTGTTTCCAATCCAAACCATTCTGCTATTCTGTGGAACAGGTGACTCAGAACAGAGGAGACTGGATGAGTGCTATAATCTGATTTTGGGCATGAAAACTCATCCTCCATTGCTGCTGCAGTGCTGCAGAGAACACATTTCACACAGAGAGGATTTCCTCTGTGCTGTGGGAGAGTCGTGGGCAGCACCTTGTGTCAGGCCCTTGGAGCTGGTAGAGATGTCCTGACCCTGGGTACCAGAGCCTGCAGAAGGCCCTGGGGCTGTGTTTGCCCTTTAGCTCTGTCACCCTGAACTAAACGCAACATTTTTGATGTGAAACAAAATGAATTTTAAGCTGCTGAAGGGCAAAGTTAACAACGTGGTTGCTAGCTTTGGATAGAGAAGGCAAAGGAACGAGGCAATTACAGCCCCTTATTAGCCAGCTGCACTTGGCTGGGGTTCCTGCCTCCACTCTGCTTGTTTGTTTGAGGGCTGGCAGGATGGATTCGAGCTTGTTAGGGCTAGGACCAGGCTCCTGTAATGAGCCACATCCATCTGGCATAATCTGTCCCTTGCTGGAGCCTCCTACTTAGGACAGAGTCGGTCTTTAATGAACTGCTTTGTTCACCAAGGCTTCTGCTGAGTGTAAACACACCACAAAGGGAATTGTCAATAACCTCTGATCTTGATGGTTAATTTGGTTACTGCTTGAATTTATGAGCTGGCTGCTAAAGTAATCTGTCTGATTTCAGTATCAGCTGCTGATACAGAAACATGTTTCCAAAATAAAACTCCATACTGGCTTGCCCAGTGTCTTGGTTGGAGAAGCCAAGTGTCTGCTGAGGAAGGCAGGAGCATCCCCGGAAATGGAAAATGCAAACCCCCACCCTCTGAGTTATTGTAATTTTGAAATTAAGGGGCTCTCAGGCAAAGATATGGGAATAGAACAACAGTTCTTTAATAGGAAAATTAAAAATAAAAATGTAATAGTACAAAACAAAAAACAAACCAGTGCCAGAGTGTGAGCAGTCCCTTCCCCCTGTGTGCCAGGGTGGTGTCCCAGCCCCATCCCATGGAGGCTCAGCTGTGGCTCTGCTGCAGCAGGGATCCTGCACAAGGGGGGAGTTTTCCTCTGCAGCTCCAGGGCTGCTGCAGATGGGCCTGGGCTCCCTCTGGCCATGCGGGGCAGCAGAAAGCCGCTCCTCTGGCAGTGCAGGGGGCAGAGGCTGCTGGGGCGTCCCAAAGCTCAGATTGGATCCAGGTAGGAATGCTTGGCTCCTCCCCTGGGCGGGGCATCTCCCCATGGGATGGTGGGATTGGATCAGCCCTGCAGGGACACTCCCTGGCCAGGGACAGGAGGTGATTAATGATGAATGGGCCATGGACAGGAGGTGATTAATAATGAATGGGCCATGGACAGCAGAGAGCTCCTGGAAGAAGGATTGGCTGTGGGAGAGATAAAGAAAACTGCCCAGTGAACAGAAGAGAACTGCCCCACCTCTAACAGGTGGAAATAGAATAAAGTGCCCTATTTCCAACTTAAGACACACAGGTAGTTCTGTCACACTCTTCATCAGCAGATGATTCATTAATTCCATATAAATGCCATATAAATGCATGTTCTCAATGCATGGCTGGTGAATGTACATAGAATCAACTGAGCTTGTAAGGCTTTAAGTAATTAATTCTGCTAGCACATCAGATTTATTCATAACCATATCACTCCAGGGACAACTAAAATTATAGGCAAAACACTGGTGAACAAAGGGAAACAGCAAGTTTTAACATGGCTTTTTACTTGGGAAAATCTCAATAAGCAAATGATAAGTTGTTCAGGTTTTATCAATGGATTAAAAAAGTTTTTAAAACTTTCATGTTGGAAAAGTCAAGTAGGCATTTTTTAGCTTCTTGAGAAATAAGCAGAAATAAAAACAAGCAAAAAAAGTGAGCTGAAACACTTTCTTGAACAGAAAAATGCGTGTAGTTTTGGTTTTGGGTTACATAACCTTTGAATTCACCTTTGAATTCAAATTTTTGTCAATTTTTCAGTGAAAATAGTGTTTCAAAATGAAAAACCATGAATGGTGAAATTCATTAAAATGTTGACTACAAAATTTTGGGAAGTTCAAAATAATTTTTTTTTATTTCATTGTTATGTTGACCTCTTCCAGGTAACTTTGATATTAAAATTAATCTTGTGTTGGGAAAGTCCTCTTCATTGGGAGGGTTTTATCCTGCATCAGACCTGGGAGGACACATTGCTCAGAGCGATAGGCGAGACTGAAAAAAGTGCTCAGCATCTGCAACATAATAAAGGCTAATTGTCTGTTGCTTCTTGATGATGTCCAGTGTGACCAACATTCATTTTCTTCAGGATGGTTACAGATGAGCTGTGTTTTCAGCATTTGGGCTTTAGAGCTCAAATTCTGAACAAATTTTGTCTTGATGTCATTTGCGCCCAGGCAACAGGGAATCTCTCATTACTGTTTTTAATTTTTCATCTTGGAATAAGTGGGAGTTTTCTTTTGCCTTTACTTTTGTAGCAGTACCTGGTGATATGTGAAGATTTTTGTACAACAAAAAGCTAAGACCGGGTTTACAGAAAGATTCTTTTTTTTTGGTAAGGAATCCTAAATTTACCAAGAGTCCTGCTTGCCGCACATTTATGGCTCATGGAAACAGAGTACATCCAGAGCTGGAAGGGACCTAAAAATAACATTGAGTCCAACTCCTGGCCCTGCACAGCACAATCCCCATAATCCCACCATGAGTGTGTTGTCCTAATGTTTTTTTGGAAAGGGAAATTCATTAATACCTGAGTGTGTCTACATCCCTTTGCTCTACACACGCAGCCAAAATGTAGAGGTGTTTCTCCGCAGAGCAATAAACTATTTTTCCCTAATAAATGTTGCTTCTTTCAGTATATGTTTTCCCTGCAAACAGCAAAAAATTCACAAGACAAGCTGTCCTTATTTACACATTCACAAACCTTGCAGTGGTGCACTCGTTTTGCAGAGGAATTGGTGCAGCGCTCGAGGCAGTGCAAGGCTGGCAGCCCTGAAAAATGAAGTGCTTCAACCACTGCAAGGCCTCCAGACTGAGGCTTCTCAGGCTAATTTTGCCTGAACCTCTCCTGGACTGCCTGGAGCTCTGTCTTGTCATGGTGTAACCAGATCAGTAATTTTTCTAAAGACCAGATGGCTATACCTAATTTATTTTACTTTCGCTTGTCTTTGTGCGATACAACCAGGGGTTTTTGTGCAGATAAGTGTAACAAGCCATTATTCTTCTGTAAAATTAAATGTTTCTAAGTGAGATGCTGGTGTAGAGGAATGGAGTCCTGGAGTGGGAGCAGGGCTTTTGAGAAATGGAGGTGTGGGATGTGAAGGAGCAGCCATAGGGTGATAAGACAGAGGAGACCTTATACCTATAGACAACTCATCATTATTCAGTTAAATAAGTGAAAACTGGGCAAAGTTAGCTTTTTGGGGTAAAAATGAGAACAAAAACCAAGTATATAATGTGAGAAAGGCCCTGTGCAAGTTGTGAGTTTGGACAGAATGTGACTCACAGAGTGGTGAAGAAAGACGAAAAGCACATTAATAAACATAAAACTACCCACAAGCAGGTCCTGGAGTAAGGAAGGAGAAACTCCCACCATCATCAAGCTGCTCCAAGCGCAGAATTCAGGGGGCTGAAATGCTTCTGTGGTGAAAACATGAGCAAACAGCTGGGAAAACTGTTAGAATCCAGAAGTGTGTTTACAGTATTAACTATATTGTGATTATTGAGGGATTTGGATTTGGGTTTTTTGGGTATTTGTGGCTGGGGTTTTTTTGGGTTTTTTTATTTTTGTTTTTGTTTTTTTTTTTTTGTTTTTTTTGTTTGTTTGTTTGGTTTTTGTCCCCCTTTTTTTGGTAACACTTTTTATTATTTTCCTTTAAATAACAGCTCTTTGATTAAGCTATTGTGGTTTTACTTATCCTGATGCTATATTCTTGATTCTGCATGTAACTGTATTGCTGTTCTTGGTCATGACAAAGTTTTGAGTGTGACTCAGCTAGACCTGTATTCAGGGATATAATCTTGATTAGATTCTCACATAACAACTGGGCTGTTTTCACAGTGAGTGGATGGAATTTAGATTCCTAAGCATTTATGATTACCACTTTTTTTATAATAATTGAAAGATGAATGGAAATAGAATTAAAATAGTCAATTGATGTTTCATGGAGGTTCTATTCCTCCTGCTCACCTTTTTCTTGTTTCACAGAGCTGCCACAATCAAGGCTGTTATCCCTGAGAGAGGGAAGGAGGAGCATTGGGATTGCTCTGAGAAAATAACAGGAATTCTGGGAATGACCTCAGTGTTACCCTTCTGTATTTATCACCCCCATTTTACTCAAATAAAGAGATAATGTACTGCATTCTTTGCTCTCTTACCCCTCCCATTTAACCAGTGGCACAAAGAGGGATAATTTCACTTCAAGCCTGGTGGATGGGACGATATGAAGAATTATGGGATGGTGTAAAACAGGGGTGTGGTTCAAAGGCAAGGCCCTGCAGATGCAATTTGTTTTAGGGAAAGAAGTCAAAGAGTCAACAGAAACCCATTTTTCTTGGGTTTCCCCATGACAAAGGCATTAAAATATAACCTGGTGCTCACAGCTTTAAAATTTGGGACAGCAAGCTCAATGGAAAGGAAAGCTGAGAGCAAACAAGGTGGGGACTGAAGACTGGGAAAAACATGGAAAATTTTGAGGAACCCATCCTGAAAGCACATCAGGAAAAAACCCAACCAACCAAAAAGGAAATGAGGCTGAATGCTAAGGCATGGGTTCTTATTAACTATAAGGACTTGCAATTTTTCCTTAACAGAATAAAGGAAGGGGGGGAAAAGAGGAGATTTCTTGGAGGTGGTGAAAAGAGGAAAAGATACAGAGGTGGAAGAAATTGAAAAGCTCCCCAGAAGCTAAAAAATTATATCATTCAGCTGTTTGATGTGGGATTTTTTGGTGGTTTTTTTGGGTGGTTTATTTTATTGTTGCTGTTTTTTAGTAGTTTGCTTTTCACTTGTAATTTATTTAACCTCTTTGTCCACAAATATTCACTAAATTAATTAATTAGGGCCTCAGTAAGCAACATCAGCTTTGGATTCAGGTGAGTGGGAGAGAGATTATTCTCCCTTCTGCACAAAGAATTTGCTTAACCAAAGATATGAGGTGTCTGGAAATGACCTGACAAATCTCCACACAGACGTGATCTGGAGTTTTGCATTTCTCTCTGTGGAAGTTTCATTTTGTGGCTTTTTTTTTTTTTTTTGGTTGATTGGGGTTTTTTTTGTTTGGTTTTTTTTTTGTTTTTGTTTGTTTGTTTGTTTGTTTTGTTAGTTTTTTTTTTTTTTTAAAGCTCTGCATGCCAAAGAAAAATGCAGTTGTATTTTGAAGGTGAATTTCTTGAGGGGAAGGAGAATGTTCTCCTACACATGGTGGAGATTTATGGCTGAATGGCATCAAATGAACTGTAACTGTCTTCAAATTTTTGCTGGTATTCACAGATGAACAAAAGTCAATAATAAAACATTTTACAGGCTGCATTTTTTTTTTTTTTAATTTTGGGACTTTTTTTAAGTTCCAGGTTGATTGTGTCTGGTGGGAAGTGGTGTCCTAAGAAGTAAGGGTGGCACGTGGGAGAGAATGTTGGTGCCATGGAAAAGTTGTATTCAATTATGGCCTTTTCCCAAGAGGAATTTAATGTAAAGGCACCAAGTCACTGCCCTTCATTACTCCAAGATAAAACTCATTGGTAATAAAGTAAAAAATAAAATTTCAGTGTTTCTAAAGGACATGCTTTCTGCCACAAACATCCTCAAACCACTGTGCTGTATAAACTCAGCAATTTAGGAAGTCTGATGGACTCAAGAATTCCAAGGCAACACAAGAAGGGAGATACAGAGGAAGCAAAGTACAGAACAAGACAAGAAAAAAAAAAAAAACCAAAAAAGCAAAACAAAATACCAAAATGGTTTATCCTAATATCAGGAAATTCTGATGCCATATTGCTGAAGAGATAATGCTGAGTGCACAGCTGTGAGGGGCAAGAAAAGTTTTCCAAACTGGCAAAAGCCTTGGTGAGGTCTTGGCAGTGAAAAATACCTGGAATTTGTGAGAGGAAAGGGAAAATTGTTCCATAATCCTAAAGTCAGTTGTCAGAATCTTGAAAAGATGAATATTTCATAGTGAATACCTTATGACTAATATTATGATTATGTTTAAATGTGCAGAATGTCTTTGCTGCTGTCATTTCAGCAAATGAATACATTAAACCATTTTGCTGGAATGTAGGTTTCCTGATCTCAAAATCCCCCTTTTTAAAATCTGTATCTAACTTTTTACATTTATTTTCTGTTTTCTGTAGCTTAATCCTGGAGGGCAACTCAGCTCCACAAAGCTACTTTCTGGGGAGACACCTGGAAAGGCAAAAATGAGGAAAGTTTAGGGTTGAGATAAAGAGAGGTCAATGGAGAAGGCCCCAGTCAACAAAGTTTTGGTTAGGATATTTGTTTTAAGTTTATATCTAATTTCTGCAAGTATTCAGTGATTAATCATATTCTCTTTAACTGCTATTTTACAGTTTTCAAATGCATTTTTGTTATCCCCACAAGGATAGTTACACACTACTGTTACCTGGTAGTTCTCTCTATAGGCCCAACTAAATTGACCTTATTTTTGACTGGAAGTGACTTGAATCTTATTTGAAATAAAAAATGAAACAAAATGAAACTTGCTTCATAATTTTCAAAGAGAACAACCTCAGTGTGGGCCAGGCATGAAAATACACATTGAACAGCAGCATCCCCAGCATTTCCTGGAGTGTTTTGCCTTTGTGGAAGCAGTAGCACCTCTGTGAGACATTATTAGACGGACAATTTTGCTTCATGAGGACTTTCTCAAGGAGATTTTAAAACTCACCCCTATCAGGCCTGATTTATTTGAGCAGTTTCCAGACAGTTTTGATTTTAAACAAAACAGACAGTTTTTGGTTTGGGTTTTTTTTTTAATTTGGTATGTGCATTTCTCTCCCCACCTTAAGTTCTTCTTGCACTGGTTTAAATATTCCCTGCCCAGAAAAATAGATAAAAAGTGGACTATCACATTCAACAACATTTTTCATCACATAAGGCACAAAAAAGTTATTACATTCAACATGTTTTAACACCAAAAGCAAGAGAAAAGCATTATCACTCAAAAGAGCTATTTTTTCTCTTTATTAAAAGAAGCTGCAAAGCTGTGGTGAGTCTCTATTGTGCCATCTAATATTTATTTTAGCACCTTCAGGGTGAGTGCATCCCCTGTGGCGCAGTGCCATCCAGTGGGCCCCCAGGTGATCCAGGGCAGCCACGGGGATGCAACAGTGCCAAACCTTTTGTTTAAAAAAAAATAAAATAAAATAAAATCAAAAAGTCAGGTCCGACTTGTCTCAAAAGCCCCTTTTTGATGCAAAAGCTGCACTTTTGGTGGTGTTTGTTCCAGATTGCTGTGGGTGGTTGCAGGCCCGTGGTCAGGACCAAGGCCGCATGAGTGGGACAGCCAAGGCCCAAGGCTTGGCTGTGATGCACGAGGAGTTTTTTCCTCACAATTCATGCTGAATCAAGAAAAGTCACATCCTAAGGCAGATTCAGGAGGTTTCCCATCTCCCTGGAACTTTTCCTTCCTTGCCCATTGTGCTTCTGAAATAACTTTGAGTTGAAAACTAGTGCTGAAAAAAACCTTGTTGCCTCTGACAAAATTATTTTGACTTTCAGAAAGGACTCACTTCCTCTGCAGCAAGGAGCTGCAACCATTTTCCCCCCCAGAGGCGGAATCTACATCCTTGCTTTTAATTTTTTGACAGTTCTTGGGAAACTTTTGAAACAGAAAAGGCAGAAAAAGCCCCGGGAGTTCATCCCAGGGTCTGGCTGGTGCCAAGATGAACACTCCGTGACCCCAGGTGGATAAAGGCAATAAATCTGATTTATACACCTGCAAACATAATGCTGCTCCATGCAGAAGTGGTGAGTGAATGCTCTCTGGTGACCCTTTATGAAGGCAGTGTTAAAAGTGTTAATGTGATCAATAAAAAGGGAAGGGGCCTGGGAGTGGGACTCAATCTGAGCTGTCGAAGCTTTACAGAACATTGCCACTGAAATAAATATTTAGTAACTCTGCACTAAAGGTGGTTCTTCTGACAGGATGAGTGTCATGCCTCACAGCACAAAAGTTATGAGATTTTTTGGTCTGTTATCAAATAACGTATTTTTTTTTTTTTTTTGTGGGCTAAAAAGACATTGCTTCTTTTCCCCTGACTTGCTGGTGATTAAAAGACAGTCCCACCTTTTACCCCCTCTACCCTCCATCTTTCTATTTTTGGGAAAAAAAAAAAAAGTACAAGCAGTAGAGGGAAAAAATAAAAAAGAGTACAAAGAGAGAAGAGAAATAGGTGAAACAATAGGAGAAAAGGTGTGTTACCCCCCTGAAACTGGTGTGGCTGTGCAATAGATGCTACTACGTGGCACTATGACATGGTTTGAGGTGGAATTGTGGTTGCTTGAACCTTAAAAATACTCCAGAGCTCATGATTTGATTCACAGGGAATGCACTGAAGACTTAGACATGAAAAGTATTTGGATATAATATCAGTTCCAGCTGTAAAAAAGAACAATTTTTTCTCACTGCTATGAGATTACTGCGTCTCGTACAACATGATGTTGTTTTGTAGCTACGTTTTGTTATTAACTAATTTCACAAATTTATTTTTAGACAAAATCCAGACCACTTCACATGAAGCTTCCAGCTGTGACAGTGAGGTGGTGCAGAACTGTGGGTAAGTAACACATAAATAATAAAATTGTGGCAGGTGAGAAATTGGATATTTTCGGACAGATTTGGAGGACTTTGGCATAGAGGAGACCTCTGGAGAAGCTGTTCCTGCTATGAAATGCCTCAATAATGTTGAAGAATAAAATGTTTTCTGTCTGCTGGACTGCTCCAGGTGCTGTACATGGACCTTGAAATTATATTTTCATGACTGTTTCAGCCTCCAGGGACTACACCACACCCACCAAAGGGGCATTTTTCTTTTCAGTCATAAAATCTCATATTTTTTGCCTATGAAGGGCAAAGCTGCAAGGGCATATTTACCTGACAAGAAGTTACTTGAGTCAGGTGAATGGTTGGGGCAATGCTGCTGGAAACCAGCAGGAGAGAGATGGAGGGACAGGGAAATACTGTACTGGTGTGAAATAAATTATAAATTTGACATCGAGCAGCCCGGAACTGGAACGTGCTCTGTGAGACAGAAGGGGTGATAAATTGGCATCTGAGTGTCCTTGAATCCCCACAGTGCGACTTCCTGGAGATAGGGAGGGAATGCCTCAGAAAACAGCACAGAAAAGCCTCCTAAATAAAGAAGAGTTTTGCAAAAAAATAGCAAAACCAATTGTATTTTTAGTAATGTACGGGCTGCAACCAGTAGCAAATTAGTTTGTTTCTCATCTAAACTCAGTGTATTTCAGACATTTCAAGTTCATAAATAGCTTAAAATGCCTTGAAGTATATTATTCTTGGTGCCTAGGACAAGCAGGGAGGAAAACTAAACACAGGTAGCAAGGAGGTAATTCTTCCCTTCCTTCCCCTTTTCTTTCCTTTTTTTTCCTTTTCCTTTTTAATTTCTTTTCCTTTTTAATTTCTTTTCCCTTTTCATTTCTTTTCCTTTTTTCTTTCCTTTTCCTTTTCCTTTTCCTTTTCCTCTTTCTACTTTCTTTCCCCTTTTCTTTTCTTTCTTCTTTTCTTCTATTGTAAGAAAGACAACCAAAGCACTAATTTTTTAAAGCAATTTCTGAGAACACTTCCATCACTGTGGTTCCAAAGTCACCCCCCCAGTGGCAGCCAGAATTGTGTTCTAATATAATTTTCAGCTGGCTTTGTGCTTTTCAGCAGCCCTTTTGACTCTCTCCAATCAGGGTAATTAGATTGAGGCCAGCCTCAGGTGTCCTGAGGGCTGCTGTCTTTTCCTGTAAACAAAAATGCCTAGGAAAATGAAAACCTTGAAATATACCTGTTTTCAGATGAGGTCTCACATGTACTCCGTGATGCAACAAATCTTCACTGATTTTGTGTTTTATGGCTTATCTCCCAAAAACTCCAAGGGGAAAAAAATCAAGAAATCCTTGGTGAAGTTTCATGCAATTTCAACTATTTTTTTTTCTGAGTATTTTTTTTCTCAATCACTAAGAGAAACCCCTCAATATTATTTCAATATTTGTTTGCTGGAGATATTGCCTTAGTTCCCAGGAGAAGAATTTCTAGTGACATATCCCAGTGGTGGAAATTGCTTCTTTATGTTACGTCTTGGTACTTAATAAAAGTGTTGATTTATTCATTTTTTACTTTTTAGCTTCTTAAATGCTCACATGAGTCCTGCTTTTAAATGTACTGGGCATGCTGGAGTGGGGAGTGGAATCCACGCAATCTGTCACCCTCTGTAGTAATATATAAAATTGTTAGCTCCAGCAATTATTATTATTTTATTTGTTTTGTTTATGTGTTGGGGTTTTTTTTGTGTGTGTTTTGGGTTTTTTTGTGGGGGGGGAGGAGGTGGGGGATGGTAAGAAGTAAATTCCCCTGTAATAAAAGAACACATTATTGCCTTCATGCCATTCAATTTATTCCCTGCATTTTTAAAAATTATTATTCATGTGGCTGTTGTGAGCATGAGGTTTAATTACAAATATGAGAAATATGCCAATATATTTTATTTCCGTGAAATATATCAAAACACCTCGGTTAAATGAATGGTTTATTATAGGATGAGTTATATATTAAGGTTGTTTTTAGTAGCTTAAACTATTTTTTCCTAGAGCTTATTTATTCCATAAAATTGATAGTTGCAAGGAAAAGCTCTTCTGCTTTCTTGCCTTTTCTTTTTTTGGCTAAGCTTATAAATCCCAGCTGTCCTGCTAAGGTAACCACTACCAAATATACTTTAGAACACAATTTTCTCTGTCCCTTTACTGTATTGACTTTTGTAGAGGGAAAAAAAACCCAACCTGAACAGGACATGGCTAAATATCTGGTAATTTAAAAACAAACAAACAAAAAATAAAAGGAGAAAGACTTATAGTCAGGAAGGAAGCTTTTGAAAGCAGAGAGTACTGGCCTCAGATTGCTCCCACTGAAAGTGCAATTATTGACTTCAGTGGATGCTGAGTAATGTCAGCACTCATACAGATAATATATTTTTATTTTTCAAGATTGTATGTGTATTTATATATATATATATATTTTTTTTTAAACAAGTATACTTACCTGCTCTGATAAAGAAACATAAAATTGCATTTGAAAATCAGGGGGATGAGGTGAACTCTGAGATGTTGCAGCCAAAACCTGAGGGGGACCTCAGGTCCTGTGGGCTCCAAATTCTGCTGCACATGGTGGGGGCACAACCTGGACATATCGTGCTGTGGCTCATAAAAAGGAGTTATTTACAAAAAAAGTGCATTTTTTTTGGTTGACTGCACTAAAATCTTTCTGCAAGGACCTCCCTCAGCTTTATCACAAAAGTCACACAGGGCAAATTTCGTCCCAGTCAAATATATTTGGTATTTTGCAACTGTAAAACAAAGCTCAGGTAGAGGACTTTGGAATAATTTAAGAGCAAGCAGAACTCCCATTTAAACCCCAAACTCCTGGGTTTTAAAATGATGTTTAAAAAAAAAGTTATTTCAAAGGTTAAATCTCATGAAAGTCAGAGGAGCTTCTAACCCGTTCATGGCCACAAAATCTTTCATTCATGGCTGCAGAGAACTTTCTGCTGCAGCTCTCCAAGGGTTTGAAATGCTGGTTTGTTTTTCAAATATGGTACAGCAAACCCCACATTTGGAGACCTTATTCCAGGTTATCTTGAGTTATGGCCTTGCCCAATGGCTATCCTTAATGGCTCATGTGTTTCTTTGCAGAGCTAAGAGCAGGTTGGGCGTTCTTAATTACACACATTTGTTATTTCCACTCCAGCCAGCACTTCAGAAATATCCTGAATGTACATGCTTGTAAGAGGGTGGTAACATTTCTATATTTTCTAACAGTTAAATCCTGTAAATTCATCACTGTCCCTTTCTCCTTCTCGTATCCATGCATTGTCCCCTTTCACCAACATGTACTAGTGAATATATATTTCTCTAATATAACATTCTTCTACAGGAGGTTTCTAGGTACTTCCCTTTCAAAACAATTCTTGCCACTTGTTTTTATATACAAACCATCACCAAACTCCTTTAAAGCTTTCATTCAAACTTAATTTCACAGCAAACCTACTCAAAGTGAGCTTCCCAACTTTGCTTTTCATGTCATAATTATCAGAATCTTTTCCAAAATATTCAATAATTTTTTCCCCAAACACATTTTTTTTTCTTTCAACGAGGCTGGTCTCAACACACAGGGCTAAAAAATTATTATTTTTTCTTCTTTTTGTTGTTTTTTCCTGAAGCTGGGCAAGCTTGTGGGCTCAGAGAATAAAGGCTGTGGCTGTGCTCTGCAGGTGACACAATCCACAGGTCTGCTGAGGGGTCATTTTGCTGCTGGAGACAGTTTCCTGCCTTTGGATGGGACATAATGCCCATTGTGTAAAACACCAGGTGATCTGAATTCATTGGGATATTATCTGCTGCTTCACAGTGGCTCCTGCTTGTTTCAATGTTGGAGGTTTTTTATTTTCTATTTTTTTCCTTCTTTTTTTCCCTTAAAAAAAAATTAAATATTTTGTTCCTTTCATACCCGCTGCTGAAGATGCTGGGTGAATTTTACACTTTCAGGTTTCCTTGGTTTGTCTTTTCATGGCCTTTATTGATCAGGCAGCTGGATTCCCTGCTCCAACAAACAGCCAATACACAACTCTGTTGAGCCACATTTTATTTCCAGGGGGGATAAACAAACAATTCTGTTCTAAAAGTTTGTCTGCCATTAGTCCTTTAAGCCATCTTAATGCTGAACTGCTTAATTTTTTCAATCATATTATTGCCCATAGCTATACAGCAAATTCCATAGTGGTGTTGGAAGGGTATTTTGATTTTTCATAGAGGAAACTAGACTTTGCAAAAAAAGAAAAAAGAAAAAAGAAAAAAAAAAGTTGGTTCTCATTATCTTCACTGCTATTTTGTAAGTTTCTACCCATGATTCTATCAGGTGTCAGTCTTCCATCGCTTTTTTTCTCTTGGAATGGTCAGGTCCAAGATCTCGTCAGAGCATAATCATGTCTTTTCATCAAAAGTGTGGGGTTTTTTTGGTCTAAAGTCACACAGACCTTCACAAAGAAATAAAGTACAGGTCACATAATTCTTAAGATTCATAATATCCGATTTTTTTAAAAAAAATCTAAAATTAATGTAATATTAATGCCTGCTTAATGTACTATTCATTAATACAAATGAATTTTCATTATGCATTAATTTAATTATTGCCTCAGGAAGTCGTAGCTGATACTTCTGTGCCTAGAGGGGGGCACGATTATATTGAATTCAAACTTCACCTCCCTGAGCTGGACTTGCAGAGATGCAGCTCTGTGTGGGTCACACATTCTGGGAAGGTTCTGAGCGCCCAGATCTGCTGAGGCAGCTGCAGAATCCAACTTGTGGTTCCCAAAATAAGGAAAAAAAAAATGCCCCATCATGCAATTTTGTCTCCTTTATTTCTGTAGGAGAATGGAATCAGCTGGGGAAAAAAAGGCCTAGCAGCTCTGGGTCTTGTGGAATCTTGGAGTCACAGAGTGGTTTGGGTTGGAAGGGGCCTTAAAGAACATTTTGTTCCATCCTCCTTGCTGTTCTTTCTGGTTTTCTTTTATTAAAAAAAAAAAAAGTAATTAAAATTCATTTTTGCCATGATTAGCTGCAAAATGGAAAATACTTATGCCTTCAAGCAACTTTTTAGTGTCATGCTCCCTGCTTTATTATCAGGACCTTATAATATTTGTTAAATTGCTACCGCAAATTTTGATTATTGTAATTTGTATGAAATAAGCCACGTATGTTTTTATTCAATCACCCCACAAGAGGGATTTTCCCTCCATATTCTTCATTGAAGAAAAAAGATTAAATATATTTTAAAAGGGGAATCTTTTCTTCCTGAGGATTTTGAGTGCTCCAATGAGCATCTGAAAAGTGGAAATCATTCCCTTGCCATTGACCACCCAAAAACTGAGGCATTTGTCAGCCCTGGCATTTGTTTCCAGAGGATGGATGTTGTGAAAACAGCATCAGCTATTCCAGGTACTTATGAACAATTTCACCTTGTGCTTCTTATTGTGTTCCTGTAGAAAATAGACTGAAATCCAAATATGCTGGTTTGGGCTTAGGCATTTAAAATTGTATCCTTTATCACTTCAGCCTCAAAAACTTTACATTTCCAGCCAAAGAGAAACAGATAACGCAGAAGGTCGGGGCAGGAAAAAATAGCAGCAGAAAATATCTATTCCTATTTAAAATTCCTTGTTCCTACCAGGGATTGGCTTCCCCCCCCCCCACCCCCCAGTGTTTTATCAGAACCCAAATCCAGCAAGACAAATGCTTATTCCTGAGTGAAATATTCCAATGGAAACATCCCACAGCACATTTACTTTTCTCATATGCGTGCACACACGCATATTTTATAGTTTACGATTTCACTAGTGGCCCCTGTTAAGACTTTTTGGGGTGGTTTTTTTTTTTTTTTGCCACAGTTGGTGTTAGCAGTTTAGCAGGATTTAACATGGTGTAGCACAAGTGCTGTCTCTGTAGGAGGCAAAATGTTGTACACAGAGGTGGTAAAACCCAGAATAAACCTGGGGTGTTGTCACCGTGATATTGTATGAAAAATCCCTTCACCAGGATTTCTTCTCCTGGGAAGCTTCAGCTTCTCCATGTTTTGCTGCTCTGGAAAGAGATTTGGAGAATTTTTTGCCCAGCATGTGAATTGTTTTTAACTAATGACCAATCACAGTCCAGCTGTGTCAGGACTCTGGTCTGTCACGGGTTTTTATTATTCATTCTTTTCTAGTCTTCTGATGTATCCTTTCTCTTTCTTTAGTATACTTTTAGTATATAATTTCTTGTAATAGAATAAATATAATATAATATAATATAATATAATATAATATAATATAATAATCAGCCTTCTGAGAACATGGAGTCAAATTCTCATCTCTCATTTCATCCTGGGCACCTCAACACAACAAGGTGTCATGGATTGTGTCCCAGGCAACTTTCTGAGGCAGAAAAATTTGCAAAGGTCAAAATATCTGTGAGAAGAAAAAAATATTTTAAAAGATTATTTAAAAAAATTTGAAAAACCACACTTATGCACGCGAGTGGATCATTGCACTGTATTTGTGCAAAATCCTGGCGTGTTAAGAAGGGGAAGTCTCAGGGTCAAGGCCAAGAAGGATCACACAGAGGACCAGTGGAAGAGGAAATGTCTGTATTTCCCCCTCTGGAGGTTTCTTTGTTCTCCCCATGAGCATCACGCCAGTGCCACCGGTTCTCCCTTCCCCTGTTCCCCATGCAGGTCCTGCCCCACAGGAACCTCAGCAGCTCTCCAGCCAGGAATTATTCCTCAGGAAATAAGGATTCTGTGCCAGCACAGCAGCCTGAATGACCTGAGTTTGTGAGTTTTCAACTCAAAAAACTGTGCAGGTGCTCCATGCCCCCGTGAAGTTGTGTAAAACTCTATTTTATTAACATTTATTATTTCTGCTGGTGCCCCACAGGCTGGGTGAACACGTTAATGATCTCTGCACATGGGAGGCTCCAAGCTGCTGCTATAAACAGCATTTCCATTATGGTCTTCAGCTGTGCATCCTCAAAATTCACCAGGATAACAAAAGCATTGCTTTTCACCACTTCTGTGTTAAGGAAAAAAGAGGAAAAGCTGAAATTCTGCAATGCTCCAAATTGTCAAGACACTGCAGTTATCTGAGAAATGACCAATAATAACAATAATAATAATGATAATCTCACCTTTCCAGTCCTTTTACTGTTGGATGTCATGAGAATAAATAGTGATTGTGTCGGTTTTGGTGGAGAATGCAAACACGGGAAATCATGTTTAAAATTAGATACTACAATTATCCTTCTTTTTCCCTTTCAATTTTCTTTGCACAGGCATTGGGAGATGTCATCTTTTAACTGCTATTATTTTGGTCCATTTCATAACACATTTTGAGGCCCATAATTTCATTCTTTCTATTCTGTCACCCCTTTGAAGCTATGTAGTATAAATCACAGACTAATGTGAAATGAACTAATAAATTGGTACATAATAGGCAATTTCTTTGTGTCTGCTGGAGTATTTCACCCACACTAATAAATACATTATACTGGATATTTGTAAGTGGCTTTTGAAGAATGCAAATTCAGAAGTCTGCACTTCTGGAGAAATTTAAACTCTTGACATTCAGCGCTCAGAGAAGACACAGGAATTCGGGCCTGGATGGTTTTGTTTGATTTGTATTTGTTTTCCTGGTGATAGAAACACAGTTACCTGTAGCCATGGAAGTAATTTGGGGAAAGAAACTCCAGCTAAGCAATGCAGAAAATAATCTCTTTATGATGACCTTGTGTCAGTGCCAGTGCAAAACTCTCTTCACAGCCGAGTGCTCCAGCCCTGGGGATTACTAATGATGGAAAGTAATAGTTTTTAAACTCCCAGTCACCTGAGCTGTGTGTCACACACATTTGTTCCCGTCGGAATTTTAAAAATGCATTTATGCAGTATCTTTGGGGATGTTTTCAGAGCAGTAGAATCACCTTGGTGATAAATTTGCTTGGATTTCGGGCACGCTGCAGTGAGACACTGTTAGTGATGAGTTACCTCCAGGGAGCCCAGCAGATCAGCACGTGGCAATCGAGGAAACATTGGTCACTCTCTGCTGTGTGGGTGTTCAGTAAAACACTCCCTGGAAATGCTCAGGAAAAAAAATTGCAGAATTTCTGCTTTGTTTCTGTTCAGAGAGACGAATAAAAACAATCACTTGGATAATGAGAAGAAAAACCCAAATATTTATAGGCTTAAAAAAATCCAAACAAGGTGTATCGCTTGCGACCTTCAGTTCATTCCTCTCTTTCTGCACATCTGTTTCCTACTGAGCATTGGCCAGCCCAGTTTTGAGACATCAAGCCCTGAAGATGCCAGGTTTTATTTTCTTTGAAATGTTCTACATCACCTGACTCTGCATGCAGGAAGTCAGTAATAATTTTATGGATATCTCTGGTTTGTTTTGAAATCTTTCCTCAGTGTGAAAAGCCAGGTGTCTGCTGAGGGAGGCAGGAGCCTCCCTTGAAATGGAAAATGCAAACCTCTTCCCCCGAATTATAATTTTGAAATTAAGGGGAATAACAGTTCTGTACTAGGAAAATTAAAAATATGAATGCAATAGTACAAAAAGAAACGACTGACAAGGTCAGAGGTAGAACAGTCCCTGCCCCCTGAGTGCCAGGGCGGTGTCCCAGCCCCATCCCATGGGCGCTCAGCCCTCCTGCAGTGCCAGCTGTGGCTCTGCTGCAGCAGGGATCCTGCACAAGGGGGGAGTTTTCCTCTGCAGCTCCAGGGCTGCTGCAGATGGGCCTGGGCTCCCTCTGGCCATGCGGGGCAGCAGAAAGCCGCTCCTCTGGCAGTGCAGGGGGCAGAGGCTGCTGGGGCGTCCCAAAGCTCAGATTGGATCCAGGTAGGAATGCTTGGCTCCTCCCCTGGGCGGGGCATCTCCCCATGGGATGCTGGGATTGGATCAGCCCTGCAGGGACACTCCCTGGCCATGGACAGGAGGTGATTAATAATGAATGGGCAATGGACAGAAGGTGATTAATAACGAATGGGCCATGGACAGCAGAGAGCTCCTGGAGGGAGGATTGGCTGTAGGAGAGATACAGAAAACTGCGCCATGGACAGCAGAGAACTGCCCCACCTCTGACAGATGGAAATAGAACACACACCCCCTGCCACATCTTGCATTTCCAACCTAACACAAATCTAATACTCATTATTAATGCCAGACCTGAAAACCTGAGGCATAGAAGCAGTGCTTTGCCAGGGGTGCTTATACCGAAGAATGGTTTGGGTTAAAAGGGACCTTAAAGCCCATCTCATTCCACCCTGCCACGGCAGGGACACCTCCCACTGTCCCAGTGTCCAGCCTGGCCTCGGGCAGTGCCAGGGATGCAGGGGCAGCCCCAGCTGCTCTGGGCACCCTGTGCCAGGGCCTGCCCACCCTGCCAGGGAACAATTCCTCATTGCCAAGATCCCATCTAAATCTATGACCTTTCAGCTCATGATGTAACTTTGGGTGAGCCTGAGGTGGAGTGTATAGCCAAGTGACTGCACTGCAAGATAGCTGTGTGATGTTAAATGAGAATTACTGCATGCATTCAGTCTTTAAGGAAAGGAAATTATCTACTTTCACTTGACTTATTTTGTGCTTTTCAGCTATTTTTGAAATTTATCGAGACAGTGGGTTTTTTTAATCTCTAGCTGGAAGTGGATGATTAGTCACAGATGAACAATTGGCATGGGAAAAAAAAAAAACAACCAACAAAAATTATGTGCATTAGCAAGTACAGAATGCAATAATGCAAAGAAGTGTATAATATGATTGTATGTAAAGATTTTAGTGAAGCATTTCATGTAATGGCTCATAAAATTTGGCCTGGAATGTATAACTCAGGTCAATTGGGAAAAGCATGAAGAGAAAATTACCAGAAGATCATTAAAAAGGGCCATGATAAACAGTAATGTGCTGGGATGTTGGAAGGTTGCTGTTGGGAAATCAAAAGGATTAACACCCACTGTCAAACACTCAACAGCATGAGCTGTGCTCCTTTACAAGCTTCCAGGCAATTTATTTTCTTCTTTCTTTGTAGAACAAGTGTTTCTGTGATAAAGAGCATTGAAAGCCCTCCCAGCATCTGGAGGGTGCTGCCCAAACAAGCTAAACCTTTGGGTTTATCAGCAATTTATCAATAAACCTGGCTCCATGATGCTTATTTTCTTTCTCAAGCCACTTCTGTCTGTCAAGAATCAGATTTTGACAGCAATTAGCACAGTGCTATCGCTGAGGACTACCCCCTCCTTTGTAATATTGAAATCTTGTCTTTTGGCTCTGACAATAAAGCTAAAAATAATCATCTGCTTCCAACAAAACCCATCCTGTGGGATTAAATGTGAAAACAGAGCAGGTATACTCTGCTGGTTCCTTGGTGAGCAAAACAAGAAGTCACCACAGTTGGCAAGTGACAATTTTATGGGTTTTTTTGAAATTTTTGAAACGTCCCCACGGCTGCTTCTGTCTGAAAGGTCTGATTATTCACTGCTGCAGATTTCATAATTTTTTTTCTCAGGCTGAGACAGTTTAATTTTATCTGTTGGGAAAAGTGGTGAAAAGAAAAAAACAACCCACCTACTGGAACCAGCAGAAAGCGCTTGGAGGATGATGGAACATAAAACAGCTCAGTGTACATGGTCAGGTGGTTTAATGATGCAGTTTTGTTATTTCGTGATAATTAGTGTCACTTGCATGAAAGCTCAACCCTAAAATATATTGATTTACTCAGAAATTATCTGCTCCAATGGTACCCTTAGGGACAGCTGTGAGTAATAACAGAGGGAGGGGATGCTGGAGCTGGATGGAAATTCAGACAAATGGGCAGGCAGGTGATTTACAGGAGTGTGGGGTATATAGGTACAGGCCTTCTAATTAAAGAAGAAATTACAAAAAAAAAATGGAAAGAAATGAATAATTTCTCATGTTGTGTGACTGAAATGGACAGTCTCTCCCCTCTGCACTCATTCTGACACTTGTGAGATCATTACCTTATGATTCAATGTTCACTTCTCTTTCCATCTCAGATTTCTTATGTAACCAGCTTTGTTAATCTCAGTTTTTTCATTCTGCCCTCATTGCCAGGAATTGGAGAGGTATCTGCACCCCCAAGAGTAATTTTAGTTAGGGTTAGGGTTATTTGTCTTATAGTATTTAGTTAGTTTAGGGTTATTTCTCATCCTCTGAGGAGCTGCCAGCACCTTTCCTTGGATTTGCTGCACCCAGATATTCAAGTTGAAGAAAATTATAATGGGATTTTTTTATTTTTTGTGCTACAACAAAACAGGTGACAGAGGAGTTGTACACCAGATTCTGAGCTGACCTGGTACTGAAACTACTAGCAAATTTTTTAATTTAGGCAGCTGGGCAAGGGGCAAAGGGGATGACGGTACACTGTCATTACAATTTCTTTGTGCGTGCAGGACCCTTTCTCTTATGGCTCTGGTTAAATACACACTGGAATTTTTGCGTCTCATCCAAAATGCAGGGGGAAAAAAAATTGCGGAACGATCCTCCCTTTGATACTGGAAAACAAAAAGCATGTGAAAGAGAATAGAAAGATGTAAATGATACATAAACTAAGTAAATAAATGAACTGGAGAGCTGTTTTTTCACTTCTCTTAGACTTCCTGATCAGTAATTAATAATCTATAACAATTTAATGGTAAAACCCTATATCTAATGAACCCATATAATTGTTGTCATATCCACATAATTACTACTTTTCAAAATCCCCCTTTATTGGAATTCCAGCATTCCCCTCATCCCGTTTGTTTTTCTCTGCTTTTACTTGCCTGTGGTTCCACATTGCATGCTTATCTCCCAAAAAAAGGTTTTAAAAGCATAATATATTCATGTAGAAAGAGATCATGGTGACAATTGAAAGGATCTCATGAACTGCATCTTTTCTAGGAGCCTTGTTCAAGCTGTGCTGTATTATTCCTTTGTCAAGGGGTGAGAAATGCATTGTGTGCCCTCTGAGCTCCTTGGCTTTGGGGACTGGGGAATATAAAGCAGAGTGAGCTCTGATACCACAAAGGTCCCAAGATAAACATATTTAGCAATTATCCTCAGCAAGATGGGGAAAGATCAAGCAAGACCAATCAATTTTTCCAAATCAGAGATTCCATCTCACTAAAACAAAACAAAACAAAACAACCCAAACCCAAACAAACAGAAGCCTGTTTTTATTCTTCTCAACACCATCCACATGGCCATTTTCCGTCTGGATGTTCTTGTCAAGAAAAGGGAAATATCAGGAAGTTTCTCATGTCAGCACAACATCAGAGCGGTGCGACGGAAGCCAGCCCAGGTGACCCTGAAGTAAAACTGGTTAAACCATCAAAATCAATACTTTGGAAACCCAGTTAAACCATCAAAATCAATACTTTGGAAACCCAGTTAAACCATCAAAAATCAACACTTTGGGAGGAGCTGTGTGTCCCCCCCCCCCAACCCTGATGGCACTTTGTGACAGGTCCACACCAGCCCCAGCCTCCCACAGCAGCTCAGCCACAGCCCCACGCCTCTCCTGAGCCTGCAGAGGCCCCTACTGATATTTCCAGATGTTCTACTGATATTCCAGCTGATATTTCCAGACCTGCACACGTCCAGCCCCGTGGACAGGAGAAATGTTGTATTGGTGTTGCCCGCAGAGGAAGGCAAGAATGATGAATCTGACTCCATGTTCTCAGAAGGCTAATTTACTCCTTTTTTATACTATATTATATTAAAGAGTACTATACTAAACTATACTAAAGAATACAGAAAGGATACAGACTGAGTGCTAAAAAGCTAAAAATGAAAACTCGTTACTCTCTCCAGAGTCCTGGACACAGCTTGGCCCTGATTGGCCAAAGAGTGAAAACAACTCCCAGCAGAATCCAATGGAACAATCACCTGTGGGTAAACAATCTCCAAACACATTCCACACGAGCACAACACAGTAGAAGCAAATGAGATAAGAATTGTTTTCCTTTTTCTCTGAGGCTTCTCAGCTTCCCAGGAGAAAAATCCTGGGCGAAGGGATTTTTTCAGAGGGTGTGAATGCCACAGAGAAATGTGTCAGGACCCTGCATTTTGCATGAGTGTCACAGGTTTTCATCCAGTGCCGGAGGATTTCTGCTGTGCTTTGGTGGGGGTTTGCCCCCAGCTCCAGTGTGACAGTGTTGTCAGCAGTCTGACAATTCTCTCCCAGATTTATCCTTTTGAGGGCTCTGTGCTGACCCAAGGTGTGCAGGAACGCAGAGGAGGAGAATTGGAGAATTTAGACGTTGGTATGGATATTTTTGAAGGAAGGTCTTGTGAAGAACAAACACAGTTTGTTGCTTTGCTGGGCTAACCTTGAGCTGCTTGTTTGTTTTTGGTTTTTTTTTTTTAACAGCTTGCTTGAACAAGATTTATGGTCTCACTGTTCATGGGTGGCTGTATTTGAACCAATATTATCTGTGTAAAGTGCATTTAAAGCTATATATTTCAGAAACTTCCATTGCTTAGGAAAAGTCTGAAGGTGGGAGTACAGTGTCTAAAGCAGATGTGTTGGTCAGAACCATCAATTAAAACTTTCCTACTTAATAACTCTTTTATAAAAGGATTTCATGGTTGTGCATCAGAGGTGACAAGTATCTATCAGTCCAAACTGTTTCCAAAATTTAGAACGCACAGATCTCAAACCATTGTGAACTGCTGTCTCTTTTGACTGGCCTTTTGACTTCACAACTTTTTTCACTCCCTTTCCTTGACGAAACTTGATTTTTGTGTTAAACTTTTTTTTTAAACCTTAACTTTCATACTGGATTGAGCATGTTCAAAACAGCCTGGCTCAAGTCTCTATTACATTAGCCTAACCATATCATAAAACCCACTGAACTGAAGGTCTCCTACACATTTATTTGGTTGGGATTTCGAGGAAGCAGCTGCCCATTGTCACGGTTCCTGAATCAGTGCTGGTCTGAAGGAGTCACTGAGTTAATTTGTGCTGTTAAGCCTGTGGTGCTTGCTCAGCCTGGCAGCTGTGGGGAAGGTCAGAGGAGGTAAAGCTGTGCTGCCCAAGCTGCAGCAGCCCTGGGAAAACCTCTGGTCACTCTGCCAGCCCAGGCTCAGCATCACAGCATCCTGGGGACAATGGAACACACTTTTTGTGTCCTGCGCTCACAGTGGCTGTCTTGGTTTGGAAAGACAGGAGTCTGCTAAGAAACGCAGGAGACTCTTGAAATGGAGACTGTAAACCCTCCCCACCCCACCCAATTGCTATAAATTTTAAATTAAGGGGCTCTCAGGCACAAAATATGGGAGCAGGAAATAACAGTTCATTAGTAGGAAAAAAAAAAAAGAAGGATAAAATAAACAATGCAGTACACTAGAACAAGACTGACAGAGTCAGAACCCAGCCTGACACCCTGTGGGTCAGGGTGTTGGTGGCAGTCCCATTGGAAATGTGGCTCAGCCCTCCTGCAGTGTCAGGGGTGGTTCTGTTGGAGCAGGGGGATCTGTAGAGAAGGATGTATTCTTCCTCTGAAGATCCCATGGGAGAAGAGACAGCTGCTGTTCCTCTAGGGAATCCCGTGCAGAAAGCCGTGCTAGTGTCTCAAAAACCTCTGGATTATATCTGGGTAGCAATGCTTGGCTCCTCCCTCTGGATTATATGTGGGCAGGAATGCTTGGCTCCTCCCCCTGGATTATATCTGTCCAGCAATGCTTGGCTCCTCCCTCTGGGCAGAGTATCTCCCAGTGGGATGTTATAGTTCTTATCAGCCATGCAGTGACCTTCAATAGTCTGTTATCAGCAATGTCCCCTCCTGAGGGAGGTGTGAATGTGGTCACTCAAAGAGACAGATAAGGCAAACTGCCCACTTGGCAAAGGTAATCTGCCATACAGATGGTAATGGAAAACATCTTGCATTGCAATCTTCAACAGTGGCAGTCCCCTGGGATTTGCCACTGGATTTGCCACTGGATTTGCAGCTGGATTTGCCTTTGGATCCGATCTGCTGAAGTGGAGCAGCTTCACTGCTGTGCTGTCAATAATGACACCTGACACATGGACCAGCCACCGAGCAGGCCTGGCCATGCATGGCTCAGCTGTGCTAAAATATTCAGTGCAATACAACACAGCTGCCACTGAGATATTTTATGAAAATCCTTTCACTGGGATTTCTCTCCTGAGGAGCCTCAGAAAAGAAATGTAAACAATAATTATCTGATGGCTGTGGAATGTGGTCTGGAGATGGTTCAGCAACAGGTGCATCTTTGATTGGTTGCATGTAAATTGTTTTTAAGTAATGGTCAATCACAGCCAGCTGTGTCGGACTCTCTGAGTCTGTCACAAGATTTTATTATTCGTTCCTTTCTAGCTTTCTGATGTCTCCTTTCTCTTTCTTTAGTATAATTTTAGTATATCACTTTATTTTAATATAATAAACATAATAACAATTATATGTTCTGAAACATGGAGTCAAGATTTTAATTTCTTCCCTCCTCCTGGGGACCCTGGAACAATACCACACAAACCCACGACATTTCCCTTGCCAAAAGGACCAAGCGAACGAGCTCTGTGCCCTGTGTGGATCGTGTTTCTGCCTTCCTCTTGCAGTGGCATCCATGATCTGCCCATACCCAACCAAACTGCTGATAAATTCTTCAGTTTTGTGTACGTGCACTCAGCTCTTCACCTGGAACCTGTGGTGCCCACCAGTCTGGGTGCTGAGAACATTTTTCTAGTGATCAGCCTACATTTTATTTTCTGCCACAGATTCCTGTTTTTCTGAGTGTCCCACGGGCTTCACAAATTGTCCATTTTATAACGTTTGAGTTCGTGTCCCTGCCTCCCCTTGAATTCATTTCTGTATGTTTGAAAGTGCAACTGTGCATGAAAATGTTAAGCAAATGGTGCTAGACATTTTCTACACTTTGAAGGGAAATCTTTCCATCCAGGCATGTGGGAATTCTTCAATATTTAATAAAAAAAAAAGTATATAGTATTTGAAATAACGAATATTAACACATGCTGACAGTTTCTGGGTTAAGCTTCTCCTCTGAGCGGGTTTGTTCCTTGTGACTTCAGAACAATAAATTGTGTAAAGATGGTAAGTAGTCACAAATAAAATAAAGTAAAATATAAATAAATAAAATATACATTCCATCATTATTTAGGTAGAGCTTGAATTTATTGAAACAGAGTTGCACTTGGTTATATTAAAAACCAATATCTGAAACAAGGGGAAATGTGTTCATGTTGAATGAACACTTTCTTCAAATGATTCTTCAACATTTTTAGGTGCAATGTCCAGAATCAGACACTTCTGAAAATGTATGTGATTAAGAATTATGATTAGAAGCAGAAAATAATAATATGAATTTAATTTACTCCCCACCACCCTGGTTTCTATAATTAATGATGTAGAACTTCACCTACAGAAATAAACCTGGAGGAGCCTCTAGCTTTTAAGTGCTTTCCATCACACACAGGCTATTTCTTCATTTCTTTCTTTTCTTTTCCAAATAATGAGCATAATTTTATGACACGCGTTTCACATGCCTTATAAAGAGCAAAATACTGCCTCAATTAGAGAGAGGCTTGAGCTGCAAAAAGACTTAAGTGTTCAGCATTCATTGTCTTCCTTCAGGCTGTGAGGATAAGGCATAACCTCTCTCCTGGTGGTAATTGTTTGCTGCATTTATCACATTCATTTTCCCTCCCTCTCCAAGTATGGCTGAGGAAGGATGGAAGAATAGGAATGGCTTCAGCAAGAGGGATTGAGCAAGCCTTATCCTCAAATATTACGTAGCATTCCACAGAGCTGGAAGAGCCATCCTCTGCATTAATAGCGTTTGCTGTCTGCATGATATCTGACCAGAAAGTGCTACACTTTATGAATTTAAAACTCCACCACTGAAAGTGAAAGGAAGACCTGAATTAGATGCACATTTAATTTTTCATAAGTACATTTGCATGATGCCTCTGTTCTAGGCCATATTCTCAGAAAAAAAAATATGGTTATAGACTCACAGAATGGTTTGGGTTTAAAAGGGACCTTCAAGATTATCCCATTCCATGCCATGGCAGGGACACCTCCCACTGTCCCAATGTCCAACCTGGCCTTGGGCACTGCCAGGGATCCAGGGCCTGCCCACCCTGCCATTTCTTCCCAATTCTTAGGGAAAAATTAGGAAACCATTTCTTCCTAATTCTTAACCCAAATCTACTCACTTTTAGTTTTAGGCAAATTCCCCCTTGCCCAGTCACTGCATGTCCCTGTTAAACATCTCTCTCCAGAACCCCCTTAGGTACAGGAAAGCTCCTCTAAGGTGATATCGAATATTTCCACTCCCTTACTTCCAACTTAATTTGGATTAAGATCAACAAACACCTTTAAGGGACCACAATATATTAAAATCCTGCAGTGCACACTGGCTTAGAGAGGAAAGCCTGATGGAATCAGAGCAGAAAACAAAGGGGCATGAAGCAAACCACTGTACCCAGAGCTGATGGCAGTGGAGAGGCTAGAGGAAAAAAAGCCTTTGTGTTTCTGGGAGACTCCTAGATCGGGCAAAAAGTCCTGGCATAAATGCAGGAGTTTTAATGCACAATTAAATTTTAATGCACAATTAAAAAAAGGCTGAATATTGTTTTCTTGGAGTTTGCTAGTGAAGTCCAAGCATAAGGGAGACGCCTACAGATGTGCAAAACACACATCTGGCTACGTTTCAGAATCAGAGGGGCTTCAGAGGATGAACTGCACTCCTCACCCATGCAATTGTGTCAAAACCAGGCAGGTGGGACGTTGCAATGGGGGAATAATCCTCATTTGGTGGGCTGGGGGATGCTCACAGGCTTGGAGACATCAGCAGACCCATGGCTGGCAAAGGGGCTATTTACAGACCACAAACAGGACAGGGATGCTGTGGAACTGCCTGGAGCTGTTTGATTTCCCAGCATCACTCTCAGTCCATGGCTATGGCAATGGGAAGGTGCCAGCAGCTCACATCCCAGGCAGCAGACACAGAACTCAATGTCACAACTCACTTTATGAGTTTTGTGACCAATCACACAAAGCAAAAGCACACTGACAGCATTTATATCTGTATAGTGTATATTCTATATTGACAGTAGTTCTGTCCAACCACTGTGAGCACAGGTACCTTTGGTTAAACAATGCTTGCTTCTTTCAAATGCAATACCTGCTTGTGAGCCTTCAAACACAATGCACAGAGCTCCATTATTAAGCTTCAACCTTCCTAATATCTTGCTAGATAAACTTTTCTGTAGCTTGGAGAGTTATTCTAGACAAGCATTAATACACAGACCATTGTTCTATTTGTCCTTGTTTTTCCACAGTTTAAATAATTGTTCTGCTGCCCAATCTCATGGCTGCTGCTTGGCTCCAATCACAGTTCTGCAGTCTCTGAGGCCTGACTTTTGCAGCTTTCCCAAACCCTCTGATTTTGTGGATTCCCACACTCACCCATCCTGCAGTGCCATTGTGGCTTTCCTTGGGTACTCCCCATGAAAGAAGGGGAAGATTCCTGCTCCTCTTGCTGGGAGAAAAGGTGAATTTCCCTCTGTCCCCTGTTTAGGAGGGTTAGGATGGGGATGGTGAGGGTGCTCCCATCCTCCCATCTGGGCAGTCCCACACCTGTGCCACATCTTGTGCCAAGGTGTGGAAGAGGCACCATCAAAAGCTGCAGGCACAAGGGAGGAAAACCCCTGCAAAGTTTGTGCCTCAGTTGCTGCCTTCCCTGAGAGCAGCTTGTGGCACCATCCTCTCTGGCTTGCACATAAATCTGACGGTTTTTTCTTCGTGCAAATAAATCTGATGTTTTTCCTTCGTGCCTCACGTTTCTCACCTTTTATCTGCTGCCTGTTTTTCAGACATTCACACGGGCAAAACCAAACGCTGTTTTCTGGATAAATGAGCAGAGTAACACAGAACATATTAGCAAGCACTGATTTTTTTTTTCCTCATTGTGCTGAGAATTAACTCTTTGGTCTTTGCTTCATTGTCAGCTGCGAGGAATAATTAACATCGGACAAAGAAGGAGTGCCACTGTGAGGAGCAGCACAGCTGAGATCTCCTGTCTCATTTGCAATTGTGCCTGGAGCTAACAGGATCACATAGCAGGCTGGGATCCTGCATAATTAGTTAAGAGACTTCAATGTAATAGGAATAGAAGAAAAAAAAGGGTCATGGTGAGGAGATGCCAGTCATGCAGCCGTGCCTGCCTCCTGCGTTTTGCAGCCTGTGTGGCAGTGCCAGGCAAACCTGGGAATGACAAAAATGACAAAGCCCATCCCACCTGCACACACCTGAGGAGGGCAGGGAAAAGGTGCCTCTTGCAGCTTTGCTCCCCCTGCTTCTGCAAATGCACCTCAAATTCCAGCTTGCACACTCGGACTTTTTTCCCTTCCTCCTCCTCTCACCTACCACAGCAGCACCCCTTAACTCCAGTTTAATAAAGGCTGTGGATTAGTATTTGTAGGGATGATCTTCCCTGTTCCCAAAGTAACTAATTCTCCAGCATGCAATCGGGTTGTTTCAAGATGGAAACAGGTATAGGAGAGGCGCCTGTGAAATGGTTGAGGTGCGCATTAAGGCAACGTTGACATTTGAAAATAACTTTAGTCAGAATTGTGTCAAATGAACAAGGCTTTCAAGCAGGTTGGCTTTAAAATTAATGTAAGTTAATTTAGGCATGGGGAAGGTCAACTGCTCAGAGCAGACCACACTTCTTAGGGACTGGGAGACCTAGAGAGCCACAGGGCTGCTGGGGGATTAACTTCAGATGGAGATTTACCCTTTCTCACCTCCTGTCCCTCCATAGTGACTATTCAGTCCAAATGAATTGGATGAAAGGCAATAAACCCAAATTCTTTGCAGCACGGGGTTGGGACAGCCCTTTTGGATGGGAGGTGCTGGCTCTGCCCGTGCTGTTTTTGGCAGTGATGCTGCATGGAGCTGCTGCATGCAGGGGCCAGCCCAGTCCTGCCTCCTTCCACCCACTCTTCAGTTTCTGTCTGCTCTGGACCACAGGGAGGATACCAAGCCAGCATCACTCAGAGATTTTGAGTCAGAATAGGAGCTGGAATCAACCTTCAGCATTTCTTATCTGCTCCTAAAATCCCTGCCAGGGGTGGTGCACAAACTGGGAGCTCAGGAAGGGAAGGACTGCTGGAACCCCACTGCTGAAGTGCAGGCAGCAGGATCTGTGCCAGGTCCTCTGGGATCTGGGATCTGGTACAATCAATATTTTTACAGCAGAGCTAGAGGAAAAGCCCCAGGGGAAGAGGATGGATAGGAAAAGGGGAGGTTATCTGTGATGGTGCTCACAGGGGTTTTCGGGTGAGGGAAGAGACGAGGATCTGACTCCATGTTTCAGAAGGCTTGATTTAATATTTTATGATATATATTACATTAAAACTATACTAAAAGAATAGAAGGACAGGTTTCATCAGAAGGCTGGCTAAGCTAAGAATAGAAAGGAATGATAACAAAGGCTTGTGGCTGGGAGAGTCTGAGCCAGCTGACTGTGATTGGCCATTAATTAGAAACAACCACATGAGACCAATCACAGATTCACCTGTTGCATTCCACAGCAGCAGATAACCATTGTTTGCATTTTGTTCCTGAGGCCTCTCAGCTTCTCAGAAGGAAAAATCCCAAGGAAAGGATTTTCATGAAAAGATGTCTGCGGCGGTTATCAAGGTGCCTCTGCCCAGCACGGCCTGGTGTACACGTTCTCTGGTTTGAAGTGTCTTGCTCTGGCCAGGGAGAACCAGGCCAGACTGCCTTGAGACAGTGAAGGAATGCTGATAAGGCTTGGCCTGTTCAATCCAAACCCTGCTTGGCTGCAGTTCAGGGGAGGGCCTGGGCTGCAGAGCTGTCAGTACGTGCAGCTGATTCACTGTGGCACCAGAGCACAGCCAAAGGGGTCACACATGTGTACAGAGGGCTCAGAATAAGGGGGGAAAGGCAGCTCTGAGGGGGATTTACCAACAAACTGCACCCATGGAGATTTTCACATGGCAGTGCAAGACGATTTCAGCATCACTCGTGAAAGACATGAGGTGAGAACTATCACTGGCTAGGGTCTGTGTACAAGTCACAAATGGGACGGGGCTGCTGGGAATGTGCCTTGAGCTGTTTGATTTCCCAGCATCACTCTCAGTCCATGGCTATGGCAATGGGAAGATGCCAGCAGCTCACATCCCAGGCAGCAGACACAGAACTCAATGTCACACCTCACTTTATGAGCTTTGTGACCACTCACACAAAGCAAAAGCACACTGACAGTATTTATATCTGTACAGTGTATATTCTATATTGACAGTACTTCTGTCCAACCACTATAAGCACAGGTACCTTTGGTTAAACAATGCTGGCTTATTTCAAATGCAATACCTGCTTGTGAGCCTTCAAACACAATGCACAGAGCTCCGTTATTAAGCTTCAACCTTCCTAATATCTTGCTAGATAAACTTTTCTGCAGCTTAGAGAGCTATTCAGACAAGCATTAATACACAGACCATTGTTCTATTTGTCCTTACTTTACTACTTTTTACATAATTTTTCTGCTGACCAATCTCATGGCTGCTGCTTGGCTCCAATCACAGTTCTGCAGTCTCTGAGGCCTGCCTTTTGCAGCTTTCCCAAACCCTCTGGTTTTGTGGATTCCCAGAAGAACCAGGGAGTGCTCCTTGGAGCCCTGGGTGGGTGCCTGGCAGGAGCACAGTCAGGGATCACACCACCACTCACACTGGGGCATCAATGACACATCCCACTCCCCTCCAGCCTCAACAAGGTCCTGAGCTCTGTGAAGGTGTCAAGGTGTTGGCTCATCTGTTTTCTGGTGGCATCAAGGGGGTCTCAGCAGCCCCTTCCCTTTGGTAGGATGGGCATGCCAGACCATCCCATTGTGGAGTTTTAGCTCTTCATTATCTGACTTCAGGACACTATTCATCCATGCAGGCAGTCTAAATGCCTGGCAGACACATGAATCTGAGTAGAAAGCCACCCGTTGGAGAAGAAATTAACCACAAATGCATTTTTTTTTCTTTTTTTCTTTTTTTTTTTTTTTTTTTTGCAGGCCGGAGGAATGCTCGCGGCAGAGGCGAGGGGAAAAAAAGATTGCTGAACGTTCTTAAAAACACCCAAACGCTTCAGCTGAAGCGCAGCCTTTTATGCCACGAAGGGATTGACTGGGCCGTGTTTGCTGAGCCGTCCCCGCTGCCCGTGGTGTGTTTGCAGACGTGGGCTGTGCGTGCCATCCAGGCAGCTCTGGGACCTGGGGCGAGCTCTTTGCTCCACCACATCACACCCAGCCCAGGGTTGGAAGCCTGGCTTTGGATTCCCAGAAATATTTGGGGAATGCGGCCGTTTGCTGGGCGGAAAAAAAAGGCCGCTTGTGAATAGCTGGTCTGGCTGCCACGGCTGAACAACAATTTTTCTGTCAGGGCTCAGGGGCTGAGGAGGAGCAGGGAGGTGGAGCAGCCAGTGCAGGTGGTGAGTGGCATGGGCTATATATGTATTTTGTGTAAATATTGGGTCAGATTCTTCTGGAAGCCACTCTGACTCCCACCTTTGTGAGCCAGAAAACCTCGCCACTCATCCAGTGGCTCCTGGAAAAAACGGGGAGATGAAGTGCTTGCAAATCCCTCGGAAAAGGGAAAAATGACTTTAAAATAAAGAAGCACTTCTGGCTTTTTCAAGTGGTGCTGCCCATTTCCATGCCAGCTTCCAAGGAAAGGTAACTGGGGACAAAGCCTTTAGCAGGAGCGTTTGTGACTGGACAAAGGGGAAAAGGTTTTAAACCAAAAGATCAATTTAGATTAGATATAAGGGAGAAATCTTTTACAGGGAGGGCAGGGAAACACTGAAAGAGGCTTCCCAGAGAGGTGGTGGCTGCTCCATGCCTGGAAACCCTCAAAGTCAGGTTGGGTGTGACAGGGTCTGGCTCAGGGTGTCCCTGCCCTTGGCACAGGGTTGGGTTGTTTGGCCTTAAACCCAAACCATTCCATGGTAGCAAACGGGGGCATAAATGAAATACCTCCAAAGATGCACTCTGTTCCCCGTCCTCATCAATTTATTTCTTAAATGGATGAAAATTGTATCAGCACACATCAGGAGAGAAGCTAGATTAGGTTGATGAGCTTAATTAACATCTTTGTAGTACTGCTTCCACTTTTCTCTCTTTATTCCCGGATGAAGTGTGACATATATGACATGCCCTGCAGAAAATGCATATATATATATATTAAATGCAGATATTTATATATATATACACATACATATAAATATGTATATATATATATATATATATACACCCATATATATAAATATGTATGTAAATGTGCACTGAATATTTTGTCAAACAACCCATGCTTTAATTGCTTAATCAAAAATTACCCGTTAGTTCCTTTTCACTCTTACAAAGAAGCTGTGAACACACACTTTAGAGGAACTGTGAACCTGTTGTCCTGGCATCAGTCACAAGTAATAAAGGAATTACTCCACTCCAAAAATAGTAGAGGCACATCCTTCATGAGGAGAAAATGAGGGAAGAACCCCAATTGCTCTTCCCTCATCCCCCAGGGCTGTAGCTGCATCATGGAACCCACCAGACATCTCAGGCACAACTTGCCCTCATGAAGATGTCAAAAATCATCTCCTTATTTTCCATGTGCCTTGGCATAATTTCCATAATTTAGAAGGATCTAAATTTTTTAGATCCTTCTAATTTTTTTTAAATTGTTTTAGGAGGATCTAAATTTTTCCATAATTTAGAAGGATCTGCTCTATCTCCCCACAGGCACTGCCCACCCTGTAGTTCTGTGGGTGTCCCTTAATTCCCCCTTAAAAATTCCCCTTAATTCCTCCCTTAAAAACTGGGATTATATTTCCTCTTTTACAGTCAGGGAGACCAACACCAGACTGCCAACACTTCTCAATATGACAAAGAGGTGGCTTGGCCCCTTCCCCTGACAACACTTCCCTCATGACCCAGGGGAGCATCCTGCCGTGGCCTTGGGAAGCCTCAGGTTCCTTGGATGCTCTCCAGCCTCATCTCCTGATGCTCTGGGCAATTCTTCATTCCCTCCCTTCCCCTTCTGCACCTTGGGCAGCGTAACCAGAGTGCATTTCTTGGTGAAACTGAGCCAGGCTGTTGAGTACCTCAGCGTTCTCCGTGTCCTGGGTGCCCCCTTCTCTTCCATTGTTGAAGATTGCAATGCAAGATGTTTTAAATTATCAGCTGTATGGCAGATCACCTTTGTCAAGTGGGCAGTTTGCCTTATCTGTCTCTTTGAGTGACCACATTCACACCTCCCTCAGGAGGGGACATTGCTGATAACAGACTATTGAATGTCACTGCATGGCTGATAAGAACTATAACAACCCATTGGGAGATGCTCCGCCCAGGGGGAGGAGCCAAGCATTACTGCCCAGATATAATCCAGGGGGAGGGGCCAAGCATTACTGCCCAGATATAATCCAGGGGGAGGAGCCAAGCATTGCTGCCCAGATATAATCCAGAGGGAGGAGCCAAGCATTGCTGCCCAGATATACTCCAGAGGGAGGAGCCAAGCATTGCTGCCCAGATATACTCCAGAGGGAGGAGCCAAGCATTGCTACCCAGATATAATCCAGAGGGAGGAGCCAAGCATTGCTACCCAGATATAATCCAGAGGGAGGAGCCAAGCATTGCTGCCCAGATATAATCCAGAGGTTTTTGAGACACCAGCACGGCTTTCTCCATGGGATTCCCCAGAGGAACAGCAGCTGTCTCTTCTCCCACGGGATCTTCAGAGGAAGAATACATCCTTCTCTACAGATCCCCCTGCTCCAACAGAACCACCCCTGACACTGCAGGAGGGCTGAGCCACATTTCCAATGGGACTGCCACCAACACCCTGACCCACAGGGTGTCAGGTTGGGTTCTGACTCTGTCAGTCTTGTTCTAGTGTACTGCATTGTTTATTTTATCCTTCTTTTTTTTTTTTCCTACTAATGAACTGTTATTTCCTGCTCCCATATTTTGTGCCTGAGAGCCCCTTAATTTAAAATTTATAGCAATTGGGTGGGGTGGGGAGGGTTTACAGTCTCCATTTCAGGAGAGGCTCTTGCCTTCCTTAGCAGACTCCTGTCTTTCCAAACCAAGACATCCAGATTTTCCCTACTTCTCCTTTTGTCACCAACGCACCTACAGGAACTTTTCTTGCTGCCCTTGATGTTCCTGGATAAATTTAACTCGGTCAGGGATTTACCTTTTCTAACCTGATCCCGGATAACTTCTCTGTGTGCCTCCCAGGCTAGCTGTGATTGCTTCCATGCTCTGGAGATTTCCTTTGTGTGTTTTCGTGTGTGTCCACCCACACAGGACCCCCGGCATCTTTGTGTGATTTTCTTTTTGCTGGGATGTTTTGCTCCTGAGTTTGGAGGAGGTGATGATTGAATGTTAATCAGTTTTATTGGCTCTCTGTGGCACATCCCTGACATAATTTCACTTGTCCTGCCCTTCGGCACATCCCTGCCACTTTGTCACCTGTCCCTACCCTCCCTGTGAGCTCTTTGTCATCTCCTCACATGACTCTGGCAAAGGGGGCTATTTACAGATTACAAATGAGATGGGGCTGCTGTGGAACTGCCTTGAGCTGTTTGATTTCCCAGCATCACTCTCAGTCCATGGCTATGGCAATGGGAAGGTGCCAGCAGCTCACATCCCAGGCAGCAGACACAGAACTCAATGTCACACCTCACTTTATGAGCTTTGTGACCAATCACACAAAGCAAAAGCACACTGACAGTATTTATATCTGTACAGTGTATATTCTATATTGACAGTACTTCTGTCCAACCACTATAAGCACAGGTACCTTTGGTTAAACAATGCTTGCTTATTTCAAATGCAATACCTGCTTGTGAGCCTTCAAACACAATGCACAGAGCTCCGTTATTAAGCTTCAACCTTCCTAATATCTTGCTAGATAAACTTTTTTGTAACTCAGGGAGTTATTCTGGACAAGCATTGATACACAGACCATTGTTCTATTTGCCCTTGCTTTTCTACTTTTTAAATAATTTTTCTGCTGACCAATCTCATGGCTGCTGCTTGGCTCCAATCACAGTTCTGCAGTCTCTGAGGCCTGCCTTTGCAGCTTTCCCAAACCCTCTGATTTTGTGGATTCCCACACTCACCCATCCCAGCAGAGCTCCATTAACTCCACCTGGTCTTTGCTCAGAGGTGACATCCCCTCCTTGTTTCCCCTGCCTGTCCTTTCTAAAGAAGCCCCTGGGGCTGGGGCTCCCCTGCCCCAGAAACTCCACAAGGGCAAATCCACCCCAGCCAGACCTGTGCAAACCCACAGTGTGTCAGACCATACCACCCATGTCACATTTTCTGATGCTTTCATCAGAAAATAGCATGTTTCACTTTTTAGGGTCCCTTTGATCTTGCCTCAATGCACCACATGTATATTTTATGCAGCCTGTGCACTTGATTGCATTTATTGTGGCCAAGGCAGCACAATACACTTCCCCACAGCTCCTGATGACCTCGCGCAGCATCCCAGAAATCAAATACATTCATTTAGCCTGCTTTTGATTTTCCAGCCTGATGCAAATGCCTGGCGACCTTTCCTGGTGTATTTTGAGGGTTGATTTCCTCCATCTAGTGAGAGCTGTGCCTGCTGACCTCAGATGATGTGTGACCTCAGATAACACAGCCCGTCAGCTGGCAAACCAAATAAATAAATAAATAAATAAATATTATTGTGACAAAGAGGCTGTGCTGGCCATCCTCCCCACCTCCTGTGCCTCACCTGTGTTCCACCAGGTGCTTCCTGCTCATTCCCACACACGTGGGGCCTAATTCCAAATATAAACTACACAAAAACCCAATTATTCTTACTCACACGCACTGGTGAAATACATTTTGCTGCACTCCTAGCAAGCTAAATTGTGAGAACAAGACATGTTTCTATGTTTCCCCATTCAGAGGAATTTAAAAATATATATTTACAATGATGCATGTATCACTGAAAGTTAATTTGCAATGAATGGCACCATAATGCTGCGTAGTTTGTGCAATTCTGACTTTTATATTTTAGATTCTTAATCTAAAGTTTTTAAATTCTAAATTCTAAAGTTTCTAAAATCTAAGTTCTTCATTCTAAAGTGTATCTCTCTATTAAGAAAATTATGCAAGTTAAATTAAAAAATGAAAACACTTTGGGATCAGTAAAACTATATTTAGCCCTAATTAAAAATTATCTTTTAATTTGTTATATTTGATTTCTAAGACTACATGATCACAGGTCACTTAGTAATCACTAACAAGTTGGCCTCTTTTTATTAAATCTAAGGTATAAAATAAGTGTCATTGTGTTTACCACAGAAGTATCAGAGACTACTTATTTCATGAGGATTTAGAGTGTTGATGCCCATATTAATCCCCTGAGCTCATTAGCAACAGGTATGGGAGGATGGACACTGATAAATAATTGCTATTCTGAAGAGATTTGCTCATTATTTTCTCATTGTCTTCACTAGAATTCCTGGGTGTGTATGTTATGAAGTATGTGAGAAAAAACCTACTTTTCAGTTCTTCAGGAAAAGTCCCTGGATTTCAGGAAAATGTTTCGTGAAGCAGTTGCAATTTATAACCAAAAGCCAGAAAGCTTCAAGATGCAGAAATTTACGACTGAAGTGCTAATATTCAGCCATCATTCTCCAAAAATACTCCTCTCCTCGTGTGCAGCACTATATTCTCATTGTTTGTGACTGGTAGCAATTCATAATAAGGGAAAGTGGCATTTTTGTGACTTTTCTTCCAAAAGACAACATGCTGTAGTGAGTGTTGAGACTGCATGTTGGGCAGCCATTGTCACCTGTGAGAGCTTGTGGATGGTTTTTGTCTCTAACAGATGATTTTTGGAGAAAGGGCACAAGCTGAAGCCATTATAAAACAAAAGGATGTGTGTTTTTACAAAGGGGCTCATTCAAGTTGTAAACCACTGAAGCTTCATCTCTCTTCAGTGAACATAATATTTTAATGTAATATAATTGTTTAAATGGTTTGGGAGCAAATGGCTTTTCCATGTGCTACTTTAAGCTTCTTCAGAAACTGAAATTATAGAGTTAACTATTTTGGGGAGCAGGATGTACAGGAAATAAAAGAGAAAATGGGCAAGGGTGTGAGCAAATACCAGCTATGCTGTGGCATCTCATAGCAGGTCTGGCCTGCAGCCACTCCTTATCTTCTCAGAAATTAATTTGCCTATGCGGGAGTGGAGGAGAGAGGATAAGGACTGATAAATATCCCAGGAAATCTGACTTACAGGAAATGAAATTGTCATTTTACTTTTCTGGTGCTCTTTCAGAGAGCAGCAGGACAGGGGAAAAAAAGAAAAAAAAGTATTTTAAGACTCGTTCAAAACCTAGAGGTGTTTTGTTTTTTTTTTTAATCTGTAAGAACAAAGGGAACACATTGAGGAGAGCACAGCACCAACTGCTGGTTTTTCCAGAAACAAACTTACCTGCCACATAGACCCCGTGGCTGAATCCAGGAAAATGCCGGGTGCTATCTCTGCTCCACACTTGCCGCGATAAGCTGCGCGCCCTCCAAGGTGTTGCAACACAGCAGCTTCCAGAAAACCACCTCATTTTTCAAAAGTTTTTATTGTTAAGTTTGAAGACTAGACAAGGTCGTACTGGTTTTACATCGCTCTACATGATTTAGGTATATACAAAAACCATTTGAATATCACACAGCTTGAAGGGTTGCAAAGGTCGTTTGTGTCTGAGATACTTCTGTACTTACTGACACATCAGAAGCCAGCACTGAATATTATAGTTCACATTGGTTGTATAGCAAAGATACACTCATTTAGTATCCTTAGTCTTCAAAACTGACACTTAATTTGTATGAAGCTATTCCAAAAGAGAAAGTCAACCCTGGATCCAGAGCCAGTTGAGGCGACAGGCCCTGAACGCTGATAAAAAGGAGCCTGGTGCCAGTGCTTTATTTCCCAGGCTATAAATGTAGGATATTGCCTAGCAACACAAAGGTGAGGCCTACCTACAAATACTTAGCTGGTTCAGGGTGAAATTTAATTAGGGGAACACTTTTGGCCTTGTTCAATGTCATTGCTAGCAATTAATTCAGAAGTCAAGGATTATTTCTGAGCTTTTCTCCGTCCTCTCTTAAAGGGATATCTCCTCTCCTGCACTTCTGGTTTTTTGGGGGCTGGTTGCTTTCACTGGGAGAGAACAGTTGTGTTAATTTATAACTCGCCCCTTATGACAATGGTATGCACCTAGACAACAAAATAAAATCAAAGGGAAAGAGTTTAATTCTATCCCCTAATCTGATTCTCACCTGTTTTGTTAAATCTGAAGGACTCCATTTAAACCAAGAGCTATTTCAGACTGATTCGGCTGACATTGGGAGCAGAATTTGGTGCTGGAAGTGCCAATCCAAGAAAGCTTTTTGGTAGCCAAGGAATAATGTCATTGGAAAAACTCCTAGCATGCAGGTTGAAACTGTAAGGGCATCAGATATGTGATTTTTTAATTAATTATCATGGATTATTATCACTAGCTATGGAGCTCTCCTTGTGAAGACTACTGGCACAGGACATTAGGGTGAAAATACTCAACACCAAATTAATACCAAATTAAAACTACCATGTTACATTACATGAAAACCCTGTATGCAGATGAAGGGATTACAATTAATTCACTAAACCAAGAAATATTAATTCAAAAGCAAAACTGAAGGCCCAAAAGATTATTCAGATGAAAAAAAAAACCCCAACATTAAGATCAGAAACCAAATATTTCAGAAGAGCATTAACATGAGTTTTTAAACTAGGAAGTCTAATTTTCTGAAATGGCCTTCTGTTTTTCTGGATACAGTCAGTTAGTGAAATAGCTACATGCTATTCTACATATCTGTAATTAAATTCAGGGTCAACTGCTCTCCCATAAAAGGAAAATGTATTTAAGTCTCTTAAAGTATTGTGTGTTCATACCCTAAAGGCTAGATTTTTCTTTTTTGTTTTTTCTTTTTAACCTAAAGCCTAAATTACAAAATATAGGCAGTAGATAATGTAAGGATAGACTCGTCCTCCATTATTCATATAGATTTTTTTTTTCTCATTAGAAGTACCACCAAATTGATTGACTTTCTCTTTAAAATTGCTCCTTTTGCTTGAAGACCACTCCATATATACATCATTAAGGAATGCTGTTAACACAGTTACAGACAAGACAGTAACAGTCTAGTGGCTTTTGTTAGGCAGCACAAAGTAAAAAATAAAGAACAAACTTAGCAGTGTTGCACAGGACCTCAACATTTCTTACACATACTTTTACCTTTACAGGACTCTTCTTTAGAAGTCTTTAAATGTCTAAGCCTTATAAAATAAATACTTGTATAAATACAGTTTAAGGATTAAGTCATTTTGTAGAGGCAGGGTGTTCTGTTTGCTAAAATGTGACAGTTTAAGTGACACTATCAGAAAACCGCCACCATTATATCCCCAATTCTTGTATGTAAAATTCCTGGCTGCTATTCTAGAGTCTTTCACAGTTCAATGGATAATATATATTTAGTCTGTGGTGGAGAATGTGTGATTAAATGCAGGTTTTTTCGAAATCCAAACCATTTTGTTTCCAAGGTAAACTTTGCCCTTTGTAGATTGTGGGCCAGCGAGCTGCTGGCCTGGGAAGCAGTGCCCAAGTTCAGAGTTTTGGTGAGAATGGAACAGTGACAGAAAGTATAATTATAAGTTCAGTGACATTTGCTAAAACATGCAGCTGCATCTGTCTCTCTCTCTCTCTCTCTCTCTCACATTCTCTCTTTCTCTCCACATCAGCATGGTATGAAATTAAAAGGTTGGCAGTAATCCCAAGTGCTGTTGTTTCAGGTCCCCTCGCTCCCTGTCCTGGGATCTTTTTTAGTCTGAGGTGCTGCTCTAACTCTAAAGAGCACTTTACTCCAAGGGAACTTGGATTGCTCTTCAAAGATTGGTATTGTCATCTCAATCGGCAGGGGGAACTGAGGCACGGGGGAGAATATCCCCCCTACTTCTCCACTACTTTTCCTCCTAAAATCTACTTTTTAAACTGGGGTTGCTATCATGCCGTGTGTGAAGCATTCCTGTGGATGGGGGATGATAGGAAACAGCCTCCTCATGGCTCACTGGTGTTGTCTGAAAACAGTTGTGCTCCTAAGTCACCTCTTCCCTTTTGGGGAGGAAAGCTGTGACTTTAGGAAGAGCCTCAAGAGGGAGGGTTTCCTGGCAGTGAGGGAGTCATTCCTCCTGTGTGTCTTTTAGCACCTGGTTCCTTCTCCCCACATTTTCCTCCTCGCTGGAATTCAGAGCGTGTGTGAAAGCAGTGATGGGGGTGGGCAGGTCTGCATGCTCACCCCTGGAAAAATCATCCTGGAATGGGATTTCTGATGGAAATCTCTGTGGGCATCCAAGATGAGACACCATAGGTGCCCTGGTGCCTCACCTTAGTCTCCATAAAAAAGCACAGAAACTATGAAAATGAAGAAACTTTGGCAAATTCATTAACGTCATAAATACACTGATTTGGTTACATATTCAAAACAGGTGACATCTCTCAAGGAAAACAACACCAGCACAGTGTGATACTGAACAGAAAAGATGGAGGCCGTGTCTACAGCATGCAAAATAGAGAAGGAAAATGGGGCAGTTAGGAAAACCTTCCAGGTGCGTGGACTCTGCTGTCTGGATGGAAGTGGTGAAAGGTAGCTCGGAACGTCACAGGTACCGTGTTTGAACAGTACCATGGAGAATTTCCCAAAATATTATGTCGTAAGAACTGACAGTGTTTGATAGGCACAATTACTATAATGCAGTCATCCCCAAGTAAACTTATTGCTAAAAGCTGCAGTATCACTTTTTGCAAGTAAGATGATGGTATGATTTATGGAGAACTCGTCAGCCCAATGTTCCTGAAGCTGCAAATGAGCTTCGTTTTTCTCTTCCCTTGTAAAAAGGATGCTGCTGTTTTGTTTTGTTTTTTTTTTTCTTTTTTCTCTTTTTCCCTCAATGCGTTTCAACAGCTCAAAGGAGAACTAGGAGGATAATTCCACAGCAGAAGGGACAACACCAACAGATTTCAAGGGCAAAATTAAAACCGGATCGGATCGTTTTTTAAAAGGGCAGGCTTAGACCTCCTGGCGAAAGACAGCTAGCGGCCTACCATAAAAAGATGAGCGAGCACTGGTTCATGGAGAAAACCCCACTCAGCATCCTACAAGCTTCTTCTACAGCAGCAGGAGCGGGGCAGCTCAGTCCTCGGCCGCACAGCCCAGCAGCTCGGAGCGCAGGGTGATGCGGCCGTACCACGACCAGGGCAGGATGCGCACGTGCCGGGCCACGATCGGCGGCTCGATGATGTTCTTGCGGTGCGTGTCGTTGTCAAAGTTGCCCTGGAACACCTGTGGGGGGAAGCAACGGGGGGAGGATTTTAGTGGAGGTTCCCCCGGGGGCGCCTGCAGGTGCGGCGGTCGCGTTCCCTGAACGGGATTTCTTTTCGCCCAGGGCTTTTCTCCTGGGAAGCTGAGAAGCCTCGGAGAAAAGGAAAACAATTCTTATCTCATTCGCTTCTCCTGTGTTGTGCTCGTGTGGAATGTGTTTGGAGATTGTTTACCCACAGGTGATTGTTCCATTGGATTCTGCTGTGAGTTGTTTTCACTCTTTGGCCAATCGGGGCCTAGCTGTGTCAGGGCTCTGGAAAGAGTCAGGAGTTTTAATTGTTATCTTTTTAGCATTCTGTAAGTGTCTTTTCTGTATTCTTTAGTATACTATACTATATTAAAGAATACTATACTATATTAAAGAATACTATACTAAATTAAAGAATACTATACTATATTAAAGAATACTATACTATACTATACTACACTATACTATACTGTACTATACTATACTATAATATACTATACTATACTATACTTTTGTATAGTATAGTATATTATTCTTTATTATAATATAGTATTATAACGTAATAAACTAGCCTTCTGGGAACATGGAGTCAAAAACATCATTCCCTCCCCTCGTTGGGTGTCAGGGTCTCTAGCTGATCAGAGTGACCCCGAGATGTGTTAGAAAGTCTCTGTTCCCAGCCCAGTGCTTGAAGAAGGAGTCAGAGCTCTTCATTTCTCAAGGTTGTTTATTGTTTCTTATCTATAAAATTCTCTCTCCTGTCCTGCCCAGGTCAGCTCAGCAAGGCAGTCAGAGGCACTCTGCCTGCCCCAGGGTAGTGTTATGTTTTTATACTAAAAACTACATAGGCATTATTTACAATTACTTCCTAATACCTGTCACCTGTGTTAGACATTGAGCTTCTACTCTAAACCAATCCAAAAGTGCCAACACCACAGCAGGAGACGGAGGCCAAGAAGAAGAAGGAGAAAGGCTGGACACGCCCAGATTCCTCCATCTTGCCCCCTGAACCTCCATTCTAAGAAACCCCAAAATCTATTTTTCCACACCGTGATAAATTCACTATCATTCTACTTAATCTGTCATGGCTTGCAGATCTTCATCTAAGGCTCCACGGGTCATAATCAAACCCTCAGGGGCATTCTGGGCTCTGTGCCAGGGTCTCTCTGTCCTGGCAGGATCTGGGCTGCTCAGGACAGACAGAGGGATGTCCTGGGTTGCCTGCATGTACAATATGCAGGGAGGTTTTAAGGCTGGCCTATAGGAATGTGCCTCCTGTTGACAGAGTGACAAAACTACCCTTTGTCTCCTTAAAAAGGAAAAATCCCAAAAGTTTCTTTCCTCAATTAGGTAAAAAACCACCTCATAGGACCTGGGGGACTTCACCTCAAACTTAAGGATAGCAAATTGGAAGGAAGCCAAAAAGTCCTGCCTGGGCAATTTACTAGAAAAAGAAGAGAACAAAGAAACCAATGGTTTTTGTGAGGTGTTGTGCCAGGAGCAAGAACCTCTTGCACCTGGCTTGGTTTTTCTCTGTAAAGAGTTTTTTTATTTTGCCTTTTAATAAACCTTTTTGTTTCCAACACTGCAACAGAAGCCATCCTGCTGATTTTCATGCCTCCAAAGGTAGCTGAGCTATCTTGGGTGTGTTATAGGCCTCCAAGAGCTCATGAGACCGGGCTTGAGGAGTCTCCTAAAACACTGGCCCAGCCCATGGTGAAATTCCGACTACCGTGGGTCCGCGATGAATTTTTAACATCGGTACATGCGTCTTTTAATGCTGTTTAAACTTAAGGTTTAAATGGCAAAGAGAAGGTTGGAAATTAGATTTTAGGAAGGAATCCTTTGCTTTGAGGGTGGGGGCGCCTTGGCAGAGGTGTCCAGAGCAGCTGTGGCTGTCCCTCATCCCTAGCAGTGCCCAAGGCCAGGTTGGGCATTGGGGATTGGAGCACCCTGGGACAGTGGAAGGTGTCCCTGCCATGGAAGGGGTGGCACTGGATGAAATTCAAGGTCCCTCCCAACCCAAATCTGTGATTCCATGAGCCCCTGCCTCTGCTGAGTCTTGTGATTCATTCACACTCAGCCCTGGTGCAGGCAGAGCCTTCTACTCAAAGCTTCACCCACCGTTCCGCCAGGGCCACGCTCTGAAAGTTACACAAAAATCATTAACATTTAAAAAATTAAATGTCTTTTTACTTGGCATTTGTACCGTCTCAAATTAATCCCAGGAGACGCTGTTACTGCTTCTGAGGAAATAGCATTAATAATTAAAGGTAAGAATTTTTATTGTATCGCTTATGAAAGTTGCTGGGATGCAACTATATAAATCCTTGTAAAATTGGTGATTATCAGGGATATTATCTTCTCATGTCAGACAAAAGTCAGCAGATGAATGAAGAGCATCAGGCTGTGATAAAAGTAAAACATTCTACAGTCCATGTTATGGTCTTATTTCCACCTGTATTGGTTAATACACACAAAAGTGAGTTATAAAACTCCTATCTATGATAAATCAATGCCAGATTTTTCCCCTGCCAGCCACTATTTAAATTCAAAGGCCACAGCACCAATTTTTGGCAAAATGATCAGATTATCCCCTTGGGTTGTTTTCAGTTTTTACGGAAAATGCTCATTCTCTTAAAATGTCAGCCAATTCACTTCTCATTTATAAAAACTGAACCTGATGGCTTTTCAACTGAAAATGAATGACTGTTGTTTGCATCATGCAGAGAAGAATATAGACCTCCTGGAGAAGTGCTTATGTGACTGAATTAATGCAGAATTACAGGTTTCCTAGAAGTTCTTGGGAAAATATCAGAGTTTGAAGTGCAAGCTGGCTGATCCAGTATTTAAGCCCTGACTCTGGATCCTCTGTGACATCTTCATAAAGATTTTGGTCTCCATGCTGAACCTCTCTGAATTTTGGAAGCTTCTCCCCAAGTGCTGTCCTTTCAGGACATCAAACAAAATCCATCCCCTCCCCAGGTGATGGATTCCCCTTCTCCTCTGCCATCACAGAGGTGGGAGCATGAAAGGATGTGGGAGTTCTGATAGATGGATAAAACAGCAGAGAAAATGACCACAGAAACATCAGTTTCGTGAGTCTAAGGGAAAGAAAAAAAAAACCAAACCCAAACAACCAAAATAATGTAGCACAGGGAAAATTGTTTGCTGCCCAAGTAGAGGGTTGATACATAAATCAGCAGGAGCTTGGGCTAACAAGATTTGCTCCTTAATTCCAGTTTCATTTGTAGCAAAAAATAACATAACTAAGTTCATAATTGAAATTACAGTGACACCTTCCAAAACCCAAAATGCAGCTAGGGAAGCTTAAAAGTGTTTTTTGGTTTTTTTTGGTTTTTTTCCATTTGATTTCTTGCACATGTATGTGAAATATCTGTTGATATTTTTGCCAGGCTAAACAAAGAAACTTTTCTACAGCCCCCAGTATTCATATCTGAACACAGATATGAACGATAAATAAAATTATGTGAGGCAAAACCAGCAACAGATACAGCTGAAGGAGGGAGGATTATTTCATTTACTTATGGCATGAGAACAAGATTTAAATTTTATTTTTAACTCATGCATGATTTCATTATCACTTGAACTGTCTCAGAGGTTATTTTATGCAAATACGAAATACGCCCTTCCTCAAAATTCAAGACGTAATTTCAAGAAATTAACTAAATGTGCTAGATCAGAAGAAGGATTTTGGGGAAGTAAATGTATCAGGAAGTAAGGGAAGCATTGTCAGCATCCACAAGTGTGACCTGCATAAAACATAACATTCTAACAGAAATTTACTCTTCTTTTCCTGTGGCCCCACGGCAAATTTCTTATGGGAAAAACTATATCCTTTCCCACTCTTCATTTACTTTTAGTGTCAATTCACTAGTAGAGTCAAGGAATTTGGAAGGAGCAGGGAGGACAAAGGACAAGACATGGCTTGTCAGAAGAAAAAAAAGCTATTTCTTTAGCTAAAAAAATGTATTTTTTTAAATCTGCCTGTTGTTTTATGCACAAGCAGTCAATACTAAATGAGCCATGAAAGTAATTAAAACCCTTGAAAAGCTGATGCCTCTTCATGACCACTCCTCACATTTGTTTCTGAGCTGTTTTTTTCAGGATAGCTCTGAAGACTGCCATGACTTTTTAGGGTTTCAGAGGCTGATGCTGGAATTACAATATAATGCTCTATGTAAAAAAAAAAAAAAAAAAAAAAAAAATATTCTCAATGATGAAATAACCCCAGGGTGATTTGTGCCCAAGAAATAAAGACCAGAATGTAAATTATCAATGTGTCAGTGCACACCTTCACTTTCAGCTCTGTGTGAGTGCAGGTCTGCTCCTGCCTCATCCCAAAACAGCAAACACAGAGAAAGAAGCAGCAAGAAAAAGGAGTTTTGTGGGCGTTATTAAGCAGATAAGTCTCTCCAGCCAGAGAGGAGATACTGTAGATGTCTATAAAACCATAAGCGGCGTGGGGAAAATCGATGGCAGACAATATTGCAGTGTCCCCTCAGCAGGGCCAGGAGGGGACAGGCAGTGACAGCAGGGTCATCCAGAGCCATCCAAAGGTCACAGCTCCCCTTTCAACACATAATTAAACCATGGCACAGCTTCCTCAGCCTTTAACCACTGCTAAAGATCAGATAAATTGAGAGGGGGGGAAAAACAGCCCCGGCTACTAGGGACATGGAAAGAAAAAAAGAATAAAATTCAGAGCTGGGAAAGGGCTCTAGGGAGGAATAACAGCCTTGCTTTTCCTGATGCCCTTCTGAGACTACCTAAAAACAGAGGCCAGACAGAATGAAGGGAATTAAAAGTGGTTATGTTTATTAAAGGGCCTCCAGGTATATTCAGGGCAGACAAAACTCCCCAGGGCCTACACCCAAAAATGGACCACAGCTCATGGGTTTTTATATTTGTATGAGTTTGGTCTGTTTGCACACTGGGGGTTAATCTAACAATTACAGCTTCAGGTAATGAAGTAATTTACCCCAAGTTTCTCCCCCCAACTCACTTTTGTTCCCATTTCTGGGCCCTGGGGCAGTGAGGTGCCCTTGGATGCCAGGCCTGGAGAGGAATTGTTGTGCCTGCCCAGAATGGGATGGCAGCAGCTGACACTGAATGTGGAGTTTGGAGTTATACACTAAAGAACTGCAGGATAGCAAATACATGACAATTATAAAAGCTAAAATCCTAAAGCATCATTCCAATCCACAGGATGCTCCTGGAAAGAGCTTCACCCTCCCCAAAACCAGGGGCTGCCACGTCACAAGGTGACCTTTCTTTTGCACAAGCGGATCTAAAAGCTCCTGCTTTTTGCCAACCCTGCTGCAGAACGTTTCATATTTTACAGTGTCTGTTTATGTCAGCCTGCACACTCGAAAGGTGTGACTTGCTGGAATATTTACTCAGCAGCTCTAGCAGTTTTACACATACAGACCCTCCACACACTCCTCTGTAGCTCAGGCTCTTGCAGCTGCTGTTAAAATAAAAAACAAACCAAAAACCAGAAAATGTGTGCTGCTGTACTTTTAAATATGCTAAATGTATTCGTTGTTACTTTATGGAAAAAGAGTGAAAGACAGGAAAATAGATACTGATATTCCCAGCTGAAACGTCTGAAATACAAACAATTCTTGTTTATACCTGTGTCCAGCAAGCAATTTGAATGTCTTGATTTCAAACATTCAGTGAGATTTTTCAATGTAAACAAAGTGTTTTATGGCATTAGCAGAAAATCCAGATAATGACAGTGTAAGTTGATTAGAACTTTAAAAAGAAAACTGTTGTAACACAGAATAATTTGGGAGAAATACCTGAAGACTAGCAGCCTGGGGAAAAGAGTGTTGTCTGCTGTACCTTAAAAATATTTTTCATATCTAGCAGAATATTTTAAAAATATTATTTCACGGAGCAGTTAATCCTGCTCATATTAGAAGAAGAATATTTTACAAAGAATACCCAGTCATGGCTCCTGTTTGGAGTTTTCTTCAGCGCAGAACATCTCAATATTCAGAAAAATAAAGGTGGCATGTGGATGTGTTTGTGGGCACATGCATTTTTGGAGTGAATAAGAGGAGAAAAAGTCATTTTTTCTCTCAGTTACCCTACATAAAGTGCACACATATCACATCCATGAATATCGTTACACAGCCTCTATTATTTCTCTGTGTTCAGAACAGATAGAGGGAGATAAAACTTTAAAACTTATGAAACATACTCTAACATTCTCATACCGTCTTTCCCATGTGATCTATGTGTTGATGCTACAGAAATGGGCATTTATTCCACTGCGCATGACTTATAGGAAGTTCCAAGCCAAAACCAGAAATATTTTGAAGACCAACCTGCCTCCAGAAATGTTTACAGAAACTCAAGGTAGGTTGTCAAATAAGCATTTTGTTTTTTGCTCATTTTGTCTTCCCTCAGCTGAAATGAGCGTAGCTAGATCTTGACCTGACACAAATCATGATAATTCAGCTCAAAGTAGTGGAAGTCACTCATAATTTAAACCAGTGCAGATAAAAAAGTAACTTGGATTAGGAATTACAACTGTTATTGCAGATAATGCTATCAAATAGTGATAATTTATGTAATATTACTCAAAAAAAAATTTATTGCCTGTGCCAAGTATGTAGATTACGTGTAGGAATTGAACCTACCAGTGTAAAGCAGATATTATAATAATTAAACATCATCAGAAAAAAAAAAAAAAAAAAGCAGCATTAGCAAATCTAGCAGAAAGATTTTTAACCTGACATGATCTAACTTTTCTTTAATCAGTAGGTTCCTGTCTCCTCTCACCCTGGCAATGGTCTGTGCACCCAGAAATGTATAATTATGACTAGTTCATCATTTTGTGTACAAACCCAGTGGCCATTTATGCAAATGTTGTCTACCTGCAGCTAATTGCAGCTAATTGCTGATGGCTGGTGCTGGCTGCAGACCGCCAGGCTCCTTTGGGCTGCTGTCAGATGTTCTCATCTCCCTGTAAGAAAACAGCCTCTGAAACGCCATTTGACACTGCAGCTGGCCTCGAGTTACCTACAGCAGGCTGTGCAATTTATAAATCACATGTGGAATGTGATTAAAAAAAAAAAAAAAGGAAAAAAGGAAAAAAAAAAAGAAAAAGGTCAGATTTGGTTTGGATGTCCTCAGCTCTGGAGGTACAGTGAGCTACTGACCTCTAGTTGAGAAAAACAAGATAGCTGTTAGCTCTGGTCCTGTTTCTAAAATATATTTTCTTCCTACATGACAGCCTGCAATGTAATTTATTTTGCTTCTTGGTGGCAACAGGAAAAGTTTTCATTTTTTTCCAGGCAACTCATTCAGACTATTTAAAATGAATGAGAAGGGCTCCATTTGCCTTTTTTTTTTTCTTTTTTTTCTCTTTTCTCCCAGTAACTTTTTGTCTGCGCTCACAGGAATAGGGCACAGATGTGAAATGAAATGACTGGCCATTAAAATAGCAGGAGCCAAGCAGGAGCTGCAGGAGACACTGGTCTTGGAAGGGCTTTTCCATGTGAAATAGTGCAAAAAACTGAACACCCTATTTCCTTCTCCTCTAAACCACTGTTTTGTTAAGGATTGACCATATTTACAGGCTGCACACAGGCAGCCTGTAATATATATTATATATAATATATTATAATATATATTATATAATTCTATATAATTATATATATAATTATATATTACATACTATAATATACTATAATAAATATACTATACTATACTATACTATACTATAATACACTATAATGTAATATAATGTAATATAATATAATGTAATGTAATATAATATAATATAATATAATATAATATACTATAATACAATATAATACAATATAATATAATGAGATAATATCTTATCTATTTAAAAATATATAAATAAAATATAATATATTGTATACAACTTAATACAAGAGACCAGTAATTTTCTCCTTTGTAAATGAACTTTAAAATATGATGAGGAAGGGTAAGTGAACAGCCCCAGGAATTCAGTGAGATCTGGTGATTTGTTAGGACTCATCCTGGAAAGAGATCAGCAGTGGGATGCTGAGCACCAGATGGGTTCAAGTTCTCAGCTCTTGCCTAAATTACGAAGTCACAATTTCGTTATAAAGTCACCATATTCACCCACAAATCATTATTACCAGCCTACCAATATCTCCATGATTTTTTGACTGTGAGTTTAAAAGTTATTTTTTTCCTTTCATCCTGTATTCCTTTCCCTAAAATGTTTTGGAGCCATCTTTCCCCTAAACTTTTTTGATGGTTAAACAAGGCAGGGTGAGGACAGGGTGACTAAATCACCTGCAGGAGAAATAAGAAATCTGTGTGTTCTGTCCTTCATAGAATAAATCAAGGTGTTCAGATAATAAATAGGAATAATGAGGGTAAAATATCAGTATTTATGCTTGCTGCTGTTGATAGTTGTTGGTTTCTACCTTTTACCTTCCTCCTGTATCTCCTGAAAACAGATGTAACATTTCACAGAATTTTCATTTTGCTATGCAAACTTTTTTGTTTGTTTGTTTTATTTTTTTTTTTAATTTTTAATTTTTCTTTCTGTTCCCTTGTGTTTGGGAGAAAATCTCACCTTAAGATAAAGAAATTTTTACTTGATCCTGTTCAAAGCAGGTAATGTCAGACAGGACCAGTGGTGCTGCTCCTCTCCTGCTCCTCATGGATGAGGTTCAGCACTGCTTTTCCTCCTCGTGGCTTTTTTAAAATTTATATTTCTGTCCCAATGCACACAGAGCAGGGTTTCTCTCCACATCCCATGGAACACTGCATCCACCCAGCTGGAGTGGTGAGTGTCAAAAAGGGTTCACTGGGTGAATCTCCATTCCTCTGGATGAAGAAATTTATGCATTTTCAGTCAGGAAATGTATGATGGAAACCGAGAAGAATTAGTTTGAAGTACTCCAACCAAAAGGAAAAGGAAAAATCGGAGATAAAATCAGTTTTTTGTGTCCTCTGGGGACAGGGTGGGTGTATGGCAGCAAGGGGGATAAGCCACCTCTCCACTTTAGTGGATATTTGAACACTGGAGCTGACTGTTTATAGAATTTTCATCACAATCTGTCTCTTGGAGCATATTAAACAATAATCTGAGTGAGGATGGTTCAGCCTTGTCTGAGGCGAAGGAGAGGTGAATGAATTAAGCCTTGGCTCTGATATTTACCTGTCTGCACCTACCCCAAGGGGACAGGAAGGGGCTTGGGGGTTTTTGAATCCCATTTTCTGCTGAGGGGGCAGAGGGAGAGGACCACAGTGCCTTTGGAGGGCAAAAGGTGCATGACCAGGAGCTGCCTTGAGACCCTTTCCAGCCCTACATCCTAAAAAGTTTTGCCAAGTTCAGTGACTCCTGGAAAATCAGACTCTGTCATCGAACTTTCAACTTTTCTGGATGCTTTTGATATAGATAAATAACGTACCAAAACCAGATATTTCAGTTTGATGTCTCTGTACCAAAGGCTGAGGTCCAGACTCAAATCAGGTGAGCTTGTTTATTTTGTACACATTTAGATTCAGAAATCCTAACTTCTAATTTCCAGTGAAGTGCATTTGATCTTGCTGTGCTGATCTTTTAAATGATCTTGACTTGTTAAAGAATCATAATAATATGCATCTATTTTATTCTCAGGGATGTTAATTAATACAGGGTGTGATATGTCTAAATGAGACAACGATTAAGAGTTTACCATTGCTCCTAATGGAATATGTGTGTAGCAATTACCAGTCCATCTGCTGAAGAAGGCAAAAACAATTTAATTGCTTTGGCCAATGGTACAAACAAATGCAGACTGGAACAGTACTTTAAGTCAGAGTGCATTTTCTTTTAGCTTTGTGTTATCACCAGGGACTCCAACCCATGATCTCCTTTGCAATAAAATGAATGCAGGCACAAGTTTGGCTTAGAGAGAACATTTATTTCACTTTCCTCTCTCTTTTTAAATGCCAGGGATTTAAAATAGGATGTGTACAAAGTACTGAAGCCTCTTAAATTGAATATATTTGTGAAATGCCTGCCTAAGGTGAGCTGTTTGCTTCCAATTTTTATTTGACAGCCAGTTATACCAAACACACCCACAATCCCAAAAAAAAAAAAAAAATTAAAAATCATTGATGTAAGAATCTTCTGAGCCAGGTGGCTAAACCAACTGATCTGGTTTTCCCTATCTAAAATCCTTTAGGGAAAAAAAGTCTCACTTTGGGTTAAAGCCAGAGAGGTGACATTTGGGTTTCAGGAATTCACAGTCTGGATAGCAAGGCCTGACAATGCAGACACAGAAACACAGCCATGCAAATACTCAGTGCTGTAATTAAGCATATATATTATGCATAAATGCTCAATCCATTAATAACACATTCCCCTAATCAATGGCATTTAATCAATCAGTTAAAATATGTGCAATGTGGCAGATGCAGTTGTCTAACCCCCTCATCATTAGGCCTCCCTGTGCTCACGCAGCTCATTTCGATGCATATCAAAAGTTTTCTCGCTGTTTGAAAGAAAATTAATTTAATCGACTTACGTGAGGAATATGTCAGTTTATTTCCTGAAGAATTTTTATTTATACTCAGAAATATAAGTGAGAGCCTGAACATTTATCACCCTGAATACCCAGATTTGAGACATTATCAGACACACCAGCCATCTGGTATTTCAATAAATCCATCTTTTGTTTCAATCAGACAGAGCCCTACTAAGGCATTTAATAAATAATTCACATTTTGTCATCTTGGTTAACATTTCCCTAGGCGATGCATATGCTGTAATATTTTTCCTAACAGATGATTATGAAATTCAGGTATTTGCAGTATAAAAGTGTTACCACAGTTTAAAGGAAAGGTATAATGAATAACAAGAGAAAAGTTAAATGCTTCCAGGTAAATCAATCAGCAAACCTATATTTTCCCTATGCCTCTCATTAAACATTTGCAGAGGAAGTTGTGAAACTTTTTTTTTTAATGTTTCTTATTTATTTTATAGCATAATAAAAATAATATTTTCAGTGAGTATTTGAAACCCTAGCCACTAATTTCTAGAAAAAAACCCCACCAAAGTGCCCCTGTCCAAAATGGCTGGGTAACAAGGATGTTCTTCACAGGAAATCACTGAAAATAGTCCCTATTCACCAAAAAATGCACTGAAACACTTTTTTTTTTTGACTATACAAATACACTGCTATTCACACACCTTCTGCTCTAGGGTTAAATGAAGAAATAGCTGTGATTAATGGAGAACTGTGAAGTTTTATGCATTTAACAGCATTAAATCAGGTGCATGGCACTGGTAGGTGTGAATGTGATTTGCGACTCTTTTACTCACCCTGACTCCACCCTGTGCCATCCCCTGCGTATGGAACCCAATTAAATAATCTGCAGGCCCTCGTCAGTGGCGTCATCACAACCAAAATACTGATTTTTCTCTTGGCTTTACCTTGTCCTTCTTCTGCTTTTCATCCTGGTATATTTTCCAGTGCTCCCCATCGTTGCTGTACGCAAGCTTGTAGGACCCCACAAACTGGACGTGCCCAAAATCTTTTGCTCCTTGGGTGATTATCCCAGTGATCTTCGTAGGGATGAGCAGGTCAATCTGAACAGAACAGTTTAAAATTTAAAAAAAAAAAAAAATCAGAAACGAACAACCAACCAACAAAAAAAAACCAAACCCAAACAAAAAACCCCAACAACAACAGCAAAAAAAAAAACAAGACAAAAAAACCACCAAAAAAACACCCAAAAACCCCAAATAAACAAAAAAAACTCCCAAAAAAACCCCATCAAAACCAGCAAAAACAAAAAAACAAAAACAAAATATCCCGAAACAAATAAACAAAAAAACACACAAAAAAACCTCAAAACAAAAAAGAAACCCCAACAAGCAAGCAAAAAAATAAAAAACCCAAAAAACCAAAACAAATTTTTAAAGCCCATCAAACACCTCCCCCCCAAATAAATAAATAAAAAAAAAATCCAAAAAAACCTCAAGGAGAACATAATTAGAACACTTTCTGTTTCCAGTCTGGTTTTGCAACACACCAGAGCAAAATGATGCAGTTTTGGTCCTCCCGCTGTGTGTGACACCATGGATAATAATTCACTTCTCCAAGTTCTAATTTCCCTTTTTTCCCCCATTTTTTATTTATTTATTTTTAAACTTATTTTTGATACCACCTAATGGCACAGCATGGAATAATCTCACACCTTTCTCCATTGTGCTGAGTGTCATACATGGCTCCCAAAAAACTCAATTAACTTACAATGGGAACAATCTGCAGCTAAAAAATATTCCCATGTGCTCCTAATAATCAGAATGCATGGCTGATTCCCCAAGTGCCTTTCCGTTTCCTTCTCAGTTCACGAGCCCATGCTTTAGTAAGACTCTTAAAACATTTTAAGCTGTCATGCTCCTTTTCCTCCTGAAATTCCTTCTCACTTTATGCCTTTCTTTCTTTTTCTACCTGAAAAATCTCAAAGTTTCTCGTTTCTTGAATTTCTTTTTGGAGTTTTTTTTTATTTTATAGTCTTAGCACAATGCTTTTTAAAAATGCAAGGCAGGAGTCTTAAAGCCTAATAAAATCTGAGCTTTCAAGTGGTTTCCACGTGAGTCAGCATGCCCGTGCTCAGCTCTTTGTGAACCAGAACCCAACACTGAGTGTAACAGATTTGGGCCAGATGCCTTGGATTAAAATGATCAAGAAAGAGAATGCAGTAGCAAAAGTAAATTGACCTAATAATGTAATTTCAGAGGCAGAATGAAGGAGCTGAACTCCCTATAAAAACTGATATTTTCTTGAAATTTGAGAGTATAACTGAGGTTTCGTTCTTTGTCCTCCAGCAATGTGGCGAGCCAGTAAAGAAGAAATAAAAGAAAAGGTGGATTTATTTCAAACAATAAATGGCTGTGAAGCAGTCGGCATTTTAAAAATTGTCCCTTAAATCAGGCAAGAGAGACTCAGAATAAAAATATTACAGTGAAGGGAGAGGAGTGCTGAACTTCACGAGCAGGTTGATTGACATGTTTTTACAGAAAAAAAATAAAAAGAAATTAGAAAGTGAAGAAATAAAGAATCTCTGTCTGATGAAATGCTGACGGTCCGGTGCTGGATTTTTAGGAAGCTAAGACCCTCTGAGCAAACTCATGTTGGATGGAATGAGGGGCTGGGGTGAAGAACAGATGTGCTGTGGAGCATAGGAAATTAATAATGAGGAGAGAAACAGAAACAAACGAGCTTAAAAAGTCAGCTGGTCCTGGATAGTGCCTCTGAAAGACGGAAATTGGGGTTTGGATTTTTGTCCCAGGCCAGGTTGGACAGGGATTGGAGAACCCTGGGATGGTGAGAGGTGTCCCTGACATGGCAGGGGTAGCACTGGATGGGATTTAAGGTCCCTCCCAACCCTTCAGGCCATCCTGGGATTCTGTGAGGACAGAAAGAAGAAAACAATTGAAAAGTGTAAGAGTACATTTATAAGAATAGAAGAGGAAAAAATCACAGTGTAGAGCAATCAAAGAAAGGAAGCCTGGAGATCCCAACATTGGAGCAAAGAGTAGCAAATCACAATAGTAAATCCTTTTAAGGAAAGCAATGGCTTAAAATGTTCAATACTGAGACACCAAAACAGTGAGGGGAAATGTCAGAGTCTGTAGATGGCTCAAGAATTTTGGTTTTGCCAGAGTGAACTAATTTATTGCCATCATTTATTGCCAGCTGAGGCAATGTTGAGGCGCCCCAGGATGTCCCTGGGAGGCAAAATTGTGTTTTTGTTCAATGGGGAGAGAGGGGGACTCAGCCAGAGCAGGATCCTGCTTTGGAAGCTTTCATGGATGGCTTGAAGGGACTTTTCTCTTCTGTAAGGAGTGCAGGGTTCCACAGCCTAAGTGGGCCCCTGGGAAATGAGCACTGCTAATTAGTGTAAGTCTTTCATGAATTAATAAACACCAGGTCTCCAGACCTTGCTTCCAAATATTTTCGAGTCTAAATGAATAGTCTGTTTTTCTAAACAGGCTGATCACTAATTGGTCCACACTTCCAGGCAGCTTTTGAACTGAACATTTCAGAGTCAACTTTAGATTCTCTTTATAAATAATTTTGACATTAGCATTTTACAAGTGTAACCTCTTTTTAGCAGAGAATGCTTCTTATACTAAAAGTCAATGTCTCTCCTGTTAGCTTGAAAAAATGCCTCCACAAAACCAGTTGTTTATTTTTAAAATGTTGAAAGTGAGCTGAGAGGATTTCACAAATATTTAACATGGCCATGACACTCAGAGTACTCCTCATTGAAATTCAGAACAGGGAGAAAAAAAATTTCTCATTAAGATTCAGGGGATTCCAAAGGTAGAATCACAATAAATCTTTATTATCACATACATCCAGTGTTAATAAAAATGTCCTGGTAATGATTGTTTTGTGCTTATAGGACATACCCAGTGGCCTTGCTCTCTTGTTCAGAAAATGATGTGGGAAGCTGGAAGGTAATTTGGCTTTGCTCAGTTTTTTTTTTTTTCAATAAGACTTATATAGGACTGTGTAGAATATGTGTGGGTTTTTTTTTTTTTTTGGAAAAAAAAAGTGAAAAAAGAAATAATGAATAAATACACTCTCTTCTTAGGTCTTGACAATACAGGCAACACATATTGCTGGAGATGAAGGAAAAGAATACAGGATATAGCACCAGCATTTCTGTCTCTTATTTTATACTTATTTATTCATAAGCAGATGAGAAGTCTTCAGGCAATAAAGATCATTATTTAAATTAAAGAAATACAGCTTTTACTCTGTAGCCTCATTACCTTCTACCTTGCTTTCCATTCTTTGTATTGAAACTACTTTGGAGCAGAAAGTTGAGGAGGATTTACACCACCTTCTAGGTAAAACATCTGCACTGAAATAGCCTAAATGAAAGTCATAACTTCCCATCAGGACACAGAACACTTTTATTCAGTTAGTGCAGCTTGCAAGTAACAGGCAATCAAACAAATTACCAGGGAGAGAAGTTGAATTAAGACACAACCAGTGTGTACCCTTCAAAGCTGAATGTGATTAACAGGATTAGAATGTGACTCTGGCTTCTTCAGTGCAGCAGAATTTAGAAGGAGGTAGAGGCAATTAGTCTGCAACTGAGAGGATCATTAGCTGGTTACAAGGAGAACCATGGTCTACAGTTAATGTACATTTCTACAAGCAGCAGATCAAAAGGCAGTTTAGCATCCTGTGTCTGAAAGAAGCCTCTTGGGCTGTAACTATTCCCTTTTCCCACCTTGTTTCACGTGCTACAGACAAACTCAGGGTGGTTTGGAGGAGAGTTAACTTAAGGAGAGCGCAGAGGTGAGCACACCTGAGCAGTGGAGCATTTCCGAGGAAGCACTTGCATGGATGTGCAGCGCCAGCTCGGGGTGTTGGTGTGCACTTCACGGGACGATCACCAGAGATTCCCTGCAACCTCAGCCATTCTCTGCCTCCCCAACACATGGCACAACCCAACCGTGCTGCCCCAAACCCCACAGACTGGGAAACAGCGCATTTATTCAGCATTTACGCTGCCAGGGGAGCAGGAGCAGACCTGCAATGTGACACCATGGAACGGGGTGTCTGCACAGCCCTGCTGCAGGGCTCCCACTTCCAGACACGCCGGGCCTCCTTTCCCAGCACATCTTTTGGCTTAATTTACTCTGAAGGGAACCCGTGGTTTGTGAGGACGGCCCATCGTGTGAAGCAGTGCATGAAAAGTGAAGGTGTCCTCAAAAATAACACACTCCTCATCAACCTGGCAGTGTCAAAGAGGAGGAGAAGGAACCCCCAGGATGCAGGGAGTGCCAGGCTCCGTTTCACACGGAAGATGATGGTGAAATGCCTCACTGTGACTTTCAGCTGTTCATCCTTTCAGGAGTATTTAAAACGTTCAGTTAAGACCTGTCTTTGTGCAGACATTGTGGCTCTGTTCCCAGTAGAGCCAATCCTGTGTTCAGCTTTTCTTGTAATTTTAGACACGCCGTTTTTTCCCCACAGGTTTTGTTTTATTTGCCTTTGTGATCCTGTAGATTGTGTTTTATTGTTGTTGTTGTTTCGGGGGTTTTTTTCTTTGGTTTTTTTTTTGTTTTGTTTTGTTTGTTTGTTTGGGTTTTTTTTGGTTTTTTGGGGTTTTTCCATTTTTTGGGGTTTTATTTTAGGTTGGATTTTTTTGTTTTGTTTTTTTTTTTTTGGTGTGTTTTCTGGTATTTTTCTTCTTTGGTTTTTTTTTTGGTGTGTTTGTTTGATCATTGGTTTTTTTGGGTTTTTCTTGTTTTTTTTTTTGTTTTAATCACTCATCGGATAACGCTGATGAAAGCTGGGCAACCTCAATCCACTTGGCAAATGCAAAATCACTGGGATCAGAATTAAAGAAACCTGGATCCAAAGAATATGACAACTGGAGGGAGGCACTGCCAAGGTGGGGACAGTTCTCACCCTTTAGAGACTGAATAAAGAAGGCCACAATTGCCTCCAGCTGCTAATTCACCAAAGTTCAGACCTGCCTGTTAAATATCCTGATATCATCACAGTGAGGCCTCAGATTATTTAGGGATGCTTAAGGAAATGGTTGGACACCAAACCCCACCAATGTGCTTTCCAAGTAAATAAATCAAGAGTAAATAACTTGTCCTGAGCAAGCTGTTTACTCTTCATTTAAGACCTCGTGATTGCCCTGATTTTTTCAGGGTGAGCTGGCACAGCCAGAGCTGTTACCTGTGCCCTAAGAAAAAGGAGGGAAGGATTTCAGTGTCCACATCAAAAAGGCAGAAATGCAGCTCTCCTCATCTTACTGCATCACAGGAAGGTGCTTTGCACTCCCCTCCATGCCCAAAATCTGGATGTAAAGGAAAATGAGCGCTGGCACAGTATGCTTGCTGCAGATGTGCAATATCTGAATGTTTCTAAAAACACCTCACCAGCAGCTCTCTGTTCTGTTCACTGAAACTCAGCATTTCAGGCTTTTTATTTTTCCCTAAAGCCTAAATATTAAACCCACAAAAAACCCAAACCTCAAACCAAGCCCAAATTATAATCCGTCATGACCAATTGGATCTAAAAACTGTTATGGGGAAAAAACCAACTGAGCTACTAGATGATCTTTGTAGAGAAATCTAATTTTCATCACAGCATCTTCTATACCAAAGAGGCTTTATCGTGTAGTCTCTTAAATATGTCTTATTAGGGTAAATAGCTAATAATATAACCTCAAAAAAATTAAAGTAAATTATGACAGAAAATGAACTGCTTTAGAAGAAGCCATAATAATTCAATATAAAGCAGCAGTTTTTAGCAATTTGATTAATATCCCACTATACAGGATTTTCATGCTTCTTAGGCAAAAAAAAAAGAAATAAAATAAAAAGTTTTTAATTTAATTTGGTATGTATTAGCTGTACCAGCTGTCATATGTTTAAAATTAAACTTCTTCTCAAACCTAGGTGGAGATGGGTTGCTTTCAAATAAAATAAGACAGGAGAGTCACTTTTTTCTCCTTTGAAAATTTGGAAATTTTTTTTTTGCTGGCTTCTTTTTCGCTTAAGCTTAGACTTTCATCATGACTTCAATACTGTGTCACTATATTTTTAATGCCTGTAGTCCTGTAGGCTAAGATAATAAATACTGGTCTTATTTTCTTATTGCTCTTAATTGCTTTTCCCTCTGAATGACTTTATGGCTGCAGTAACTGCGCTGAAGAAACAGGGTAGGAAGAATTCCATGTACCATCAGCTGTCTCCAGCACAATTTAAAAGTGATAAATTGGAGGGTGGGGCCCGTTCTTTGTAATCTCCATGGGCCATCAAAAAAATGCCTCTCAGGCCATTACGTTGAAAATTTTGGAGTGAAACCTACAACCAGGCTGAAAACGTATTTTATTTTCACCAGCAACTTCTTAAGCAGCCATTACTTCTTAAAAAGTACATATTTTGTGAATCCTTTCTATTTACATACTTAATATTCCCTGTTATATAGCTGTTACTGGAAAAGGAGGAAAAAACCCAGCTGAATTGCTGTAATATTTTTTCAGCATTTCAGTAAAAATTGAGATAAAACAGGTATATATGATCAACTATTTGGACATTTTCAGAGCAGTATCTATTTGTTGCAGACCAGCTTTTCGTAACTACAATTTACTAAACCGTGAATAATCTCATTTCATTGGTATTTCAAAAATTAGATATTTAAAAAAAAAAAAAAAAGAAAGGAAAAAAAAGGAAAAAAGAAAAGAAGAAGAAGGAAATGTTGGGTCCTTTAAGGCAGATGATGTGCTGTGGTTGTATCAGCACCTTGGTAAATCCTGCCCACAGCACACACGCGGTAATTTTGTTTTCCTCCTGCTCCCGCAAACCAGAAGGAATTCCACATATCCGTATAACCCTCACAACTTATCGGGAAGCAAGGGAAATGTCAGCACCAGGTATTTTGAGGTCTGAAGTCAAAGAAGACGCAGAGTTTTGAGATGATAACATCAGTGATGATTAAATCCATAACCTTTTCTCCCGCCGCTGGGTATTTCACATCTGTGCACGGGATACTCTCGCCGTAATCGCGATTAGAGGACTTCTGCAGAGATCCAGACACAGTTGGCTGAATTAGTTACCAACAGCCAAGAAACCACTAATAAAACGTCTGTCTCTCTGCTGTGGGACACTCAGAGCCCATCAGCCCTTGAGGATGCCAGGATATTTGAAAATAGCCCATTAAATTACCAGTGATTAAGCGGGCTTAGACATCTGGTGGAGCTCAGAGAAGCCTTTAAGCTGCTTTAGTGCACTCCAAGAGCTGATAAAATCTGGGGCACTGTCCTGTGTGAGGTCAATCACTTGGAATTCTTGTGGGAAAGCCAAGGGCAGAACAAAAATTAGCCATTAAAATGAAGCAGGGAGAATAAAAATATGAGTATGGTCACGACACAGCACACTGACTCTGTGTTATGCTGCTTTTCTGTGGAGCTCCTCAGCTGAGCACTGCTGCCAGCAGTCCCGGCACCTATTTATGGACAGAAATGGACAAGGGAATGAGAAAAGAAATTTAATTTACGTTCAGTTCTTTAAGCAATAGCCAAGAAGGCAAAAGTTGCAAAAAAATTTCATCATCCTGTATCATAATATGAAGTAGCTTCATTTCTGGAAGATGTCATCTGAAGGAGTTCTTGCTGAATTTACAATAATGATTGTGAAAACTTTGATCAAATTTGTTGGCTATGACTAGGAGTAAAAATATAGCAGAGAGAAGAACAATTACACACTTAAAAATTTAAAATACTATTTGCATTTCTGCTTGTCTTACTTTTAACTTTTAAATGAAGAAAAAATTGTGTTGGGATGATAGGATTGTTCCACTCTCTTCAGATATAGAGAAGAGTAGGACAGAGTGCTGCTATAGAGAAGAGTAAGTAAGAGTGTTGCCACTTTTTTTAAAAATTAAAATATATCTAAAGTTGCTAAGGAAACGCATCAGTAAGAATTCCTGCATGCCAGTGCTCTGTCCCAGTGGAGATTCCTTAGTTTTCTGTTGAAGAGCATTACTGGGAATTTCAGATGCTGGAGTGGGTTAAACAGCAGCAACATATGGAGAAGAAAATTTGAAATATGAGCAGAGGAAGAAAAGTGTATTTAATCATGAATTTCAGAATGACACTTGATAGAAATGTGAACTCCAGGGAAGTTTACATCTCACAGCAACACTTGGAAAGGCAGCCAGGAGAAATATGGGTGTCTTTGCTTACATTTCTCTTGGGTTTTCGGAACATTATGGGTTTTGAATGGAAATCAAAGGCTGGTGATGCAACACCTGGGAAGACAAAAACTCTTCCCTAGAAATGAAATATCACAACTTCTTCTTGGCTTTCAGCAGAGAGGATGAGACAGCAGCTTTTATGGCAGGACTGATAAATATCTTCTTACAAAGTGTTGGGATCATAATCTACACACAAGCAGCTCATTTTGTTTTTAAAATCAAAATTAATGGTGGTAATATGGAAGTTCATTATTTACCTGGTTGCTTTTTTTCCTCCCCCCCCCCCCCAGGTAATTAATAATGTTGCAAATATTTTCTGGAGCACATAAAAATGTCTCAATAATGTATGAGTATCTGGGCTACAGATCAATGAGCAGAGTGAAGATAAGCTTGCACACAAGATACTGCAAAGTGACTAATAATTAATATAACTACTGAACTGTTGAAACACTAACGAAAACCTGCCTGTAAGCAAAGCTAAGCCTGCCTAGAAGATAAGTGGGGTTAAGGCTGGAAGTTTCTCCTTGTATTTAAAAGCTCTGACTGCATTAATTCTTATTTTTGTAGGAAACGTAGCCAAGACAGCATCACTCAGCCATTGTTCCTAAGAATGACTTTGCCCATCTGTCTGCAGGGATTATTATGCATAACCTGTTCCATACAGCTATGCTGCTGTAGCCATGCACTAAAAATGACAAAATTGTGATACTAGATTTTGAAAACAACAGCAGGCCGGGTTGGTTTTGGTTTTGTTTTGTTGGGTTTTTATTTGGTTTGGTTTTTGGGGTTTTATTTGTCATTTTTAATTTTTTTGTGTGTGTGTGTGTGTGCTATCCTCTGAAATGTTAAGGCAAGCTTTTTTTTCCCCTATGATACACTGTTAATAGCCAGCACAAAAATATAAAATGGGTGCACTATATTGTAGAAAACAGCTTTGGCTCTTTTAGCTGGAGAAGTATTTTTCCAGGTTTACAGAAGAAATCAGATTTCTCTTTCCTTTTAGGCTGAATGTCTTGTCTCTTCAAGGCAATAATCTCATAATATACTTTCCTGAATGCAATTAGAAGGTCTATTAATCTTCATTCTGCAGGACACAGGAAAGATTATCTGCTATTAGTCAAAAGGACACCCTGGGGCCCCTATTGCAGAGCTTGGTAAATAGACCTCTGGTCAAAACAAGCCTGGGCTCTCCTGGCAGGACAGACCCAACCCTGGGACTGAGCTTTGATGTGGATTTATTTCCTTGCCTTTGCAAACCCCCCGTGAGGCCACGGCTGATTTTGGGGATTAAACTCTGCCGAAAGCCTTGGCCAGGAAGAAGGGTGTATTTAGCCACGAGTTTCAGAAAGGCACTTGATAGAAACGTGGGGTCTGGGGAAGTTAATGTGCCACAGCAACACTTGCAAAGGCAGCCAGGAGAAATGTGGGTGTCTTTGCTTGCGTCTCTCTTGGGGTTTTGGCGCGTTGTGGGTTTCAAATGGAAATCAAAGGCTGGTGATGCAACACCTGGGAAGACAAAAACCCTTCTCTTTTCCCAGCCTGGCAGTCCAAGAAGGAGTCAGAACTCTTCTATTATTGTTCTCAAGGTCGTTTATTGCTTCTTATGTATAAAAGTCTTTCTCTGACCTGCCCAGGTCTGTCTGGCAGGTCGGGTTGTGGCAGAGTGACCACCCTCAGGATGGTGTTATCTTATCTTTGTATAACTAAAATCTACATGTACTTTATTTACCATAACTTCCCGATACCTGTCACCTATGTTGGACACTGAGTTTCTACCTTCAACCAATCCAAAAGTGCCACCATCACAGCAGAAGATGGAGGCCAGGAAGAAGAAGGAGAAAGGCTGGACACGCCCAGATTCCTCCACCTTGCCTCCTGAACCCAATTCTAAAAACCCAAAAAAATCTATTTTTCACCCCGCGATAAATTCACTATCATTCTACTTAAACTCTTTTGACTTGTAATTCTTCATATAAAGGCTGATAATTTTGTTTTTCCATGGGTCAAGATCAAAGGCACCGGGGTCTCGGGCTCTGTGGCAAGGTCTCTGAGCCCTCCAGGGCAGCCAGAGGAATTTCCTGGGTTCTGACACTTCCCTACAAGGGAAATATCACAGCTTCTGCTTGGCTTTCAGCAGAGAGGATGAGACAACAGCTTTTATGGCAGGACTGATAAATAATTTTGTAAAAAGTGTTGGGATCATAAACAGGCTCGTGTAAGGCACAAGCAACTCATTTTGTTCACGAAATGAAAATTAATGATGGTAATATGGAAGTTCATTATTTATCTGGTTGTTGTTTTTGTTTGTTTAGGCCTTCAGCTAGGTGGGAAAATATTTTCATGTTCTCCAATGTTAAAAAAAGAAATAAACAAATCTCTATCTCCTGTCAAAAGTGAAAAAAACCCTCAAAAATGCAACAAACCAACCAAACCCACTAGGTCCTCCCAAAACAAGCAAACAAACAAACACACACGCACAGACATAAAAAAATCCATAAATATTCTGAGATAAAAAGTGATGCATTTTGCTTTTGAAGGAGCTGGTCTATATTTTTTCCATTAGGTCTGCTTGGTTCAGGTTTAGTTTTGGTTAGGTATTGAAAAGTAGGGCAATGAGAATGGACTTCCAAATTCCAGAGAAAAGTAACAACTGAGTAACTTATACCATTTTTAACATATATGTATTCCATTCTTAAGCCTACATAATGGAAGTTTCAGAAAAAATGATTGACTGAGATGAATCATAAAAAATTTCAACAAGAAATTTGGAATACATCAACTTTCAAACAGTTTAAAACCAAATTTTAAACTAGAAACCCCACAGAGCAGCAGCCAATTCAAAATGCCTTACATTAAATTAAATATTAACTACAGCTTGTCTGCAACCAGAACTTTTGTATACAGAAGTGTTAAAAAAATTGATTTCTCTCTGCAATGTGAATGTCACTTTTCACATAATTAAAAGGTTGATCCTTTTAATAGTGGAATGAATTTCTATAGAAGAGATTTCAAAATTATATATGAAGTTCTTTCATTTTCAAAAGAACAGGCCTGAAAGTTGAAATATGAATGCCAAAAGTAAAAATATGACTGTCAAAATATTTTAAATTTAGCAGCAAATTTGAAAATGCTGGGTTTTTACCTAGAATGTTGTCCATGCCTTTTCATATAAATAAGAAAAGCATCTCAATTGTAACAAGATTTTTTTTTTTTGAAAATAAAAAATGACAGCTATTCCATCCTTTGTACTGGTAAATAATTAATCAAAAGGGCTCTGATTTTTTACTGTGTAAGCAACAGGGTAAATTAATGCAGACAAACGATTTACTAGACTTATCTGTACTCTTCTAAGTTTGAAAGAAAAGTTTACACAGAAGACTGAGATGGACATGGAGTGTGGTGCTTGAAGTTTTGTCTATTTTGGAATTAATGCCTCTCCCTATGCCTCAGTAGAGACATCTTCCTTATGGGAATGACAAAATTTCTGTGAATGACCCCTAAAACTCCTATCAGCACTCAACACTAACTTTTTAAAAAATATTTTTTCTTTACTTTTTTACTATTTATTCACTGTTTGCACCCTAACCCAGGTGGAAGCATGAAAAGAATGCAGACACATAAATAACATAAATATACTCATCTCAGCCATCCATTCAACAAGGAGCAGAGTCTTTAAATGTTTCTTATAAAGCTAAGAAAGTTAGGATCTGGCTGGCTGAGGCTGAAAAAAATGGTCAAAAGTGATGGTTCCCCCCAAAAGAATACTGGATTAATGACTTCCTGGATTATAGGGGAAAAAAAAAGAAAATAAATGAAAAAAAGGAAAAGGAAAAGGAAAAGGAAAAGGAAAAGGAAAAGGAAAAGGAAAAGGAAAAGGAAAGGAAAGGAAAGGAAAGGAAAGGAAAGGAAAGGAAAGGAAAGGAAAGGAAAGGAAAGAGGAAAGGGGAAAGGGGAAAAAGGAGAAAAAAAAAAAGGAAAAAAGGAGGTTGTGTTTTTCTCAACTCAAACACAACCTTGAGTAGGTTCCTGCACATAAAACCTCCACAAGCCCTCCTGGAACACACAGAATGGACTCAATGAGTGTTAAAGGCCTAATCTTTGAGTGGAGATTTAAAATCCTGTTGTGAATAGGTTAAAAGTATTAAATAATACCACTATTTCCAGTATAAGTAACTATACATAGGTTCCCAACATCATGCTTGCTGCTTTCTGCACTTGACTTAATAAAGATTTAGATAGAAACAAATTATTAATTTTCTTGCTGAGAAAGTTAGTAAAAATGTTTGTTTTTTAAAAACACATTCCAAACTTCACTAGCAGTACTTAGGCCAAAATTAATTGCCACCAATATTTTTGAAAAAGAAGAAAATAAGAGGGTTTTCTTGAACCAAAGACAAAGTAAAAGAGAAATGCACAGCTATGGCTGGAAAAGTGTAAAACATCCTCTCAAAAACATAACAGTTTCCTACAGTCAACAGGGCTGGATCCCAAAGAAAGTAATATCTGAAAGAAAAATATTTGCAAATTCTATATTTGCATATACCCACACAACCCCTGCTGACACCTGGTCCAGCTAACAAAGAAGAGCACAGAGGGGGAACTCTGCTCTGCCATGAAACAGCACAGAGACAGGAGGTGATAAATTATTAACAAAGTCGAAATCTTAAAAGTTTTGAACGCCAGCACATGGAGAGGTCTGTGAAACCACAGCATAAGAAATCTGAAAAGAACAGAATTTCAGCTCTGGGCGATGTGTTTTCCTTGTAGATCCAGCAGATATTTCTTGCCTATTTTTTTTTTTTTGTTTTCTTTTGTTTGGCTTTGCTTTTCCCTTGTGTTCCTTTCACAAAGATTAATCTTTTAAACAGCTCCTGCAGCCCTTGCTCTGTCAGGTGGGTGTAAGTCTGGTTTACCAAAACCCAGTGTTTACCATCGTACTATCTGCACTCTTTTGGAAAGCAAATTTCACAGTCAAGCACAATTTTGAAACCCAGAATTTCTCAGTCAACTTTGAGCACGTGGGAGGTGACACATGCACTGTCTTTCTACGGGGGTTAAAAAAATTGCTTTAGGTGTATAAAACAGAGAAATAAACTTGACTATCTACCAGTTGCATGTTGCAGCAAAAATTCTATATAAAACTATGTGTCAATGAAAATTAACTTCCACCAGAAAGCAAGAAACTACATTGTCAGGGAGACAGAAATAAAATATCTTTGGCTTCTTTTTGCAGATGCATTTTCCATCAAGAATTCAAATAAAAAGATATATTTTCTCCACTGCCTGTAAGTAGGTGTTTCTCACTCATGCACTGCAGTTCCCTGGAGTGGACTGTTCCCTAAGGATTTGCTCTGTAGGCAGCTGAAAATAGACCCCTATTACTGTAACACAAATCAGCAGTAATTTGTGTCTTGGAGCAGGTTATTGTGCTCATGTCAGGTGACTCAGTGAAAATCCTATTTTTCAAATTTGCTGTGGTATCTGATGATGAAAATGTTTGCTTTTCTCATAAAAACTGCATTTAAAAAATGCATGGGGACTAATAGAAAATTTATATATTTTGAGCAGCATCATCTTTAATACTTTTCCTCACTGACTGATTCCCAGCAAGTCTTTGCAGAAATGCCTTGCCACCAGCCTTGCCTTTAACCACCTGCCCAGGGTACACCCAGGGGAAATAAAACTGCTGTGTTTTCCCCAAATGTCACCCTAAACTAACCAGACTTCAAGGCTTTGTGGAAGGGAGTGAGAATATTCTGCTCAGAGCCAGCCCTGCACTGCATTTCATCTGGGATTAAAGTGCCTTCATTTTAGCCAAAAACACACACAAAAAAGGGCAAAAAGGGCTGATTAACTTCCTGAACAAGTACCAGGGTAATTATTCCCACAAGCTCCAGAAAAAAACCCAAAAAAAACCAACAAAACCAAAAAACAAACTTGGCTTTAGGCATGTGGGTATCAGAGATCCTGAGTTCACAAGGAGTTACAAGCTCAGTGAACTTGACCTTTTTATATCACAGGTCTCACCCCAAGGCTCAGATCATCCCTCAGGACTTCTGGGTGAGATATTCCAGTTTTTTTATTCCATTTCTTTAAGCTGCAAAGCCACTCATGAGGCAGAGGAAGCTTTCCCTGCAGATACTTTTGATTTTTACAGCAGGGTGGGTTTGTATTGGATATGAGGATAAATTTCTTCACCAAAAGAGCTGCCCTGGTGGATCTCCCAGCCCTGGAGAGATTGAAAAGCCATTCGGATGTGACTCTTAGGGACATGGGCCAGTGGTGGCCTTGGCAGTGCTGGGGGAACAGTGGGACTCAGCGATCTGAGAGCTCTTTTCCTCAGTGATTCCCTGATTCTTTAAACACTTGCTCTAGAAATACCTTGTGCCTCTCCATGGAAAATGGTCCATATTATGAAGAGCAGCAGGGCAGACTGGGGAAAAAAAATCTACTACAAAGAGCATTGATTTTCTTAGTAGAAAGCAGGTAGCTTGCTCACAGCAGCGGGTTTACTTGTGGCACTGTGGCTTAAGTAAATAACTCCTAAATTCACAACAAACATAAGCATGACAGTATTTTACCTGTATTTCCAGAATTACAAATGCAGTCAGGCTGTATGGACGCTGATATCGTGTTTAAAATTAAATAATTTCATTTTAGACGTTGAGATGAGGATCATATGATGGCTGCAAATTTAGAACTTTGGTTTGAGAGATACTTGGAGGGCAGGAAAGGGACTTTTTGGAAGGATCAGTAGAGACAGTGGGGAATGATTTTCCACTGTCAGAGGGCTGGCCGGGACCTTGGCAATGAGGAATTGTTCCCTGGCAGGGTGGGCAGGCCCTGGCACAGGGTGCCCGGAGCAGCTGGGGCTGCCCCTGCATCCCTGGCACTGCCCGAGGCCAGGCTGGACACTGGGACAGTGGGAGGTGTCCCTGCCGTGGTGGCACTGGATGGGATTTAGGATCCTATCCAGTCTAAACCATTCTATAATTCCATGATTCTGTGTCCTGCTGGTGCACAAGAGCATAAATATCAGAGGCTAAATCAGAGACCAGCATTCATGCTTTTAAATTTATCTTTCCTGCATTCCTTACTTCCATTTTTTAATTTCACATTCAACTGCCAAAGAGGACCTTCAAGAAAAAGCAGATGCTTTTTGCTTGTCCAAGCAACACGAGTTTGAAATGGACAATATTTTTTTAGAAATGAAACAACAACAACAACGAAACCCCCCCAAAAATTAAAAAAAAAAACCACAAAAAATCCAGCAAGCCACATAATCCCTTCCATTTTCCTGGGACTCCTCATGGAAAGCCCCACTGGCTGGGGTGGCAGTGAAATTATCTGCAAGCAGCAGCCTGGATGTATTTTGATTGCCTGGGAGCCAACTGGAGTCTCAACACCTGCAGGATCGTGAAAGAGCTTTTATTTCAGAGGGCTGAAAGCTGGCTCCAGCTCTGGACAGCTCTGGGTGGGAGGAGAACCCTGTGGAGATTCCCTAAGTGGCTGCAGGGTGAAACGTCAGAGTTTGCATTGTACCAAGGAGCACAATGCACCCCTGGTGCTACACAAATTACTCATGCAGGGTGGATGGAAAACCCAGGCAGAAATTCTTGCACAAAGTTTTGGAAGAGAAATGCAGATTTGAATGAGGGAACTCTTTCAGCACATTTGGAGGGTCCTCCTTTGTGTTCTGGAAGTTGTTTGTGGTCAAAAAAAAAGTTTTGTTATAGAAATACTCATGTTTATTTCTATTCTGTATCATCTATCTCTGTTTCTATCTCTACTTTTACCTCTATGTCTCTCTCTATTTCTGTCATCATCTCTATTTTTATCTTTTTCTCTCTCTATCTCTATCATTTATTGTTACAATCTGAAATATCAGGAATTCTCAGAACTTTGGGCCTGTAAGCCAAAGCTTAGATTTAAACCCAGGATTTGGTCTGGGACATTGGAAAAGACTCCCAAACTCAGGTGCTAGAAACAAGAATGTGGATTTATAGTTTAAAGCAGAGACACATTAAGTTAAGAAGAAGAAAGTTTAGAGTTTTAGAGTTTAAGATCTAGAAAAAATAAAAGCAGTTACAACGGTAAACAAGAACTTTAGGATACAGTACAGCAAGTTTGTGCCATAACATGATTGGCTACAAAAGCTTACACTGTAGCATGGGTCCATAACACAAAATATTTAAGGATTAGGTCAAAAACATAAATATCCTTATTGAAGTTGTTTTATTGGTCAATAAATACTTAAAAAATCTAGTAACTAAAAGTCCTGTGACCTTCTGAGCTATGCAGTGAAGATGTGAGACAAACTCTCCTGACTATACAGAAGATAAGAAAAATAAATCACATCATCTAAAAAACTCAAGACATCCCATCTTTAACTCATTCAAAATTTCTTCAAAAATCCCCACAATTAATTTCTATATTATCTCTTTGTATATCATCTACAGATTTGCACACACACACACACACACACTGAGGAATATGTACTTACACATACTCAGACATGCATACTTAAAACACAGGTAATTTTTTCCAAATGGTTTTCCTGATATGTCAAGTCACTCTTGAGTTTACATGCATATTATCCCCAAAATGCTTCTTAATTTTATTTTCCTTTAAAATTCTAAGTTATCGGTACACTGTTCTCCCATGCCAGGAAGAAATATATAGGGATTTGTATAATCTGTAGAGAGGTGTAAATCTATTTTCAATAAATTCAGCTGGAATTAGAGGGAATTATAAGCAAATTTCAAAAAGAAAGACATTGCTGCACACAAGCAGGAAAAGTGAATATCTTGGAAAATAGGAAATCAAAGACCAGGAGATGCAATGCAGGTGATATAAGTAAAAAATGAAAATAAAAGTATGGGGGAATTTGTGGCTGTTGCATCTGAGGCATCTATAACAAAGAGCTCACACCCACAGCTTGAGAACTTTTATTTTGGTGCCAAGGACATATTCAATGATATTAATTCCCTAATAATTTCCAAAAAAACTCCATGTGAAATGCTAAAAATTTTATTTACATAATTTTTATTTAGTCTGAGGTTGATGCTTCCTTCTGTAGGCCTGCACTACCCCACTGGCAACCAGAAATATTTCAGTATTTCTTGAAAGTAGGGGAAATTAAGGATATGGTCTTCCTGTTGATGGCAGCAAACCTATCCGCTGGTCCCATAAGGAATATCCATTTTCTCTGCAAACCTTGTCTCAGCTACATCCTCACTGATGCATGCAAGTGATATGTTATTTGTTATTAATTTCTTACACATCCATGCTCCCTCAAATATTTTTTCGGAATATTGTAGGAATTGCCTCCTTTTATCATTGCTTCCTGCACCATTTTTGCATGCACTTACCCTTACCAACCAGTATGCTGGCTTATCTGAAAACTGACAAAAATATTTTGGGTCAAAATAAGAACAAATAAAGTTGTACTGGGCACTGAAAATGCCTTAAAGCTGTTCTTTGCTACAAGTTCTTTGCTACACTTAAGTCACGTGCGTGTTAAATTTGCCACTGTGACAGAAAGGAGGGCCCTGCATATGGAACAGTGTGTTTTATTTGTTTATGGTTTCTCAGGCTGCATATCAGAGAAAGTCAGGCTTATTTCTGCACAGCAGATGAAATGTAATGATCCCAGAGAAATATGGGACTAACCTTTCTGAGGAGAAAGCACTGAATTAAAATAAATGAGATGGGACTTGCCAGTATTTTTTATGTACCACTTAATGTAGAGCTCTGCAATATATATTTTTATCTGCACAAACTCCTTCAGGAGCCAAGCCTTTTCTAAACAGACTATCAAATCGATATGAAGCAATACCACATATGGTTTTTTTTTTCCCCTTCCTAAATGCTGATAATTTTATCTGCACTAAATTATACCATTCTTGTTCCAAGAGCATCTCTGCATGCAGATAATTCATGGCTATGTACACAGCTGATGTGTTGCCAGACCATCCCAAGAAACTGCAATTTAATCCACGGCTAAATAAAAATAGCAACACTAAAATAAACTATAGGTAGATCACCCATGTTTCAGGTTGACTCTTTCCCACAAACTGATGCAAGGAACCGTGAGACACAGAAGTTCTGCTGCCTTTGATCTTAAATTCGTGTGGCTTTCATGGGCTCCAGAGGGGAAAGTGCTGTGTCTTGCTCTCTCAGTTCCCACGAGCACACAGATTAGCCTTGCTTGTCTCTTGTTCCACTGCCTGGAACGATGCTGGGAGCTGTTGCAGCAGCTACACCACCAGTGGCAGGCAAAAAATAAAAGGCTTCCCACAGCTGCTCAGTTAGGAGTATTCTCATCAGACTGTCTACTTGCTTCATAATTTGTTTCCAAAACTGTTTTACTACTGAAAGATAGCCATGCAGTCACCTAGACCTCTTCATCCATCTTGTAATCTGCTTAGTTATCTTGAAAATTAAACTCTCTGATTTTTTTTTTTTACTCCACTGAAGCATAAAACCAGCTCACTACTTCCTAAAGGAAAGTACTTAAAAAGTGCTGTTCATTATTTTTGGCTTACTGCTTAAAATGTAACTCATAGCATGTTCACCGCCATAAACCATCCCACAGACAGCTGATTACTTCAAGCACCCACCTGAATTTAGATACAGGTTAGGAATGTGTGGACACAGCCAGGGATTAAATACATAAAACTGCATTTGGCCATTAAAGTAACAAATACAGAAGAGAGAGCAGTTATCATGCAACATTCTGTAATTGGTTTCCCTGACATTAAATTTGAGTTAATGCTCAAGCTTCTCTAGTCTCATAATTTGATTCTTTCTTGATGTATAAATGCCAAATGCATATGGATGTAGAATATTTAGAGTTTTGACAAATCCTGCAGCTCCAAATCTGGTATCACTGAGGTGGCCGAAACCATGGGAGGCAGGAGGAGAGGTGGCAAAGGCGTGTAAATGCTAACCTCTGCTTGTTTTAAGGGGATGAAACATCCACAAGAAAATTAAATCAGGATGTTGACAACACAGCTCAGGCTGCTGCTGTTTCAAGACAGCACAGTTATCTTTATTTGAATTATTTTTCCAGGCAGGTAGGCTATATTGGATATTTCCGTAGTGTGACTGACTGAATTTTTAAGTTAACATGAGTCTGGTACCAGTGATACTTTTAATTGGAAAAATGTTTAAAAGATTCTGCCCTTTTTGTCTTGGAAGTGACACACTTCTATTATAAAATCGATATGCACCTCAGGATACCCTTATCAGCTCACTAAATCCCACAATTTTGGCACAGTAGACAGAAGTGCAAAGGTGTGGATTACAGCTATTGAGCAAAATCTCCCCATGAATTTGAAAAGAAATGCAGACACCATTAGTGACAACATTACCACCCCTGGCTAGTTCTGATTTAATTTTTATTCTGGCAGGGTGAGACCAGTGCATGACTGCAATAGAACACCCAATCTAACGTGCTGCTTCAGATCAATGGGTTTGAACATCATGTGAGGCTTCAGATGGATCCTGCAAAAACAAGTCAACACTTCACCCCTTGTGATGCAGCTAATCAAGAACAGCTCATTAGGTCTTGCAGCATACTTCATCTTAAGTGTGCATAAAAACTCAGCAAAAATAAAATGCAAATGCACTGACAGTCTCACTATGAAAGGTTAAATATTTGCATAAATATTTTGTATTTTTTTTAAATATTTGAAGTTATTTGTCTTTGTATATATGTAATTTATAATTGAGATTATTTGTTTTGCCCAGAGAAGCTGTGGCTGCCCCTGGATCTCTAGCAGTGATGGAAATTGGGGTTTGGAGCACCCTTGGGGTTGTAGAGGGTGTCCCTGCCATGGCAGGGGGTGGAATGGGATGGACTTTAAGGTCCCTCCCAACCCAAACCAGTCTGGGATTCTGTGAAATCAGTAAAAATGTACCTTTCGGAACACATGTGCTAATTTGGAAACCTGTAAAATAATTGGCAAAAAATTAAATATGGACAAAAACATTGAGTTCTAAAGTAGGGAATCTAAACATTCCTTCAAGCACTAACTTGCACCACCCATGCAATACCTATTGATCTACCGTACAAATTAAACCACCACAGGGGGAAAAAATAAAAACCAGACCTAGGAAAGTATATCGTACAGGTAACATTCCTCCTCCTTCAGATGATAACAAGAACGGACAACAGAGAAACACCTGCTTGTTCTTTTTTGGGTGGACAAGTTCTCATTTCCATGCCAGTTTCCTGGTGCCTCTTGTGCTCCCTGCAATATTCCCTCACAGAAACTGCAGCAGTTTTTATTGCTATGATGCAGTGCCAAGCATCCAGGGTTCCCTCACCACTTTTTAGACTAAATCATTCATTTTTGTTACTTGCTGGAAGCCAACACAAAGCGCTTTCACCTCGACCAGGGTGCAAAATCTTTCACCCCCTGTTACCAGCAAGAGACTCCTGAGAATTCTTGGAGCAAAAATTGAGGCTCTTGTTGCACTCACATTTTAAATCTCTATTTTTTCACCCTGCTAACATCTGTAGTGGACAGAGGCAATTATGGTCTATGCCTTGGTTACTTACTCATCAATGTGCCAAAACCATGTTTGGATGCTACAGTAAATTAAGCTTTTTGTACATATTTTGCTACCAGCATTTTGTCTGTTCTCCAATTGTGTATTTAAACCAAGCTGGAAAATATTGCCATTTTTATAAATCAAAGCAGCTGTCAGTACTTTTAAAATCTAATTGATTATTAGTAACTCTCCAAAATTCTTCTGTGAAAAACTAGTTTCTGTTTATCTACACAGTAATTTTCAATTCTTCCATGGAGTGTATGCTTCTTTGTGCAATTTTACTGTATAGCAGAAAGAATATTGTGAGGATCACTTGACACCAACACACATAATGGTAATTTAAGGGGTTAGAAATACTGATAATGAAGCAATTATTATTAGGTAATAACATAAAATTTGTCGTTCTCCTGGCTACCTGCTTAATTGCCATGTAGGTGATTCATTCCACGGTGAAGGTATGTCTGCCATAAAATGGGAAATACTGCAGAGTGCTCGAGATGAAAAATGCAGAAATCAAAAGAGGAATACATGCACACAGAGGATTTATGAGATATAAGGAAGCTCCTTGGCAGACACCAGGTACTTATCACCCTCCTTGTCCACCTGCCAGTGCCTGAGGGAACTTTTCAGCTCAGTGATATGGATGAAACCAGCAGAGCTGCTAAAAGCAAGTCCCAAGTGCTCCGTGTTATCTGTCCACACAATCAGGCTGCCCTCACTGCCAGCCCCCAGGATTTTCTCATTTTCCTGAAGGCTGACTGGAAAAGGAATTATGTTAACTTCAGGGGATGCTGGCATGATGACATTTGTAGAATTGAAATTGATGTGGAGGGATATATTTCAGATTATTAGCCCAATAATATTGGAAAAAAAACCCAAACCTGCTGGATATTTATATTAAAATTACTTCAACTAAAAATACTGCATGACAAATTTGGGTAGACCCTTTATTTTGGTGAAAGGTAGGCCCCTAACAAGAAGCAACTATGTCAGCCCAGCAGATTCAATGGAGACAACAGTGTGTTTATTTTTTGTCTCCCAGAGAGTGGTAATTTTTTTTTCTTTTTTTTTTTGCCTCCCTTTAAGTGAGACTCAAGAGGTGGAGTGCCAGTGACTTGCTTATATTTGCCTAAAGGGGTTTAGGAAAAAATGCAGACACACCTGTGCATAGTAAAGAATCATATGAAAGTTATCTTTTTACAGGAAACATCCCATGGTAAACCAGAGCAACAGTTTCAGGACATGATCCTGCAGAAATTAACCTGAAAGCTCTATAAAGCTAGAGTAGCATCCATAAATCAGTCTTTTTGACTTTATCCCTGAGTAAATGGAGTTATGCAAGTTCAGTGGGGAAAACTATTTTGATTGCCAGGCTACACATGTGCACAGAAATCTAAAACAAAAACAAGAACAAAACCAAAAATCACCCAAAACCCAGACAAATCCCCAAAACCAAACAAAAAAAGTCCCCCACATCCAAAAGGCAAAAATATATACATGCACACACAGAGGCATTTTAGGCATTTTTCATTCATTTTCAGGTAAGGAAATTCCTTGAGCGTCATGTGTTCTCTCCATTTATTAATTTCCAATGTGTTTGTTCCTTTAATTACTGGATCACATCATGTCCTGCCTCTCCTAGGACACAAACCTTCTTCTCACAGCCACAAAATCACTTATCATAGTTTCTCTGGTCTCTCCTGCTCTGTGTAAAACCAACCCTAAAATCTGACTGTTGAAACCCTCTGGTTCCTGTTGCACATCCTTTATCCACAGCAGGCAGTTTCTTATTATTCCCTGATGGGAGTACAGGGAAGAAAAGTAGGTGCAGAAAGCATAAAATTTGTAAATTTACAGAGTCTATAGGTGGCTGATGGCATGGACCGTCACTACCAGAGTGAGCTCTTAGTGTGAATATATTTCTTTAATTTATATAAACCTGCCACCTGCGACTCTCCTGTGACACCATTTAATTCTTGTATTGTGACAAACGCTTCATACTGCATACCAAACCCACTTTTTCTGGGCTTTTCTTTAATTTTTTTTATCCATATCTACCGAGAAGTTAGAAGCATCCACAGAGAACTTAGAAGTATCTACAGAGAACTTAGAAAATTTGACTCAAATTGGAGGAAAAAAACGTATCTGAACATTCACTACCTAGCTAGTTTTTTCCTCTGGTTCAAGTGGGCATTGTTTCTCCTGGATATTGACCTTTCTGTAAAACAAACAAACAAACAAACCCAAAAAACCCCACCAAAACCAAAAACCCCCCTCCCCTCCAAAAAACCAACAAGGAAAAAAAAACCCAAAAAAGAAAGCCCTCCATCCCCAGCATTCTGTATAATGTGCCAATTAATGGCAGTTCTTGAGCTGTAAAAATCCTCCTAAATAGCTCCTACAGCAATGTGGTCCTAAAGTTGCTGTGATGAACTAACTGATGCCTTTTCATTTTAATTCCTGCTACACAACAATTAAAACCAAGCGCAGTTCAGTGAGGAGATCTGTGTTTTAACAGCAATGCCTTTTTAGAGCCACGGCATTGAGTTTCTTTTTATGGTCTTCCCTTTAGTCTGTGAAATAATGCAACGACACAACACAAAGTGACAGATGATCAAATTGTCCAGAAAGCTCCTCACAGAGTCCCTATTTCAGTTTTAAAGACCACATTGCCTAAATGGCATAAAGTGCCACCCTAAAATGAAATTTACAGGTCTCTGGAAAACTGAGCAGCAGATTAAATTTGAATAATTAATTTTAATGTTTTCATTTATTTTCTTCTGCATAAAAGTTTAAGTTGCTTATATCTTTTATATGCAAGAAATAAACCCTAATTCCCAGGGTTCAGTTCTCATTTCAGCCAAAATGAAACAGGAAGGCTTGTGCAGTGTGGGAGGACTGCAATGCAAATTCATTAGCCACAATTTCCACCTTCTGAGTGAGATACCATAATAGATGACAGATCCTTTTTTTCGTTTTTTTTTAAATCACAGAAATAGATGCTACTGAACATGACAGCACTTATTTACAATTGCTCCATTTACCCCAGAATGCCATTATTCCACTTGAAATTTAACTTTTCAGAGGGTCAGGAAATTACAGTGCCATGGTCTTTCATGACCTGTCCTCTCTTGCTCTAATAGAAGGTGTCATTATTGTTTCATTAGAACTAAAACCAGATAACTTTTTATGACACTTTTCCAGTGGACTGCAATGCAATCAGAAAATTGAAAAAACTGTAATGGAAAAAAAAGGTGCATCTGCAGAGATAGAAAGTAACTCAGACATAAAAAATTGTCGGATTTTCGGCTGTTTAGATGGTCTGGAAAGGCCCGAGGTGGCCTTGGGCAGCCCGCGCTCCAAAGGACGAGAAGGGACTTCAGATCTTTTCTCGGTCTCGGTGTTTATTAATTGCTTATCTAAAAGATTTTCTCTTGGCCTGACAGAGTTCTGCTCAGCAGTCAGCCATGGGCACACACTGAGAGCCCCCGGGGCGGTCACTTATCTTTATACTCGGAGTTACGTATACAATATTTATCATTTTTCTCCAATACCCTCTACCCTTATTAACCAGTGCACTTTTGGTAAGGACCAATCCCAAAGTGCCAACATCACCACAGAAGATGGAGGCCTAGAGGAAGAAGAAGAAGGAGAAGGGCACGCCCCAATTCCTCCATCTTACTTCTTTAGACCCCCCTGTACAGAAATCTTAAACCCTGTATCTTGCACTCCAATTAACTTATCCCTTCACCATTCACCCCAGTGAAATCCTCCTATCCTCATACTGATGTCATCTCCCCTGTGGGATCAAAGTCCAGCCACCAGACATTTCTGGCAACATTCCAGGACTCCCGAGCCCCCCAGGGGTGGTCTCGGTCACTCTGCCCCTCAGCCCTGAGAGGCTGAGATCCCACAAAAAATTCTCAAAAGACTCTTCATTCATTTGTATTGTGTTTATGATGTACATTTTAAACGGAAAATTAATTGAGAATTATTAAAAATAAAAAATCATGTTGCTCCTATTTACAGGTCATATTCCCTTAGCAACACAAAATGACATACAGTAGGATGGGGAATAAAGAAAATAATGGGAATAATGTTAAGACTCTCTAATAATAGCCCCCAAATAGCTTCTAAATTCTCATAAAACAGAGATTTAATTTTTAATATCAAAGGACTTTCTAGGACTATGAATTATTGCTGTGAACCTTGGAAAACAAGACTTTTAAGCTCCTCTCAAATAAAAAAAAAGACCTCCTGATGTGTTGTGGAAAGAAGAGCAAATCCTACAGAGGTCCTGCAATTTATATATGTGTGTGTGTGTGTTTGTGTGTGTGTGTGTGTGTGTGTGTGTGTGTGTGTGTGTGTATTAGGGGGGAAGTAAAAAGAATAAAAGGTTTGGTGGCAGATGCTGTGAAAAATAAAATGGTTCAGCACTAGTAAGTAAGGAAGAAGGTGTTTTAAGGCAGCTCTGAGGGTTTTTTGAGTCAAGTGGTCATCCCAGTGGAGGCAGGCCTGCATGGAAGGCACAGCCAGGCTTGTCTAAGGAGCAGGATGAATGTGTTATTTTTGTTTTTCTGTCACCACACCACTCTGGCTCCCACCAGCTCCTCTGGACCTGGCTCAGGTTCCCCTGATGTATGACCCAGCTCTGAACTCCTGCTGAGGTTCCTCTGTCACTGTCATATTTTCTGAAAAATCCCTTCACCAGGATTTCTTCTCCTGGAAAGCTGAGAAGCCTCAGAGAAAAATGAAAACAATAATTATCTGATTGATTCTCCCTGTTTTGCTGCTTTGGAATGTGGTTTGGAGATTGTTTATCCAACAGGTGGTTGTTTGATTGGTTTCATGTGAATTGTTTTGACTTAATGACCAATCACCAACAGCTGTGTTGGGACTCTGGAAGGATCACGAGTTTTCATTATCATTCCTTGTAGCCTTCTGTCTGTAGTCTTTCTCTTTCTTCACTATAGTTTTAGTATAGCATTCTTTAATATAATAACATAAAATAATAAATTAGCCTTCTAAGAACATGGAGTCAGATTCTCAATTCTTCCTTCATCCTGGGGACCCAGCAAATACCGCACTCCTCACCTGGGGCTGAGGCTCGCCCCCCTTACTGTGCAAGTGTCAAGGTGCAACTCACACACAGGAGAATATGGTGGAGTTTCCACAGGGCCTCTTGCGGATGATGAGGAACCTCAGTGAGAGGTGCTCAAAACAATGAGGCTGTCTTCACTGAAGCATGGAATAGTTTAGGTTGGAAGGGGCCTTAAAGCTTAGCTCATTTGACCTCTGCCACGGCAGGGACACCTCCCACTGTCCCAGTGTCCAGCCTGGCCTCGGGCAGTGCCAGGGATGCAGGGGCAGCCCCAGCTGCTCCGGGCACCCTGTGCCAGGGCCTGCCCGCCCTGCCAGGGAACAATTCCTCATTGCCAAGATCCCGGCCAGCCCTGCCCTCTGGCACCGGGAGCCGTTCCCCGGCCGCCGTCCCCGCGGCCCTCGGCAATCGTCCGTGTCCGTCTTTGCCGCGGCCCCTCCGGGCCCCGCGAGGCCGCCCCGAGCTCAGGCCAAAGCTTCTGGTGCCCAGGTGAGCGGCGGCGGCCGCGGCAGCCTTTGGTGCCGGCAGAGCCGCTCCATCCCTGTGCCCGTGCCGGAGCCTCCTCTGGCCCGGCTGCAGCAGCTGCAGCTCCTTGCTGGGCCGGGCCGGGGCTGGGGCAGCTCTGCAGGTGGGCTCTGCCTGAGGGGCAGAGGGGCAGAATGGCCCCTGCCCTGCTGCCCCCGCTGGGCTGGGCCGGGCACGGGGCCCTGGGCTCTGGGCTCTGGGCTCGCGGCTCTGGGCTCTGGGCTCTGGGCTCTAGGCCTTGCATAGGGCTTTGGGGTCCCAGCCCAGGCTTTGGGGTCCCAGCCCTGCCCCACAGCACCCCCAGGTCTCCTCCAGGGCTGCTCCCTCTGCTCAGCCCTGCCCATGGAGGATCCAGGCCTCCCCTTGGGTGCTCATGGAGGCACCTACACAAACTCAGCTGATCAGTGAGGTTTGGAGTCTCAGCATCATCATGTAAGGCAGGTAGTGAGTCAAGTAAACAACCCCTAAAAATCTCCCTTTTTTTCTTTTGTTCTGTTAAACAACATCAGCCAAAGCTGTCTGCTACCTCTCTCTCATAAAAAAAAAGGACGAATCTTAACTTCTCCTCCAATGTGCTATTGAGGTTTCTAAAAGATGAGGATGCTCAGGATTCTGTTGCAAAGCACAAAACTGTACTCACAATGTTTTTTTTTATCTTGTGTTATAGCAGCAGTGAAGTAGCACAGCCAAAGTATAAATATGACAAACCGAAGAACACCTCAAAGTCAAGACAAATAAATTCAGATAAAGAAATGTGCAGGGAGGGTCTGTTCCAATATTTATAAATAACATATTAAGCCTTTGAGTTTCTGATGCTGCCAAAGGGAGGTCATTAGCCATCTGCAGTGAGGTCTTTAGGTGATATCCTGATAGTTTTCTTAATAATTCTTAGCTGAAAATTTTATTGGTGTGTTGTCACTCTCATTACCTCTTAAGAAATATAACCCATTAAGGTGGGTCTAAATATTTTTACTTCTGTCATTGGAAAAAACAGACCTGTGTGTTCTTTACAGAGGTGCTTTATTTTCACCAGCTATATATAGAATTAATTTCTAATTGTGAAAATACTTTTCTGCTTAATTATACAACAAAGAAAGGATGGCTTGAAATAGGATTAATATATCTTGTAGTTAATTAAACATGAAGCTTCTAAGGAGATCACTCCAGCAACAAAAGCAATTAAGGCTTGGTTATGTATAGTACATAATTAAGCAGGAAGTTCTTGTAATCCCAAGGACTAACTTTCAAAGCTTGTATTGCTTTAAAATAACCTTTTTTTCTGGCTTATTTTAGAGAAAACTGTCAAATGTAAGTATGAGCACTGTCAACTCAGGTATCTTCTCAGCTCTGTCCTAATGTCATAAGTGAATTATAACACTAAAAAACACAGCTCTGTTCTGAAAAATAAAAAGTCTCTATTTATAATTTTACACCTGTAGAGTGAGAAGATGTATAGAAACACAAGCCAAAAAAAATAAACCAGTGAGGAAATTCTGATGAAAGTCTGTTGTGATACTTTATATTACAAGTCTCAAGGTGCTCTTGAACAAGACCCAGATAATTGGGGAAATGTTTAGTTGCAGTACTTCAGTGTCTACAGTGATTTCCCTTTTAAAATCTTCTCTGCTGAGATTTTCTCTTTTCTGTCATGTTTTCTGACAGGGAAACTGCTCTTGCTTTACTTGAGGAGTGAGCAGGATGAATGTTATTAAGTAGAGTGCAAAGAGGGTCTTGCACAGCGCATTGCTCTAGAGACACACCTGGCTTAACATGGAAATCAAAAACGAAACAAAACAAGAAGCCAAATATTCTGCTTGGATCAACACTTAACTCTGAGTAGGGTGTTATTAGGGAAAAAAATACATTATGAAACCAATGAATAGGTGAAGATTCAGAGACCAACTGGGAAATGCTCATATCTACTTTATGTGATGCTTTAATATGCTGAGATATGACAATTTCATTTTCTGCTTACTGCTAGGTAAATGTCAGCCTGGTTTTAAGCACATTTCCCCCTCCTCTGAAGAAAGATACAAAATGTTCTGCTGCCTTCAAATTTAGATTAATTTGAAGTTCCTTTTCCACCACTCCTCTTTTTAGCTAAGTAAATAAATTTCATTATTTACTTAGCTAAAAAGATACAATCTCTGTTCCTCATTTGACAAGACAGGAATCAGTCTGTTTCTGTGCTTTTTATGCAGGAGATGGAATACAAAAATGAATAGCAGATTTTGAACAAAAATGTTCTGAAGTCAACCAGAATCTCACAATAAAGCTTCATGCACTGTGTTTTCAAAGTGGCATAAAAGGAATGTAAAATTGAGTCTTATTCAGAGAAGAATAGATTTCCTTGACCTTTTTATATTTTACTCATGAGATGCTGACAGATACATGAAGGAAATATTAAGTATCTTGCTTATTCAAAAAATAGTATTTGGGAAAAGATATGCAAGGCTAATAAAAATATCATATCCCAGTTAATAAAGCATCAAGTTCTTGGAAAACACAACGAGATGGAGTTCCATTCCATTCTTTCACCCACATCTGGCTCTGGCTTTTTGCCTCATCTGTGTTTACATCAGGTATTTTTTGCTTCTTAAAGATAGTTGACCTTGACAAGGTCATTTTGCTTCTCTCTATCATTTTCAGATGAAACAACTGTGACCAACTCTGCTTGAGTCAAAAACCAATTTTTGAGTCAAAAACCAATTCAAGGGTAGCTACAAAAACAACAAACAATTTTATTAGGAAAAAGTGGATGCTATTTTGAAGCACCACACACATTTGGACCCTTTTTTCCTGTATTCTTACCTAAACAATTGTTTAGCTATTTTATTTTTTAAGGGAGTGGAAGGGAAATATGCCTCTGCTTCACAAATTGAGACAGAATGTTATTTCAAGACAGTGGAAATGATAGCTTGGTAAAACAGGCAGGAATTTAAAACAATGAAAAACTAACATCTTTCCATTAAAATTTCATGCACTGTGTTTTCAGAAGGTGCTGCTATTCAACTAACACCAACATCCCCGCTGCAAACGCACAGCAACAAAAAACTGCCTCAGCCTCAGATCCCGTGTACATCAAAATTCACAGCAACCAGGCAGTTTTTGCTTACACTCCCAGATTTTCTGAGGCAAGATCAAAACCTGTTATTGTAATAGGAAATGGGTCATTACTCAATTTAACTTTCATCTGCAGGGGAGTGATACTCACAGAAAAGCTGCGAGTCAGTGAGGGAGCTGACAGTACTCTCTTGCAGGATTCCACTGCTTAGGGAAACTTCCTAAATATTTTTTGTTAGTGATGATGAATTTGTTACGTGTCAAAGGCAGGCTCTGGAGCACTGATTTAACCCCTTAATTTTTACTGAAGGCTTAACAGAGAGAGCTGGGAATATAATTCAGGGAACAGAGCAAGACTCTGTGAAACACAACATTTTTCTACTATAAACTCATCCACAGCTAATTTACAGCTCAGACAGGGTCTTTGCTCCTGTTCATGGTTTAATGGTTTAGGGGTTACAGTGGTGGTACTGGATTGATGGTTGGTCTGGTTGATCTTAAAAGTCTCTTCCAACCTTCTATGATTCTATGAAGGTGACATCACACAAATTTTTGTCACAGAATATAATCATCGTGTGTCTGTCTGGTGCCTATTTTCTGGACAACTTGCAACAGAGAGCTCCTATATCTGTCTGTCCTTCTAATAATCCCTCTGTATTTTGCCAGAGTAAAATCAATGATTCTACAGATGCTTCAGACTTTGCTACCTAAATGACAGAATACAGCCTAAATAAAGCATTTAAAAGGCAAAATAAACTAAGATTTTATGCTGCCTTATTTAATTTCTAGGCTTAAATTCAATTACTACTATAAACATTTCCATAAAATGAATTCCACAGGAAAGCTTTGCAAAGTCAAAAGCAATTTAGGAAGGGCAATGCTGAAATGCGCAATTTAGTAACATTATTAATGTGAATAATGCAATTAATTTGAAATGATTTAGGCAAAAAACTGAGTTAGAGTGCGACCCTGGAATGGCCATCAAATACTGCTGGAAGACAACTCTGAGTAGGAAATCAAGGCATAGCTCCTAATACAATTTCTGAAAGGTACGTGTTTGTAACGAGTGTTAAAAACAGATTGGCAACATAAAAAGATTAAAAAAAAATAGAAAAGAGAAAAGCTTTTTGTTCATCTTGTCATCTTGAGTTGCACACTGTCCTAAAAGCAAATAGTGATCATTAGTAGCGAAAATTAAGCCAAACTAAGCCTATGGTTTATAGGCAATTGAAGTGAATAAAGTGACCTAACATTCTAGCTTAGGCAAGGCAAAGTCAGTACATTGAGCAGTGTGAAAATTAGAAGTGGGCATCAGTCTTCATCTCCTTTTGCCTTTGACTAAAATGTTCAGAGCTCTTTGTCCATTATTAACTTATCCTACCACTGGCTGTTTTCTGCAGGAAAATTTATCTGTAGCAAGTCTCTGGCAAAGAGTGGCAAAGATCTGTGTTAATAATTTATTCCCAACCTGCCTTGAGATGCATCCTGTGAGCTACCAGGCTGTGTGAACAGTGTGACACGGTGAAGCCACTCATCAAGGTAAGAACAAAAGCAAAGAGGTGCCAAAACCCAGTGTCCAAATGAAGTTCTTCAAGTAGAAGTGACAGTTTCCAGAAAAGAGATGTTTTTGCATTGAAAAGATAAATGGTCAATACTGACTGTAAATATAATTTTTTTATCCCAGTAGAAAGCACAAAAAAAAAAAAAAAGCTGATCTCCTCACAATTTTCATTTAGTTATCTGAAATCTAAGAACTTTAGGATTGTGAGAAATTCTAATAAAAAACCAGCACCAGCTTTGCATCTGGAGAAGCAGAGACCAATTTTGTTGCTGTTTCAGTACAGAGCATTGATTCCTTTTGTGGCCTACTGGTTTTTAATAAAGCTGCAGAAAAATACAGGTGTCTTCTGTTTATAATGTGATTTATTTCAGTTCACAGCTCCCACAGAACTCCCTGTCTCCCCAAGCCCACTCATAATACATGGCTTAGCAATCCAACTCTTCCAGAAGTCACACACTTTCCTCATTATGTTAATTAACAGACTGGTCTTAAATGAACATTTCATCCTATTCCAATTTTGCATCTTCCAAGCCCTTATTGCATTTAGATGTTGTTAAGCATTTTCTGGGGTTGGTTTATTTTTTCTCTTTTTTTTTGGTTTTGTTGTTTTGTTTTTCAGTGTGGGTGTTAAAATAATTAAACTATAGGCCACATATACATCTCTTATTTGGCTACTTTAACCAGAACTGGAATTAATAAATGCTTTGCTAATGACACTAATTGTCAAAAGAAAATTAAACAATCCACACAGTTTTCTCCTTGTGAGTTGTTGCACAGATCTCCAGATGAGTTGTTGAATTGCTATGGTATAGTGATTTTTTTATCTAGAAAGATTTTTCAGAATTCATTGCAAATGAACAGATTGTTACATCAAAAAAACGGGGAGAAGAGTCAGGTGGAATAACAGACAAGACAAGAAGAAAATACCACGTGAGAGAGTAAAAAACATTCCTTGTTCTTCAGACGAATGCCAGCATTGAAACAAATTCACCTAACCAATACTTGATGGAAAATAATGTTCTCTTCCTATATTAAAAAAAAAGGAAAGAGTCACCTCATGTAACTTTCCTGGTTCAAATATTTTTCTTATAATTTAAGCTAATTGTCCATCTTTCTCTGTGGCTGGCAGAGTAGACACATTTCCACTTCTGGAAACTAGTCTATAAAAAAAGAGTAGAAACTGATTTTGGCTTAGCATTTAAAAAAACAACTCTTTGATTTGATCACTTGGAAGCTTAAACACTGGAAATAAATGCAAGAAAATGAATATAAATATAAATGAATGTAACTGATGAATATCATGATGGCATGATGGAGATGCATTTTGTATATGTATAACGAAAAGAGGATAATTATTTGGAATGCAGTTTTGCCTTTGTTTTCAAACAAGAGGCATTTTGGTGTGGAAAAGATGGCTATGCATTAAACTGAAAGAATAATTTGATTGCAGCTCTGAGACAATCTAATGGCATTGATAAAGAATCCCAGTAATATTGTCTAATACTGGAGATTAGCTTGGCAGGAAAATACCCAACCCACATCCATTATACCACTGGCAATCACCACATTTTTAAAGCATGTAGGTATAACAGTTGCTCTGCCAATCTTCCAACAATCTGTTTATCACCAACTGCTTTTTCTCTAATAGTGCTTAGCTGGTTCCACAATCAGCAGGAGAAATATTGCCATTTGACATTGCTGTTGCCTCCAAAAAAACTCAACACGTCATCAGTTTTAAGATAAAATACTGACAATACCCTGGTATGGCTGCAAAGTCAGGACTAGGACAAGACACAAAACAATTTATTCAGAAGGGATGGTTGAGTGGGAGGAGAAAGCTCCAGGTGTTTGGAGACACCAAATGAAGTGACACACCAGAATTTAGCTAACAGTAAATAAAGAAAAGGGAGTTTAAGCTGCTGCCCTGATTTCACAATTTATAACAGCAGGAAATTAGAAGTAGAGCGGGCATGGGTTTTGAGAAAAATGTTAATTATTTTGAGTTATGCCCCTCAGCTAGGAAAATGAGATATGGAGCGGCAAAAATCTATTTACAAGAGCATTCTCTAAGCATCTGAAACATCAGTTGCACTTTTTAAAATAATCTTTACAGCCTCAGCGCTTCATTTTGGGCATCAGGCAGGGAATTCTCCATTATATCTTTTAAAGCCAAATAAGTGAAGAAATGGTAAGTGGGGTCACCAAATGGAAGAGTAATCCTGGATTGTGTCCAGAAGGAGCCTGAGTACTCCAAAAACTTGCAGCATCCTCTTCAAGGGAATGACAAGAGTATCTTTGAGGAAACGTGGGGAATTCAGCCCCAAGTTTATGACACAGCTAGAAAAGTACAATTTTAGTCATGTAATCTATTTAACTTTCCCATCATGTCAAGAAAATGCATTTTTTTCATTGCTAATGGTGGTGTTTTGTGTAAATAAATGTTATTTGTGCAATCTGTAGCTTGTAGAGTCTAAGTCACAGCAGATTTTCAACAACTGCAGCATGATTAAGGTGAGTATTTTGTCCCCAAAAATGCACATTCTGTGCCTGGAGACACAAAATACTTCATATTCCTAAATTATGGATGCAGCAATCCAAAACACTTGAAACCGAAGAGCTTAATTGTTGATGGCTGCATTTTAGAATACATAGGAGATTCAGAGTTATCTTTTCTGAGAGAAAACTGAGTAAAACAGTTCCAGCTCCTGAGAGAGGAGAATTTATCTCCAGAGTTCATCCAAAAGTGCAAGTAGCATTTGATGCATGATTCAAACATCACCTCTCAGCAAACATTATCACAGCAGGTGCTCTGAGATGGATGTCAGCACACCAGCTTTTAAACTGTTGGTAGCCATGGTGTTTAGGCAAAGATACCCCAACAATGACATTTAGTCAGATCAGATCTGTTCAAGCCATCCACACACCCCAACAATGATCCTAAAAGGCAAACAGCAGGCTTTGCCCCCAGTTTTTCAGGCTTTCTCGTGGAAATCAGTGCAAAATATAAAGCAAAAAGTGCAAAATATAAAGTATAAAAGTGCAAAACATGCAAAAAAAGGTGCAAAACATAAAGCAAGAAAGGCCCGTGGAGAACATTCAAAAGGCATGGAAAGTTGACATGGTAAATATGATATTGGTAAGCCAGCTACTTCAGCAAAATCCAGAAGTCTGGGCTAAATGTCTGGCTTTAAGCCCATTTCAGGGTACCATGGAATCATCTTTTTTGGGCTTAGTTCTTTGTGGAATGGCTGAGGGAGTAGGGCATGCAGGCACAATTTCTTTCACGCTCTTTTCCTTACAAATGTGTTTTGACTAAACTCTGTGGAAGCAGCAGCAGGATGATAAACCTTTCAGTCAACGTGTTGTAAGGCTTCAATATAATACTCTGCGTTTTAAGGAAAAGAAAAACCACCAAAAATACCCACAGAGAGCTACCAGCAGGGAGAACAAGAATGAACAGATGAATTCAAATGATAGACATGTCTCTGTTGCAGAATCATTACCTACACTGGAAGCATATGAGACTGTCTCAAGTCATGGCCTGAATTCAGAATAACCAGACTGTAGCAGAAGGTAATGACCACCTTAAGCACTGAAGAAACAAGTGGATTTAATGCCTTTCGGGGTTTCGTTTTGCTGGACTTTTTTCTTTTCTTTTTTTTAACTTTTTTTTTTTTCAAACATGAAATGTTAGGTTCCTTTTTTGAGGAAATATCATTATGCATAATGATTTTCAGGAAAAGGTAGATTGTTAATATTCCCGTGGAATTGTTGAACTCAATACACAGCCATATGAAAAGCCAACTAAAAGATGAACGTTTCTTCACAACTTTCTTTTTGACTGGACAATAGAAATTATTCCTTATAGTTCAAAGACTTGAAGAGATAGTGCAAGTGATAAGATTAAATTTGCAGGTTCAGGTAAATTCAAATATGGAAATACTACAACAGCCTGAAAAGTTTGAAAATGTAAGGATTAGCTATGCAGCCCTTTGTAGGGCCATCTGTAGTTAATTAAAAATACACTGTCAACCACAGGAGCAAGAACACACAACAGGAAATTTCTGTGGAGCCTCTGTACACCCTTGGTTTGACTGATGGGCTAAAATATGATTCAACCACCTCTCTTTCCTGTGGAAAAACATTTTCATCTGCTTCTCCACCATAAAGCACAGCAGTAAAATGTTCATCCTCTCCAGAAGTTACTAACTGCTCTTCCAACATGCAGCTCTAAAAGAATTTCAGCAGATTTTAGGATCTTCAGCTATTCCAAAGTTAAATAGATAGGGCAATTTCTCCTTCCTTTTATGGAAAGTGTATAAACTTGGGAGAAAAAAACCCAGTAATCATATTCCTAACTTGCTTAGCAGCTGTAGGCAAAAAAGGCTAATATGTCATAATTTATATGTGGAGAGATTGCAGGGGGTTAGTAGCCATGTCTGGTGCTATTGAGGCTTCCCACTGAGAGCTGCACTGCAAAGTGGCAGCTGACTGAAAACACTGCTATTTTCAACAGTTCAAAAAATGTAAATGTGCCAGTGGCTGGTCAAACAAGCTCCCACACTGGTGATTTATTGAAATCCCTCACATTAGTGAGTTGTATGAATCACTCCTGGGCTGAAAACAACCCCTGTGCACAGGTTGATAATGGATTCAGGGGCTGAATCAGTCTTGCTGGCTCCAGAAGGTAATTTTGGGCAGCCTCAATTAGACAAAGATAATTTCTATGCACGGGATTCGCTAAGGTGCACAGAGCTGAAAGTAAATATGCTTTTCCAGGGAGCCTTGGAAAGGCAGAGGGGAGGAAAATAAACTCATCTCTCTCAACAAATGAGGGGAATTCAGTGAATCAGATCTGCAACCACCATTTTTGTTCATTAACAAAGGAAAACTGGGGCTTGCAGAAGCATCCCCTAGTATATTTTCCTGCAGCTGTGACAACAAAAACATGAAGATATGTTGGGCTTTCAGAGCTCGTGGCAGAGTTGGGAGGGTTACGGCCAGAAAAAGAAGAATTTGAACATAAAACTGAACCAGAGAACTGTCCCCATGCCTGAAACACAAAGAAGACAAACAAGTGGGGAAATCCACGTGAAAATTTACCTGCAGCCACTGTGACTGGTCATTGTGGCCAGAGGTCCAGGCATTGACTTTGCCTTGCTTGTCCAGCCGGGCTTTCCTGGGCTCCCAGGCGAACATGTCCATGTTGAGGGTACGGAAAACGCTGGAGGCGGTGATCTGGAAATCCTGGATGTGTCCTGATTTCATCCCCAGGGGCTCAGAGCAACCTGGAACAGCAGGGCAAGATCAGTGGCGCTACCTGCTTATCTCTGTCAGGGGTTTAGGTTTTTTTGTTATGGCGGAGGAAACCTGCAATACTTGAGGAAAAAGATGTAATCAAGGCTATTGTTGAAGACACTCGAAAACAAATAAATGAAAAATAGTCAATTCCAGGCACTTTGTTTCAACAATTGCTTGGGTGAATCAAAATCAAGATAGAGAATTCAACATATTTTATCCTGGCATAAATTTATGAAGCGAAACAAAATGAAAAGATGACTTTTGTCTGTGCTTATCTTATTTTTATTTTCTTCTCCCACAGGAAAATATTGTTTCCCCTCTTCTGTTTGATTTTCCTTATGCTTTTATGCCACCTCACATCCACCATGTGTTTGCTTACTGAACAAACATTATTTTTTTCTTAAAAACCACTGCTGCAGTAAAATGTTAAAAAGCACTGAGCTCTTTTACACTTCTGAATTATTTGACATCTAGGTAAAAATCCAGAAAGCCCAAAATCCCATGGAAGGAGGGAGAGCCCACAGAAAAACAATTGTGGAGGGAGGATAGTAGGAGGATATCACTTAGGAGAAATCGATAGTTAATGGCTTATTTGTTTGTGGACATCCCACACCACTGAGTTATTTTGCCGTAGAAAAGATAGATTTCGGGCTTCTCCCTTCTCTGTTCTGCGTGAAAAAAAAAGATAAAAATAAAAATTGATAAGCGGCTCTGTGCTCCTCTGCCTTGCTTCTGTGTGCTGGGAATGTGGAAGGCACATTTGGATGCAGAAGAGGGAGGAAACAAGATGAGGCAGCACTGAAACAACAGGATTGGAAACCAGAGAAGGCAGATGAACTGCATGGTTCTAAGATTTAACAAACAAATCAGAAAAAGAAAGGCTTTTTGAGAGAGAGAAGGCTGCTAAGAAGACAGGAAAGGTGGATGTATGGCTGCCGGGGTGGAGTGACACTTGATAATTGGGGTAAAGTGAAAGATGGAAAAGATGGAGATGGCAACAAAAAAAATAAGCTGTTTTCTCATTTCCTTCCTGACTCAGCAGTCAAAAACCTGCATATGGGCAGTTATATTTTTAACAACATGATCTTTAATGCAGCATCTCCTGTATTTAAAATTTGAATATTGACATACTTCATGTTAAATTAAAAAAACAAAAAAAAAAACCCAAAAAAACCCCAAAAAACAAAACCCAAACAAATGGAAAGCCAAAAGAAAATAGAGTTAACTTTTGAAAAAAAAAATCCCCAATCTTACATAACTGATTCTCAGTGCACAAATAGAAATGGCACAGCTTTGTCTGTGGAATGGACTCATTCAAAAACACAACAAAACAATTTTCCTGGGAGTGGGAGGAAGCAATTGGTAATAGTAATAAGAGAGACTAATCTGTTGCTTTGGAGAGGGACTTTGCTTATTATTAAATTCTGAAGTATCACTCCAGGATCACAAGGACTGTCAGCAAGAATGTTTCATCCAAGGAATGCTAAGGAGGCTCCTGTCACAAAACCATGGGCTGTCAAAGCTGTGACTCAGTGCTGGCCCAATCCATCAAAAACCAGTTCTATCTTTTCTGGGTATTATTATTGATTTATGAAGCAACAGCTGTGCGTGCCTGTGTGCCTGTGCATGCGTGCATGAATTAATGGGATTTTACACTCGCCTGCCTTCTCCGTGGCCCCAAAGGGGGTGGGCAGACAGTTGTTAAAGGCAGCGGGAGAAAGTGAGAAGAACAGTGAGAATCTGAAGAGGCAAACGTGGTGCACACAGGTGTCAGGATGTCTTGGTGCCATGCCACAGAGAGCAGCAGCTTCCCAGCCCCTGCCACAGGAGACTGTGGCTGTTTGGATGACAGAGACATAACCCTGCAGGGTCATCAAACCAGCACACGGCTTTGTGTCATCCCTCACAGGTGTGTGTTTATAACAATGCTTATGTCTCCCTGAAACATCTCCACTTCACTGTGCCTTTAAATTTGCTTTTCAATGTCCCTGTGAGAGGATTCAATTCCCATTTTTCTTTTTTTGAAATCTGTTGAAGTCGGAGATAGCTGATGCAGACACTTGGCTACACCCAGTGGAGCATCTCAGGCTGGAATGTTTGAGATGCTTTGGATGCCTCCATCTGTGATAAATGTATGTTTAAATATAACCAGGTATAAGTTTGCAAGTCCTATTTGGTCTAGCTTGATGGAGAAAAGAAATAATGAGAAAGAGTGGGGATTAGCACCTTAAAATTGGAGGAATAAACACAAAGGTATTCCTCTGTTGACTCTTCAGAGGGAAGAATATTTTACTCTTCAGTCTGCATCCATACGATAACCCTCATCTACTTCTTCCTTTGTGTCGTGGTTTGACCGGAAATGGGACATCTGGGATATTTTGTTTTGCTGTGATTACCAATGGGTAATTGGAATTTAAGATGGGCACTTAGTTTGACCAGTGGGACATTTGGATCCGCCTCTTGAGACTACGAACCCAAGGGGTTAAAAGCAGGGCTCTTGGCCTTCGGAGCCCTCTTGGGATTTCCGGCGTGAAGAAGTCTCTCCCCCGGCCCAGTTGCTGGCTGGGCTGGGGGAGGGGAGAGCCACGTGGCCCATCTACGGTAGGCCCGGGTTCGGAGGAAGGGTGGCAGACCCTTGAGCGACCAGTTTATTCCCCCCCCCCAGAGAATGCAGCCCGTGCTCGAACTGTATATCTTGAAACTTGATATCATGTGCCGGCAGGCAGCACGGCTGGGAGGAGAAAGGGGGGGGCAGCGGGCAGTCCGGCCGCCTGGGAGAGCTTTAACCCTTCGGGGAATGAAGGCTTCGCAGAACATTGCCTTTCCTGGGAAAGGGACAGGAGTGGAAGATGAAGGAAGAAAATTAGGCCAGTAAGGAGGGTCTGGCAAAGGGAGAAGAGAGATGTTGAAGGAATGGAGGAAGATGGAGTGGCAGTTTTTGCTGGACTCTTTTTTGTTGTATTTCCATGGACTGTTTCCTGGTGAGGCAGAGGCTGTATTGCAGGGGGAAGCGGAGGCTCGGCGTCAAGAAAGTTTAGTTTTGAGACCCCTCGGCCCCAGGGGGTATAGAAGACATGGGGGGGGGACAGAGGTCCCAGGATTGTGACTGTACTCTGCTTGGAACGAGACGAGGCATTCTTAAAAGGCCCTGAAGGCAGGCCCCTGCCCCATCCCATGCCTGGTGGTGAGAGCACCTCGGCATGGAAAGGAGATGTCACGAGATAGCAAGATACCGGGCGGATTGCTGATTGTGACAAGAAGTCCGTGGCACAAGGAAGGACTCCGTCTATCCCTTATGAGCTGAAGATTTGATTTTTTTTTCCAAAGGGTGGTGCCAGACCGAGTGTGGATAATTTTTTGGGAAATGTAAATGTGTTTGGGAATTTGGTGGGAGGAGGATAAGGAAGTGTTTCTGTGTAGTTTTCATTCTCCTTGTTTTTTTCCCTGTGTGTGTGTAGGTTAGTAATTGTGTGTGTAGTTTAGTAATTGTGTGTGTAGTTTAGTTAATAAACTTCTCTTTATGTTTAAGTTGGAGCCTGCTTTGCTTATTTCCTGGCCACATCTCACAGCAGATATCAGGTAAAAGGTATATTTATGGGGGCCTTGGCTTTGCCAGGCCTAAACCATAACACTTTGAAAAAGCTCAAACCCTCAAAGGAAATATTCAATATCCAATGTAGCAAAGGCAAACCCACAAATGGATCCGCATGCAACAGTCTGCATGAATCTTGTCCCGGACAAAGATTTGTGCAGTGTCGGCAAAAGCAATGTTTGTCAATTTTTGAGGGCAAAGGTAATTTTGTTTCGATTTATACTGTGATATTTTTTGTTTCTAAAAATTAAGACATTTAAAAAATTTTCATCATATTCTTGAATCACAGAATGGTTTGGGTTGATAGGGACCTTAAGATCATCTAGCTGCAAATCTAATTCCACCTCCTTTGCCATGGGCAGGGACACTTTTCATTAAACCTTAATGCTTTAAAGCTCCATCCAACCTGGCCTATAAATAACAAATATAGAATTCCTTTCCAGATTACACAGTTCTGAGTTCAAATGAGGAAAGGGGAACCTATCTTTAACTGTAGGTTTGATAAAGTCCCCCTGTGCGTCAGCTTTGTGTGAATAGTGCCTAGAGGGACTGTTAGTGATGCCTCAAGTTTTAGCTTTGATATTTTTCACATTCTGTGCGGCTTTAGTGTGTGGGTCTGGGCTTCATTTTAGGGGATGGTGAACTCTGTGCACAGAGCAGGGAGACAAAACAATTCCTGCTCTAGTTTGGGAACAAATGACCCAAATCTCAGCCCAGGAGCACAAACCCCGTGGGCTGGACAGAGACAAACAAGCAGGGTGGGACTGCCTGGGCTAAAGCTGGAATGGGACAATGAACTGCAAGGTGCAAATGGAGCAGAACTGATCCCAGGGACAGACCCCGTGCCCGGCCATGCATTTTGGGGCCATTTTGGTTCATCTTGGGTGCAGCCCTGGCTGGGCTCTGGTGCTGCCCAAGGTGCATCCATGGAGGAGATTGTTGGGATAAATCTCTGCTTTATTCTGTAATTCTGTCTGGCCTCTGTTCTAGCTCAGTCTTCACAAGGCATCATTAGGATAAAGAAATAGCTACCAGGGAACAGCATACCTGAAGGAGATGAAAATTACACACTCAGGAGCTTTCTCTGAGTGAGTCCCATGGGGATGGGTGGGTTCTAGGGACCAATATCCCTCTGCAGGAACTGAGAAACCCCAAACATATTTTGGGGTAAATAAATAACATTTATTTATGCCAAACACCAAGAGCTGGCTGAATTGTGCACAGGAACCAACAAACATGACTGTGAGCAGGGACTGCCTGCAGGGAGACAGATGCTGGAGTGCAAGAGTGAGTTCCATGAGTGAGCGACATTGTTGTGTGAGCACTGGATCTGCTGTTAAAAACAACAGCTTGATGATGCTAGTAATAACAGCCCAATGAACAGAGGCATTCTAATAAGCAGTAGCTGTGATCTGCTTCTCCCCTCACATCAATACTCTGTGGAGGGAAGGGAGGGCAGGACACAGAGATGTGCAAAACACAAGCGAGGCAGGAACACAGGGCCGTGAAAATTAATGCCTAATTTATTGATGGTTGGCTCCACTAGCATTGATCCTGACTGTGGGTCCTGGTAAGTACAGCTATTTATGAGACTAAAGCAGATTGCATTGAACATTTTGCTGAAGTTTGTCCTAAGGAGTTAGCTTTTATGATGATCCAATGCTACAAGTCTCCCTCTGTTTACCACTCACTCTCTTCTCTCTCACCAGGCCATGTTAGAGAAGGCAGACCCCTCAAATTGCCTTTCCACCCAAGGCAGACCACCTGGAATTAAGAGAGAATTAGTCTGTGTAATTACACCTTTCCTTCAGTAAGGTTGAAATTGCTCTGCTGAGCCTCAGCTGTCCACAGTTTTAAGGGATGATGACCTTGACATTGTTAGGAGACCACTGAAATTAATTTACTTCACTAGCTTTTACAGTCTTTGAGCAAAACAATTCCTAGTCATTCTGGCAAGGACTTACTCTAAATTGTGGTTCCAGAAGTGGAAGACATTAAAAAAAAATCTAATAGAACAAAGCAGCTAGACAGGATTTTCTATTTACTCTTCAACCTATCTATATTGGAAAAGGGCTACACCAAGATTAATGCATTAACTTTTCATTTCTGAATCTGGTTTTGACTGAGAATTGTTTAACTCCAGCTGTTTTGATGTATCACCCATGAACTGGATGACTATTGTTAGTAAAGAGGCAGCCACATAAAAATCACTCCTAAATGAATCAGTAGGGTGCTACCACCAGTAAAAAGGTTTATCTCTTGGAAAAGGATAAAACATTACCTGCTTTTTTGAATTTATAAGGGAACACAGTTCTTGCAGAAGGTGGCTAGAGGTCAGGCTTTACATTTCAGAGCTTTAATAAGAATCTGAGGGAAGGTTTATATTGGGTCCACTTTTTCATTTACTTTTTGCTACAAGATGCTATCCCTGCTTCTGCTAAACTCAGAAAACAAATCCAAACTGAAATCTTGATTAAAGCAGCCCAACCAAGTTGTGTCTTATTGGACTGGTCCTTGACACCAGGGGAAGCAGGCTTATCTCTCTGAGGATGTCACAGAGCACAGGGGTGGTGCCACCTCACAGCCACAGGAGGAATTTCCCAAATCAGGTGTGACAATTGTGGCTACCAAGGGTCCCCAGCAGCTCTGGGGCTCAGCAACCATTTTCAGGCCTTGGGTGAGGCTCCCTGCCTTGTAGTCTGCTCAGGGTGGTACATTTTGAGTCCACATAGCCATCAATACATGTTTAAACTGCTAAATCACCATGCCTAGAGGTATCCAAGGACTGGATGTGGCACTCAGTGCTCTGGGCTGTGTTGCAAGGTGGGGATCACTCACAGGCTGGACCTGATGATCTCAGAGCTCTTCTCCAGCCTCATTGGTTCTGTGATTCCTGTGATCAACTGGAGATTAAACCCACACAGGAAAAAAATATGGAGTGTTAATGGGTTAACAGCACACAGCCTTATCGGGACACATTTCTGTGCCACTGCAAGTGGCCATCATCACTCAGCTGAGCCAAGTGTTGCACTGCTGAGGGCACACCTTGAGTGTCCAGTTCTGGGCTCCCAAATTTAGGAAGGACATTGGGACATTGGAGAACATCCAGAGGAGGGAATGAGGCTGGAGAGGGGCTGGGAACACAAACCCCGTGAGGAATGACTGAGGGAGCTGGAGGTGCTCAGCCTGTAGAAAAGGAGACTCAGGGATGCCCTCATCACTCTCTACAACTCCATGAAATGTGGTTGTGCTCAGGTGGGACTGGGCTCTTTCTCCAGGCGGCACTGACAGAACCACAGGGCAGAGTCTCAAGCTGCACCAAGGGAAATATAGGCTGGATATCAAGGAAAAGTGTTTTGCAGAAAGAGTGATAAATTCTGGAATGGCTGCCCAGGGAGATGGTGGAGTCCCCATCCCTGAGTGTGTTTAACAAAGCCTGGATGTGGCACTGATGCCAGGGTTCAGTTGAGGGGTTGGGGCTGGGCTGGACTCCGTGATCTTGAAGGTCTCTTCCAACCTGGTGATTCTGTGATTTTTTTAAAATTAGATAAAGAGGATGAAAGCAACTGGACAAACTCAGGCTGGCCAGGTGCACCTCGCAGGGGGGACAAAGCACGAGTTGTTGGGAGCAGCTGGAGGGGACGGAGGGCTGGGGGCTGTGGGGATCCCACCTGTGAGCTCGCAGCCAAGCAGCTCCATCCTGAGGGTGCAGTGCCTCCTGCACACCTGGGGGTACAGCCGGACGTACTGCGCCTTGATGGGCGGCGTGAAGGAGTTGGCGTACGGGGTGTTGTTGTCCACGTTCCCACGGAACACCTGCGGGGCAACGACGTTTGCAACAGCAAAATAAAACGTGTCAGGAGGATCCCTGGAGTCCCAGCGAGTTCCTGTGTCTCAAAAGCACCCGAATTGTTCTGTCTGTGAGAGGTTTTCCCCAAATTGCAGCTGGTTTAGCGCTGCCAGTGCATGACACAAGTTTTCACAGCAGAATGTCCTGCTGTGCCATTTTGTGATGGGTTTGCCGCCTGGGCCAAACCAAGGTCTCTGTCCTGTCCCTCTCAGAAATTGAAGCTCCTCATGCAACTAAATTATGCCTTCTTTTCTTGATTAATGTATGAAATAGTTGCAGTTCAATTAAGCCTGCAATTATTTGCTCTGATTGATGTTTATTTTTTCCCCCCCTGGTTCAATAACTTGATCCAGCTCCCACTGAAGTGCACTGTAACCCTCCCACTGATCACAGAGGGGATGAGTTAAACCCACCAGCACTTTTCTATTCACCCCCCCCCTCTAACTAGACATCCCTGTGCTGTGTTTCTCCCCTTCATTATGCTCCTCTTCACACAAAATCTTAATTTCCTGACAGAGAAACTACATCTAATGCAGCACATTTTGCCTTCTATGCAAACTTACACAGTAAAAGGTTTTTTTCCTGCTCTGTGTGCACAGCTCCATCAAAAATAAATGGTAACTATAGACTGTAAACACACACACCCCGCTGGATGATACTGTTTGTGCAGCACAGAGATTAGCACTGATGAATGGGCTCTGTGTTTCCAAGGGTTAAAGCTAATCTGCCAATGCAATAAAACGAAATTGAAAACAGAGCAATGAGTAATTACTGGTAAACTAATTAATATGAAAATCAGTTAAGTGTAATAAACAGGATTATTCTAGCTTGGGGAAATAGTATTTATGCAACCATCAATTAAAGTATAAGAAATTCTTAGCACAGAGAGATGCAAATTTGTTGATTTTTTTTTTCTCACACAGAAAAATAATAACAGTGAAACCTATATCATACTGCCAGGCAATTAGGCTTAAATACCCAAGACATCTCATACTTCTAAAAGCTGCTAAACCATGAGATGCTTTCAGTAACAGATGACTCTATCTTACCATGTCTTCCTTCGTGCCTTTTACTTTGTACATTGTCCATGACTTCCCATCATTACTGTAGGCAATTTTGTAAGATTTCACGTATTCTGGACTTCCAATCCTCTTGGCGCCTTGGGTTATAACTCCAGTGACTCGCATCTTCTTCTGCAGGTTTATCTGAAATAACAGCACACTGTTAATCTGATGGAAACAACCCTTGATTCCTTTAATTCACCTTTTTTTTTTTTTCTAAATGAGAGGAAAAAACATAGCTGTAGCATTGAAATGACTGTTTTCATACTTGCATTAATTCTTTTGACCTTTCATGAATTTCACGTGCAAATGTATAAAGCAAATGAATGAAAGATTAAACCAAAAGCTTGGACTATGCTTATTTCCTGTATGTGTGCACATATATTATGGATATACAGAATACGACTGGGATAATGCTTAATTTTGGCATATAGGGTTACTCCTACCTATTTTCTGCCTGAAAGGGAAATGAAACAGTGTGATAATTTACCCAAAGCTATATCTTCTCTTCTCTTAGAAGCCAATTTGCAATACCATACAAAAGGCCCTCAGTTAGCACCAAGTAAAACTTCCATGTGAAACTAAAACTACATGGAAGTTCTGACAGCAAAGAAATGAGGCTTTTTCTTGACTCTCACTGAAAACTCATATACCTAGTGATCAAGGCTGAAATGCTAATCCTAAAGCAGTCAATACCAAAATATCAATCAGTGGATGCGAACACTCCTCGTGTGCTTGTCTGAGCTGAACAAAACTCCTTGAAGTAAAAAACGAAGATTTGCTCAGAGAGAACAAATTCAGCATCACTCCAGCAGCCTTAATTCTGCCTCCTTTACTCCCCTGTGGCATGGAAACAACTCAGGGTGTGATACTCAAACCCAACAGTGTCAGACTCAGTCTGTGGCAGCTGCACTCCCTCCCTGTCAGCTGAAATCTGTGACTTTTGCACCAAATGAAGCTCAGCAAAGAGCCTTGTGAAGGTGCAGGCAGATGTGCGGCGCAAAGAGATGAGTGGAGGTACTGGAGAGCAAACAACTGGGACAGGGTAAATAATACTATACGCTACATTAGCACCTGTCTCCTCAAAAATGAGTTTTATCTTTGCTCCCCAGTGGCTGGAGCTGAGCCAGGGCAGTCCCCACTGTTTGGAGCAGCAGTCCCAGCACAGGTGTGGGAGGACTCAGAGGCAGATCTGCTGTCCAAATACCTTAATTGGTTTATTGTTTGCATTGTGGCCTGAGGACTTTCTCCCCCTTGGTAATAAAATCTAACCTCTGTGAAGGATGTAAGATGATCAGGCTTTGGTGTTCTAAGATCTCTCTGTGTGCACAATAGGAAGCCTCTGGTGTCTTTGTCCAAACTGTAGAATTCTGTGGTTTCTTCTAGGTTTTTTGGTATTTTTTTTTGGAATGAGTCTTTTTCTCTGAGCTATTTCTCAGCTACTTTTTTGGAACAGTTGGCTTTTGGTGTAATTTTACCATAGTTCTCCCTACAAGAAATTATTAAACACCCACAACCTTTGGATTAACAATGTGTGTTTTCAAGGCTTAGACCCATTGAGAGAGGAGAAGCCTCCTACAAAACCACCAGATTTTTTACAGGATCTTCCCCACAAATACCAGGAAAACTCAGGAAGATGTGCAATTCCACCAGGGAGAATGGACTCACAACAGGAATTCAGACAGGTATAAATTAGAAGAAATTCATTACGTTTTTCAGCCTTGGAAAACTTCTTTTCCCCAGTTCCTGGTCCCTCAGAGGGGAAAACATAATAAAATAAATATGTTATATTTGTAAAAGGACAGCTCCAGAGACTACCATTAGTCCCATAACTACATTAAAAATGTAGGTAACATGGAATAGCATCCAGTTAAAGATTTACGTAAGTCTCTTATGAGTAGTTCATTTTCTGTGTGGAATTTCAGAATATGAATTAACAGGCAAGTAAACCAATTTTCCATGTATTTACAAAATTGCTAATAATGAAGTGAATACAATCTGCAATACTAAATTCGAAAGCACAGGGAAACAGAAACCAGACGTTGATTTGCTGACTGGTAGCATCTTCACATTTCACTGCATGGGAAAAGGAAGGTATAACGCAACACTAAACAAATTTTGTTTGATCCAGTGATGCAGATAAATAATAATATTTTTTTCAGCTTAATTACCAAGTTTTCTATTTCCAGGTAATAATCTTTGGGGTTTTGGATGAGAATTTATGGGGATTTTATTTCCCTGTTTACTTTCAAAGGATAATTTCTAATGAAACCATGGCACAAACCACTGGATGTCCTATTCCCATTTGCAGAATCTTTCCTTTTAGAGGATTTCTTGATCAGTCTCCATCCTTTGAGTCACAAACTGAGCTTTATTTTTAAGCAGTATTGAACTTGATGCAACATAAGAAGTAAAACCAGGCTGCCTTGTTTTCCAAGCTCTACACATCCTGTCAACGTTTGCAGAAAAATCCCAATGAAGTAGGAAAAAAAAATGCTTTAAATGCCCATAGCTTGCTAATATGGAAATCCCTCCTGGGCTAACACCATGCTTTTCAGTGAATATGGATACATCAGGAATTAATTTTCCCTTTGTATCTTTGGGTTCTTTAATATGATTTAAATTTTTCAAGTTCGACCTCAGCAAAAATTGAAAATACTGCAACTTTAGCAATGGCTGTAGCAAAGCAGGGTCCAAACTTTTTCCTATTTAATATACCTTAGTAGGAAGATCTGAAGAAATGTGAACTGCATCCTTTAATAATAAAAGCTTTTTCAAATGTGTTTTTCTGTGTCAGGGTGAGGGAGAAACAGCTCAGGAAGCTCTGCTTTGTGGATTAAGATCCAGGACATAAAATTATACATTTTAATTACATGTGTGACGGTGTTTTAAAACAAAGAGGTGAAAGTCACCAGGATAGGAACAAAAGACTAATATATATTTTTTAAAAAGGTAATGAATTCACTTCTTAAGGATCCCTTATCATTACCTAGATGAACTGGAAAAAAGCAAGGATGAAAGAAGATCAATAGTGTTTTGAGATATTTATCTCAGTAATTTAATTAATAAGGCATGGTAAAGGCCTTGCAAGAAGAAGATGCAGGCATGGACATCTGAGGAATCTACTTACAGAGGGAAAGAGAGAAAGGGAGAAAGAAAGAGAGAAAAGAAAGGAGGAAGGAAAGGAAAGGAAAGGAAAGGAAAGGAAAGGAAAGGAAAGGAAAGGAAAGGAAAGGAAAGGAAAGGAAAGGAAAGAGGAAAGGAAAGGAAGAAGGAAGGATCAGTTTTACCATTTTAACCTCTACCACTTAAATTTATTTTAGGAGCAATGGATTCAGACCTGACACTCGACCTCTGCTCAAGGGCCTGCGTTTAGCAGCACCTCAGAGGGGTCTCCTGCATCCAATGACTTCCAGTGAGGGATTTGGCTTACCCAGGATATGCCAGGGATTTGGCTGCAGTCCGAGCACACCCCGTGCCCTGAAACCTTATGGCACAAAGAACTTCATGAAACGCAGATAAGGTTCTGCTTGACACCTGCAGGCTGTGGAATCTGCTCTGATGGCCTTTGCATGTCAATGAGGAGGATTTCTGGGACTGGAATGAGTGATGAACACAGAGCTGCTCAGGTAAAACTGTGTGTAAAATGAAGCCAGTAGTTAGACACCAATGTATTTAAATCTGGCTCTACAAGAACTGGATTATGCCACACATGGGATGCAAAGTCACTGTGCTGGTGCGGAGGAAAGCACAAGGAGAGAACAGGCACGGAGTCACCTCAATTTATGTGAGTTCAGGGACTGTGGCAAGAAACACCACCTCAGGTCCCCTGCTGGGTACACAACTGCATGTTGAATTCATCCATGTAGCCAAAACAAATCAAATAAAATCACTTGAGGCAGATACCCTCTAGAGCAGTGTATGACTGAGAGCTGGGGAATAAAATCAACTCTTTTAGTGTAAGAAATCCCTTCTAATTTTATTTGTTTCAACCACCAAAGTCCTCCCAACTCCGTGATTACATAGAGCACTCTGATGGTCACAGCAGGTTACAGAGTCATGGCCTTTTCTCCACAGGAGGGGAAAAAGGGACCAGGGTGCTGTGCTCACTGCTCTCAGCACTGGTCCTGCAGGAGCGATTATCTGTTAAACAATTTTCACTAATGCTCTGGACTCCAATGATTCACTCCAATCTGTTTGGGGATGCTAAATTGTTGTCTACACCAAGGAAGATGTACCCAATCTAGATTTTACTGGAACCTGGAAAAAATCCATATTGCAAAGGAAATAAACGAGGATGACTTTTTCTCTAAGAGAAAGTGGTAATATGAACAACGTAATTTCAGGAGTTCCTGTTGATTGCACAGTGCACCATTTTCAGAGGCAATTCAGAAGCAGACCTGCAAATCTGCATGGTGTGTGTGCAGCTCCACTGGTAGCTGTGAGTTAATGCAGGATCATGTTTTTCATAAACAAGTCCAAAGGGCTCCACAAAACAAAGGCCATCAGTAACTCCTCAGCATGGTTTACAAACCTTAGAACCATAGGAAAAAAAAAGATTAAATTCAGAATTGTAATGTGTGAGTGAAACAGCACAGCAGGGACTGGGACAGCTCCAATGGAAGGTGTTCATCTTCCTATTACAATTTATGATCAAATGCTAGCATATTCACTTTGCAGGAGCTATAAAATGGGCAAAAAGATAAAAAAACACCCAACTGCATCCGTCTTATCTACATTATTGCAGGCAGGAGAGGAGAAAAGGGATGAGAAGACAGAGTGACTTTAGGAAGACCCCTACATGATGCTCCTGGACAGAATCCATAGCCACATTCCCCTCATTTGTTATCTCACTGCTAGCAATAACACCGCTAACATTTCCTGCAGAACAGCCTCATCTGAAGTGTTCCTCCAGAGTAAGCTTTCCAGAAATGCTCAGATTAAAGCCTACATGAAACCTTGGGTCTTTGAGACCTTAAATGTAGTTTTAGATTCATAAACAGAAGTGCATTTTATGGAGAACAAAGGTGTTTACCTGTTTCAGTTATGAGATGGAATAGTGTTGTCATAAATAATTCTTCATCTTTTCTAGCACAAAGTAAATATATCTTTACTGCTACTAACCATTACTCACATAAAAACAGGGTTGAATAAGAGATCAAGGTTATACTGGCATTAAAAGATTTATTACAGCAACCCTTCCCTGCTGATCTCATCAGGTTTTGAAGGATTGAAATTTAATTTTTTTTGTCTCTTCTCTCTTTTTTTTTTTCCCAAAGTCATAATTCTGGCAAAGCTAGATAGAAAGCACCCAGACAAACATTTTCTGATGAAAAATAGGGATACTAGCATAGAGAAACATAGAAATGTTTTTTAATAAACCCGTGAAACAAACAACCTGACACAATCCCCTCAATCCTGGGAAAGTCAGCGGGTCTGAAAGCTCCTTCCAGCTCTTCCTTTTTATTCCCCAAGGTTGTTTCCTCCAGTCTGAACAGGACAAACTGCTGTTTCACCCTGGAGCCACAGCAGCTGCAGAGCTGGGCTGGTGATGAGGAGCAGGAAGGGCACAGCAGGTCAGTCACTATTAACTTCCCCTTGCAAAGCCTCCCTGGCACCTGCACACGAGGTGCTCATCTGTCTTGCCTGTCTGTGGCTTTTTGATACTCTCCTAATCAGCACTGTCAGCAGAGCTCCCCTGGATTTAGTTCAGGGCATTAATGCAGTCAGCACAGTGGCAGTGATGTGTGTTTTAAGCAGCACACAGCGAGGATATGCAGTGATTTATCCACAGCAGCACCCTTGCTGGCATGCTGGAAGGAGGTCTGCCCCACGGAGAAAAAACATGTTTTATTGTAAATTATTCACGTGATGGCGCAAATTGTTGCCATGCTATAGGCTAGGAGAACAAACGTTTGTTACAGGTTGCTTTGAAAATTCTAATTCCCAGCATGGTTGTGGGATTGCACCTTGAGGACAGACCAATTAAACACTCAGGCTGTTTCTGATCCCAGCCCATTTTGTTTCACTTATGTGGATGCAGGTCCAGCAAAGCACCCTCATAACTTTGCTATTACATCCTCTGAAAACTCACCCTCCTGCTGTTTCCAGTTTATCACACCTCAGGGTAAGACCAAACACCTCTCAGGACTTCTCTCTACGCACCTGCATCTCAGCCAACCCTCTAAAAACAAAGTCCATCCTCAGTGAGACTCATTCATGTACCCGCTTTAAATTAGACACGCAGAATCAGAGATGCAAATTGGACCAATAATTTAATTTGCCTCTCTGTGGAGAGATCAGAATATAGGTTAGACCCTACTTGTGTGGAAAGCATAAATACAAGGATTGTTTGGCCCACGTAATGTTAATGTGGGGGAACATATGTTATGAGAATTATCAAAAAGCACCTACTTCATTTGGCTTTTGTTGAGAACTTTCAATTTATGCCTCAGAGAGTTTACATAATTAAACCGACTAAAAAACTTGCTTAGTCTGTTCCTTCTTATTATTAAGTCATTATTTTAGTCCCAAAGGTAGTTGTTATGAATGCCATTAACAGGGTTATATGAATTATTCAAACACTGGCATGTTTAGACTGCCATCTCAAGAAGGGGCCAATAATCAATCTCACATTGTTCAGAGGTTTGTAGCCCCGAAAAATATAATTTTATTTGCAATGTATTGATTACATGAGTATTAACTACCTGAAACTGAATGTTATCTAAGAAACACCAAGGTCATTTATGCTATTATTAATTTCTTCACGTGCTTTGAACTTGTGAAAACTCTTCCTGCCTTTGGAATGTTAATGGCTCTCAGAAAGAACTTCCCCAAAATGTCTAGAAGACATCCTGAAGAATCAGCCTAAGAATATGTAAATAAAAATGCCAGTGAAAATATCTCCATGTATTTCCCCTTGTAAAACAGCTTTGAGCAACAGCTTGTAGATCTGGAAGATGTGATGTCAGACTCAGGTCAAAACCACACACTTTTCTTTCCATCCTACATGAAAACTGTCTTCCTTAGGGAAAAGAAGGGAATTCAAAAAGGTGCAATATTAAAATCACTGTGAAAAAAAAACAGTCAGGGAAATTTCTGGTTGTGAAATAACTTCAGATATTGGGAGGTATTTTCTCTCTCACACTTTCCATCTGTTTTTATGGCACTTTGGCAGATGCACTCTGGTAAAAACTCTGAAGAAAAGGATGATCTTCTCTTGAGCCCCCAAAAGGAGAACTGGGAAAAATTCCCACTCTGGCTTCAGTGGGCTTTGTCTAGGTCCTATGCATGTCCCCAGACCAAGAAGTCATGGAATTATAGAGTTTCAAGGTTTGGAAAGACACCCAATGTACTGATTAAAGGAGTGTTAACCATCTGAAATCTGAGAATTCTCAGGAGATCACACTTCCCTGAACCTGTGAGATCCCCACTGTGAGATCCCATTGCACATTCCCAGAATAAACTTATCTAGTGATAACAGTGCTATCAAATGGTGCACAACCTTATTAAAATATGTATCTTTATTCTCTTAATTATTAATTGAAATCTTTTTACTATTAATTGAAATTAGGACTCAAAAGTAAAAAAAAAAAGTTCATATAGAAATGTTAAAAGTTACCCTTTGGTGAGATTTTCTCTATTCTTACGCATGTTTTTCCTCAGAATATTTTTCCTTCAACAACAATTTGCAGGCAAAAGATTAGGTTTAAAAAAAAAATTACACATTGCTTGGTTTTATGATAGACAATCTTTGCAAAGTCTCACTGTGCCAGTCAAGGCTTGAACCATGTCTTTTTATCTTCACCAGTCATTGAAGAAGAAGGTTCTAAGAGTGCAAGAGTAAAATATGCTCCCTTTTTTCAGTTCACAGAATTAGTATGTGGCATAAATTGGAAGGTCTTTGAGATGACAAACACATGCCACCTTTTCCAAGGGAGATCAAGGAGGGTGAGTTGACTTCAGGCCTGGTTGTCTGCAGCAGTTCTCATGCTGCTGGTGACTTTCTGTGCTTCCAACAGCCATGGAAGCTGAGGTGAGATAAACTTGGGTTGAGAAATGGGTGAGCAGCAGGTCCAGAGGGCTGTAATCAGCGTCACGGGACCTGCTTAGAGATGTGCCACTGCTGGTATCCCCAAAGTTCAATACTGGTGCAAAGAATTGTCTAACTTGTTCCTCAATGGTTGGATGAGGTGTCCTCAGCAGGTCACTAACCACATATAGCTGGGACGAAAGGCCAAAACCCCTGAGGGGCTTCACATGCTTTGAAATTGTGAAGCCCTCCAAAGGGATCCTGAAGGGTTGTCAAATTAGGCAGGGAAGAAATGTCTGTAGCTTAATAGGGGAAACACAGGTCCTGCACCTGGGCAGGAGCAGCTCCAGGCAGCAGCAGCACAGGCTGGAGGGGACCTGCTGGGGTGGCTCTGTCAGGAAGGACCTGGGAGTTCTGGTGGGCAATGAGCTGTGCCTAACCAGCAGAGTCCCACAGGCAAGGAAGGTCCATGGGATTTGGGGGGACATTGGGAACAGCATTACCAGCAGATCAGGGAGGGGATCCCGCCCCTTTGCCCAGCTCTGTGAGTGGAGTGTCCAGCCCTCTGAGGACACGTCCGCAGTGCAGTGTCCGTCTGCTCCTCAGGACAGGAGGACAGGGAGCTCCTGGAGCAGCCCCAGAGGAAGGAGGGGACAGCGGTGATTCAGAGAAGGCTGAGGGAGCTGGGGCTGCTCAGCCTGGAGAGGAGCCCCAGTGAGAGGGGCCTCAGCCCTGCCTGTGCCGGCGTGTCCTGGAGTGTTTCTGTCCATCTGTGTATCTCCCTGTGTGTTCCATCTGTCCCTGTGTTTCATTTTATTGCAAAAGTCCCATACCTTGTCAATGATTTCTCATGGACATCTCCTTCTTCTTCACAGCACAACCAACAAACTCCAACTCTCTCCTCACCCAGCTAACCCACTCTTTTGTAGCACTCCTCTTCTTATTGGACGCATCTGTGGCCTGTTAAGGGCAGGCCTGTTCCTAATCTTTGGTGGTTAGTACAGCTGCAACTCCTCAGGTGTGAGACTACCTTCTGCACTATTTTTATTTTCTTACATTCTATGCCCCCACATCCCTGTCTGTCCTGTCCATCCCTGTGTGTCTGTGTGTCCCTGTCTATCCCTGCGTGTCTGTGTGTCCCTGTGTGTCCCTGTGTGTCCCTGTGTCCCTGTCTGTCCGTCCCTGTGTGCAGAGGTCAGAGCAAGGCCCAGGCCCAGCCATGGCCCCAGAGCCCTGGGCAGAGCCTGAGCTCAGCCCAGTCTGTCCCTGTCCCTGTGTGTGTCCCTACCTGTCCCAGTCTGTTTGTCCCAATATGTTTGTCCTTGCCTGTCTGTGTCTGTCTGTCCCTGTCCATCCCTGTGTGTCCCAGGCCCAGCCATGGCCCCAGAGCCCCAGGCAGGGCTGATCCCAGCAATTCCCCCCACAGGAGGCAGAGCCAGCCCTGGGCAGAGCCCGGAGGGGCTCTGGGGGCTCCAACCTGGGAACATTCCAGAATTCCCTGGTCACAATGCCCTGGGCTCTGGGGTGGCCCTGCTGGAGCAGGGAGGTGGCACCAGCTGAGCCACCGTGGGCCCTTCCAAGGTGGCCCATCTTGGGATTGCGTACATAGGCCTGCTTACCACACAAAAAAAATCCCAATATCCTGACATGTAGTCTTACTTTATCTTAAACTTTGCTCCCTGAACCTTAACTTTACTGAAATAACTTGAAACAACCCTTTCCTAGAAGTCAAATCTAGCAGGACAGTAACTGTGAGTGAGGATCATTGGCTTTGCCAGGTTTTAAGCGAATGTTTAGAAGGTAAAAATTATTCATTTGGCTATCACACATCAGCATGAGATCATCTCACAGGTTTGGATGCTGTCATCCCCACAAGGTGATTAGGATACCCACACATCTTTCCATTATGGACCACCACACAGGTGCTGGGACACCTGTTATTTGCCTCTTCCTAATGCAATAAACAGCGTGGACACGCCTTTTTGGTGTCTTAAAAAGTCGTGTCACCACTTTTTAAGACTTGATTGCTTTTCATATCATAGTGGGAAATGGGAAAGGAAAAATCTAGTTGGAATGCACAGTGTTGCAGATGCAGGGGATAAATGTGTTTAAAGGTCCTGTTCCTTTAGTCCTTCAGCCACATTAGGTGGAGTAATTAAGGAATTCTGGCATGGGGGCTGACAGAGCACATTATGGATGGTGTTCATAACAGCATCAAGCCTCAGTTGCCACAGGGATGCTAACTCTGAACTGGCTGTTTTGTGCACCCAGAACCTCGGCCCATAGTTGTAGGAATATGTTTGTGCCGGGGATGAAAGCAGGAGGTGTGACAATAGATGGACACCGAGACTTGGGACACCAGGGATTCTGTGGATGATTACACTAAGAAGTAGGCTCCCAGCCCCTTTGTTTTCTGCTCTGACTACATAAACTACATTTTTGGCCTGTAAGCTAAATGTTTAGGTGCTGAGGGAGGTCTGCAGAGAGCAGACACTGGTATTGAATTCACTAAAGTCAGTGAATTTATGGCAGGCTTTGGCTAGCAGACAACCTCTTCTAATTCCTGCAGATCAAAGGTCCTGTGTGGCATTGTTTCAATTCAACTGTACTTTCCTTATTAGCTTCTGCTCTCCACAGCCAAGGGCTTTCAGGTACTTACTGCCTCTCACCAATATCCTCCAGGAAATCTTTCTATGATATTCAGCCAAATTTTGAAATATTGACAATAAAAAGAAGATCTTTAACAACTTTTTAGCATTTAACTTAATAGCTTAAATCTTCCTATGTGGTGCACATCACCTTGCAGGATGACTCTGAGACAGCGTTTCATAAAGTTCACCTGACACTGAGATGAGAGCTACATTAAGTGATATAAAACATTCAGTGACAGGTATTTTTGGAAGCCTGTACACCAGTGCTCATGAATGAGGAAATGAACTTTGACAAAATGAATGGTTTCACAGATGGCGGTTTGCTTGGAGCTCTCACCAACAGATGTTTGAGTGAATGTTCTGCAAGGCCTCTGTGTATTTTGGGTTTTAGCATTTCATTAGCAAATAGCTATCACCTGGTGTGTACTTGCTCTTTGGAAGCTCTTGATGAGGAAGCTGTTAACTTCTTCTTTTCCCTGGCCTTTTTTTTTTTTTTTTTTTTTTTGAGGAAAAAATCCTACACAATGCTTTTTGTTTTTCTGCCCTGGGGATAAGAATGATGGAACTCAAGGTTTTTTTATGCAAGTAATTTTTTATGTGTGTCATAGTTGTTGTGATTAGCTTTGTGAGATTCATAGTCACAAATTCTTTAGATTCATTAGATTCTCATTCATGAGATTCATTAGCTTTGTGAGATTTAATTATGCCAAGGGACTGGAAGTCCCAAAAAGGTGAGGCTGAGTACCAGAGGTGGGATTGAAACCAAAAGTTGTTTGGAGACCCTTGTAACAAATTAAGCCTCAATTAAAATATAAATTCTACCTAACAGCAAGAATATTGCACAATATATTTAGACCTTTTTTTGAAAAACATTTTCTCTGCTTTTCAAGAAAAAAAAGGAACTAAACATATCAATTCTAAATAAGACAGGGATCAGGGAAATTTTTTGCCCTGACTCTGTTGGGCTGGGTCCCTTTCCATCACAGGTGATCTTTTTTATTAAAAGTACCTGCAGCAAAAGTGTTTACTTATAGCTTCAAGAAATATAGTGAAGACATTTTCTTAAAGCTGGGCATAGTTATTAAGGAAGCTAAATTAAAAAGGCAAAAAGTATTATTTACAACAGACATGCTGAAATGGTAAATAAACCAAATGTATTTTACTTTGGACTGGAGTACTAATATATTAAATTGCCAATCAGAGGGTGGGCACATTTTCCATCAAACTGTTGAATTTCTCATTATTGTGTTTCATTTGAATTTTAGCACATAATTTCAGAAAAGCCATTTGGGAAATAAATTAGAAAAATTAGAGAATTATAATTCTCTTTCCATATATTCTAAGTAAGACTTGTAGCTTTTCCATTTTGAAATTATAACTTGACTTTCAAAAACTGATTGCAAACAGAAAAACATATGAAATATAGATGGAAAGGGATGAATTCTTTGAAGAAGAAACCCCTGATTAAATATTTGAGATCATCTTGTATGCAATAAAAACTAAAAGAAAAAAGCTAAATAATCAGCCTGAACCAACTTTACTTCCCACTTTTGATTCTGCAATCAAAGTGAGCACTCTACCTGTTTTGTAAATTAATCCTTCAAACCTCCAACTGTCCACAATAATAACATAAATATTTGAATATTTTATTTTGAAAATTTGTAAGCATACCAATGTCTCTGGAGAAACAGTTTATACAATTTTAGTGAGAGATAACAAAAATATGTGTTTTGTTATTCCATTGAGTACTTTGCATTGATACACAACAGTCCCCAGCAACAGGTCAGGTGTTCAAACACATATCCCCCATGTAGTGGCATGATGCTCAGTAATTCGTGCATTTCCTCAAAACTCTCCAGGTGTAAGCTATGCTGGAATCTGCTCTTGGTGCCTGTGGGTTTTACACTCTGCAAAAACTATTTCCGTGTCCAAAAGACCACAAAACACTTAAAAGTTGTGAATAGGGGAAAAATAGATTAAGAAATATGAGGATGGTTAAAACTGGGAGAGGAGAAGAAGTGTAAGGGCACAGGCATGGATTCCTAGGCTGGAATTCACTGGAGAGGAATAACATTCAGAAACTCCTGCTGGCAGTTTGTGTTTTTTGTTAGATAGTAATCCACAGGCAGGATCATATCCATGATTTTGGATATGGTAAAGGGATAACAGAAACAATAATCCTGCCCATGGCCATACCTATTCTGATTCATACTGCCCTAAAAAGAATAACTAATATAGGAATAGAAAAATACAGGTGCAAGGAATGAGCAGAGATGAAGTGAAATCAAAATGAAACAAACCAACATTTTTTTAAAACTGTAAATGCAAAAGGACAGAAGGGAAAAGAGAAACCACTGTAAAAAAAAGTTTACAAAAAAGGCTCATTACTGGAACAGTCAGTGTGAGCATTTTGGCTATACTTCTGGACCAATTAATGAAAAATGGATGTATGTGATTTTTTTTTTCTGGTCATTGTATTTCCAACCCATAAAAGTTAATATCACTAATAAAGTGCTAAACAGTACACAGGTGCTATTTTATCACAGCCAACCTGTGAGGAGAAACAGAGGTCAGGAGAACTTTAAAAGGCAGATATGACTTACTCAGGCTTTAATTTGCTTCCAAAAACATGGGCAGTGACCCTTTAAATCACAAGCCAATTACAAGCATTGTAGTGCCTTTACTAATTACATGCTGAGAGTGTAAATTTAAAATGGCAATTTCAATTTTCAGTTCATTGGGAGAATGCAGGAAAATGAAATTGCATGCTAATTAGTTCATATGTATCAGACACCTGAAAGATTAGAGAAAAAAAAAACTTCTGCACTCATTACAAGTGAGTTATAAGCAGAACACTCAAACCTTTTATTTGCCAGGCTGCATATAAATAAAGAAATTAATTGACAAAGACAATTGATAATGATGGAACAAGGCAAAAATAGCTACAGGCTTGTACATAATCATACTTTGAGGGACTTTGCCCATTATACATGGCTTCCTTGAGAATTTATCCAGCATTAGAAGCTCCAAGAGGGGAACAGGAGATTGCTTCAGGTTCAACCGCGCTAAATGTTAATTTGCGTGTCCTAAAAATGGATTTTCTGGCTTTGTAACTTTCCACTTAATGTCTGCCAAGCACTCACACCCTTTTTCAGTGCCTTCTTCTGGACCAGGTGCTTTGTCACTCAGAGCAGCAAGGAAAAGGTTCCATGTGCAGGCTGCTCCCAGTGGGCTCTGGGCAGAGGCTGGTGACACAACAGAGTAAAAACCCAAGTCGAGGGTTTGACATCTTTTCTCCCATGAGTCAGAAATTTAGCCCAAATCTGACTTTTTGTACCACTCCAGAAACATTTATGGAGCATCTCCCTGGGCATTACAGAACCCGTGCAAAAATAAAATGTGGGATTTCTGCTCCTCCTCTCATCAAACTGGTCCCCCATACGAGGGTCAGACAGTGTTTATTTCTTAGAGCTTATTTCATGGTTGAAGAACAAGAAAGTGCCCTGATGTAAAGAACTATTGGGCATAAACTGTGAATCTGTGGATATCTCCACCTTGCCAGACCTAAAAAGATTTTCTGCAGAACACCTTCCTTCCACCTATCATCTCCCTAAAAAAGTATCAAATTTTCTGCTTCCAGGTGTTTTAAAGAAAGAGAAAAGTAAAGAAAGAAATCCTCTCAAGGCTTCTGCTCTGAAATTACAAATAATATTTTTAATTTTTCCCTGAACTGAAAAAGAGGATTAAAAAATATCACTTGGCAAGTTTTGTGAAGACAACAGACTAAAGTTTGTTTTGCAAGAAAAATGAGAAGAATATAAGAGAATGTTTAAAACACATTAATTGTATTATGTAAGCTTGTCAAGTCCTTACACCCCATGGTTGTCAAAATTACAGAATAACCTGTAAGGGATTGGAATAACCTCCAAAACTCCAAAAATAAAAAAAAAAGAGAACAAATTCTTCAGACCTGTTGCAATGGGTTGAGACTCTAGACACATTTTCTCCACTGGCCCAAGGATGTTCCTTGCATGTAAGAGCAGAGGGAATATTTCCCAGGGAGCAAAGTCCAAGGGAGCCTGGCAGCTGCCCCCGTGGTGCCAAGCACAAATGTGAAAGCATCAGACCATTAAATATCCCCATCCAGCTCTTCTCCTCAAAAAGACATGTCTAGGAGGCCAGTGCTAAATGATTTTGAAATCTTTCTCCAGCTTATTTAATAAAGCCTACACTCTTCACACAGCCCAAAAGCTGACTTTTTCATTATGCATTAAAATTACATTAGATTTCTACTCCCATGGAAATAATTCTGCTCAGGTCCCCCTGCATGATCCTTTGCCCTTCTTTCCAATGTATAAATTTTACAGACTTCCTAACCCCTCTGATCTTTATGGAGGAAAACTGACAACACGTTCAAGGGCCTTTGTGTTTTCATTCTGCAATAAATAACAAACAGTAGAACCAGTTTTGTTTTTCAGAGGTGACAAAATCCAGCACTCCCACTGCACCAGTTTCAGAAAACTTCATCAAACAGTGTGTTGTGTCTGCTCTCCATACAAGAAAAATGAGCAGGTAATTAGGTATGCTTCCCCCCTAGATAAGTAGGAGCCTCTCAATAAAATTAAACATGGTAGTCAGGGAAAAAGCATTGATTGTGAACAAATATTAATGCAATGTACCCCAAGGTAGCCTCAAGAAGAGTGTGTCTGACAAAACTGAGGGCATTATGGACACTTCAACTTAACGTTAGCAGATAAAATGCTCAAATATCACAGTTTTGCTAAATCCTGCAGTGGGTTCACTGGAAGGGAAGCATCCTCCTCACACACTGGATCATGAGGATCAGTGCAGAAAGTTTTCACATGAGTATCTAACTCACAAAACTTTATTAACCAACAGCTGAAATTGCCAAAGCTCTGCCCAATTCTCATGTCATGAAAACACAACCCAAGCAAAGAGCTACAACAACCACTACAAAATTACCTTCATAACAACACTGCTACATGACTTCATACTTGCTGCTTTCACTGAAGTCATTTTTTGGGCACAGAGAAATCCAGTACACAGTAAGGGCACGCCATTTGAATCACTCAAGCAATACCATGCTTGAGTGGGATGAGAAAATGTGTATTTTCAGCCCCATGGATGTGTGTGAACTAACAGCTGTTTCAACCTTAACTAAAACAGTTCCTGTTACTTCCAGTAGTGCTTAACCTGTGTGTCCAGAGCAGCTCAGCAAAGAGCTCTTCCAGCATGCTCTGGCAGTGCCAAAATCATACTACAAGGACTTTTAGCATGTGTCAGGATATCTCCACCAAGAACTAAAGCTATGGTATGCTTCTAAGGAGCTGACCACCAAATACAACATATGTGGAAAGCAGTTTTTTTTGAAAGGAGCCTGCATAAATCTGCTTCCACGGTTTAGAAGCCACAATGGAACATATGCACAGGGGGTTTTTTTAATTAAAAAAAAAAGATAAAAGGAGCTTGTGCATTTTTAAAGTCAAGATTATCACTGTTTTGCAACTAAATAGTCCCTTTTAGCCTGGGCTATGTCTCTGACAGTGAATAAGAACCTAGCTGTTCGTTAACCACTTTTCTTCATCAGTTTCTTAAGTGACACTGGCAATTGAATCAAGGATGTTTTTTTCCCTCCTCAGCTCCATCTGTTACCTGAATCCAGGGCCATCTGTCATTTTCTGCTGCAGTCCAGGCATTCACAAGACCCTTCTTATTAAGCCGTGCATAGTAGGGGTACCACTTCTGGAGTCCAAAAAGAGCTCGGTGAGTGGAGGATGCAGTGATTTGTTGGTTTGACACAATCCCTCCTTCTATCCCTAGTGGGCCAGAGCACCCTGCAAACGGGAAAAAAAAAATTAAAAAAAAAATTTGTCTGAAATTATCAACTCTTCTGAGCTCCAAGTCACTGTAATTGCAATAGAATACAAATAGATCCAGAATATCATGCCAAATCCAGCTTAGAAGAAATTAATTGTGTTTTCATCAAGCATTCATCCTCATTTTGTTTTCATCAAGCATTACTTGGGGATTGAAAGGCCTATTCAAATTTTTTAATTTCTACAAACAGGTGATATAGTCAAGTACTTAGAAGAAATTCAAAGTACTTGACTATATCACCTGTTTGTAGAAATTAAAAAAAACAAGTACAAAAGTATGGCTTGCAAATAACTATTCTCATTATACAAGTAATGAAATGGATTAAACTTTCAATTTCTTTTAGCTTATTCTAGCTGAAGACTTGTGATTTTGGGTTTTATGGACACAATGAAGGAAAAAATTCTCAGATTCAGATGTTGAAATGACTGTTAAAAAGTAAATTTAAAATCCTGTAATTACTGCAAGTTCCATATTGCTGCTCTTCCCTCAAAGTTCAGCACTTAAACAAAGTGCTACAAATTGCTATTGCAGTTATCTCTAGAATTATGAAAATAGACATAAGTTATCATTCAGTCACATTAAAAATATTTAAAGGTTTATCCATTTAATCAGCAAGACTCAAAGCATGTATTTAACTGAAGTGCTCCAGTTTTCATAATTTTATGTATGGTATTCATCATTACTTTATTCACAAGAATACTTGTAGACCTAATCTTCTTTTAAAATCAAGATATTTCTGCATACATTGCTTTTTGAAGCCACTCCATTTGGGCACAGGAACAAAAGCATTCAGCTATTGTGAGCAATCCACAAATGTAAATTGAGAAAATTATGAAAATTCATTACATACAAACAATTGGCAGTTTATCTACTATTCAACACCCAACTGAGTAGCTGAGATTTTCCTTTCCCCAGCTCCGATGCAGAATCTGGAGAGAAGGTAATCACAGGAATTATTCTGGCAGCCAGTGTTGCTCTGTGGCCCAAAAGACCTTCTGCTTTGCAGGTCAGCTGCACTTTGGCAATTTTGAGCACCACAGGGCAGATGTTTACTTACATTTCAGGTTTTCTCAGAAACCTGGCAGAGTTTCACCTCGAGCAGTACCCAAAAAATGAACTCTCAAATCACACTGTTACGATATCCTCATACCACACAGGCAGGCAGTCACAAATAATTTAATTCCTCATTAATTTGAAGGTGCAGAGAAGAAAAAGTGACCAGTGCAATTTGCTCCTCTCAGCCAGGAGATGGTGCAGGGTAGTGCAGCCCCCAGTGTGGGGTGATGATGGAGGCAAAGATAAAATGAACTGAAGTTTTAAGTTGATGATGGTGATGGACAAAAGGTAAAGCAAAGCTTCAGGGAGTGCTCCTCCTTAAAAACCTAAAAAACTTCCAGGAGATGCTCACATGAAAACCTGGCCACACTCAAATTAGTGAGTGGGACTGACACGCACCATGCCATTACTCCACACAGGTTTTTAACACCCCATGGGTTTCTGGCTCCTCATTAGGTCCCTGACAGGGGGAGCCCTCCTAGGGCAGTTCTGTGCCAGGAAAGAGAGGTGCACCAGACTTTTTCTGTCTTCAGCTTGTTGTTTATTGTTATCTTATCAAAACTTCAGCGTGCTGCCTGCACCAGACTTTGCACGCAGGAAAAGCACTACAAAATGGCCCCAGATGTACAGTTTCAAGGACTTTTAAAGTTGTTTTATCCAATTAACTCTCAAAACGCGCTTTATTTCCACTTATCTACCAATAACTAGTCCCTTGTCTGTCCATGTAACCTAAAACTGCAGCTTTCCTTGATCAATCACTCTGTGCCACCAACACTGCAGAAAATGGAGTAGATGAAGAAGAATAAGAAGAAGCCTGGGACAATGCCTGATGTCCTTCATCTTGCCTCCATACTAAAAACCCCCCAAAAATCTTTCATCCTGTGATAAACTACACTCTTTTCTATTTGTTTCACAATCTTGTAGACTCTAGCCTATCTCTAAGTCTTGGAAGCTTTCTCCATGAGAGAGGGTCAAAGTCACTGCTTCTCTGGGGCTCAAAACCCCTCAGAGCAGGCAGAGAAATATTCCCTGTTCCCTGGGTTCCCACACCAGCCCACAAAGCTCAGCTAGAACCGAAACTCCTCATGCTACTTCTCTTTATCACCCAAAAATAAAAGCTTTGCCTTCAGCACTCAGGTAATAACTGCACAAAACAGGACTAAACGTGACTCTCTCCTGTTGCTGTGCCAGGTGTGGGGCAGCACCAGGAGAAAACAAAATCGCTGTCACCAGCATGGGCAGGCACAATGCAGAAGACACTCAGAAAACCCATGTACGTTGTGAAGGTGTCATTCCTCATTGTGTTTTCATCAAGCTTTACTTGAGGATCGAAAGGCCTATTCAAATCTTAGCTGTTTTCTCAAGTATTCTCATCGAAGCAGAATGGAATCTTTTGGTGTGCAAACTGCTGCATCTGCTTGGAAGACAGAGGTAAACGACTCTTCTCTCCTAAGAAAAGTGTAGGTTTTGAAAAGTTTCTTACAGCTAATTATTAAAGAAAATCTGTGCTGTTTCATAATGGAAAAGTTCACACAGGTGTATCTACGTGCATGTGTAATTCACCAGCACACCCATATCTACAGGACACAGGAATGAAATAAATTAACCATCTTTAACAGCTGCAATCACAGACTGATAATTATTTAAAAATAGAATGTGAGAAAAGGGAAGAGAGGTTTTCTGAGACGATCATAAAGAGGAGGCATGCTGGAGCCATGCTAACATTTGCCATGTCTGTTAATGCATCTCGTGTCTGAGATCCATTAAATTTTCTTTGAAATATGTGTGAAATCCTTACAAGGCAAAGTTGAATTTTCCTTTCTAACTTGAAGGCAATTTCCTTTCCAAGTTTAATTACCAAGCACAGCACTTAACTTTATTTTTTCAGCTATGACCATACATGCTCAGCAGTGCTTATCTTCCTTAGCTTTAGGAGGATTATTGCTGAAATCCAAAGACAATCTCTACCTTCAGGGAACAGGTACTTTATTGTACAAGCTCCTTATTTTCTTTGCAGTTCCAGTCATGGTTTTGTTATGTTTGTCCATTTTTCAATCTGAGCTAAAGAAAAATACTACTCCTAACATTTAAAATTACCACATTAGAGATACTTTCTGCTTTGGTGTTCAGTTCAGACTTTACAAAATGAGATGTGTGGAAAGCATGATACTAGATAATGGTTTCCAAACAATATTATAATTATATTTCTTAAATTATCAGAACATTCTCCTGGCTTTTTTCTTATTTATCGAACAGCCAGGATTACAGCAGAAGTTTTATTAGGATACTGTCAGTGAGGTCCTTCCACCGTTAATATTGCCCTTTTACTCACCATTGAGGTATTTATTTTACTCAGAATAATTTTCTATAACAAAACCTTTCCATTCACTTTCTTTTATCAATTAAAATCAAATATTGAACATATTTTTGGATAGTCAAATACCAGAGCAAATGGACTTCCCTTAGCCATATGCTCATTAATTTCCTCCAAAAACTTCACTAGATTATCAAGTCACTCTTCTTTCTTCTAAAAACTCTATTTATGGGGCTATTGCTCTCTAAATTCACAAGAAATTTGTTTTCCTGAAAACTCTCAGCTGAATGGCCCATCTCTGGTTCCATTAAATGTGGTTTATCACTAAAAGATTGGTTACAGACCAGTTCCTGTACACGATAATAAATTTCAGACATAAACCTCACTTTTCTTCAAGTTATCAATTATTTCTTTAGGTGTTTAAGAACTGTGATATACCACTAACTACTAACAATGAAAACAGGCAACAAGAGCATTTTCAGCTCTTTTTCTTTTTTTTTTTAATTGAGAGGCATATTTTGCAGAAGCGTAAGATGAATTACATTTTATAGCTATGCTTCTGTTTCTATTAAATCCATGGTTCTTTTAACAGAAATCATGACAGCTTGGGAAATAATAATATCACTACTGTGATAAATTGTGTACAATTCAGACTGGCCAATGTTAGTCATTAAATAAAAAAAGAGGGATATTTTTATTAGTTAAGGCAGAGGCATTGGGGTATGACAACACACTTGATGCAAAGAAATAAAGAAAAATTAAACAGCAATTAAGCTGCCTGACATGATACAGATTCTCCAGGCAGATTTTGTCATCTGGAGCTGTTATTTCAGTGTCATTAAAAAGCAAGATACTAAGGCAAGTTATATTGGTTTTAATCCTACAGTGACAATTATGGGTGTGCACTAAATAAAACCCATTTAATGCTTCTCTTTTTCTCACCAAGCACAAACCTGTGCCCACAAAATCTCACTGTCCATGGAGATAACAATGCCAAGGTGTACCAAGAGCCACGTGAATGGATCCAGGGAAGGATGGGAAAAATTAACAGTGGAAAAGTGAATTTCTCAGTTCTCCTGAGAGTCCCCACCATGTGAAGACAGCAGAGTTATAAATCTGCCTTGGAGGCTTCTTTTACAACCTTAATTAGACCCAGAAACATTATGCACTATTTTGCACCACAAACCAATTGGTTTTTAGTCCAAATTTCCCTTGTGGACTAAGGGTGTGGGGATAAAACCGCTCCCCAGAAAGGAGATGAGTTCTGTGCTTCCACCCTGGTCTCTGGCAACAGCAAATCCCTCCAGCTGAACAATAACGTTTGAGCAAAACAAAGTAAATGACAGCGAGCTTGCTGTGGTATACATTGACATCTCCTCCGAAGAACATTAAAATAGGGAAATAAGTAGCTGATTCCTGTTCTTTATAGAAAAAATATATCTTTTTCTTTTAATTTTAATTTTAATTTGCCTATTTTAAGATAAAGAGTTACTACAGCAAGAGACAATAAGAAGAAATCATTGGGTAAATATGTTACTTGAGCATATTTAATTTGATTTTTTTGCATTTATGTCAGTCCACAAATTAAGCAAAATGTCCAAATGGTTCAAAAATGGCTTGAAAATGTGATGATTATGCCTCTGCAACTAGAAGAAAAAGGTTTCTTGTTATTGATGATGAAACATGCCTGATTTTTGCAGCGTGAACATATAACTCTTATTTCCTCTGTTGGTCTGCCTGTAGCTAGCGTCATCAAAACAAACAGATGCAAAACTGGAGGCAGGGAGAAAACAAATCTGCTTTAGACATCTGCAATCCTTTCTTCCTCCAAGCACCCCATTTTCTGGCACAAGATCAGCCTGGCTGTGCTCAGCAGGGCTTGGCAGTGGTGCTGAACAGAAACCCTGGCAGTGCGATCACAGGTGAGCTCATTCCTCCTGACACACAAATACCCTCGCCCACTTTGCTCTGCCAGGGACAGCTCCTAGATAACAGCAAGTCTGATTTTTAGGAGCTTCTTAGGGAGGTGTTTGAGAGTCTGGTACCAAAGCGTCCACCTAAATGCAAGGTGTTGTTTTTTCAGGTCTTGCTTTGTCACAACCATCTCATGATAACCCCAAAATATTCCTTATAAGTGCTACCCAAAATATTCTTGAAGAGAGGTCGTTGGAGACACAGCTTCCATTCCTCCTTGAGGTGTCTGCGGACCCCATCATGGTTTCAGTGATGTGACAGTCCCTAGATGCCAACTTTACCCCTGGAAAATTGGGGTTACAGACAACGACAGACACTGCATTAATTACTGCTGGTGTTTGCAGAGATTACACACATGCAATCCAGGCTTCTGCTTATTTCTTCTTGTTCTTCCACACAGAGATTTCCACTCCCTGCCCATGAGCAATTGTCCACACTGCAGTCCCCAGGCTGGGATTCGCATCCCTCTGATGGATATTCAGAGGCATTTCCTACCTTGAGCAAGTGTGCAAAAAAATTTTTACTTCCAGCATAGCACAGGAGCATATGGAGACAGCAGTGAAAGCAGATTATGTCTTTTTCTATACAGTGCTGTGATTGAAATGTAGGGTGGTTATTCAGGACTGGTTTGCTTAGTTCTAGTCTGGTATTTCCTCCATTCTGCTCCTTGAGTAGGATGGGTGGGATTGCAAATTTCACATCAAAACCCATTTATTCATGGCTTAATGCTGGGCAACTGCAACAGAGCACAAATTTGAAGAAGGGACCTATTCAAGAGCAGTAAAATTAAAGGAAGATACAACTTCTGATTCAGGAAAATCCTTAAACGGAAGACAGGGAAAATACACTGGGACAACCATTTCTTGGTGCTTTTCCCTTTTCTTAATCTCAATCATCAGTAATTCACTTCTGATCACTGTCTGAAACACCAGACCAAGCATTGTTATTCCTACGCTCAGAAACAAGACTACATCTAAAACTTCCTATCTAAAAAGGTTTAATCAGATTTGTTTTTAATCAAAAAATAAAATAGTATCTCTCCATGAGGTGATTGTGCTTGTGTTGAACTCCATCAAATTAAAAATACTGACATCATCCCTAGGCATGTTCAAAGTGATTTTAGAGGAAGTGGGCCAGGAAGAATTCCAGAATGAAGATTTGTGTACCCCTACCTGAGAAAACCATAGTGACAAACTACCTGAAAAAGCTTCTATCCAAAGAAACACCAACTACATTGCAGCAGTACCATTCCCAATGTGTTTCCTGAATCCAAGAAAGCCAAGGGCATCCTGGCCTGGATCAGGAATGAGTTTATACCACTTATTTAAGCTACAGCATTTAACAATTCACTGGTAAACATTACTTTTGTTTTGTTCTCAAGCAGCAAATCCGGTTTTTGAGGGGAAAAAAAATATGTTGCAGTAAGGCCTTTAGTCTCTCAAACTCTGTTGAGCTTTCATGTAGAAATAAATTAATCTTTATGTGAAAAATGATTTTTACCTTTCAAACTGACACTGTGAAAAATAACATTTCTACCATGTCTGAATGTTGACATTAACCATCGACATAACTCACAGCCACTTAAATACCACTAAAATTAATCCAAGTAAAATAAATTATGGTGCAACACTAAAAAAAAAAAAAACAAACCAACCCTACCTCACAAGAATTAAACTGCATTTATATTAGAGAAGGGAAATTCATAGTAACTTTCAAGTAAAATAACTGCCATGCTTACACATCTAAGAGATGACAGAGAAAGAAGCCATAGCCCCTAAATGCCACATAACAGCAATTGATTGTTACTATTTTTAGATTAAGGTGCAGTGACATGGAAAAATACATGGTTTTGAGTACTTTTTACCAATCTCAACATTTTTTGTTGGACCTGGATTCGGGAAGGTGTGGATGGAGGAGATCTGTGCTGTGGTGGATCTATTCATTAGCCACATCATTTCTAGCTGTTGCAAATGGTTGTGGCAAAGGCTTAAAGCTAATTAACAATTTAAGCATAACTTAGGCATTTACAAACAAAATTGGGGGACCAAGCTGCATTTAAAAAGAATCTTTATTTACTGCTGCTGGCCCCTGCACAATCCATGCACTTCTCCTCCTCTCAGGTAGTAATAGAAATATTTTTTTGAAAACAATGCAAGGGAAGCTTTCCTGCTTTTTTAGGAAATTTGCTAATTAGACACTGTTCTGACAACCACAGACAACTTCTTTCACAGTTTCTAGGCTTTATATTTGCCTTCATATATCTTTAGGGGCATGTAAGTTTCTTTTTTATTTTTGTTTATGGAGTGTGCAGCCAAACAAAACCCTACCTGTGGGCCAGCTGAATTATATCACAGTGAATCTTCCATTTTCCTTAAATTCACTCCAAAGGATCTTTATTTTTTTTTTTTTTTTTTGGTGGGGGGGAGCTCACAGTGCAATATTTCTACTCCAAAACTTAATAATTTTGATAGCCAACTACAAACATTGCCAATTTGAAGGCAGTTCATGACATATGCATGTATGTTGTTAACAACTGCACCTTAAATCTGCGCGTTCCAAAAGAAATTTTGGAAAAGAAAAACCAAAACAACCCCCAGACCCAAAAGTTCCCTTGCAAGTGAGACTGCAATGACAAGATAGAGTCGCACTGAAAGACAATCTGCATTTTTCTAGCAGGCCCACAATGGGAATCAGTGGGATCCCAGCACCGGGGCAATTAGCATTCCTGCCAGCTGGCTTGACAACGAGCACGTTCATTTGCCAGGAGAGGACTGTGTGCTTTTCAAGGAGCAATTCTTATTTTGCTGCCTGGAGATGATGTTCTTCCTGCCTTTTGTGGCCCTGGCATTTTTTCTATTCCCCCCCTCCAGAAGAAACAGCAACTGCTCCTAGAAGCGACAGCGCTGCTTGTTACAAGATGTGTTCACAGAAATTGTTGCAAGAGGGATTCATTGGAATAGTTTAAAAACTACATTTTGGCACTCATGAATTCCGCTTTGCAATGGGCTGCATGTTCTTCAGAAAGAAGTAAAAGGATGGGAATATTCCACAATATACTGCTGAAGTGATATGCTAAATATGAGCTATATTCACTGTACTGGACACAAACTGCATGCAAACGACAGTAATTCAAATCTGGCTACACTGAAACAGCACTTATGGTCTCCAAGCTGTTTCCATCTCCTTCTATAACCCATCCAACATCTTAATAACTGGAAATTCAGATATCTTCATTTAGATCTTGCTCCCAGAAGCCATTTGGTGTAGATATAACCTTATATTCCTGTAAAGCAGCTTTACAGATCAGGGCTTGAAGCCCTGTTAAAAAGACAGAATTTAAGGGTCATGCACTTTTATTAGGGTGGGGAAAAAAATTCAGAATGTAGATTCAGAAAGTTCTGGGTTTATATATATATGCAGTAGAAGAATTCTTTATTAGTATAGCAGTGCAGTAAAATGAGATGTTTTATTTGTGACTCCGCGGTGTATTTTAAGCATAAATATCTACATCTACATTTTCTGAATATGCCCTTATTTTTCTTTATACCCCCTTATTTTTCCTTATCAACATCTATTTACCCATAAAAAAGGGCATTATTCTGAATTGTTTAGAGAAACATCAAACCAAAAAAAGCAAACATAGGGAAGGCAATTCATGTGACTCAGCTTCAGACATCTGAAAATTCCATATCTACTCCAGAGTAGCTGCCCTGTTTGTCATTTGTGGGAGGAAACAGGCAAGCCTAAAACACAATTTCTATCATTTCATAATCTTTTTTTAGTTTCTTTATTAAGAAACCATTCAAGATAGATGTAATTAGTTTTTTCTGTGTCTACTGACCAAGAACAAACCTAGAGCATTATTTCAAGTTAGTGCCTAGGTCTAGGAGGATAAAGCCAAGTGAAATAATTGCAATTAATTTTAAAAACACTGAAAAGAACATTGCTTTCAAAACACATGTTGATCTATTTTTCTGCAAAGCTAGAGATAACTAGGCAGTAAACATACCTGGGCTTTACAGAAAGAGGTCTTTGAAGAAGGAATGCTGAGGAGGTGATGGATGAACATAATAAAAAAACCCCCAAAAAAACAAAAAAACAAACCAGCATTCCAGACTTTGGTTTTCTTGTTGACAAAGAAGATCAAAAAAAGGTGGATGTGGCTTTGGAACTGGCAGGGATGGAGCATCTGACCTGAAAGGAGACACTGACAGAGCTGGAATTGCTCAGCCTGAAGAAAGGAAGGCTCAGGGGGATCACATCCATGTGAAAAAATATCTTGAGGGAAGGAGTGAACATCGAGGCTTAAAATGTGAAATTTTAACACCAAGTTTTAAAATGGGAAATGCCATTTGAACACCAGAAAATGGGGTAGGTTCTACATTTTAGCTGTGTGTGATTTGAGTTTGTTTGGTGGTTGGTTTCTTTTGTTTGTTTGTTTTGGGGTTTTGTGGCATTTTTTTGTCTTGTGGTTTTGATGATGTTCGGTGGTGGTTTCTTTGGTTCTTTGGTTGTTGTAGATTTTGGGTTTTCAGTTTTTTTTGTTTGTTTGTTTGTTTGTCCCAAGAAGGAATAATCTGACATTGTTGTCTTGATTTCGGAACAGCTTCTTTATTTATCTTACTTAAAACAGGTGAAGATTTGTCCCTGAAGTAGTTGACTTTATCTAGTGCTATACAGTTTTGCATGAAATAATAACACATAATTTGTTCATTAGCACTTTATCTCCCCTGGGAGCTGGTCATAGGCAGAACACTATATACTTACATACATACATATATATATATACACACACATACATATACATATATATATACTATATATATATATATACATATATATAGGACAGTTTCATAATGTGCTTGCAGTTCCAATTTTTAAAAATAAATTTAGATATGAAAATATTTTGGTTCCAACCAGTCTCAGCCTTTTAGAATGATAGCTGACAAACAAAAATTGTGTTTCCTTTCCTATACCAAATCAAGTTTTTCCTGGTAGCTGTATGGATAATCAGCATATTTGTAAAAAGCAGAAGTTCTAATTTTAGGAATTACATCTTCATTTCCAGGGGAAGGTAGAGGACTAAGGAGACTTTTCATTTTACCAGAAGCTGCTGCATTTGCAAGTGTGTGCAGACCATATGTGTGAGCTCACACCACGACAGACTGAGGAGGAGCTAAAACCTGAAGCTATTTGAAGCACTGGTTTGGCTTTGCAAGTTCAGTTTGACTTCAGTCCTGCTTGCACAGAGCACAAACACTGTGTGAAGGACAGTCATCCATCCCAGCTCATCATGCCATTAATTGTTTCATGGCTGGGCTGCAGTGGTCCAGCAGCACTCATTGCAGAGTACCAGTGCAGCTGGAGGTCACACAGACACAGCAGGTATATTTCTAAATGCTCCTTTTTTGAATTGCATTTCCTTCCTTTTTAATTTGTTTTTATGTTTATTTTTTATTTTTTTAAATTTCTTTTTTTTTGCCAGACATGTTCTCAGTGCCATCTCATCTGCTCTCAAGTTCATGACACATTTTTTTCTTTTTTTCTATTTCTTCTTGTGCTTCCTCTCAAAACATCACTTTTAAATACAAGCAAAGCCTAAGCCCTCCCACACAGAGGCAGTTTTTCACTCAGAATTAATTCCAGGTTGTGCAAGACCTGCGCATGGAACAGTAACTTTTGAAATTTTTAAACTCCACAGATCACTAAAATGAATTTAAAATCGCCAATGCCCAAAGGAGATGGTGTAATACCACAGTAATGTGAGCTATAAATCTGATGTAGCTAATCAGACAATTACTAAAAAACTAAAAATCTCCAGTTTCAGCATTTTTGGTGCTGCTTTGGGGTTGAGTATTCAGTGTCTCATTTTACGGGCTGGTGTTTGCAGAATCCTCATGACCACAACACAGCTCAGCTCTGCACATTTAGGCCCCTGGGTGTTTCAATCATTCTGCAGCTGATCAAACTGTTTGCTCAGTCCTGGCTGCTCAAGTGGGGCTTTTTTTTTTTTTTTTCCACAATTCAATGTTCTGATCTGAGAGATATTGAGCAGCTCTGTTGTAATGACTCGTGTTAATTGTTCTGAGGACTCGCCCTACGGGCACAACCAAATCGATGTTTTCATTCCCACTGAAGGAATTTAATCAGCACTTCCACTGGGACAAGGCAGCAAGCAGATCATGTGTTCCTCTTTCTAGTCAATCACAGTGCAAATGAAATAGCAAAATATAATTTATAAACATCCTCTTTTTTTTTGTTTTTTTTTGCACTTCAGTAGACTTGGAGAACATGCAGTGCCAGTGATTATGTCAGATTATTTTGTCTAGATAAAAAGGAAGTCACAGGCTTTGTAACTTCAAGGTGACTCCTAACTCCACCATGAAACAGCATATTTTCACATTCCTGGATGTGATAATTCTATAAAGCTATTCACCTCTGAAATCTGATTAACAGAAGACATTTATCTCCATAAGTTTGCTCCACAGATTTAAAACAAAACAAAATGGATTTCCTTGACCTATTAACACTGTAATTATTATTGCTCTGATTCCTGAAGTGTGACTCCCAAGGATGTTAGCAGACAGTGTGTTACTGCAGCACTGAGGTGCAGGGTATGATTAATCTTGCTTTATGCCTTCACATAAAATAATTCACGTCAAAGGCAACATCTTCACCCATTTGCATCAGCAGCAGCTAACGAGCACGCAGACACTTTCAGACAAGCAAAACTTTTCGAAGGATGCTGCGTTGAGCTCCAGGTCTGCAGGAAGTGACATGAAAATGAGGTGATTAGTTATGTTCCACGCAGCAGAAGACAGCTTCTCAGGCAGCAATGGCAAGAATTGCCACCTATTTGCTGATATGTCCAAAGAGATTAAAACCCTTTTTGTGCTGATGCAGCACCTCCCCCAAAAGCAGTGCATTATTCTGTTACCACCGTGGCCAGCACAGTCCATCTGTGTAAGCAGTGGCCATCAGGATTAATCAAATAAAAAGAAATTGAACGTTACTTTCCACTTCTCAAGAGTGCCATTATTGTTGCGTGACTGTTGTGCGCTTCCATTATCAAACCCTTTTTCAAATTTTTATAATAAGGCCATAAAATTAACTTTGGGCCTTTATGAGCTCTACAGGCTCCATGCTGAGGATTGAGACTGAAAATAAATTTAGGCAACTCTTGGGCTGGGTCTGAGATTAAAGAAAAAAAAGTAAGCATAAAGGATTTTAGGCTTCTTTCGGGATATTTTACACCACTTTTTCTAGTGGTGAAGTGATTTAACGACATAGTTTTTTTAAGAATTGGGCCAAAAAAAGATTCAGGAGCTACAGAGGTGTACTGATAGATAGTTCTATAATTAAGATCACAATGAAGCTAAGAAAAGATGTGGAAAAGAGCCAATATTCCTCCCATAAATGGCAGTTCTGCTTCACTTGTTGCAGTTCTTTAATAGAGATGATATGCACAGGGATAAAGGAAATACAGTGGAAACAAGCACACTTGGATTTGCAGAAGGCACTTGATGAGGTTCCACGTGAAAGCATCCTTCCAGGGAGGGCTGAAATGGCCCTGCTATAGTCAGGAGCCTAATTACAGAACAGAAAATGTCTTTTTCAGGACAAAATGTTACCAGTGGCATTCCCTGGGGGTCATTGCTGGAGTGAGCTTCACTCATCAGCGACCTGGAGGAAATTGTGGATGGGGAAATTGTCCAATTTGAAGCTCTCTGGATCAAACGCTGCTCTGATGATGAGCAGCTCCAGAAGAACGTGGAAAACTGAGTGGTCAGAAGAGCGAAAGATGAACCTCAGTGGGCTCAAAGGGAAGAGAGAAAATCCCTAAAACATGCCTGCACTGTACTGAACTTGGAAATGGCCATTACGGCTGCAAAGAGCACAGGATTGGAGAATGAGGACGTGTCGCAGACATTTTTTCATAGAAATCCTTTCTTTGGGACTTGTTCATCTTCTGGGAAGCTGAGGCCCCAGAAAGAGAATGTAAACAATGATTATCAGCTGCTGTGAAATGCAATAGGATGCACCTGTGATTGGTTCATGTTCCATGTGTACAATTAAGGGCAAGCTCTCTGGAACACAGTGACAGAGAACTCTCTTGTTTTTAGATTCTTTTCTATGCTATTCTTAGCTTAGCAGCCTCTGCAACTTCTCTCCTTATTCTTTTTAGTATAGTTATAATGTATTATATATCATATATCAATAAATCCAGCCTTCTGATCATCAAACAAGATTCTCGTCCTTCTCTCACCCTGGAGACCTTCATCAGGTCGCTGTAATAAGGAGGGAAACAGCTTTGCATAAACACTGGCAAGATGAATACAGTGCTGCTTGTCACCTTGACATTACTGAAATTGGGGAGCACGTGCTGAAATTCACCAGAAATCAGCTTAGCCTGTTTTTTTTTTAAAAAAAAAAGTAATTCTTGGCATGGTGGGTTGTGATCTTCTGGAGCCTTCCAGAAGATGCAGCACCCAAGGGTTCAGAAAGGAGCTGGACCAATTCAGGCACTGCAGATCTAAGTATGATACTAAAGAGACTGACCAGGGGTGTACTTTTAATATTCTTGTCAAATGATTGTCATTGCCACAGCCAGAGACTCATCCAGATGAAATACCTGACGTAATATGAAGGATTTTTGTATTCTTAAGAATTTACCACTATCATGGTGGGGGAATTTAGCTAAGAATCCCTTTTTTTTTTCATTCATATAAGCAGTGTATTTAAAAATAAACTCTCCAAGAAAACATTCTGCATACATAATGAATACATCCATTAGAACAGAAAGTAAATGTTAAAAAGCTACTTTTTCAGAAGCATATCCTTTTAATGTTGTTTATAGGCTCTTTACTTGGTGATCTGTAGGAAATCTAATTATCCAATGATTTAATTTTATACAGAAAAAAAATAAAAGTTTTTTAGGGGATTACCAAGAAGAGGGTTGCATTTCTCAGCTGAAAAACTAAGTAATAATATCCTCTTTCCTGAAATAAAAATAAACATGCTCAATGAAGCCAGTAGATAACTGTGGTGTTTCCATTTCAAGGGTTTAGGTAACATCATGTAGTCACAAAAATCCAAATAATTTGGCATTTCTGTTTTAAGAGTAAAACATGTATAAGCATTTGAATTTATTGTGAAGAAAATCTTGCCATCTAATCTTACAAAAAGCTTTTTGAAGGCGTTTGAAGAGGCATAGATTGATCTTGTAGCTTTCACTATTATCTATGTAAAAACAACTATTCATAAATGTTACAAGAAAAGGCAAATGTGAAGTTACCTGTCAGCAATACATAAATAGGTGTAAATACACCAATTTCCCTTGATTCCTTAAACTCTGACATCTGACTGTGAGCCATGAGTCCTTACTGTGGCAATAATATGTGTATTAGGAAATTTCATATAAAGCTGCACAAGGCAAAATTACAGTGCTACTACCAGGGCCAACCTGTTTGGTTCTTTTGATAAAAAAAAAAAAAAAAAAAGAGAATAGTAATAAAGCAAGCTATTAGTTATCCATAACAATTTATCAAAAAACTTTAAGATAAAAAAAGAGAGAAAAAAAATAGTTTTAAATTTCCAATATCCACTTCGCCCCATGTCCTCACTGCCAGTGCAAAATTCTTGTATGACCCCAGAAGCTTCCTAACATTTTTATTGTCGAAGTCTCACTTTGTAAAATTCCTTGTGACTTCCAATCCCTTTGGGGTTTGCAGGGACCCAAGCATTACAACACTGGGGGTTGTTTTGCTAATTCAGTTGCAACAGGAATTGACAGAGCAGGGAAATTTGTTTCCCAAGATGCCTAATCTCAGCACTTGGGGCTGCCTTGTCTCTTCACCATCTCTGTTTGCATCCAAAATTGTGAATAACAGTGCAGGGAAATGGGGCAGCTGGAGCTGCAGGTTTATGTCCCTTTCAGGAGTTGTAAAAGTTTGAGGGAACAAGACTGGAGTCTGCTTACAAGGGAAGGAGGTTCCTCCCCTGTCTGATCAGATGGGGAATAATTTATCCATGCCCCAGCTCCCAGGGTACAGGGAATTCTCGGCTGGGAGTCCCACACTGCCTTCTGAAGGTGCTCCTATGTGCACAAAAAACCCCATTTACATCAGAGACTGCAATCTGCTTTTCCCTTCTCCAGGCACAGAGGAGGATGGCGGCCTCTCAGCTTCCCCAAGGAAATACCCTCTGCACTGCATTTCTTACACGTGGGGACATTGGCCAGGTGCAGTTTTTGCTGTTGACAAGAATCACTCTTCTGCCACTGTTCTTTCCCACTAATTCACCAAATTCCCTGCCCAATAATTTGGTGAATCACTGGGCCTGCTTCTCCTTGTACTTTGAAGTTGTAGTTGCTGGGCTACTCGGTGGCTAAAAATTAGGCTTTCCACCCACCCCACTATTTTAAAGCGTGGAAAGTCTCTGAAATCAGGACTGTCCATCACTAAATACCAATAACAAACAACCCCAAAAAAATAGTGTTTCAATATTTAAAACAATGTGAAATCAATTCTAGAGAAATGTAACATATATAAAGGGGGCAATCATGTTGCACATCACTATTAAATCTCATTTTACTTCCAGAAGATATATATTTGTGTCTAAGATTAAACACAACTTTCAAAGGACCTGTGCCCCATTTCACCTGCAGAAAACTCCGTGGAAAATCCACCACACCTTCAGCAGAGATGAGGCTGAACTGATTCCATTGTGCACTTTGGGAAAGAAATTTGATTCTCGAGGATTTTCCACCTGACCTTTTTTATCACAAAAAAAAAATAAATCTTCCTATGTCTAAAAACCAAACATTCACTCAAATCCACCCCTGATGGAAGGGAAAAAGGCATTGTGAAAGATATTGTGGAGTGACCAGGAGGCAAGAAAAAGAAGATGAAGAGATTCCATTAATAACAATAAAATTATTGTTCAGCTTCATCTATGGAAGCTCCTATCCAGAAGAACAAGGGAATTTTTCAGAATTAATGAACAAAAATAATCCTTTTTTTGCTGAGAGTGGACATGAGGATTCAAATTTGCTTTCAATGTTGTACATTTCCCAGCCTTATTTGTTTTTTGCTAACTTTGATGAAATGAATTACAGCACTGTTACTTTTTGTGTTACATCTACAATGAAAGCTCACATCACAGATGGGTAAAATTGAATTTCGTAACAAAACCAGGAAGAGTGTAATTACACAATTAGATTTCAGCAGCAGGAGAATAAATGGGAATTGATATTATTAGAATAATAATAAATATAATATTGCAAACTACGCACTGAAACTGATCTTCAGTGAAGGCGTGCAATGTTGCTGTCAAATACACAGATTTGCCAATGGAAGGAAATCATGTTTATGGGTGAGGTATGCCAGATTTTGCTGGATCAGCAAAGGATATTAATGCGTTTTAAAAGGTAAAATTTTACATTATATTTTCTGTAAAAAAATTTTCTATCTGCACCAAGCTAAGAGATGGCCAAATTACATTCAGCATTAATACAGGAAAACAGTCACTGATATGAAGGAAAATTGAACTAAGAGTTAATTCTGTCAGCTTTTCTTGGAAGGCATTCTACCACACTTGTGCGTATTTAAAGTTTTCACCCTCCTTCATCCCAAAAACTCACTTGCACCCTTCTGAGCCCCTCTTAACCAAAAGAAAACAAAATTTTTCTCCCTCCCTGTTGCGCTGCCGCCAAACCTTTCACGCCGGCTCCTTTCACGCCATCCCCTGCAAACCCTGGGACCATCTGATGGAACGGGCACATGGAAATGGTGGCAGCGGGGCCTGGAGCAGCTGCCAGCCCTCAGCATCCCCTGCCAGGTCCCCAACACGGGGCTGCACCGGAGCCCGCGCCGCGCCGTCCGTCTGTCCCGAGCAGCGGGAGCTGCGATCCTCCCCTCCCTTCTCATTTCCTTCCCCTCCTGAAAGCTGCAGGTGGGAGAGCTGTGCTGGGAGTGGAGGTTTGAGTTCATTTAGGGCTTGTGGAACTGCATTCTGGTTTTTATTTATTTTTTTTTCCCCCCCTGTATTTCATACGGATTTTCATGTTTCACAGCTTGGTTCGAGCTCCGAGACCAAATGAAATTCCAAAATGTGAGCCAGCTTTCAAACCTCCAAGTTTTTGCAAGGTTTATGCCGTGCTCACTTGTAATTCCACTCTGTGTCCGGCTTGTTAACTACTCCAGAGCTCGGGACAGTTTCATTTTGAGGAGTTTGTGCAGCCCTGGATATGATTTTACTCCAATTGATGATTCCTGTGTCCACCAAAGGGCAGCAGCAAACAAGACCAGGCTATTTCTTATGGCAAGCCACCCTCCCCAGTCAATCTATTTGGAAATAAATACCCAATATCTTATATTATAAGCCTTGAAATAAGGTATTTCAAAAATGTTCCCGTGACTTGGCTGCTGGGAACTCTTTCAAACTGACTGCAGCTGTAAATTTTTTATATTTAATACACCCTTATATGTTTATATTTAATATATACCCCTTTTCACACGTTTATAATCATTAGTGGTTTTTCATTCCATACTTTTAGGAGGCTTTTTTTGGTCATAATAACCTGTGATTTGTTTTGAGCTTCCTTCTGCAGTCTACAGTCCAGCGTTTATTTCTTTTATAGTACCAATTTCTTACCTTCAAATTATTTTTCATTTCTGTGAGGACATAAAAAAAGAATGTGCATTATTGACCAGACCAGGAACTTAAGAGCTATAGGGGCTACTTTGAGAATAATGGAGTGCTCTAATTTTTCTTTTAAGGCTTAGAAATACTGAAATATTCATTGTCATAGACTTTGCCACACATAAAAATGCACATAAAAGTTCTTCCAACAAAGGAACAGTGGGTCATGTTTATAAGGTAAGATTTTTTTTTCTCTCCTCTACTCTTTTTGTGTGTCTGGGATTCTGTGAAAAGGCAAATTCACAGTGCTCCCTCAGTAGGAAAAGAGGGAGAAGGAATCCCTGACTCCATCCTCTTTTTGCTGAGGGTAATTGAGTCAAGAATGACACAAACCCTTTAGAAAAGGAGATCCACAGGTTAAAGTAAGAAAACATGGCAGGAAAGTTGCCACCAGGTGGTTCTATCTAAAGTCAATAATATAGGGTTGAATGCAGGGTTGAGTTAATATTGTGGCTTTTGACTCCTCACGAAAGCCATTATTGCACTTGATGACTCACGGAGTAAGGAAACAATTACACCTTTAAAATATTCCTATTGGGCCTTCAGGGCTTGCCCGAGTGTTTTACACTGAGTTTCTGCCAGGTAAAGACTGAATCCTCCCCTGCCTAATCAAAACAAGATATTGAGAAATTAGTTTTCAAAGGGAGATGTCCCTGCACAGTGGCAGAGCAGCAAGATGAAAACGTACCCGAAGGCACAGGGCTGAGGACTTTGTTTCCACATCAAAGACGTGGAGATCAGTCTCATTTCTCCTTTGTGCTGAACAGAATTGCAGTTCTGACCTGCTGAGCCCAGCTCTTGCCAACACCTCTGGGTCCTTTCTGGACAGAGAAAGTCCCCGGTGGAAGGGGAGGATGGAGCTTTGCTTGAAGGTTTTAGAAATGTTGGAGTTTGATTAATATGTCTCACTAGGTCATTGAAGTGCCTGGGAGAACACTTCAATGTTAACAACGCGTTCTGTCGTTTTTACAGCATTTTCTGCCTCTTTGCACTTTTGTACCAAATGAAAGCAGAAATGCCTGCCAGACAACATTCACAGAGCGGTGCAGATTCAGCAAAAATCATCATTTTCAGCAAAAGGGCTCAAGAGGGGTTTTGTCCAATGCAAATATAGAAATTGTATTCCATTCAACATTAGCTGAAATAGTTAAAGATGTGCATAAAGCAGAATTCTTATTACTGATGTTAGCCTCCCTTTCAAGGAGAAATTCAACTTTTGAAATACTTTTTGCTTCTGTTCTTACGGCATGTTCAAAAAAGAACGCATTACTGAGGTTGAGTTGAATTACACGGCCTAAAGTCACATTTGACATGTAAAAATTCTCCCTCATGCACTTTCAAAGTGTATTTCTGATATGTTTCTGCTCTGAGATATTTCTATAATCCAGGGAGCTCATACTAGTACTATTAACTTGATATTAAATGGATAAAATTCTTTTAGGCACAATTTTTTTTTTCATTATTTCTTTTGTATGAGATTAACCCCACATAATCCCATAAATCCACAAGGATATCATTGAATGATAAATTAACTACCCTGAGGATACTGAAAAATTAATTCTCTGTGATTAATAATTTTATATACATACATCTACACCTGCACACACATGTATGCATTTCCATAAAACGTCCTTAATCTTTTCACGGAAGTCCTGAATTTGTCATCTAAATAATGACTAGCAAGAATGCACTATTTACCAAATTTTTCTGCAGTCTATCCTCTGCTGACAATAAGCTGACAACACTGGCTTTTAAATTCTATGATCTCTGAAGGGAAACAAAGCAAGAAAAATATTAAAATTTAAATAAACTCTTCTCTTGCCTTAAAAATTAATTAAAGAAAAGTTTTTACTTTCTTGATTAGATCACGGTTTGATTAACATTTTTTAGCTGGTGTTAAGCTTTGATTTCATGCCCAGGCTCTTTCCCCTGCCATTCCTTTGTACCAGCCCAATACCTGTGTGGCTGTGAAGTTCACTGGATCAAAGAACTGATCTGCTTTATTAATTACCTTCTTTTATTCCCCCTTGCCACTCCTTCATTGGTATACTTGTCCAGCTTTGTATTTCAATGACTTCTGACTTTATGTTTAACACATTCATACATTTAGTATTTGAGATCATGAAATAGGCACACATTCAAAACAATCAAGAATAAGCTTAAACTCAAACTTCATAATTCATTAATCTCAGAATTTAGTCAAACTGATATTTTGAGCTGTAGGGAAGAGTATGCCCTCCTAAATGTCATTGACAGAGAGTTTCATGATAATCAGTAATTTAGGGAACTTGTGTTGATTCCTGGCAGGGGAAGGGTTTCACAGTGGCTCACTGCAAGCTCAAAGGATTTACTGGTTTTAGTTTGGAAATGCAAGATGTGTGTTCTATTTCCATCTGTCAGAGCTGGGGCAGTTCTCTCCTGTCCATGGGGCAGTTTTCTGTATCTCTCCCACAGCCAATCCTCCCTCCAGGAGCTCTCTGCTGTCCATGGCCCATTCATCATTAATCACCTCCTGTCCATGGCCAGGGAGTGTCCCTGCAGGGCTGATCCAATCCCAGCATCCCATGGGGAGATGCCCCGCCCAGGGGAGGAGCCAAGCATTCCTGCCTGGATCCAATCTGAGCTTTGGGACGCCCCAGCAGCCTCTGCCCCCTGCACTGCCAGAGGAGCGGCTTTCTGCTGCCCCGCATGGCCAGAGGGAGCCCAGGCCCATCTGCAGCAGCCCTGGAGCTGCAGAGGAAAACTCCCCCCTTGTGCAGGATCCCTGCTGCAGCAGAGCCACAGCTGGCACTGCAGGAGGGCTGAGCGCCCCTGGGATGGGGCTGGGACACCGCCCTGGCACACAGGAGGCAGCTCCTGTTCTACCTTTCTCAGTGGTTTGTTTCCTTTTTGTACTATTGCATTCGTATTTTTAATTTTCCTAGTGCAGAACTGTTATTCCTGCTCCCATATCTTTGCCTGAGAGCCCCTTAATTTCAAAATTACAATAATTCAGAGAGAGGGATTTACATTTTCTATTTCAAGGGAGGCTCCTGCCTTCCTTAGCAGACACCTGACTTTTCAAACCAAGATGTTACTGAAGGTGAACAAAGTATCTCAGGCCTTGAAACCAAGGTTCCCCAGCAGGTTATCTGGAAATAACTCACATATGCAACTCCCTTACCATTCAGTTCTTAGCAGCTTAATTTTAACAGGTCAATTCCATGACCTGACTTCACCACAAAGCCCCTAACCACGTTCATTAATTTCAGAAAGTGGTGAAATTCCGATTTCTATCCATATTTTGAAAACAGAGATTTCCTGGAAGGCAAAGTTTTTCCCAGCAATAAGCCTTCCCCCAGAAATCACAGCTTTTTCATGTTTCATAAATGGTTTAATTTTGCCTGTGCACTTTTTAAGCCCTTATGCCTGTTTTGAGTAGGGTTTTCATGAACCTAAGCATGGAGGATTTATCAACCCTGGACCCTGCTGGGCCAGGGCTGGTCAGAGCTTGATTTGTAATACAGAAATACCCAAAATTCACCCAAGACTATGAGCATCAAGCTGAGGAATTCAAAGGACAAGCATCTGAAGCCAAAAATTCCCAACACTCTGCCTTGAGGACACAGAAGTTTAATACAGATGGCATGAAAAAGGAATAAGGGTCTGTTAGAAAAGATACTGTAAAATAAGTTATTTATCCCATACTATAAATCATGTGAGCTGCAGGGTCATGCCCCAGGTATAATTTTGAGAGAAGGAAAATTCTAAAATCATAATGCATTAGTGTGCTTTGGATGAAGCCATCTAGTCTGGGAGTGTAAAGCTGCATGTAAGCAGGAGTCTTGAACCTCTCTTTATGCCTAGATCTGTCATATCTTCTGATAATTTTTTAAGCTAAAAAGACAGGCATTTTCATGTGAATGGAAAGAAAACGCCACTTTGATTTCCACAGAGAGGAAGGCAGGAGGCAACCAAGAGCAAGAGAAACACAACAGTGTACTAAACCATAAAAGCAGAGGAAATCAGTGAAAACAAGGTGGAGGTACACTGCTTAGCAGGATTTCTGACATGCCAGACAAATAAATAAATTGCTGCACTTGCTTTGAACGCAGTTCTCCTACATATGGGCATGTTGAATCCACAGAAAAGGAGGTGAAGGGGCCACAGTATATGTAAAGAAATATTTATAGTGACTATTTTGATCTAGATATTTAAAGAAAGAAACATAGGAAGAATTGCCATATGCTTTAATGGCAGAAACTCCTGGCATTTAGCAAAACACAGCTCCAAGATGCACAGTGGTGGAATTGTAAGTTGTCCACTGCCAAGATTAAAAACATTAAAATGGAAGGGAAAGTGATCAAAAAAGTCACTTGTGCAAATGCTTACATATTTCTGCAATTCTCCACCCATGCTGATCATGGGAGATTTTAACAATACAGATTTGCACTGAGTAATGTAAACATCCTGACCCTGATGAAAGTGCCTGCAAGAGAATGCTGTGAGCCACAAAATTAAAAAAACAGAACAAAACAAAACAAAAAACCAAAGAAACAAAAAACAAACAAACAAACAAAAAACCCAAACCAAACCAAAACAAAAAAACCACGAACCAAAAAACCCTCCAACGACAGGAGAAACTGTCTTGGAAACAGTATTTTATTTATGGATACTCCAAGACTAAGGAAAGTTGTAATGAACATGATCATAATTGATTGAATTCAACACAGGAGCAAGAAATTGCTTCAGAGGGTGGGAGAGCAGAAGGAGATGCAGCTGCATCAAGGAAATTCTGGGGCCTTAGAAATCTGGGAATATGGAATTAAAATAGGCTAAATTTTACATTCAGAAGATGGGAAAAGGTGCTTTCTTCCCATTCTGTGTTTGCTAAACATCTGCGGGCGTATTCTGTAAATACCAGATGTTTGTTGAAGTGTCTCTTAGCAGGCTGATAAGCTCATTCCAGAATGGCTGAATATGTTTTGAGGCTGTCAGTGCTCTCACACTCCACTTTACCCTGATTTTGCCTCGTCCTCATTTCTGCTTTAAATGAGAAGCAGCTGGTTTAAATACCATTTATGCCTGAATTGCTAAAATCAGCCATAGCTAATAGGAGAGAAAAAGAAAGAGAGAGAGAGAGAGGGAGAGAGAAAAGAGGAAAAGAAAAGAAAAGAAAAGAAAAGAAAAGAAAAGAAAAGAAAAGAAAAGAAAAGAAAAGAAAAGAAAAGAAAAGAAAAGAAAAGAAAAGAAGAAACTGCATACAAACCAATCTGAATCTCATCCATGCCAGAAACAGACTCAGAGGATGGTCAAGGTGGTCCAAATATGGTTAAAATCTCATTTTAGTGTAATTTTTGTACTCAGTTTCAACCCTTTCCTTCTCAGGCCAGCTGAGACTAGCGGCACTAGTTATTCCAGAGGCTTTTGGGACTGCTCAGAAGGATTTGAGATGGGTGTCACACAAGGATCCCAGGATTTGGGTGCAGCACAACAGTTGTCTCACAACTGAAAAGTGCCACACATGAGATAAAATGGAAGGGAGTTATTTAGGGGGTTGGCTAAGAGGAATTAATTCTGGTGAAATCAAATGGTGGAATTAAATAAGAGGGAAAACCTAGGTGGAGGTGTAGGAAAAAGAGCCTGGCACAAAGTACAGGAGGCTGATGAGCAACATGACAAATCCTTGTTGCACAGCAGTGATATTTGGGCTATAAAAAACTAGATAAATTATTATAAATGCATCCTGTAAAACAGCTTGTATGATGCAATTTTGCAGGTTTTTTTAAATTCTACATCAAGGATATTTTACATATTCTGTGATGTGACTCAGGAATCTTTGAGCGTTGTGAGGTAATTCTGAGACAGCAGTCAGTAATTTACGTAATTAGCATAACAGTATTTAATTATATGATTACTGTAAATATGTGCAAAACTTTGATGGTGTAATTAGAATGTGTAATAACTACTTGTAATTACGTAATTAAGTGTGATGACATAACCAAACTTTTAATGGGGAAAAAAGAAAGTATTTTCAAGCCCAGCTATAGAAAATGGTATACTGCAAGTTATAGAGATGGTAAACTATTTATATTTATGTTTACATTACTATATATATACACATATATATTTATATTTACATCAGTAGAAATTCTTCAAAATAAGACCCAGAAAGACAGAGTGTGGATAACATATTTTGCAACAGAGCAGCAGAGTTCTTTCACTATTTCAATAAACTGGAAAGCTTCAATTTTTTTGTACATATATACTTTCTCTTATATGCTCTCAAAACCACAAATGTGTGTTTGTGCTTATAGATACACACACATAAAACTTAATTCAGTTTAATATATGAGATATGCAACTTCACACACAAAGTTATTTTTGTATATTGCTACATATACATCTATCTGAAAAAAAAAGGAATATAAAATAACAGATGATGGTTCAGGAAATGCAATGATCACTTAAGTAATAGCTCTGACTACCCCATTCCCAGCAAAACAGGAGATTGGGTTGATGTGATCTATTATCTGAGCAGTGCTCATGATGCAGCCAAAATAGAGAAGGGATAAACTCTGAAGAGATGGGTGAGATTCCTGGTAGAATTCCAAATGGCAATTCAATTTTACCTAATAAGGAAATGCATAAATTGCTTCACCAGCAAGTTCTGAAAAACACTTTAATAGCTTTGGTTGTTTTTTTTTTTAATAAATTCTTTCAGGCAGCCACAGAGACCTGTGGCTTTCTCAAAGCAAATCTTCATCTTTTATTCCTCTCTAGAACTACATACACATTATGTTGCGTGCCTCAAATATTTTTTCTGCTGTGTATAAATCTGGGAATTCAGTGAAGCCACTTTCAAATAAACATTTGTTGTTATTGGTCCATCCTGTTTCCCATTGTCATTCTCCCCCATACATCCACAATGTAAATGCAGGAAAAAGAGTAATATTTTTCAGCTCTGCTATGTTTTCAGCTTTTGTTATGATATTTGATATTTTTCAGCTTTTGTTATGTTTTCATTTATTTATGATTCAACTTGTAACACCTTTTTTTCTTTTTTTTTTGCTACATGAAGTAGGATTTTCCTTGCACTAGAAGCTCCTTTTCTTCAATGTGGATTAGCCCAGTATTTCAGGTATTCTGAATGTAAAACCCAAACCCAACTAAAGCCAACTGTCAAATACTTTCCTATTTCTTTTTATGGCAAGATACATTGGAACTATATTAGCTTTACCCACAACACCATAATTTTAACATATTTTGTTTGACTAAAACACCCAGGCTCTCATTTAAAACCCAACAACCTCTAATACCTAAATATTAAGGTACATTGCAATTTGTGCCAAAGTAGTTTATTCTATTTTTGTCATTTTTGGTCTTCAGGATTACCTAGTCTATCAGACATGAAGAACTTTAGGAATCAGACCTTTATGGTGCATCAATAGTCAATGCTATTGAAAAAATCATGTGAAGTTTTTCCCAGGACAAATCCATTAATGATTGTTCATTCTATTAATGACTTCCCCACAAAGCAGTGGTTCAGATATCAGGGGCTAGAGACATATCAGAGCAAATAACAGATATTTTTGCCCCTTTCCTACACTTGTTGATTTCTGCCAATAACATTGCTGAGGGCAGGATTTTTGATGAGATGAAACCTCAGCCTGAATAGTATTTTTTGGGCTTTTTTCTAGATTACACTATTTTACTTGTTGTTTAACAATAGATACGTATTATACATTTTACAAATGTTTCCATCATTTCAGATGCTTTACTTGAATGTGTGACCGATTGGGTCTCTGAAATTCCCTTAGTTTTGAAGGGAATAAGTTGGCTATTTTGAGGTTTCTTTTTATATATATATATATATATATATATATATATATATATATATATAAAATACTTCTGTAAAGAAGTATTTTCACAGTAAATTAAAGTGTTTTGGTTTTATTTTCCCCGTAAAAATAGAATCTTATATATTATATTGTATTATATTATATTATATTATATTATATTATATTATATTATATTATAAAAATATAATGATTTTAAACCATGCTGTACTTACTCTGTTGGCAGTTCCTTCCCATAAATTCACCTGGACATTCACAGGAATAGTTGGCCACAAGATCTGTGCAGATTCCACCATTCCTGCAGGGTTCAGCTTCACATTCATTCACATCTGCAGGAATCACACAAAAGGATGCCATGATTAGGAGAGAAATGGTAAAAGCAATATGCACATGTTTAAAAAGAATTTTAAAAAAAGAAGAAAAAATGAGAAGTTTTATTCTGTCCTGTAGTGCAATATAATTCAAAGTCTTGCTCAATGATTTCCACTGTAACTTCCAGATGATATCAGGGCCAAAAGTTTGGCCTGAAAAAAACCGAAAAAACCCCAAATTGTAGTAGTTCTAATGGAGCACTCAGTAGAGATTCCTGCCACTTCAAGGAAAGTAGTTACTTCTTTATCAACAGATGCCAGTTAAGGATGCGTCTCAGTTCATCTCAAATTCATTAAACATCTAATTGACAAGGCTGTTTAACCATCTAAAAAAACTCCCTTTCTGTGAATGAGTTAGTGGGCAAATTGAAGGTAATAACTCCATCAAGAAGCCAGCAAATTGCATTAAATTCAAAAGACAGAAAAGGTGGGTAATCTCACTTGAGTTCCTCTTTTTTAGTGCACTTAGTCAAACTCTGCAACAATAAAACTCCCCTGTGTTTTTCAATGTAGCAACCTTAAGTGTAATACCAGATTCCTTTTCTCAAGTGTGACATAGAATTTTTCAGTCAACATTATATAGGCATGGGGATTATATTGATGCATCATAATTAAAGTTCTCAGTCTCCACATTTATATTTATTCTGCAGTGACTGGAAATGCTGTATAGTTTTTTATACGCCATTTTAAAAGGACTGCACCTTTGAAGTTAAATATTTTAAAAAGGATACAGGATGTAGTAAATATGGTAGAAAACATGGTAGATAATAGGGGAAATCACTGGGAATTGAAGTCATGCTCCTTGCTGTTGTATTGAATCTGCTTCTGCCCCCAAAATGCCTTTGTTTCTTTGGTTGGAGATTTTTGGATTTTTTGGGGGGTTTTTTTTGGTTTTTTTTGGTTTTTTTTTTTGCTTTTGCTGGCATCTACTAACTAAAGAAAATGCTTCAAAAATGTCTAGATCTTATGCAACACAGCTTTGCTCAGGAGAAGCAGAATTCAGTTCTGTCAACAAAGTTTCTTGAGATTTGGTAGTTTGAGTATGTGACTTCTGTACTTTCAACTTGATTTTTTATTTTTTTAATTTTCCAGGAATCTGTATTCAAAAAATCAGTGTTTTATACAGTGAATAGGATAATCTTCCCATTGCTGTGAAGAGAAATGCAGAGACAGGTTTTCAGTGAAATACGAAGGTTTTTGGATTTTTATGCTAAAATTAATGGTGGCAATGGATCCCTGGGCCTCTTTTTAACCCCTCATGTTTTTCTATTTCTCGCTTTTAAAGATATTACATACTGGCAATAATAAAACTTTAGAGCTAGCTGAATTTTTTCTATTAAAGTTGAGCAAGAGGAGTAACAGCTTAGAGTTCAAGAAATAATACTTGCCAAGGGAAATGACCAAAGAGCAGACCTGCTCAGTTCTAAATTAAATTCTTTATATGTATTTATAAAATTTAACAAGGTTCTTCAGCTCCCTATTTGCCTTTTTAAGCAAAGCCCATTAACCTTACACTTTTATCAGGTTATTTATCATTTTAATACAGGCTAACACATTTGTGGGGTAAAAAAAACCAAGGTCACTGTGAACTAAAAAACATTAAGTGAACATATGAACTATCTCCCACTATGCAGGTGGTAATTTATCCTCTTAAAAGCTTTTCTGTGTAAAGACAGTATCTTCTCAAGATTTTTTTTTTCCTATTTTACCATTCTTCTTGAAATAGGAGGATAAAATGCATAGCTTTCCAGAATATTCCATATTGTCTGTGTGGTGATGGAGAAATATAAACTGAGCTTGGAGCACCACATCCTTTTAAAGCAATCCTCATATTCCATCCTCATGGAGCAATTAGCAAGGATCAGAGCAGAAAGATGGAAGTCGTTAATTATTATCTTTGTTACTTGGCCTCTGCAATGATTTTTTCCACTAATTTCAGAAACTTGAGTCCCATCAGTTCAAACAAATGTGTCATATTTGATGAAAGAATGAGGTAAGGCTGGTCATTGCATCATGTCTGACATGCTCAGTTGAAAAGAAAATCAACTAAACCCTGTTAAAGAATAAAAAAAACATTCTTTAACACGTGTTGAATAATAACTTCTACAGAATTACATATTTTCCCACTATTATTTCATTTCACTGAATATGCAGATGAAGAATATTTAAGTAAGGGTGGTTCCTATGAATTGTGGTGAGTTTATGTTCAAATTCCCAGATGTGCCAATTCTGATAACACACTTTACACCAGCTGGTGTGTTCCTTCCCTCTGGAAAACACAAACTTTGTTATGTCACTATGACAAGAAGTAAATTGCATCAGAAATTTCAAAATACCAGAGTTTCTTGAGAAGTTGCTCCTACAGACAATAAAGACTCATGCAGAAAACTCTCTTTCTGTTATCAGATTCTAATTCTTCACCAGCCACATAATCTACCTACATAAGAAGGATAAAGGTTTTCTTTTTAAGTAAATTAATAATGCACCGTAAAAATCACTACAGGATGCTCATAGTTTTTCGGGTAAGGTTAGGTCTTAGCCTCAAGGCAGATCCTTTTGCTTTGCACTAAATAAAATGCAGAGACCTGGGTGCTGCCAGAGAAATCTGAGTTCCTCACAGAGGGAGGTGGTGGGACTGATAAACACTGAGTGAAAAGGACTCATCAAAAGACAGAGGGAAGGTCTGGATCTCTAGATAGTGTTCAGTTAGATAAAAAACAACAAACAAACAAGCAACAATAAAGGAAATGAAAGAAAACCAAGAGGAACTGCAATACCCAACAAACTAAAGAAAGCAAAGGAGAACAAAAACATCCCCAACCCAAACAAAATGAGGCAAAAAACCCAAACAAAACCACTCCGAAACCCCCAGCCTCAAAAAACCCAAGTGCCCAACCTCTCATGATTTCTCTGCTGAAGAGGGATTCTGAAATTCAGGATGATGCAGGAACAGGAAAACTGAAGTTTTCTGAAAACAGATTGTTCCTTGAAAGAAATAGCTTGAAGGGCTGAGAGAGTTGATTAGGAAGTAAAGCCTATGCTAAGGTTTCTTTTTATGCCGTAGATGATTAAATTTAAATTTCCTATCTCCTAATATCAATCCATAATCACAAAGCTATTAAGCAGACTTCTGTTTGAAGCACAGTTGTGTTGCACCCCAGAACAAAACTAGGAAAGTAGTAGAGAGCTTGGCTATGTCACATAGTGACTTGGAAAACCATCAAGGGGCAGATTTCTGTGGTTTTTTTCTTCCTTTGATGGATTTTATATATATACATAGACTTATTTAATCCTCTAAGTATTTAATAAAACATTAATAAAACTACTACTTGCAAATGCAATATTATTAAAAATACCTAGCCCTCATTTTGGGTTTTGCCTGTTAAATACAGTCACACATATTTTCCTGAAAAATCACCCCCCAGGAAATGGGCATTTAAATTATGCAGCTGTCATAATTAAAAATTTAACTCTTACATAAAGCCCTTTGAATCCTTCAGCAAGCTACTTGGTACAAACCTGACTTTTTTTTTCTGAAGGAGGGACCAATAAGCTCAATTTATCTGCATCTTTTTTGGCCAACACACCTTGTGCTTTGCCTGTGAGTTCACACCAGTGTCTTGTTCCTGTCCCCTGCCTGTTTGTTCTTTTCACAGCCCAAATTCCTGGTTCCTGCCACCTGAGCCCTTGTTTCTGGTCCAGGACTGCCTTTTGCCATGCAGGCTTCCTGAAGCTCTCTCCTGCTGACCAGAACATTCCTTCCTTATATTTTGGTTTTGTTCTCATTTTGGCTTCTGGATCACACTCAGGCTGCTCATCTCAACCTTAAGTCATGTTTTAAAATCAGTCTTCTGTCATGATTAAGTGGTTGGCCAACCGCAGAAACAGCATTTTTGTTCAAGAGTCTTCACTGGAAGCCAACATGGCCTTTATTAGGAGAATTGATCCAACAAAATCCATTTATCCTTTATAAATGCTGCAAATATTTTTCTTTCCCATAACAAAGTCAATTTAGGATACCATTTAGTACAATTTAGGAACAAAAAAATGATCTAGCTATATCTGTTTCATAATTGGCTTCTGTGAAGACCCACAGCCATACATTGGGTAAAGAGCAACTCCCAATGTGAGTAACTTCACACTCCCTCCTGTGCCCCAGGTTTCAATTTTTTCAAAGAAAACCCAAAATATTTCCCTACACATTTGTACTTCAAAATAAAACTGTTACATAGCTGACAATGTGCTCAAATATCTTTACTTTTGGAAGCTGGTATGACATAATGTGGACAAAAAGATAATATGGAATAATTATCTTAAAGTTTTAATATCTTTAATTATATTTCTTTGGGGTTTAAGTAAAGCTTTTCTTGTAGTTGCTTGATGGTTCTTTATAGATTTTAAAAATGCATTCTAGGTGTCTTTTCTTTATTATATATTGATCCTGAATGATTAAATTACACAGGTCAAAACCACATCACTAAGTTCACACAAAATGTATTATCTTGCTTGCAGAATTTTGCAGTACCTTGTTATCATTCAAGCTTGATCTTTCAGATATTCAAACTTTTTATTATTAATTTCCTAATATCATGAAACTCAGCTTATACACTCTTATTTTTTATTTGCACCAAATATTTTATTGCTCAAGCACCAAATATTTTTAAGAAATACTGAATGGCAGAACTCCATTGAAAAGAATGAAATTATACTGGTTTTATTTGGCAAATAATCTGTCTCATAAGAAACTGAAATTTAATAAAATTATCTTAACAGTGAGCTACTCAGTGATATGATAAAATTTGAAGGATTGCAGCAATTCACATATAGAAATACACATCTTCTTTAAGAGTAGAACATTTTTGTTAAAATGTTAACAAAAAAAAAAAAAAACCCAAATCAAAACATTCTTCCTCATATTCATACCATTTATAAAAACAAGCCTAAACTGTAAAGGTCTCCTAAATTAGATTAACTTGCTGTTTTGGGTTTTTTTCCCTAGAAAGCTAATAAATAAATAAGTAAATAAATGTGTCTAAACAGAATGAAAATGCATCAGAAAAAGCACAGGTGGATGACCTTCAATTCTTGGCTAAAGATATGGAATGTATAAATAATTGTCACAATAATAATTTATCTTAATAATCTTAATTAGAGGTTTAAGAAGGTCTCTAACATGTTCCAAATGAATGTTTGTTTGTAATTTACATAAACAGATAAACTGTAGCTTCAGCTACAACTGATCCTTGACTTAATCAGGATTATGCAAAAACAAGCACTAGCACGGGTGTGGCTCAACACTGGTGTGAAACTTTTACAAATAATGTGGCATATTCCTGCGAAATACAGGAATTTAGTATATATTATATATTAAATATCTGAATTGGATGTATTAACACTCCACACAGGACAGGCATCTGTTAGAATTCAGAGGTTTCCTTTGCTTTTTCAAAGCCAGTTTCCTGACCACAGAAGGCTCTGAAGACGCTGTGCCAAGAGAACCTGCAGGAAACTTCAAGTGCTATGTGCCGTGCTGAAGGGATTCACTATTCAGATATCCCTCTTTTGTGATCTTCAAAAAGAGAGGAAAACTGCTTTACACTGGAGACAAAAAAGTACAGACCTCTTGCTCTTCCACCCTTAGAGGTTAAACATTGTAGTGCCCCTGATCTCATAACTCCATATAAAGTTTTCCTCCTCCTGTATTTTTACAGGAGGAGGAAAATGTAATTATTCTGTAATTATTCCTGTAATTATTCCTGTAATTATTCCATATTATCTCTTTGTCCACACTATGTCACAACAGCTTCCAAAAGTAAAGATACTTGAGCACATTGTCGGCTATGTAACAGTTTTATTTTGAAACACAACTGTTTTGGGAAGTATTTTTGGGTTTTCTTTAAAAATATTGAAAGCTGGGATAATCCACCACAGGGTTATCTGTCAGGATTCTTCCTGAAACATTCACTACAAATATTTTACATTATATTATCCTGGAGCTCCTGCCTGGAATTCCTTCAGAAACTGCTTCTCCAACCATTCTACATCCTTTTTTCAAAGCAATTTTATCTCTTCTTGGGCACATGTTTTTAAACATACTTCTGTAACTAGACTTCTTAAAAAATAAAAGAAGATATTTCATGCCACCTGGTAACAATTCAGTGTTGTTTCCCTTCCTATTGGTTCTAAAATATATCTAGGTCAAGTAGTTTCAGGAAAATTGGAATATATAGTTAGATCCTCTTCATTTTGATTTGTAAAAATCCAGGCTCTGAGAAAATAAAAAGACTATCTTTATTTTAATTAATACCTTCTTAAATTGCATATGGGAAGTAAAATCCTTAATTTAGACAAACCAGCATTTTTTATGATGACTAATTTCTCTCTCCACCATTTAATTTTTCATCTTTTCCACCTGCAATTTACACTTCTGTTCAGTATTATAGTTACAGATATTGTGTTATAGTAGCAGTGAAATTAATAGACGCATGTATTTAGAGGTCCAGTTTAAAATCAATTTATTGTCTACAGAATTTTCCTATTGTTCTTTGCATTCCATTGTGGCACTTACCTATGCCACCCTCACTTAAAATTCAAAATTAAATTTAAAGTTTTGAAGTTACTTCCTTTCCATACAATAATGTGACTATAATCACAGGTTTCAGAATGCTAGGATTACATGTAAAACTACTGGAAAAACAATAATTTAAAAAATAATACAGGAAAAGACACAAATAAGTGTATTCTAGAATACATTTCTACTTTAAATTGTCTACTTCAAAGGGTTTAAAATAAGACAGGGCTCTATAAGAATTGTTGCCACAGTAGTGATATATTTCGTGCTGTTAACAAGATTTTTTTTTTGTATTTTTACATACTTTTTCATTCCTGTTTCAATTTTGAGGACTCTCATAAAATAGACCATGCAGTGAAATTATACTCTGCATAGGTACCTACTCTCTACTATGCAAAATACTTATCTTTTCCTTATAGCCACTGAAAAGTTATTACAATGTTCTCTGTGGAGTCATACTTCCAACACTGGACTAGTCAGTATTTCCTGATCTTCTATTTACCTGTTTAAATGCCTATTTAATGGCTTTTCATCTGAGGTAATTTTAATCTAATGGAATTTTGCAATAGCCTAGCCAGGATGTTCCTTATTAGTTTTAAAGGAGTTGGTACTTTAAAAGTTTTAATATGTATTGAAGCAGATTTTTCATTTTTAATTACTTTTAATGAATACTGGCATGAAAACCTTCGTCCCATTAAGTAACTTACCATTTAATTTTACACTGTAGAAGTACATCTTCAGGGCAACTATTCCTGGCGTTTCCAATGAACCTTATTAAAATAATTGGCTATTTATATAACAAGCATTTGACAAATCATTTAAACTGTAGTTGAGGAAAAGAGAAAAAAAAATCTTATTAAAAAGGGATTCAACTGGTGAATCATTTTTCATTACAAGCAATGCTCCAAAAATCTCGGCTTCTGGAATAAGTTAAATTATGGAGCATTGGAGCAACTGGATGATTTGCTAGAGGAGTGTAGGTGGTCACGTGGCAATAAGTCCAATTATTTTCACAATGAGTTTGACCCTAAATCAGTAAGTTAGCATTATTTTCCTTCATACATCCCAGAAAAATTGTATCCCTTCAAAATGCAGCTGTTTATGCATTTCAGAATAGAGTGAGGGTAGGGTTGCATTGTTTTTAAGTGAGCGTGGCTATGGCACAGGTTTTTAAAAATATCACTAGACAAAGAAGTCCTGGAAGATACAAAGATGGATGTTCTAAAATGACAAAACTGGATAATTGTGGGTTTTTTTTCACGTGTCTTTATTTGATATACACATGGTGAAGTGTACTCATTTATGGCCAATGTGTATAAATCTATTTAAACAGTCAAAAATATTTGTTTGAGGCACTTGCATAAGTGCACATATATGTGCTACATAGGGGGTAACTTCAACTCTTTGCTGATAGTTTTCAAATTCGGACCCCTAGCTGATCAGAAATACATGTATGTTTTACTGTTAATGGATCTTGTATTTAATTTACAACTGCAGGTTGGTGAATGTCAGCAAGAAGAGAAACCCTCATCACCAATTCTGCCTTTTGGGCTGGGGTGATTTCCTTGCCTCCTCTGCGCAGGTGAAAAGGAAAACCCCAAGACCCCATCTCCCTCCCCACAGAAGATGCAGCAGCTCCACCACACCAGCAAAGACTGCCTGGTTCAGAAAGAAAAAATATTCTCTTCCAGTGTGTGCATAAAATCTGCATCATAACCTAATGGTATGGGTGCCACAATTCCTGTAAAAATCTCTGCTTTTGGTGAGAAAGGGGAAGGTTCAATGCTCTTATGAGCATTGACATAAAGAAGTCAGAAATTAGCATTTTAAACTCCTAATTTTACATTAGGGCAAAGGCTCTCCTCGCCTTGCACTCTCTTCCTAGTTTTGGTGTATGTCTTCTGCAGAATTATTCTGAAGCTCCCTTAAATATGTAGTGACAAAGAAATTGGAGAGGGTGAGAAGGGAGCAGATTAATTTCTCTTCAACAGTGACAACTGCTGGTATGGAAAAGAATGTTGCTTTTATGTAAACTGCAAAAACTGCATGAGGGTAACGACTGTGTGCATAAACAGCTCTGCTAGGTACATGAAAGGATCACAAACAATAAATACATTTTCAGAGCCAGATGCCACCTGACTGACTTGTGGGGAGGGCAAAATGAGATCTGACAAGATTACAAAGGATACCTATTATTTGGAGGTAAGTAACATTTTAAATAGTCTTTTATGGTGCAGTGCCTACACATCTGGACCAGAGAACATCAATTCACTGTTAATGTTTTGTTGTAACAGGGCAATTCCTGAATGTAACTCCTGAATTGAATTCATTGCAAAGGTAGAGCTGGTGGTTTCTTTAAAAAAAATACTTTTTAGAAAATCCCAGAATGGTTTGGGTTGGAAGGGGCCTTAAAGATACATAATTCCAACCACCTTCCACTATTCCAGGTTGCTCCAAGCCCTGCCCAGCCCGGCCTTGGACACTTCCAGGGATCCAGGGGCAGCCACAATTAATGCCATTCGTGTCCCTCTGCATGTTCCCATTTCCTCACCTCCCTAGTACCCAGCACTGGCCATTCTGTGTCTTGATCCCACTGAAAATCCCTGAATGCAGTTAGTTTGAGCAATTCCAGACAATCCCGATGAGCTGATTCAAACACAATGGGGATGAATTTTCGGTGGGGGTGGGCGTCATTGCTTTTTGGCAGATTCAGACAATCCCACCAGAGGACCAAACAAATCTCAAGCCAAAGCACGACTGACAGAAAGCCACATGTGTCTCATGACATCAGACGCTTAGCACATGATAAGAAAAGGAAGATAAACAGGATTTATTAATAGTTTTCAGTGTACTTTGAGAAAAGCAAAGTATGCCTGCTTTTGTAAGAAGCTTGGCCTTACAGAATTTTGTGTGCAGTTTCAGAGCTGAGAACACATCTGCACATGCCCACATAGGTCTCAGGCATGTTTTCTCTGTACAAATTCTAGAATGTCTGGGCAGAGTGAATTTCCATTTGCCTACCAGAATGGTTTAAGTAAATTCCCAGTATGTCAAATCCCAGGAATTTCAGACTGCTGGGCTATTTTCTTTTAGATTATTTTAATCTCACAGGGATCCAGGTCTTGTGCTCTCAGCCTGCTGTCACACACAGCAAAACATGATAAGTAGAGATGATAAAGAGATTTTCTTTAAAAATACCCTCCTGACTCAAACTACAAGTCTTAGCCAGGTGATCTACAGAAATAATTGTATGTCACTTAAGAGTAAGTGCAGAATAAATGCAAACTACATCAAAATCCTAGGTATTCATATGAAAATGTGACAGCACCGTAGGTTTTGCTTGAGATATTTTATGAATACAAAGGGATTAATTTGTGATGCAGACTGGTTTCTTCCATTACACCATTTTATCATTATACTAAGCTTCAAGCACAAATACTGATTTTTGAAATTTTTCTTGCACAAGCAATGAGTCTGATGCAATATCCTTCTCTCTGTCTGTGCAATGCTTTTTCTCAAAAGTGTATCCACATGAAAAAATACTGCTTATAATTTCAAAAGAGTAGCTAGACTATTGAATATTCTCCTGGATCTTCCTTCTAAGTTCTTTGACTTCAAACTTCTCACTGGATCTGTAGTATAAAGCAAGCCCTCATAACTGAATTTGTTTTCCTTCTTTCATTTTTCAGAAAAAAATTTCAATGTAAATTGTTCAATTTCCAAACAATAAAGCCACTCATAAAATTTTCAGCTAGTTCAATGAGCAGTACCAATATTTTTTATACTAACAGGGAGCTGCAAAGCCATGTGCCAGCACGAATTCTAAACACAAATACAATATTTTAATTCTGAATCCCTGACACACCTACACATACAGATGGCTGAGCACAGTAGCTTTTACAGGACCAAAACAACAAAACCAAGAAAAATATCTGAACTACAAAATTTGTCTTGTTTTTTTCTTTTTTTTTTCCTAACAACTGCTCCCAGACCACATCCCTGTGTGACAAAATTCTAATTGATAAGCGCTCTCTCATTAAACAATCAGATTTAATTTCAAAATTTCATTTATTTCTTTATCTTCCTCACAGGAGCGTGCTGGTGTATCTGTGAGAAAGTTGCTGGTGCAACAAAGACTGAACACAGTTCTTTTAAAGCTTCAGGCGTGTGTGTTGACCCTAAACCATCATAGTGGCTGTAATGTGGGTTGCTGTGTCTCCCTAAATGGGCACAAAAAGTGGGGGAAAAAAAAGGAAAATAGATGTTTTGTCCAGCCAAAATTATAATGTGCTTCTCCTCTAACCATACACATCTACTGTGATTCACCAACTCTTCTCTGGGACTCAGTGCAACCTCAGATAGTTTATTACAATATTTCTGTTAGAAAAATGGGAATGTGTGATGCAGACATTGCAATGGGATAACTATTCTCAAATTTAGAGTGGACTCCTTTCATTCAGTAGTTTTTATTTTTAATTCAAATATAAAGAGAAACTTGTATGTGTAAAACATCTCCATATGCTATATTTTTAATGCAGAACATGAACAAATTTAATCTCTTTGCAATCAAACAGCAATTCCTGCATTTTTGGAACATTAATTTCTTTCCACCATAAAAAAAACAAAAAAAACCAAAAAAACAAAACAAAAACAAAAACCCAAACCAAAAACCAAAACAAACTACTCCTTAAGAAAGACACTAATTAGGGGAAGACAGATTTACCTGCCTACAAAAAAAGTTTACAATGGCTATTGACAGCCTAAGTGACTTCTACACCATAGAAACACACATTTTCTTAAAAGCACCATTCATTATGTAATTCAGTCAGTGCCTGGGCTGGAAGGAGCCCAACCCCTCTCTTTAATATTGCCATAAAACCCCAAAGCAATCAGGAAGATCTATTCCCCCCCCCCCCCCCCCCCCCCCCCATGGCACCTTATGAAAGAAACTCAGCAATTACCAAGGCCTGCTTAAGAAAAGCCTCAGCCCCATACCCAGTTCTGGTTGAAACAGAAGAAAATCAGAAAGAAAAATCAAAAGAAAATTAAAATAAAAATCCGAAGAAAATATAACAACAAAATGCTGCATAAAGAATACAAAATGTCAGGAACTTCTGACAAATAAACCTTACAGCTTTCTCCTTACTATAAGTCACTGCTGCTGTAAAATTCACTGCTGAACAAAGAAGGTTTTGAGAAGGCCATTGAGAGACAATTTAAAAGTGCAAGAAAAACCAACACACTGCACAGAAAAGGCAACAATTTTAACTGGCTGCACAGGAGAAGTAAGAGGGCACATAACAAATGTCTGCAAAATAACAAGTGGTGTACACAAGGCATTCAAAATCTGCTTTTCTCCCAGTATTGTAATAGACAAAGGATGAAACATTTAAAAGATGCTGAAAGACAGCAGGTTGGAAATTGAAAAGGGTTTTTTTTCAGTATACAGCAAAATTAGACTTTGAATCTCAATGCTGTGTATGAGGAAATTGTTAAGATCAGTAACTCAACAAGGATAAAAAAGCTATTTGAATTGTGTATGGATAAAAAGAATAAACAATGCTATACAAGCAAATTCGAAGAAGACTGAAACAAAATTGGTTGGGATATTATACTTCCTACATGGGACTTTAAGGCAATCTCCGGCTCTTACTGAATCAAATGAAATCTTCAAGGAGGGGGCAAGCCTCAGCTCAGTTACTGCTTTAACCACAAAATTTATTCAGACTTCAAGGAAAACAAACACCTCCTTCCAATTACCCCAGAACTGGTGTCACTCTTGTCCAATCTCATCACACGTTTGTTGTAAGAGGATCCATCAGCAAAACATCCTCCACTTTCAGCTGAAAGACCTGTCATTTTTCACCTCGTTAGAGAATTTCCTTTTTCCAGGCAGTCCCCACACAAGTTTCCCTGGACTTCTGTGAATGGGACAAAACCACCAGGGACTCCCACACTTGTTGGTTCTGCCATTTCCATCAGCCCCCTGACACGGCCCCAATTCTGGGGACATTTCACTGACTTTTCTTCCAATAGCCTTCAGTGGCTGTTTTTTTTAATATTATTTACCGGTGATCTCTCTCAGATGTCTTTCAGATTACCTACTTTCTTTCACATTTTGAGTTAAATTCTGGAAGTTTCACAAACTAATAATGATACATGCTTCCTCCTTCCTTTCCTGTCCAAGCTACTGGTCAAACACAGGGAAGAGTTTTCGAATTTCAGCTCTACAATGCTCAGAGGCAGAAGGATATACTTACACATAAAACTGGCTACTGTACGGTGGAGTTTATTACTGTCCCAGTTAGTATTTTGTTGGCAGTATAATTTGTTTAAGCTATTCACAGAGTTAATTTTGATGAATATTAAACCCTCCCTCCCCCACAGAATAAAAAGGAATGTGTTAAAGTTTAGAACAACCCAAACAGATATTTTTCTCCAAAGGAGGGACCATATTTTATGCGTGTCAGGAGGGGCACGGGATGAAAATCTGGTATGGTGCAACTGCATGCACGCTGGTACATTAAATTTGCCCACTTGGCTCTTGGCATGGCTGGCTTGGATCAACCTGCATCTGTGCAAGAGAACAATGGGTTTTAGTCTTCAAAACAGGGCAGCTGCATGGAAACCATCTGTGGGGAATGGTTTCTGGAGTGCCCTGCCACCCAACTGCAGCCAGGAGTGGTTTAACAAGAGCATTCATTCCTTTTAACATAAAATCTGTGTCACATTCTGCACACTCATCACAGTAACTCCTTCCTGGCAGCTGTAAAAGTCACTGTGATTCTGCCCCTGGGATGGGATAACTTTGGATGCATGGAAAGACTGGGGAAATGAGCGGCTGGGAAGCAGTGCCAGGGAAAGGGACTGGGGCTCCTGGCTGTGGGAAATAGTGAAGGTAAGATGATTTCCAGAAAGCTGTAAAAGCAGGCTTTTTTTTAAAAAACAGAAAGAACAGAAAACTCAGAGCTAGCTGCAGCTGTAACATCTGAAAGTAGAAAAAGTTACAATAGTACAGCAAGCAAGGACATTAAACAATAGCTTGAGTTTGAGACTTGGCCAAGATAGACCTTAGGACTGCAGAAAAATATGAAACAAGATATTCTATGTCTAACAAGATAGTAGAAAGTTTTAAGCTTAATAATGGAGTATTGTGTAACGTTGATACAAAGAAGACAAGAAAGCATTGTGTGAAGCAGGTGTGCATGTGCTTTTAGTGATTGGCTGGAACAATTGTCTGTAAGCTTTAGCAATGTGCTATTGGCTGGAATGTTTTTAAAGCGCTCTGTAGCAAAGAAATCTTTGGCTGTTGCTGGCTGCTGTCTCAGCCATGTAATGAGGCTGATGCTGCAATAAAAGCTCAAGGAATGTACCCTAGCAGTCTCATCCTGTTTGTGAAAACAGCCTCCAATCAAAAAGGGCAGTGGCAGTGCCCTGGAGCCAGCAGGGACATCCCTGTCCTGGGGACACCAGGCCCAGCATGGCCAGGCAGGGATTGTCCTGCTCTGCGCTGGGCCGGGCCGGCCTCACCTCGAATATTGGGTGCAGTTCTGGCATCACAACATAAAAAAGGCATTAAACTGTCAGAGAGTGCAGAGAAGGCCGTGGGGATGGTGAATGGTGTGGAGGGGCCGTGTGAGGAGCGCTGAGGGCCCTTGGTGTGCTCAGGTGGAGAAGGGAGGCTGAGGGCAGACCCATCACAGCCACAGCTCCCCGTGAGAGGGAGAGGAAGGGCAGCTCTGATCATCTCTGATCCCTGATCCCTGATCCCTGTGACACTGGCAGCACCTGAGGGAAGGGCTGGAGCTGGGCCAGGGATTTGGGATGGAGCTCAGGGAAAGGTTCTTCCCCAGAGGGTGCTGGGCACTGCCCAGGCTCCCCAGAGAATGGCTCCTGAAGGCTGCCAGAGCGCCAGGAGAGTTTGGGAAACACTCCAGGGATGCCCAGGGTGGGATTTTGAGGTGTCTGTGCACGGACAAGGTTTTGACTTGTTAATTATCATGGGTCCCTTCCAGCTCAGGAGATTCCTTGACTGTATACTGAATTTTGCTGGTAGAGATTATGCATCAGGTCAACTGGCCAGAAATGTGTGGTCACTAGCCTTTCCAGCTGTGGCACCACGGGAAAAAGGCTCTGTCCAGTGGACAGCTGGCATGATGGCTCAAGGTGGAATGGAAATCTGCCTCAGGGCCTGTGCAGTTTCCCAACACGTTTGTGCAGCACATGTGGGTATCACAGGCCATCCATGTTGTGGAGGAAGAAAGCAGAGAACTCAGAAAAACCCTGGGAAGGGCTTGTTTACGTTATTAAGTTTGTTTGATTAATAACCTTTATTCTTGGAGTGCAAGGATTTTAGTTATGTCTGGTGGAGTTAATGATCCTCAGAATATAAACCACATGCAAATCAAACCCTTAAATCTGAACTCTTTGTTGCTTCAAACATGAATTTTCCTGGTTGGATCTCTGTTCTTTCAGCTACTTGGGTGGCAGGCAGTAACACATATTGGGTCTAATGTCTCAAATTCCTACATTTTCCAGTATGCAGTCTCTAGCTGAAAATCACAATAATGCATGCTGTATATATCTTTCAACTGCATTTATTTGTGTTGTGAGGGGTTTTCTTTCTCTTTCTTTTTTTTTTTGTATTTGTTTGTATGAGGGATTTTTGTGGTTTTTTTGTTTGTTTGTTTTTTGGCTTTTGTTTGGTTTGGTTTGGGGCTTTTTGGGTTTTTTGTCGAGTTTTTTTATGTTTTTGTTGTTGTTGTTGCTGTTTTTAATTTCCAGTTGCTTTGAATTTTTTTGGGGGGGTTGTGTTTTCTGGCTTTTTGTTTTATTGATTTGCTTGGGGTGTTTTTTTTTTCTTTTTTTTTTTTTTTTATTCTGTTTGTTTATTTTGTTCTGGTTTGGGTTTCTTTGTGTGAAAAAGCTGTCCATTTCAGTTTTGGGAATATTTCCATGGATTCTGACTGTTCTAGGCTGTTTTAATATAGAATCACAAACTGGCTTGGGCTTTAAGGGACCTAAAAGATCACCAAGTTCCAACTCCCCAGCCATGGGTCTTCTCCAGCTCTCCTGGAGCCCCTTTAGGGCCTGGAAGGGGCTCTGATCTTTCCCTGGAGCCTTCTCTTCACCCCCAGCTCTCCCAGTATTGTTTCAGAAGAGCCCTCGACATAAATCTTCATTCCAATCAGATAAGTAAATGCCTTTTAAATAATAGAAGAATATTTTAAAAATGGATTTGCTGTGATGTCAGCACAAAATCCAGTCCAGGCCTCTACCTGAGGCAGACTCTCCTGGTTTTGGTTACTTTCTTTATGGCCTTTGAAATGGGAAACTCTTTCTTTTTTTTTTTTTTTTTTTTTTCTTTGCCACTGGGTAACCAGAATCTATTCAGGCAACCACAGCAAATTAATATCAGTTTTGCAATAAATCAAGAATACACAGTCAGTAAAATTTCTAATGATCTCTTTTATAGTTTACATATTAATTGTTTACATGGGCAAAAGGTCAACAAATCTCAGAAATACTGCCAGGGTGTTTTTTGATGTGAATGATAAAATACCAGCTTTGAGAATGTATCTCGACTGCAACATCAATCACCTGGCTTAATTGATTTGGCAACAGAATATCAGACATGAAAGAAATCCAAGATAAAAAGCTTTGTACAAGAGAACCACAACGTGGCTTTTGGAATTCTTGACAGTGTAGAAGAGACATGCCTTGCAACGAGGTCATTTTAATTTATCTCTTTATGATAAATTTGACAGACTTCTTACTTGATTTACACTGAGTTCAGAATTGAATTGTTAAACTTCAGGAAGCAGAGCAGTTTGTATCAAAGGAGCGCTGTGAATTGAGCTAAGGTGATATTGTATATAAATGTTAAATTAAGTCCAGCAGTGAAAATCTCACAATTCTCCCTGACTGCAGAGAGCTCTGTGGCTGCCTCTCACAGCTCCCATCCCCAGAGACCCTCTGAACACCTGCAGAGGGTATCTGATTTATCATCCCATTTAAATCAGATTATCTGAAAAGGACTGAATCTCATTCTCCCATAAAGAATAACTCCACACAAACTAGTCTTTTGTCAAATCACTTCAGCTGCCTTCTGGGGTTGTGGTGAGCTTGGGTCAGCTGTGGGAGGGCTTTATTTTGTCTTGAAGTTGACACAAACACACTTTGCTGATTATCAGGATCATTAGCTAACATGATATACCTCAATATTTTTAAAAGGATGCTGTGGACCCAGCAAACAACTCTGATGAATCACCCTGTGATGCACCAGCAGTATGCTCCTTACTCATTAATTAGGTGACAAAAGATGGCATTCCATCCAAAACTCATGCTCAGCAATGTGTTTTGCTTGATGAAACTTGTGGGATTATTTACTTCTTTAACAAAGGTCAGCTCCATGATATTGGATGGAAGAAGTGTTGCATGTCACGCTGATGCCTCAGGTTTTAGCTTTGATATTTTTCACATTCGGTGCTGCTTTAGTGTGTGGGTCTGGGCTTCATTTTAGGGGATGGTGAACTCTGTGCACAGAGCAGGGAGACAAAACAATTCCTGCTCTAGTTTGGCAACAAATGATCACAATCTCAGCCCGAGAGCACAAACCCCGTGGGCTGGAGAGAGAAAAACAAGCAGGGTGGGACTGCCTGGGCTAAAGCTGGAATGGGACAATGAACTGCAAGGTGCAAATGGAGCAGAACTGATCCCAGGGACAGACCCCGTGCCCGGTCGTGCATTTTGGGGCCATTTCGGTTCATCTTGGGTGCAGCCCTGACTGGGCTCTTGTGCTGCCCAAGGTGCATCCATTAAGGCTTTTTAATAAATCCCTGATTTATTCTTCAGCTCTGTCCAGCCCCTGCTCTAGGTCAGCCTTCACAAGGCATCAGTTTTTGGTGACCCAGATGGGACAAAGGCATCTGGAAAACCCCCAGGACTAGAGCCAGAGGAACCTCCAGCTCTTGCTATCAATGTGACAGGTCCCATGATGGAGCATCCCTGAGCACATGTGTCCATGTGATGGTGTTTTCACATGAGCTCATCCACGTGGCTGGGCAGCAAACACTCATTTCCATGCTCCCAGCGGAGGAGGTGGGTGTATATTTTCACCAGATTAAGTCAGTGGAATTCCCCACGTTGCCCACACAATGAACTGAGAGTGTGGCCAAAGTTAATGGAATTGAGCATCCATATTCCAGTCTTTGGAGACACACTGACAATTTAAGGGACGTAACAAACATGAAGATGTTAGCTGAGGTGGACTGTACTGTTCCCGGACAATTCAAATTATAGGCAGGTATCTAAATGGAGCAATTAATTCAGGCAGGCTGGATTCAGTGCTTAGTCACTGTGAGCTGAATAACTGAACTAATTTTTACATGTGAGTGGAGCTGGATTCTTGACTATTTCCTTGAGTTTTTTACCTTCTGTAACAGCTGGCTTCCAAATGCATCAACAGTGTAAGATTTAAAGAGCCATGCTGTTCTCGGTTCAAGAACCACTCATGCACAAAATGGAAACCCCAAAATTTCTCTCGTGAGCTTCTCCTCAGGCAAGCACTTGTTTCAAATGAGATTTGCATGTGAAAAAAAACAAACCAGTTTCTATTAAATTAACAGACAATACAGACTACATTTATAGGTTAACATATGACTGCTCAGTCAGCTCTACCCAGCAGTAACTAAAACATCCCTGAATTATCAATGTTGGTTCCAGCACAAATCCAAAACACAGGCCCACACCAGCTACTGTGAAGACATTTAATTCTGCTCCTGCTAAATCCAGCACACCCAAAATTTCTTTCCCCATGTGGTTCATTGTAAGTTCTCTACCTACACACTGCAAGATGAGGATACTGACCTGCTGTTCCAAATCTGATGTGAAAGTAGGAAATACTCTCCAAATAAATGAAAAAGATTAGAAAAAGATCAAGAAACTGTATTTTAAACAGGGTTAAATGATGTAAGTCTGGAGATTTTGCTCTTGAACTTAGATACTGTGATTCAAAATATTTCTTCATTATTTATAAAGACATAGCTAAAGAAAGATGTAAAAGACATTTATTCAGAAATTCAGGGTTTTTCCCCTTTTTTATTTAGCATTAATCAAAGCAAACCCACAAACACTACTGAGATAAGAAGATAGTCCTTCTATTTCAAATACGCTTTTGTATTAAACCCCTGCAAAATACGTTTACCTTGTCCTTGCCATGGCATAAAACATGCATAGCAAATCATGTCCTGTTGTGTCCAGTGGGTTGGTAGTCAGGTCATTTTCTGAAGGCAGCAGCAGCAGCATTCGGTGGTATTAGCTTGCTCATAATATAAAGGCCAAAGTCTGATATACTCCAGAAAACCAGATCCGATATTAATCCTTAAAGTGCAGGCAATAAAAAGGCTCCTATCTATAAATACAATAAAATTTACCATGTGGAACTTACTGTGCTGGCAGTGAATCCCATTAAATCCCTGTGGACATTTACAAACGTAGCCTATGAATGTGTCGCCTCGGTATGCTTCACTAATTTCACATATCCCACCATTATGGCATGGATTGGGGAGGCAGGGTCCTGTGAGAAGGGAAAAAAAGGAAAAAAAAGAAAGGAAGAGAGAGAAGTATGTACACATCCACCATAACAACCATAATAATTTCAGTCATTTATAAACATTCATGAAAGAAATAAAATGCCTTACGCAGGCCTTTATATTCCACTAACTCAGTAAAATACACCCTTCACTTACTTCAGATAACATGCCAGCAAGGATTTTTATGAACAAGAAAAAAAATATGAAGCGTGTCACTACTCATTAATCATGGCATTAGTTTTTAATGTGAGGGAAGACAGGAGACAGCGAGGCTAAATCTTGCTCTTCTGTTAAAGATAACAGGCATTCTAGTTTTTGCACCACTGAGGGAATAGGTATTAATCAAACATGCCTATCATGCACAGAGTGACATGTACAATGTCCCTGAATGATCACTACATGCCAAGTTAGCATTCTGAGGAGATCTTTGCTATGGCTCCGGGTGACTTTCTGAAATGTGAGTATCTGGGCCAGTAGTTAGCAGCTACCAAGCCAACTATTCTTTTCCACTCAGTGCCTCTGTAGCCACTTCAAGATGGTTTGATAAAGCTCTTCTGACTAAATTTTCTTTTTCCCCAACACACCACATGCTAGAACGCATAAAGTTTCAGCATGGAGATCTGCTAGAACTGCAATTACTATAACCTTAAGTACCTTTGAAAAATGGAATTGTTTGACCTGAGGTCCAAAGTTTACTCATTGAACACCACTGGAAAAGAGCTACTTATATTATAATGTCTTACTAACACTACCCCCAGCACAACTCCTACCAGAAGAAAACATTATTTTGATGATTTTTTTTTCCCTATCTCATTTTAAAGAAGTGGTAAACATTGTTTAGAAAGCCCCACGTGCAAGTTTGTCTTGATTTGTAAATTCAATAAAATACATGTTATTTGCAAGCTGTGTACGCTGAAAGGTGAAAACCACTGTTTGCTGAAACACAATGTCACTTTCAATTGCATTTGGAAAAAAATACCCAAAACTAACAAAAGAGAAAAGAAATCTAGAGCATAATGTACTGACAATCACAGCTGGAAATTTTGAAATCCCAAAATCACAGAGGTTGGAAAAGCCATCAAGTCAAAGTTCTACCTGTTGCCCAATTTGCCGCCAACCCAGAACACCTCCAGCCCTTCCTGGGACACCTGCAGGGCTGGGCACTCCAAGCCCCCCTGGACAGTGCCAAGGCAGCTCCTGAGCCCCCTTTCCATGGGGAAATTCCTGCTGCGCCCACCCTGAGCTGCCCTGGCCCAGCCTGAGGCCGTTCCCTCTGCTCCTGTCCCCGTTCCCCCCGGCTGTGCCCTCCTGGCAGGAGCTGTGCAGAGCCACAAGGGCCCCCCGAGCCTCCTTTGCTCCAGGCTGAGCCCCTTCCCGGCTCCCTCAGCCTCTCCTGGGGCTCCATTCCCTTCCCAGCTCCGTTCCCTGCCCCGGCCACGCCGCAGCCCCTCCATTGCCCGTGCGAGGGCCCGGAGGTGCCGCAGCCCTCGAGGTGCGGCCTCAGCAGGGCCGGCCCAGGGACGGGCCCTGCCCCGCTCCTGCTGCCGCCGCACGGCCGGCACAGCCCCGGGGCCATCGGCCTCTGGGCCCCGGGCACCCTGGGCTGTGTCCGGCTGCTGGCACAGGGCTGGCACACAGGACATGGCTCTGGCTGCCCTCAGAGCCTGCCAGGGGGCAGAGACCTGGGCACGGAGTCAGACACCCGGGCCTTCGACTGCAACCCATGGAAACAACAATTACCAACTTTGTTACAAGCCACAAGGGTTTGAGTAGAATGTTAGTGACTTTGTCACAGGGTGGAAATGGAAAATTTTGGGGTTTTTGGAATGGAGGTTCAGGAGGCAAGATGGAGGAATCTGGGCCTGTCCTGTCCTTCCTCCTGTTTCTTCTTGGCCTCCATCTTCTGCTGGGATGGTGGCACTTTTGGATTGGATTTGGGTAGAAACTCACTGTCTAACATAGGTGATATGTATTGGGAAGATATGGTAAATAAAGTACACGTAGTTTTCAGTATAAAAAGATAACACTGCCCTGAGGGCAGTCAGTGTGCCACAATCCAACCTGCCAGACAGGCCACAATCCAACCTGCCAGACAGACCTGGACGGGTCAGACAAAGAATGTTATAGATAAGAGAAAGTAAACAACCTTGAAAAGCAGAACTTTTCAAGATGCTACTTCTCCTGTCTGGCTGGAAAAAAGAGACTTTCTGACACCTGGGGGTCGCCTCAACACCAGAGACCTCGTCACCACAGCACCCCCAGGGCTGTCCCAGCTTCCCAGCCCCTCTGCCCCAGCCTGGAGGGCTCCAGGGGGTTGGTGAGACCTGACAAGTCACCTTAGGGAGCCAACAAATGAACAAAAAGAATTATTCAGACTTCAACGATCTGTAAATTCAATGCTTCTGCATGTCTGCCTGTTCGTGTTTTCAATGACAAGCCCAGGTTTGAAAGATCCTCACAGCAGCTCCATTCATCCAGACGTCACGTCAGGGAACGCCGCGCTCTCCAAGCAAATATTAATTTGCAAAGTGTAAAAATTAACTGAATGATGAGGATGTCAGAACATATTCCCCAGTTTTTACTGCCATGTGGCTATTGCAATTTTGAGAAGCCACGCAGGTGCACATTTCTATTACAACTTTTGCCATCAGCCTGTTCCAAGACACGGCCCTGCAGAGGTTTTGCTTGTGTACATCATTAAACATGGATATGTCTCACTGAACCAAAAAAATAATGGACATGAATGTACTGCAGATAATTCCAAATGGTGTTATTAGCAAAAAAAGGGCAAAAATTTTGAAGGTGAAAATAAGGAGAGTGACTGCTGCCTGATTTGCCTTTTGCCATGCACACTCTGTATTACAATTTAAAAGTAGTGGTACCCTACATTCTTAATTCTGGGAAGATTTGTGTCTTTCAAGTGTTACTACTTCATGCTATTTCTCCTTCATAATAATTTGGGAAGAAACCTGTCTAATAATTTGCACTTCTAGCCTCCCAATAAATATGAATTGTGTATTTTTTTTTCCAAGCCTCTATCACAGTGCTGCAGTTTGGGGAGTACCTGCAGGCAGCCTCATATGTTAATTGTTTCTATGCAGGCAAGATCTCTAATCTTCCAAGAACAATAAATCTCTTAATAATTACTTTCTCATTTTGCTTTTTGCTTTCTCTGTATGGCTTGTTAAGCACACGTTCAGCCTACTTTCATAGATTTTCTTTATATTTTGCATTTTCTCAGATCTGTCCAAACTGCAAAGGCTTAAAAGGTCATCTGAGGTGCATAGTGATAAATATACTGGTGCATGAGAGTATTTCTAGCTAATGTTTTTCTTTTATGAAGCCTTTCTTCTGGAAAAAAAAAAAACAAACAAACAACAAAACACACACCAAAAATATGATTTTTTTTTCTGATTATGGTTGTTATGGACAAATAATATGACTACTTTCAATATAAATGTTGTGTATGTTGCTTTGGGTATTTTTGTTTGCTTTTGTTTTTGTTATTCATAGAAACTGGTAGTTCAAATATTATTTTTAGAGCAACAAAACACTGTCATTATTTGTGCTCAAATTAAAAAATTACAGTGACATAGTTTTGACTAATTTACATTTATTAATTGATAAAGACATCGGTCAGACTAACTCTATGTTTGAAATGAATGAATGAATGATTGAAAATTAAAAAGCCTGTGCCACCCTATCATTGCTTCTCCTAATTCTTCAAAGGACCAAAATTTAAGTTCACACATCTTGAGCTTATTTAAATTGCATGAACACCCTAATATGATACCTCAAAATTAATTAATTAGTTAATTAATTCATTTTAACTGAGTCTACAGGACCCAATGATTCAATTTCTGCAGATTTAAGTTTTTGGAAGGATCTGGGGCCTAATCCTGCCATCATTCCATTGAAGCACCAAAAATGCAGTGTGTAAGATCTGGGCTCAGATGGCCCATGCGGAGACATCCCAGCCAACTTCCATAGGGATGTCTAGGCTTTTAAACAACATGGTGTTAAATTCTGGATAATTAATTCTATGATGGCCTGATTAATATGGTCTGTTACTCAGATCTATAGCAGTGAGTCCACAAATATATTTTTTTACCAAAAAAAAAAACCCCAAAAACAAAAAAACGCAAACAAAAACCCCCTAAAAAACAAACAAAAAACCCAACAAAAAAAAACCCCCAAAGAAACCAGCAAAATAACTAACTGAATATGTCAACTAATTTTCAAAAACAGTGGACTTCAGGGATTGATTGGGTTTTTTGTAAATCAATAGTGTTGTAATACTTTTACAGGTAATCTTTAAGTGGCTTCCAACACAAAGAGAACAACAACATTTGATCAATATTAATGAGCAGAGGAATTCAATGGTGTGGTTTCCAGGCATTTTTATCCACGTTCATATAAAATAATGTCAGCAAGATTAATTGTGCACTCAAAGTAATAGATCTGTTCACTTTGCTGCTCTTTTGAGTTCTTCTTTGTTCAGTTCCAGGGGTATCAGCCAACATAATAAGTATAGTCCAAAATATATCATCCTGTTATTCAATTGAAATCCCATGCTGTTTTTGAAAAAAATGCTGAATGTTAACTTAAAGTGCAGCAGGTTTTAAATTTTAGATGCTCTTACTAAAACCTCTGAGACTTCATAGAGGTATGAATCAAATAAATGCATCCTCAGCAGACCTGCAGAGGGGCTCAAGGCAGAACCATGTTATCTGTTTTCTCATTTGACAAGTAGAGTCAACGAAAAATTCAAAATAAAATCTTGTATCATGCCTTACTGCAGTGGAAACTGCATATCTGAGAGAAACCATGAGTTTGTCTAGAGAAGATAAAGCCAGGAAAGCAAGGAAACCTGTTTAGTGATAGCCATCTGCCTCTAAAAAAACCAGCATAAGCATTTGTTTTTGCCAAATATAAAATCTGCTGATGCTTTGGTGGGAAGCAAAAATTACAGGGGATGTCATTAAACAAGAAATCAACATCAGGCCATCTTCATCACACGCTTGGATTCCCTGAATTCAAAAGTATGCTAAAACAGATGATCAAAAAATCAAAGTCTACTTTTTCTTACTAAGTCAAGCTAAAGTGACAAATATGAAAAATATAAGGAGAAAATAAAGAAAAAAATGTGTGTTCCAGTGGAGTGAAACATGCAAAATAACCACATTTTTTGCAAGTAAAATTAAGTAAAATGAAATAAAAAAAAATCTTAGCATGTTTGATGGTATCAATCCATTTTCTCTTCATGCGGAAGTAATATTACTTTAATGAAAAACATAAATTAGATACTGACCTTAATATACATCAAGGTAAAGATACAAAGCTAATTGCTTCATTTATTTTGTGGAATATTACTGAAGTAGGATTAATAGATAATGGTATTCTGATGATATAATAAGCTGCAAATCCCATCAAAACAAATATTGCAAGCTATCATCAAACTAATAAAACATATCAAATAATTTTCCTTTTCATTTTAAAGGAAAGTACTCTCCAGCTGCGTGACTTTGTGGCAACAGTTTCTCTTAAGTTCCTCTTGGCCTTATATGGATGTCACGTAGGGTTTTTCCTCATCTGATAAATTGAAATCTTCACCAGAGATCTCTTACACAGTTTTAACATCCTAAGTTGGAAGATTTCCTCTGTGTTTGGATAATACATGGCACTTGAGGTGCTTCCTCTGCAAAGTGAAACCTTTAAAATAAGCAGTGACAGAGCTCACTTAGCAGGAGCTCCTGTGTTTTGGAGTTAGTGTGTGCAAAGGCAGCCGGTGTCACAAACAACTTATTTCGCCTTCATGGGAAGGCAAGAATCGGCCTCCTTGCTGCAGGAGCCAGCAGAATGGCACAAGCTGCCCATGGGGAGGGGAATAAGGCTTATCACACTGAATCAGGCTCAGTATCCAGGTAATCCAACCCTGCACTGCCTCTGCTCAGCAGTTCCTGCAACCTGAGCACAAAGCTGTACCATCCCGCCGTGGAAATGAGCAAAAATCTGCACAAGATATTTTACAAATATTTGTGATGAGCTCAATTTCCGAGTCTTTATAGTTGCCATAATTTTCTAAGTGACACACATGTTTTCTTCACACGGTTAAAAATTTCACCACCACTATGCGCACAGATGATAGACTGTGTTTTTTTCAGAAGTACATTGACCTGTTTCTTTCCTCATCGCCCTTTTAAAAACTCAAAATGGATTTTTGAAAGGTCTGCCCCTTCAAATGTGAGATTGCAGAATTCACACTTCAGCAGACACAAATCCAAAGTATAACCTAATCCTATTCAAAAGGGACCATCTTCCACAGGGACACGCAGACAAGCATTCAAATCCATCAGGAATGTCCCTACAGGTTCTGGCAGAAATCTGCTTTGTTGCACAAAAAGGTCAGGAATACAACGAAAGCTTCTGAGGGTCTCTGATCTTCCTCACATTTACTGCTTTGGTTGTTAATTCAATATTATTGTGAAGACTTTGTATGTCCCCAGGTGCCTGCCTTGCAGTGCAGAGTTTGGGAACATTTGAGGAGCACGTTCCCAGCAGATGTGCTGTCGACCTTCTGAAGGCACTGCAGTCATGAAAAATGTCTTCTAGACAACGTGCTCATTCTGCCAATAAAGTATTAAAAGTATTAAAGTATTAAAGTATTAAGCATCAGCAGTAATGAACTAATGCTTTGAAAGTAGTCCAGTATTTGCTCCTTCTCACTCAAAGATCTTTTTTTTTTTTCATTTGTAAGTAATTCTATGTTAAAAAAATAAACATCTAAACGTTTTAGGCCCAACTCCATTTATACTGGTGCACCATGACAAACTGACCATCATCAGTTAATAATGATGATCATAATAAAGCTGTATTTTGAACTCATCCTTCAAAGCTTCTAAAATGTAACAAGAAATTCTTCCTTGCCCAACACATTCAAGTATTTGTAAAGTAAGAAGAAAAGGGAATAAACCAATCCACAATAGCTCCTTATCTTTCTAAAAATTCCTTTCTGAATTTGCTACTGTTACTTCTATTTCACTGCTGGGATACACATGTACTTTGCATCAACAAATTTGTATTGACCTACACCTTACTTTTTGTTTGGTTATTTAAACCTGAAAAGAACAGGCACTGCAGAGCATCATTCACGGTTTATGTGGAATATTGATAACAAAAACTGATTGCTGCATGTTATTCCAGTTAATGCATGAAAGCAGACAAAGTAATTAGATGACACACACTGTCATCTCATGAACACTCCCAAAATACCAGCTTTAGGGGAAAAAAATTTAACAAAAATCTGTTCAGCCTGGCTTGTAAGTGAATTAGTAGCGTATTATATTCTATCTGCCTATATATTCATTATAAACTGATGGCAGAGATCCAGACTTAATTGCACTGTGATTAAATATTTATCTTGTTTTTAATGCGGCAAATGGAGCGTGTTGATTATAATGATCAAGGTGTCTCCATCTGGATGCAGAAAAAGATAAAGTTCACCCCCTGAGTGTAAAATGGCTTTTGGGTCATTTCTGCACATTTCCCTCCAATTCTATTCCCTCCAATTCTTCTGCAGTGAAGAAATTTAACCTGGATTGTCCAGCCATCTCCCAACCTTTTTTGAGCTAATAGCTAGAATATTTTCTGTAGAGGAGCAATTTATACTTGATGGATATACAATGACTTTCCTTAAGAGTCTTAAACTTCAGACCCAAGCCTTTGATGGCAAATTATACCCAAATTTGAGGCATGGTGAGTGTAGCAGGCACTTTAGTGATTTTGCAGAGGGTGAGACATGAAAACACTCTAAAATCTGGGGAAAGTGTTCAATGCACTACAAGACATTTTCCCCAAGTCGTCTTCCATTATTTCTCTTCATATTCCTCAGCTTTCAAGGCTAAGAACTTTCTTTGCCAATTTTCAATGCTGTTTTCTTTCTCTTTTTACCCTTTGCCACCCAAATATGTGTTTTTGGATGATGCCCACAGTATTCTTCCCCCACCAGCTCTCCCACAAACCTCCTTAGTGAGTGCTGAAGTGAGACCTGCTCTGCATCGCCTTTCACAGGAGGATTTTATCTTCCCAGGGAACACCTGATCAGTTTACAGAAAATACAAATTTCCAAGGCCTCTTCCTCCTCCTTTAACTTTCCACTCAGGCAGCATCATTGCTGCTTTTCTCATAGATGATCCTTTTTCTGTCACTGACTTCTCCCAGTCTTTCTGACCCAGCTGTGGCATCTTGTTTGCTACACTCCTTTTGTGATTTACTTTGTCTCATTAAAACTAAATTCTCCAACATACATTAGAAATATTTTCCAAATTTATGTTTCAGTTGAGTCTGGTTTACATCAAACAGGGAAAAAAAAAAAAACCAACCAGAAAACCAAATCACCCTCTGCAAACAGAGAGAATAATTTTGTAAAAAACTTTGCTGAAGGACTGCAGACTTGAATTTTTAATGCTAAAATATTCAAAGAAATATTAAATTTTATTTCAATTGGGATGTCTGGAAGATTTAGTTCAAAGGTGCAGTCCTGAAAAGGCTAATGTCTACAGATTCTACATTAAAACAAACTCCCCAAATCCATTTTCTACATGATTGGAACAAATCCATATCTCTGTTTACTGCACTGATAATGGCTTAAATAAAACACTCCCTGCAATAAAGAAACTATATATTGTTTGGTACCTAATGCAGAACCTCACTTGCAATTGGGATTTCTGTGCAACAGTGTTGTTTTTATCATCATAATTCTTGTCATCATATATGAAGATGTCATTTTTTATTGTTTCACTGCACTTTAAACTGCCAATGATGAGGACTTCTCATCCTTTTTCCCTTCTATAACTGGAAAATGAAAAAAAAAACCCTGCAAAGATTGTGTGAACCTTAATTATAACAGCAAATAGAATAAATCCAGTTAGTCCTCTTGCTGAGGATTCCAGTGGGAACTAAAAAATGCCACAGCCTAAACTTAGGCTGTTCATATTTGTATGAGTCAGATCCTAATTACTAGTGCTGCATTAATGACACAGAAACAGCAGAAGAGAACCTCAGAGGGTGGTTATCCTCAGGACATGAAATATTATTAAAAAGTGATGAAAGAGAATCACTAAATGTGAAATATATATAGTCCAAACAGGCATAAAGTTGTCCACAGCAGAAACCAAGGGAAATAGACAAGAGTTACACTCCAGTCACTTATTTCCCTGAGGATGTAGGACAGAGGAAATATATCCTTTTCTCTTCCACTTTTTTTCCCAAGCTGCCATCAAACCCTGCTATTTCCATGTAAAAAACCTTAAATCCAATTGAATTCCAGATTCTGTCACTATTCTCCAACTCTTTCTCCTTTCCTAGCTAGACAATCCAGCTAGGAAATAATTTCTCTTTTTTCTCCAAAAAACATTGGTTTTTTTGTCAACCCAGAAACCTACACTGATTGAGAATCCCAGCTTAAAATCATAGCCCGTGTTTGCAGTCACGAGCCTTCAGTTTGGAACATACACAAGCAGGATCTCTTGAGATCTGCTTCCTTTGCACCAGCTACTTCCACAGCACAAATTCAAATTAATTGCTTGTGATTAATGTGGTTCACGTGAAGCCAGTTGCACCTGGATGGAAGCGCTGACTTATTTTTGGGTGGCTAATGGCAGTAAGCCCTGCACAGCAATACTGCAGGTTGGTGTTTTCTGATAAGCTTTAATGCTTTAAGTTGAAATTCCTGCTTGTGTTTAATAGTAATGTAAATAGTTTGTGATAAGGAGTTCAAGCAGAGCTCTCAGCACGGGTAAATTTTGCCTTCCAGGGCTGGGGCTTGAGCTGCAGCACTCTCTAGGGAAATAATTTATTCCTTTAGGGAATGGCATGGCACACTTCCACGGGAGATCTTGCCTTATAGCCCCTAAAAGAGCAAAACAAGATTGAAGTAATAAAAAGATGTCACTGTTTATTCAAGGTCCTCCAGGTGCACTTATGGCCAAAAGCACATGTGATGCAGGGCTTTGACACTTTTATCAGTTTATCAAATTAACATAATTGATGAGAATCCCCGGTTAGAAGTACATATACTGTGGTAATCCCCCCACCTTGTTTTGGCCTCCCTCTGAAGAAACTGTAGAATTATGCAATGATACTTTACAGACCTACAAATCGATGAAAGAAATTTTTTAAAAGCAAAAATCTTTTGACATCTGAGCCATAGAGCCTCTCTGGTGTCCACCCTCAGGTGGGTCATAGGTAGCTTGACAGACACATCCAACTGCATGACTTAAAACAGTTTGAGGCAAAAAACTTATTTTGAATTTCTTAAGATATGATATTGTATGGCCTGTGTTGTTCTTCAAAAACTTGAGATGGAAACAAGACCTGGTGAGAAACACATTGCTTTGCACCTTCTCTCCTTGCCCCTATTCAGAGGAGGTTTGAGCAGAACACACACCTGGCAGGATGTTTGATTTGTGTTTTGTTTAATAAAAGAAAAGCCCAACGTTCCTGTTTTGCAGAAAAAAAAATAGTAAAAGTGTTTTGTCATTTAGGAGGCTGGATTAAAAAAATAAAATTGAGACGTTTTTGGCCAACATGGAGAGATACTGAAATACTCTCCCTCTTTCCCTTAGTGTATATTAATAAATAAACTGTTCTGCAGTTTGAACAGGATGAAATTCTGTCGAAAAGTTGAAACTAATGAAATTCATGAATAACTGTAACACTGACTTGTAATATTACTGTGGAATGTTAATTCATGCTTTGTTAAAACACAGTGCTGCAGGAAAATTGAATACATAAATCTCTACCCAGACCTTTTTGGTTTTGGGCTGTCTTCTTCTTTGTAGCTATTGCAGCCATTCCAATAAAACTTCAGGAATTCCAAGGCATTTCTCAGGGTATTTGACACAAATAACTTTCAAAGTATATAAAGGTAGATTTCATGCTGGCATATTTTTAGTAATAGAAAACTGGAAATTCATGGGAGCATGTTACAATTAAAAGTACAACTGTGTTCATAGTTGGGGCATATTGCAATTTTGTAATTGTTATTTTCATCCCAACAGTTGCCACAGAGCCACAACTCCCATGGCAGCCAGTGGAAATTGTGTCTGGAAAAAGAACTGGACTGGGAAATCTTTTGGCCTTTTACTTATCTTCAGTCACTCTGACAGTTTTCGTTTAACATTTTACTGCTTTACAGTACTGTAGATTGCATGTAAATGGTTTTGCCATGATTTTGTTTTGAAGTCACATGGCATTTATTTGTAAGGAAGACTACTGCAGACAATAGGAAAAAAAAAAAAGGAGAAAAATCTGCAAAAATAGTTATTTTCAAAATAATTTTTTTAACTACTACAAATGTATATATGATTACTCATACACAGGCAGGTGAAGGCTACATATCATATTAGGCTTTTGTCAAGCCTAATAAAGGACATTCATGCTCTCAGTTAAAGCATAGTTTATCTAAAAGATTTCCAGTAGAAAAAAGTAAAATTCATTTTAATTGCATTAGTAAAACTTCAAAACAATATACAATAAAAAATAATCTAAGACAAAACAAAACAGGAAGGCCTTGGCTCTTGCAAAGAGTGATTGCCATATGGAAAGTCAACATGTGAGTTAAAATGATGTGAATGAAGTGGTACATATTTGTTACTGCAAGAAATCATCTAAGAAATTGCTGTATGTGTGCAGAAATCCCCATGGTCCTGTCTGAGTGAACTCATTCAAGCCTTTGCTTGATATTTCCATCCACCTAAAGCAATTTATATTCTCTTTATGATAAGAAATGCATCTGAATTTTACCTGTTATGTTGTTTCAGTGATACAGTTAAAGAGGGCTATTTAGTCTTGCCCACTGTTAGTGACAACCAACATTTCACTGTTTTTTAAAATAACAAGGACAAATCTTCCTTCAACAAATTTTTTCCGTTCAAGCTATGACAGACTTAAAGATCTCAAAATACAAGATCCTGACTATACCATCAGCCTCAGAGGAGGCTGACTTTAACAGAAGTACCAAATTCTCTCAGTTCAGCCATGCTCTCTATACTTTGCCACCTGCCAGAAAGCTTTCCATTCTTTCTTTAGCAGCCATCTAACCTGCTTAAGCTCAGGTTTTTTAACACTCTGATGTAATAAAATATTAGTTATTGAAAAGGTGTGGTTGTAAGAACTAATAATTTTTAATTATATTTATTTTAATTAATAATTTTCTTCTGTTGAACAGGAACAGCTTTTCTACAAACGGGTCATTATTCAATATGTTTTTTGGCTCCTGAATTGATGTGCAATACACAGCCTTGACAACTAAAAATCACTTAAATTTGCACAGTAAAGGAGTGAAATTCCATCTTCAGTATTATGTTTTCACAGTCAATCCAGCGCTTTAAAGATGGTCATAAGATGTTTAAACCGAAAATAAGCATAAAGTATAACTCCTTGTGATGCTATATTTGATTAGAGTCCTTTTCATTGGGCTTGTTAACCTGCTACTAAATCCTCAACCAAGCACTAATTCTGCTTGGTTTGCTTTTATTAGTATTTGCTTATTTTTATTTCACTTTCCACACATCCAATGGCAGGATGGGAATCTTAAGTGACAGGTAATCCAAGTATTTGACCAGAGAAAATTTTTTCATCCCCACTCCAACTTTCAATGAACATTCCCACCAAATTCCGCCTTCCTATTGCCAGCACACATGCCACTGACATGGTTCACTGAGATCCCTACAGCAACCAGAACAGTACCTCGTTCATCTTCTCATTCCTTCCTCATCTTCAGAGGATGAAGAAATAAATACCCAATAATAATATTTGTATGTTTATTATTCACTTGTCTTAGCTGCCCAGAGCTAGAGCTAGTCCTACTCTTTTCGTCTGTCCTGGCAAGGACTAGACACCTGCAAAATCTCTTTTTGGGAAATGCTGCTTCCCAGATGGGAAGAGCTGCACCTGTGTAAAACCACCCTGTTTGTTACAGACCTCACAGAATCATAGAATTTGGGTTGAGACTTTAAATATCACCCAGTGCCACCCCCTGCCATGGGCAGGGACATTTCCCACCAAAGCAGGTTTCTCAGACCTCCATCCAGCCTAGCCTTGATCAGTCTGAGGCAGATGCCTGGCATGAAAAGCTTCATCTTGCAAAACATCTGCCTCAAAATTCAGCTAAGAAAGGAAGGGAAAAGCAGACGGAAGGAAAAGTTCATTACAGGAATCAGTACCTGGTTTAGGGGATACTGTATGATCTCCCACTTTATTCGTACACTGGGATGAATATTGTATAACCACCACAAATACCACTCTCTGAAACTGCGCAGGTTATAGAAAAATGCTCATGTCTGAGTTTCTCAGGCAGCTGCCAGCACTGCAGGCTGATTTCAAACTCCTAGCTCACTTTTTTTGTCAATCTTGGAAAGAAGCAAGCCATTTTGCCAAACTGTGTTATTTTTATGATATGTGGATGGACAGTCACTAAGGGATAGGCTAAAAATACTAATTAATTTTCATTCCTGACCTAAGCAAGATTTCCAGCTTTTAAATGTGACAGGCTGCTCCAATAGCCTTCAGTGCCACCTGGCATCTAGGACTATTTTTACTGCATAAGCCTCATTTCCATCAGAATGGGGTTCAATATGACCTTTACATAATTTTCTGATTTAGTCTATATTTTGCTTGGAATAGATGGAAAAGTAATTAGCAAGCTAGCTGCAGGCACTGGAAAAAAAAAATAAAATATGCAGTTGGAGAAGAAAAAAGGAAAAGGAATTGCTACAAATGCGTAAACCAAGTTCAGCAAGACAGTAAATCTGTGGTACAGTCCCTGGGGGAATGGCAAATCCTTTCCCTTAGAATAATTGTGAGAGATGATTTCCCTCTTTGAAATGTGTGAAATGGAAGAGCTTTGCACACCGCAGCAGAATCTCTGTGGCCCCAAAGACAGCCTGGGAGCTGTCACAAAACCACAACTCCGGGTCCTGCTGTGCAGTGGGCAGGAAACTGAGGTCCTTGAGTCTTGACCAGACACACCCTTGATGCTTTGAGGGTGACACAGAAAGCAGATTAAACATGTAGTGCTTTTATTTTTAAAGTTTCATTTCAAGAACTTGAAAAGAAAAACCCAAAAAACAAAAAACCCAGAAAAATCTGATTTGGTTTCTCTTTTCAGATTGTCATGAAATCATAGAATGGTTTGGGTTGGAAGGGACCAAAAAGATCACCAGGTCCAAAACGATTCATAGTAACCACTGAAAAAGACACTTTCCCCCCCTTTTTTTAAATTTTCTTTTTTTTTTATTTTCCTTTTTTTCCCAATTAATAAAAGCCTTTTAATAAGGCTTCTCTGGGCATTATTTTCATGGAGAAGAGAGACCCTTCTGTGAAATTGTGAAACCCAATTTCAAACTCACATCAGCTAAGTATGTTAAGGACAAAGACGTGGTATAGTTTTTATATAAGGATATAAGCATAATTTTCATGTAAATATTTTTAATTTCAATTCTTAGCCTCATTCCCTGAGAACCAAGGACACAAAGTGCCCAGAACTTTAACCAATTGGATCTCACCTGCTCTCTGAGGAGCAGGGCAACAACCAAATGGCAAAAGAATTTTCTGACATGAAGCATGGAAAGACAAGGAAGAATTGATTACAATATTTTATATTGTTATAAAAAATTCAAAACTGTGAAAATTTGATATACTGAATATCAAAGCAATATTCAACTGCTACATGGGATTTTAATACTAATATGTCTAGTGTTTTAAATCTATAAAAAATGACAGTCCAGTAACTTTTTAAATGCAAAGATATTTAGATAAACTAATTCTTCTACAACATTTTTATAGCACAAGTTCCCTTCTGTTGTTTGGGGTTTTTTTTAAACTCTACATGTCTCTGAGGATCCAATAATTGCACAGAAATATTCTCCTAAGAGTCATCAAGGCTGTGCCAAGCAAGTCAGCTTTGAAATACATACTGACTGAAATAATTTACATTACCTTCAATTTTTCGGTTTTTAAAATCTATTTTATTTCTGTAAACCATCTTTTTTTTTTTAATTCTGTGAATAAAAAGACAAACACCAACACAAAATGTTTTGGTGTCCCTCTTTAAAAAGTTAAACACATGAGATCCAAGAAAGAAAACAAGCACCAGAGGAAACTGGAGTTCTCCAAGCAGAACCAAAACAAAGCACGTAACTTCTGCTTTGATTTATTTATTCTGGAATTATATTTCAGGTATTGCTTAACACCATGCTCCTAGAGTAAGGGTAATGGATAAGCAGTTCAGGGTAAACTCTTAATAGTTTTAGATCTCTATTTCTCATGACTTTTTGATAACTGTAATTACTATGTCTAGTACAACTTTCATCCTGGAACTTGTGCTCTTCCATTTTCTAAAATGCCATTAATTTCCTTTAATAAAATAAACGTAGTTCTATAGATTTTTGCAGCCAAAGTCTCTTTCATTTGATAAAGCATTTTTCAGCTTTTATTCTTTCTCAAAAGTGATTTTTTTCCCCCCCCATGTTATTTACTTCTTTTTCCCCCTATTTTATTTACTTCTTTAGGAAAAACATGCTAAAATAACTTCTATGTAAGTCAAAAAATCTAAATAAAGAGGGAACAGGGTAGATCTCACATGGAATTTTGGAAGGGTAATATAATTTTTCTTAGGTACACAAATATTCAATGCAGCTTATATACTCTGCCACAAGGTTGTTGGAGGGATTACTTTTTAGCCATGTCTTTGAAGAAGGAGGTCCTGCCATGTAGTGAATCTTTAATCTCTACAACACCTAAACTTAAAAGACAATAAAAGACAATAACAGATCTCACCCTGTAAAAGAGCTTTTATTACCATGAAACTTTAAATGTGTTTGCGTGTTATATAGATGGAAGGCAAAAATGAAAACGCTACGTTTCCTAAAGCATTATAATTTCAAAAAGTAATACTACTACTACTACTACTACTACTACTACTGTTATATAATTATAATAATAATAGTAATAATAATAATAATAATGTCATATAATTATATAATAACTATTATTATAATAATATATTAATATTAATATATCATTATCTATAATATTATATTAATATATATTTAATAATATATAAATAATAATTAATTATTATTTATGATAATACATAAATCTAATTATTTATAATTTAAAATATTAAATTTATATATTTATAATATATAAATTATAATTAATTATTTTTATTATAATTTAAGTAGTAGTAGTAATAATAATAATAATAATAGTTATTATTATTATTATTATTATTATTATTATTATTATTATTATTATTATTATTATATCAGTGGCAGAGGCAAGGAATGGCTCCAGTTAAGTGGTGATCTCAAAGGAGATGTATTTATTGCCTCAGTCAAAATCAGTGTGTAGAGGCAAGTGAACAAACTGCTGTGCTCTGTCTCATCAGGTGTTGGAAGAACTACTCTTTAATAATTGTAGAAACTACTCCAGGCTCCTTGAGGAATCCATAAAACCATGGGGAAACATTTTTGGGATGAAAAGCTTCAAACAGCAGGACATCCAGCAGGAGTTCCTTGCTACATTAGGCTTTGAAAAATACTTGTCAACAAAGGAGTCTCCTCCTGGCTCAACAAACAGCTTTCAAAAACTCAGGTTACTTATAGATGGGAAAAAAACCACATGGAAAAGAGAGAATTTTCCTAAGATTTTCCTACTTCTATTAAATAATTATTTAATTAAACAATAATTTAATTAAATTATTTTATTAGATTTGATTTTAAGTCAAAACACATGAAGAAATATGGTGAAGTGACTCAGAATAGAGTTTAGGTGTCCACAAGGACATAAAATCATAGGTAAAACTGGGAAGAAAAAAGAGATCTCGAATAATGCTTACCCAGAGGCATTGCTAAGGAAAACTGTTGAAACTGTGAGGAAAAACTCATTGAGAAAACTCCTTTATCTTTCCTTGCAAAGTAACTTGGGTGAAAACATGGGGTTATAATTACAGTTCATAATTAGTCTGAAACACTCTGAAACTCAAGGAACTCCAGTGAAATATAATTTCTAGAGGGAGATAACTACAGGGCACTTATTATTACAGGATTATTAATCTTCACTTTACTGGTTACAACGCTCAAAGTAAAATTTTAAATTTTAAAACTTTGCTTCTACAAGATACCTCACAGATGGCATTGTCAGAGCAGCTAGGCCCTATCGCAAAAAGCAGAGTATGGGAAACAGCAGTTTTTCATCCCTTTGATTAAACAGGAAAGGAAATTTTAGTTTTGGTTCTGATCACAGGTCAATTAACAGTTTGTAATTTTCATAGAATATCAAAATAATTTTTAAAGTCTTCACAAAAATATTCGATGCAATTTATCCTACCTCATGTTGTCTCACAAGTGAAGGCATTTGTTGGAAAAATACTGTGTGCATTGATTATGATTAGATAATGATTAGATAAATTTCATTAACTGGTGGAAAATTGCTGCACTTTTTATGTGGAAAAGAGCAAAACCTGGTATTGTATAAAACTGTCCCCACCAGGCACATGTCGCTGAAAGGCTCTAGGTGAGTCCATGAGGTTTTGAATGCAGTTTCTGTTTGTTTTTCTGCAGCCCTGCAACTTCCAAACTGCATGGCTGCATTCCTGCCCTGAGGGAAGGGAATCTGCTTTAAGCAGAACCCACAGTTTTACAGATGCCAATAAAATCTGAGAAATAAGTTGTATTAAAACAATCCTGTAAGAGTGCAGAACTAATCTGTGTACTTTCAAAACAGCAACATCTGGTCATATCTTACAGCAAAATCAATACGAATCATAAATTAGGGAGTATCTGAAGAGCTAGAATTGCTTCTAAAGTTTTTAAGCTAGAAATTAATGTTAGATTGCACTTTATGCATGGATTTTTCTCTTAGAATAAATCATATCTATAGTGCAGCCCACGTGGCTGTGTTATAAATTCCACTTTCCTCCTCTTGAACGTTTTCAGCTGATGTTTCTGGGTAGCTTGGCCAGATCACAGGGGCTCTCACAAAACCAGCAGTGGTGTTCAAAGAGGGAGGCCAAGTCTTTGGGAGACGCTCTAAAGAAATATGAGTATTTAAACCATTTCCCTAAATGGAATAAGACTGGGGGTTTTGTTCTTTCCTAAGTAAAAAACACATCCTTTTCTAATGTTTCTGTTGAATGGCTGCAGTAGGTTTCTGCTAGAATACTTTCCATGAAAACTCCACGACAACTCCACAGATCTCTCAAGAAATGGAGAGTTGAAAGTGTTGATATTTAGTAATTAGAATGCATGGTCCATTGGGGTGTGTGAGTACTCTACATTTTTTTCCCCAAATTCCTCTTTTTTCTCTCTTTTTCAGCGTTATTTCTCATTCCAGTCCTCCTTCCTGCTCATTTTGCTGCTACATTCATGTTTAAAGCTCCCTTTTGCTTCTTTCTGTATTCAGTTCTAGTCTTAACTCTCTCACATTCTACTCTTGGCTTTGTTCTCTGTCCTTTCATTTATTATTCTCTGCTGTATCCTAATTACTTGTATTGCTCCCCAGTTGTAGGTTAGCGTTGTAAACAGTGTTCAATCCTTCCTTGCCATCTTCCTCTCTTCATTCACTCTCCTCACCTTTTCTCTTTTGCTCCTCTGGAGGCCTTTCCTTCTTTTTACAAGCCACCATAAAGCGATTCCCCATTTATTTGATGTTTTAGCTCGCTGAGTTTGTACAACTCAGTGCCATTTCAAATATGTTAGGCTGCTCACTGGCATCCTTCTCTGGTACACTGTCTTCTTTTTCCTTTAAATACTCCCCAGCTAATGGATTGCCAATTAATTAGAAATAGTTAATCGTCACAATAAAATAAACACGATGCGTTTGTGTCTCTCTGGGAGCTCCTAAACTAATTTTTATGGCTGTGATGGTAACCATTCTCACTGCTTGGCAGCTTGTCAATGGAAATAAAAGTTCTCTGAGCAGATAGCCCAGCCATCATTTGGAGAATGTTTTCTTTGAGCACGATGCTTCTGCATCTGCTGCCTTTCTTTTTCTTTCCTTCACTGCTTGTTCCCAGCTCTTTAAAGGATGTCAGTTTTGGGGCATCATCCAGGTGACTGAGTTTTTTCCAGCACAAAGACAAGAAAAAAATCTAACATAAAAAAAAAAAATTAAAAATAATTTAAAAATCACTGATCTGATTTTTTGTTTTCTTTCAGCTCCTGATTGAATCATTCTGTTACCTGAAGCTTGACATGCCAGCTTAAGCATGGAAGAAGGAAGGAACATGCCACTGATATTTTTAAATGCTACAGGAGGATTATGTTTCCTGCTGACTCCAAGTAGAGGAGAAGGAGAAAAAAAAGAAAGGGGAACAGAAGAGGATGGATCCCAGCTGTGATATTTGCCAAGTTACACACAAAATGAAACAGGCTAAAAATTATTTCGGTAAAGGCAGCTCTCAAGAAATGGTTGCCACAATGCAGATGTGATGTAAATAATTCATACCTGCTGAAGTTGGGTCCTCTTCAATGGAGGCTGTGCAAAAAGGTGTCAGGAGTGGGGAGGGAGGCAGGGACAGGGAATGGGAAGAGGAAGGAAGGGAAAGAGAGAGAGAAAAAGAGAAAAAAAATACAAATGAAGAAATCCATGTAATGCCAATGGTTGTATTATTTACATTTTCTTAACATAAAAGCAATTAGATATAATGAAAAACTTTATTCTCATAATCCTCCACCCCTTCTGTTCCACTCAGCTTCTTCCCAGCCTGGTGGGAATTGCTGATTCTGAAATTGGGCAGTTGGGGAGCCAAAGTGGCCATTTTGGGGTGGGTTGTGTGTCTGTCTGTCTGTCTGTCTGTCTGTCAGGCACGCAGTAATTGGGCTCCCCGTTCCACATGTTTATTTGTCTGGGAAAAGCAATAAAAGTCCTGTCTTCACCTCTCCCTTTTGCTGACAGATAACCATTAAATTGCCTTAAGTTACCATCAAAAAGCACTGATGGCTCTGGACTATCTATTACCCTCACATTCAAAAGAGGGAAACAGACATATTCCCAGCAAAAGTGAACTTTAAAAGTACATCAGTGACCTAATTCTTTCTCTTCTTTTAGTCAGTGTGGTTTATATACACATGCATCACAAAAATGGTCTCTTCACAGCCTTGAAAAAGTTTTGGATGACAGTAAAAGCTGAATTCAAGTGCTTCTCACTTGGATACTGTAAAAAGGACCTAGAAGTGAGAGAACTCTCCATAAATGCGATATAGAGATAATAAACACGCGTAATCCAAACTTTTGCTTTTTCTCTTTTAACGACTGCCTGCTGCCAGTTGAAATGGGAGCTCCTCCTGTTTTGATTTGTTGCAGAACCAGCAGAGACAACACTCCTTCATCCATGGCAGGCATTGATCCTCCCTGACAGAGCTTGCACAAGGCATGGCTAAAAACTCCAAACATTTCCTCAAACAGCACCACCACCGTGCTTGGAAAATTGACTTTTTTTTTTCTTCTTTTTTTTACTTTTGCTATCACCCCATGTATTCTGCAGGGAGAAACCAGGAGAGGAGCAGGGAGACATTCCCTTTTTTTGGCAAAAAAAATTGGCAACAGACAGCAAGTGCAATTGAGAGGGGCCATAAGCCTTGGTTAAATCAGCACAATATTCTGCTTGCAACTGTATGTGACAACCGGTGCTGAACACATCAGTTATTGCTAATTGCAGAGTAGCATGGTGTCCTTTTGGGGACTGTCAGATCTAATCGAGAGGAAATAATGAATTACTCTCTCAAGCACCAGCCAACCACCTTGTCTCTAACCACAGTGGTTGGAGGTGCACAGGTGATTTTTATTTCTAAAGTTTGGTGTTCAGATAAACCCTGAAGAAGGCTACACGGAAAAAAACCCCATAACATTATGTCAGGCCTAATTTAAAGTGGCCTAAACACGGTACTTAGCAGAGCCTTGCCTTCTGTAACTCCTTATTTAAAGTTTGAAAGTGTGTTTTGGAACTGGACTAATCCATGATGCAGTGTACGTATGTAAAGATCACGTCAAGCTTTAGCAAGTTTTTTAACTACTTAAACTAAAATAAAATGTGTTTGTGGTAGTAGAGGATTGCAAGGTAATGAAAGAAAAGAGGGAAAAATACCATCCCCCTCTTTTCAACTTGAACTAATCAGCTAAATCATTAATTTAACAATACAAAAGCTGATTATAGACACACACAAAAACCTCCAAAAACCAAAGAAAGCAACCAACTAATCAAAAAAGGCCAAAGAACCCCGTTCCCCCAAACCCCACAAAAACAACAAAACAAGAAGCCCCCAAACCAGAATGTTTAGAATATTTAAATCTTAGCAAAACAGGCTCTGAAGTAAATAACAAACTAAAAATTAAGTCAATAAAGTAGGTTGCAATTTCTCAGGGTACCAGTGGAAGAGACAACTACACAGACAGAACAGAACATGAAAGCAGGAAGTCAAAATTTTACAAATGCCCCAAATCCATATTAGCTTCCAGCTCTGCTGCTGCTTGAATGAAAAATAATTCAGAGTACTGGAGACTCTGCTTTAAAACTGGTTAAACAAAATTGTCCAATTATACAAGGAATATTTATTCCAGTAACCGTTTCCTTCAGACTGCTATTTGAATAATATTCTGAGACTTAATTATCAGGATGAATAGCAGCATTAGCAATTCAAAGCTGGATTCTGTTGCTACTCTGATGGTTGTTTCAGAGGGACCACTCTGCACTTAGGTACACATCTAAATAAAACAGGGTAGCTGAATCTCAGCTGAATAAATCAGATGCCAAAATGGCTATGCCAATAATGTTACTTTTCTGTTTATTTAATTAATTTTGGCTGTTTGATTGCTGGTTTAAGCTCATCCAGGAATAGACTGTGTTCTTTTTCTGTCTCAGTTAGAGTTGGTGAGAACTGCTTTTGCAAAAAGACCTAATTCTACTTGTCAATACTGCATTAATCCTAGACAGAAATTAAAGATGAGTATTAAAAATGGAGATGAAAATGCAGTTCTGAACCTGTTCACAATTCAAACAGACTTCTAGAAAAAATTAAATTAACTTAATCTCCTGATTTTTGTGACAGGATATTTTTACCTCCCAATAGATTAATAAACCATGTTTGAAAAACCAGCCTTCAGTAAGATGTTGAGTACTCAAGGAATATACCTAATTTTGCTTTATCATGCCACCTCAAATGCAATATCAGCACTCTGCTTTCCACTTTGAAGGAAATGCACCAAATTGCCACACCAAAATTTTCCTACACTACACCACCTTTTTTTTTAAATTTTATTTTTTTTTCCCATCAGCAGTGATTTAAAACACTCAGTTATTTTAAAAAATCTATTTAGATAGTGACTCATCCCCAGGGTAATTATGTGTAATTTGCTCTTTGCTTGTTTCAGAGGAGGGGAGAGGGGCTCAGATGGGCTGGCAGAGGATGGTGAGTCACTGCTGTGGGTGGTGGGTGCCCATCAGCCTCCCCCATCAGAGGAGCCAGTAATTTAACAAAAAAAAACCAAAACAAAGCAAAAAAAAAAGCCCCCCAAAAAGTCACAGAACATCCCCAAGTCATGGTCTTATGACAGCACTGCAAAACCTTCAGTTGTAAATTGTTCTACAGCTTTAAAGCATTTTTCACCATGCATTTCTTCCCCTTTTAATGCGTCATTGACAAAATATAATAAGATATATGGTGGGAAAGATATTGGATTTTATCTTCTTCAGGAAAACTCTGATGTTCACTTGGGAAAACTCAATTTTGTTTTCCTTAGAGGTGAATAATGCTGCATGAGTGGGATAAAAAAAAATAATCAAGAAGACACGGGCAGGTTTGGAAAGCCTGTACCAGGTGACATGTCATCCAACATTAGCTTAAGAGAGATAATGCAGAAAGGCAATGCTTGGATAACAATCTGAGTATCTCTGCCAGGCTCCTGATTATTTCCGTTACAATGGCAGAAGCCTTGACAAGTCTAAGCAAAAAAAACCAAAAAAAAAATCTGAATTTTGAAGCATAAATATCTCGGTTTAGGCAGATCCAGTGTAACAGCCTGCTATGCTATGTTATATCTTATGACACATTACACTAGCTTTGCATTATATTAAAGTTTGTGTTAAGTTTATATTAATGTGAAGGGTTCTTTTTAACATTAAAATAAAATGTTAGACTCATATACAAAGGAATAAACTTGGATATACATGGCATTACCCCTATGCAAAATCTGTACAAGAGGTTCACAGAATTATCCAGAGGAACAGTGAGCTCCAAGAGAAAATGGCATTTTTCTGAAGGCGGCATCAAAACTAAATTACAGTCTGCTCAGCATCAAATCTCAGGGGTCTCAGAGGACCTGTGTGCAAGGAAGACTGACTGGCTCCCCAAAATCTCAGCTGTAGTCATTAAGAATGTGATTTTAATGCTGCAGATGTTCCACGGGAAACGCGTGCCTGAGTTTCCTGTCTCTTCCCTCTCTCCACATCTGACAAAACTCAGCATCCACTGAAGGCCCTTGGAGCAGCATTTGCTTCCTTCCTGCTTCAGCTGGCCAGGCTGCTTTTGCACTCATTCATGAGAAAAAGGGAAAAAAAAAAAAAAAAAAAACCAAACTAAACCCAAAACACAACAAACACCTGAAAAACCGCAAGAAACGCCACAAAGAAACAGATAAAAGAGGCACAACAGAACAAACAGAAATGAACAAAAACCAAGCCAGAAGGAGCACGCCAGGCCCCTCACCAGGGCATGGCACAGATAACTCTCCATGAACTAATGAAACTCTGCTTGGCTGACAGATGTTCAATGGAAAACAAATACATTAATTAAGAAACCCCAAAAACGGCCCTTGGCACTTGGTGGAGAAGATGTATCACTTTCCACAGGTTTACATCGATTTAAGCACTTAAAATCTATGACAAAAACTTACGATTTCTTCACTGTTTTATTTCAAGAAAAATAAATTCTAACGGAAAAGTGGGTGTATGAGCAAAAGGCCACGTATTATTAAAATCTAGAATACTAGTGTCTTAAAATTACAGTAAAGGCATCTAATCCATTCTCACTGGTATTCCTTTTTCACCAATCACCAGGGTCATCAGTGCTGAATGAGAATATTTTTAACTATGAAAAAAAAAATTTAGGTGAAATGCTACATTTTGTACAAGACAAGATTAGATAAAGATTTTTTTTTTAGGTGCCTTCACATTTAGACCTCTCTAGAACAAGGAGGGAGTGCCCTAATATTTGTCAGGATCATCTTTCCTATGGAAAACAGTGTAAAGAAATTAAGTTTTTAAAGCAATTCTTGACTTCTTAGTCAGCTCCAGTTCTTGCCAAGGATTCCAGGGCTGCCAAAGGCACAACAGTACTGAAAATTGTAATTCTGAAACCAGGAGTAGTGTGCCATGGCCTGAAATATCACAGTTTTACACACACACACACACACACACACACACAATGCTATATGCAGATTTGAGAATATGTGAATATTCCAAGAGAGCAGAAGATGTAATGAAAAGGTGCCCCTGGCGCTTTGGTGTCCAAAAAATAAGTGTACTCAAAAAGGTAAAAGTTGATAAGGCTGCATATCAGCGTGCAAAACTTTGCTTCTTCAAGAGTCAAAGAGCATTCTCCAGGAAACAAATGAATAATCTTAAAATAAAATGCTAAAAAAAGGCTGTAAAATACAGTTGTAGAAGTAGGTACCTGCTAGCATCTGTTATTGTGGATGCAAAAAAACCTACCTGGGAAATCCCCACAGTCACAGACAGAAAGCTTTGCCTTTCAAGCCAAACAATTTCATCCTTTTATATTTCAGTCACTTGCCTGAAGCTGTTTCACTCGGTTGTTTTGTGTGTTTTAAGGGAAATTTTACTACCTTTTCTTATGTGGATGCGGAATTTTAAAATAACATCACATACCACACTGCGAAGTCATAATGGTGATAATACCTTTTATTTTATGGCTATTCTCCCACCTGGGGGAGAAAACAAAAAACCCAATAAAAGCCCACTCAGATGTTCACAGAATGTTTGCTGGCTCTGGGCTGGTACGGGAGGTTGGGTTATGTCTCTTCGTGTGGTGTTTTATCTGTACCACAACACTTGAAAGCGTTCAATATACAACATCCAGCCGCATAAAAAAGGATTCAAAAGGCCATAAAAAACGCCCCAAAGAGATGAGGAAATAGCAGCTAAGATAAATAATCACCAACTCTATTCAGCCCTGTAATATCACTCACTAATATTGATGCATGAGCTTTCTGTCACAGTATTTGCCATTTTTAACCCCAAAATAACTTCCCTGAGCTGGCCTGCTGCCAGGCAATTGCACCCAGAGTGCCCACTTTGCCTTGTGGAAACACATACTGGGAAGTTAAATCAGTACACAGGAAATCCCAGAGACCTTCAAACCCTAAAATTTCAGGATAAATATGAATCCTGCAATTTTCAGTGCTTTCCCAAACACTTTGTGAGTTTTGGCAAATCACCTACTGCGCCAGTTGCAAAGATTGTGCTGCTATCCTTTCTGGGCAATGGGGGTGTAAAAACCAGCAAGCCAACAGCAACTTTATCATAAAACCATTAAGATTGGGCAACACCTCTTAAAACAATGAGCCACGAATGTCAAAAAATCTTTAGTTTTAAATTAGACGAAAAGGACTCAATAGCCACAGTTTCATAAAAAATACATCTTAATGAATGAAACTACATAGAACCGGGGGCATGAAGTTCTTGGTGGGAATAACTGACTTCATTATAGGCCCTACAAAAGAATTAATTGCTTTTTTTCTTCTATTTATTCACAATAAATCTATGTTACTCTGTCCAGCCTGACTGGCATGCTGCTTTAATAACACAACACAATCTCCATCACAGGAAACCTGAACTGTAAATTGCATAAGGTGCCAAGAAGAGAATTCAAAGGAGCAGATGGCAGATAAAGGGAGAGCTGTGGTGTTGGAGGGGTCCCATGCAGGGAGACACGATGCTTTGGTTCAGTCTGCGGGTTTTCATTGTTTTTTGGTAAATTCAGGAACAAAGAAAATGCTCGGCCATAAAGCTGCACGGCATGAGCACAGGAGTGGGAGAAGAATCAAGTCTTGGTGCAAGGAAGGCAAAGGAGGTAATTTTAAATGAATAAAACACTATTTTCATTGCTCAGGTGGGGTTTGGAGACTGGAACCTACTGCTTAAGGAATAATAGAAACACAGGTACTCACTTCTAACTTTTCTGGCTGGGCAAAAAGAAAAGAAGATCCTTTTACAGCCAATATTTGGTTTATATTCAACTTCAGTACAACCAGATTAAACACCTATCTGAATCCATTATCATTCAGCATTGAAAAATGTACATTGAAAAATATGCATGATGTAGGCTGTGGCAAAACAGTGTCAGTAATACCCAGTTTCAATAAAACACTGCCCTAATCTAGATCTCAAAAATTTATTACTACAGATCTGGGGTTAAAAACAGTAATAATAAGACATATATCAATTTGTCAAAAGGGTATCTGGAGAGGCCACGCTGAAGCCAGAGCTCTTCAAAAATAATATATTGTTCTGCCCTAAAATATGAGAGACAAGGAAGCTTACTTTAAACTTTGGCCAATTTGAACAAATTTCTGTGTCCTACACTGGTTTTACTGAACACACGAAGTTCTTTGCTGGCACCTGTACTTTAACAAACAGGAATGCCAAATGAGAAACATGCTCAAGTGTAAAAGAAGGTGATTTTTTTCCCTCTTTCTCATATGAACATTGCTTTACAAGGTGCAAACTAGGCACAAGGAGTGTGATAGGAAATAGAAAAATCACACCTGGTATGAGTTTTCCTTTATTCTTCTCAGAAATGCTGCATTTTTCCTCTTAATTTTTCATCTGTATAATTCTTAATTTTTCAGAAAATGACTAGAAATTAAGGCCTTTTCTCATGAACAAGGGAAGATCATTTAGACTGATTTTTCTCTTATCTTGTGAATAAAACAGTTGACTGGAAGCCAACACTTCACCAGCCTCTCCGAATTCACCCCTGAAAGAAACATTTTCACAGCAGCCATCAGTGAGCACTCTGGTGCTCCTCCATGCCCTTCACTTTTCATTAGTGTAGGAGTTGGGCTATTGATTTTGAGTTCTTCTCTCCTTTCATTTTTTTTTTTTAAAGATGTTTTTATTTCATCCTGAGCGTATGGATTTTTCTGTGTCTCACTCACTTCCCCATACATTTCTCAGAGCACATTTTTTCGTTTTCAGAGCATATTTTTGGGTTTCCAAAGGGTGCTTAGCACCCTTCCTTCAAAACCGCTCCCAACCAGCACCTCCCACTCTGAGAAGGAAAAAGAGCTGCCAGGCTCTGGAGTGCTGAGCTAAAATTCTGCCCTTCATTTTGGATTTTCCTCTCTTCTGTTCTGCAAACAGATGGCAAAACCTCTCCCTACTGGAAGGAAATGATCCAGTTGATGTTGGATGGAGTCTAGAAGTCTTCCACAGATTCCCGTCTCGCCGTGCGCCGCCGCGGCCCATCGCGAAAATAAGGAGTTCCATTATAATCTGTTCTCCTTGGCGCTGGAAATGCTGGAAATGCTTTTAACTCGGGTCCTTTCAGGCCAGAACAATGAAAATCAATACCTTTTGTCCTTGCTCCTGGGTTCAAGTAATGCCGTGTTCTTGTCGAAAAAAAAAAAAAAGGGTGTAAAGAAATGGGGCATGCATAGAGACAGCTGGGCAGCCAGGACAAGGGGGAATGGCTTCAGGCTGAAAGAGGACAGGGCTGGATGGGATATTGGGAAAGAATTCCTGGCTGGGAGGGTGGGCAGGCCCTGGCACAGGGTGCCCAGAGCAGCTGGGGCTGCCCCTGCATCCCTGGCACTGCCCAAGGCCAGGTTAAATGGGGTTTGGAGCATCCTGGCACAGTGGAAGGTGCCCCTGCCTTTGCAGGGGTGGAATTGATTTGGCTTTAAGGTCCCTTCCAATCCAAACCATTCTGAGATGTTATGGTTATTGAAATTTGCTAAATTTAAAGGATTGATTTCCTTTCTTCTTCCATAGTCTCCATCTCAAATATTCAGGGGAAATATATTAAGTGTGCCATCCCGGGGATCTGCAAAAAAGACCAGCAGATGCTCCACATGGTAAAGAAATTCTGGGTTGGACTTTGATTGATTTTCATTACTGTTAAATACAATAACAAAAAATAAAATACCAGCTTGTTTTCTCCATCAGCTGCTCAGTTCAGGACAAAACCTGAAAAATAATCTTTTGTCGTTTGTTTTCCTGGTTTTTTAGGTTCTTTCCCCAACAATATTTTTAAAAGTATGTATTAAGTAGAAGTGGAAAGCTTTTTATCTGGGTCAACCAAAAAAATTTCCATACTTGTAGTAAATCAACTCAACTTCAATCTTTTCAAGAGAAAAAAAAGAGAAAACTCAATAATTTTAGAGCACTTTTAAAAAGTTCAAAATTAGGCATCAATAAACACTGTCTCAAAAAATTAAAATGAAAGTAACACATTTTCATAAACATTTTCCTATTTTTTTTAGGTTGCACTGCTTTCTGTTAGTTTTCAGGTCAAAGATATGTGTTTGTTTTTAAAGTTAAAAATTCCTTCTGAATTTACACGCGCTCATGAATAATTTGCGTGGCCCCCGTGGCACTTTCCAGTTAATATTCATGCAAGGAAAAGTTCAGGTTCAGAACTGGGTGATCCAAATGCTAACAGATGCAGTTTTACTGCATTGTCAATTGCTCAACTTTATACAGCATTATTAATGTTAACATTAAATACTGACTTAACTAAGTCAGTGGAGTTGCTGAAATCTAACAAGGGCTTAAATTAAAGACAAAGACAAAATGCAAAAGACAGAAATTAATTCCCAACACTTACTTTTCCCACACCAAGCCCTTTTTTCACCAGGAATTTTTTTGATGATTTCACCAAACAGAAAATATTCCTTTTCATGAAATCCACTGGAATATTAAAATTTACCTTAAACCACCTATTATAAAGTCTATGTTAATTACTGTATACAGCACTCTGCAAGCACTTTCTACATCAAAGATTGTTGTGATTAAGTTGAAGGTACATTGAAGAAATCAGACATAAAAAATATCAGTCATGAAATATTCATCCATTGAGCAAATTGCTGCATTTCATAAATATTCCATGTTTTAACCTAGTGAATTTTATCCATGACTCTGCATTAAAAGGACACAATGACACACTACAGATTTAAAAAAAAAACACACAAAAAACATATACAAACTTACATGCCCTACTCTGCGTAAGCTGACAGAGAAAAGTGTCTGCCTAAAATAAACAGCCAATATTTGGCTGGATTTTCTTCACTTATCCGTCTTCTTCCTGATTCTCTGTAACATGCAAAGCACTTTAGGTGAGATGCATTTTGTAAGTACAAAAGTTACTGACTGAATTTATTGTCTCCTGCTGACCTGGAATAAATCAATTAAATACATATTTATATTACTTTTCACTAGCTGTGCTTCTTTTACTGTACCACCTCACAGCCTGAGAATTATCCTAATGCCCCCTCACACTTCTTTATAAAGCAGATATCCACTGAAATCACCAGAGTTTAGTCTAGCCAGGACCAAATCCCAGCTTACAGCTCCAGGATAATTAATTCCTCTGCAATTAGGTCAAACTTTCCCAGTAGGAAGTGAGCGTGTAAATTTTGCTGCCATTTTGCCATCACTAATGCAAACCTCAGTGACTGAAAGGTTTATTGAGGTTGATTCCAGCTGTTTCCCAAAATATATTCAGTCTCCACTCCACATGCAGACCCAAAATGCTGGGGGAGGCCAGTAGTTGCTGGAATCTATTTTTATTTAATAGCCAACCACAGTCCAACTGTGTCAAAACTTGAGAAACAGCCATGAGTTTTTCATTAGTATCTTGTTAAACCTTCTGTAAGTATTCTTTCTCTATTCTTTAGTATAGTTTAAATATAACATAATATGATTATAATACAAAATAATATAACATTATATTATATTATATTAATTATATTGTATTATATTATGCTATATTATATTATATTATATTATATATATTATATTATATTATATATTAATTATAATTATTATATTATATTATATTATATTATATTATATTATATTATATATATGGAATTTATATTCATTTATATATTCATTTATTGATGACCTTTATGGAATCTGCATAAACGTCATCAATCAGATCTCAACAGAAGAGTCTTTTTCTCCCTATTTGGTTTTTTGTTTGTTTGATTCATTGTTTTTCTTTTGTTTATTTTGGGGTTTTTTGTTGGGTTTTTCATTTTGTTGTTGTGTTTTTTGATGGTGGTGATTTCTTGCTGTTGAGGTGTTTTTGGTTGCTGGTTGAGGTATTCGTCGGTTGGTTGGTCTTGTCTTGTTTGGGTTTTGGGTGTTGGGTTTTGGGGGGTTTTGTTTATTTGGTTTTTTTAGTTTATTTGATTTATTTAGTTTTTGGTTGTTTGTGAGGGTTTTGTTGGGTTTGGGTTTTTGTTTATTTTTTGTTGGCATTTTCCATTTGTTTTGTTTGTATTTTCTTTTAATGTTTTTGGTTTTGGGGTTTTTGGGGTCTTTTGGTTGATTTGTTTTTGTGGATCCTTTTTGGGTTTTTTTAAAACACTTACAGAAACTTCTGTTCTCCCCAGGGCACAGGACTGCTCAATTTTATGAACGTTCCTTTTCTTCTTCAGTCCTATACCTGATTTACCAAGCAAGTTAAAACTGACAGCAAATTGAGTAACTTGGTAAATACTAAGCAACAGGAGTTGCTATTTGTTCCCAAAGAACAATAAAGAGGAAAGATGTTAATGGTGTATCCATGTTATCCATTAAAACTGAATAGTAAACTTAAGGAAAAAGAAAGGTTTTTTCTGTCCATATTCCTTATTCTTCAGGTTCAAAAGTCCTCTGGCCTTTCTCAGACACCTTGAAGCCTTTAAAGAATATTTCCGATCAATTTTTTTGCTCTCCACCACATAGTGGCGGAGGGGATGCTGTTTTTTCCCTAAAAAAAAAATCTGAATTATTCATCAAAAAAAATCTTACTGATCAAAATCTTGAAAATCAGTTAGAATTTCTTGCTTCTGCAATAAAATTACACTTGGAAGTTGCCACAGCCTTATACTTTGTTTTCACGGGTTGTTTTTTTCTCTTTTTCTTTCCAGCAAGAGCAAACATCATCACCACAGTGCCACTTGTACCTGGTGCTATGATAACTCAAGGATTCATCTGGACCCACAGCACGCCCATGTTTAAGAACACCTTCTAAACTGTGTTGAAAAGGCTCAATAGTACTGAAAATTTACAATTTCTCATCCAGTTTTATATTGAATTACAGCCATTGCTAATATTTGGGTTTGAATAATATCTGCAATATCCAGTTGCCTACATGACAGTGGTTCTGCTGAGTGTCTGCAGACCAGATCAACACCTTTTCCTGCTTAATGCCTTTTTCATCAGCAATTTATTTTGTAAATGTAGTCTTTCATATTGTAAATATTTCCTATTTGCCCACTGATCAAATAATTGTAGTATCACAAAAGCATTTAAGTTGGAAAAGACTTCCAAGATGATTGAGGCCAATCTGTGACTTAACCCCACCTTGTCACCTCCCTGGCCACACTATTTTTGATACAAATCCTGCTTCTGTTTTATATACCATCCTTTTTCCATCATCTCACCCACTCTTTCTCAATAATGAGAATAAATTTTGCAGTCAGTGGGATTCCTGAACATTGAGATATAAAACATCTTAAAACAAAAAGTAAACACATAAAATTAGTGTGGTAACTCCTATAATGGGTTTAAAGCAGATTTCGGTTAAGTTTTCCAGTTCTTGTGTCTACATTTCAACAAAGGCCTGAAAATATCAGAGAAAGCGAAAATCAACAGAAATGTTACCAGAACAAGAAACAGCAGAAATGATCAGAAGTAAGGGTTAGAGTGTTCTGTTACATGGCTAATGAAAACATAAATAGAAAAGCACCTGAGCACTATTTATATATAGAAAATAAATCCAGTGCTCTGAAAAGCTGTTCTTGTTTGCTGCTTGTTTAATTGTTGATGCTCACCTCAAAACATGAAGTGACATTTCTAGATGAAGTTGTAACTGCAGATTGTGCCACAGTGGCACTCAGGTAAAGGAACAGGGGAAATAAAAAAAAAAAAAAAACAGCAAAACCCCCTGAAATACTCATAATCTAAACAATGCCATTTCCCAGCTACTTCTAGAGCAGAGCTTCTCTCGCCTTATCAAAATCCCTTCTCTAAATCCCCTGTTCTTCCTGGATTTATCCTATTTGTAAGCTTCCTGGGCAAAGGCAGGCTTGGGGATGGCTCTCTGTGCTGCAGGCAGCAATTTTTGGGTGTGATGGCACGCTGTGATTTACAGAGGTCATCCTGCATCTCCTGATCATGGCTTGCTCTGCTCCTGATGTTGATGAATCCTCACAGACGGCCACAAATGTAACTGTACTCAGCTTATAAACCAGTGAATAATGGGCCTTGAACACCTGTTAGAAATGTTAAAGGACACACAGACTGTTTTTTACATTTCTTATTTGTTCTAGTCTCTGTGAATGCACATCACTTGTGTCCTCAGCTTCTCTGCCAAAGGATTTGGTAACCTTGCTCTGATCTGAGAGGAAATTTTCTCTGCCCCCAAACAGTGGAAATCTGTGGTCCTGCAGCTGATATAGATCCTATTAAACTGAGAAAAAAACCTCAATTTTACTGAAGTTTCTCTCAAGCTGTGCAATCACTTCCCTCTCCCTGACTTGTGATGCTGTGCCACTGTCATATCACTCTGGAAAAATCCCTTTGCCAGGATTTCTTCTCCTGGGAGGCTGAGAAGCCTCAGAAAGAGAGAAAAAATAATATTATCTCATTTGCTTCTCCTGTGTTTGCTGCTTTAGAATGTAGTTTCAAAATTTTTTATCCAACATGTGAATTGCTTTTACTTAATAACCAATCACAGTCCAACTTTGTCAAAACTCTAGAAACATCCACGAGTTTTTAAATTAGTATCTTGTTAAACCTTCTGTAAGTACCCTGTCTCTAATTGTTAGTGTAGTTTCAATATAACATAATATAATGTAATATAGCATAATATACAATATAATGTAGTGTAATGTAATATAACATAATATATAATATAATACAATATGGTATAGTATAATATAATATAGTATAGTAGAGTATAATATAGTATAGTATAATATAATATAGTATAGTATAATATAATATAGTATAGTATGGTATAATAAATATCATATCATATCATATCATATTTACATATTTAATATAATATAATACCACAAAATAATAAATCAGCCTTCTAAAAAAATAGAGTTGAATTCATCATTTCCTTCCTGCCACAAAAAAAAAAAAAAAAAAAAAAAAAAAAACCAACAAAAAACAAAAAATGCCACAAGACAGGGTTTTGCCACCGTGATTTGGGTACCACACACTGGCTAACGATGGGAAGAAAAATTTTTTTTCTATGTTTATGTTGCTAAATTGTCTCTCTCCTAGCCAGATATGGTTGTGAAGGCTGTAAAAATGCAAATAAACTAGATTTATAGTGTCACCCACAAGTCCTGTCTCCTCCTCTACTCAACCTGTGGAGTTCTCAGGCTCCAAGCAGAACTGTCACACCAAGCCAAGTGCTTTCACCACAGGAAATCTAGATTTTAAGGCTGCCAAGTCAAAGCAGAAGAGTGCAGCTACTATGGGCCATTTTTGAATGAACACAGTTCATGAGAAATGTAGATGCAACACTACCTGTTACAGAGTATGAAACTAACTTCAGTGGCAAATGAAATTATATTAAAAAAGACATTTAATTCAAAGCTGATTAGCCAGATTATGGTATTTTTAATATGTATTTTTTCTAAACAAGGGTCATGTATTTCTCCTAAAGTATTGCCACCAGTTTGATTTCAGCCAGACCAGACAACACCTGTGTAATTTAATTTTTCCTGTATTTCACTGTAAGATGCATGACAGAAATGCTTGACACATCCCAGTTCTAATCAGCATCAAGATTGACAGTCTGCTAGTTTAATATTTACATTCCTTAGTTTAGTAAATATTTTTTTCCTGGTCTTTGGGCATTCACTTATTTTTCATTGCAATGCTTGAACCACAATTAATCTATTTTATTTTGAGTTACTGATTCTTTTAAACTGCTCAGGTTTCCTCCCACCTGAGAGGGCAAGTGATGAAGGCACTGGGGTTTCAGAAGCATCCACCACCATATTCAGACTGATATAATTATTTATTTTGTTCATGCTACATTGGTCAGGATCTGTTGTTCTAATATGAATAAAAAAAACTGATCCCGAAGTCGCCACCACTGAGGACAAAGTTAATCCACTGCTCACTTTTGTTGCTGACTTAGGCTAATGTATTGTTCAGCTACAAGCTAATGACTACTGCAGATGTTTCTTATTTCATGCCAGGAAAAGCAGAAGCTGAAATTAAATATTTTCTTTTTATGACTGTCATCGTTCCCCTTATAAATTACAGCCCATTCAGTCATATTTTTGAATAAATCAAATGACACTGACAGCGCAGTTTTCCTATCTGCAAAAATTAATCTTAAAGGACCAAATTCTGGCCTCATTAGGCTGTTCATAATGAATAATATAGCTGATGATTAAAAAGTTGACCTGCCTGAGAAGGAGAGGAAAGTAATAGGAATTTTTAATCAAGACATGCTTCTCTCTCTCAATTGCAGCAAGATTACATTTGTACTTGAATATGTTGGCATACATCTGTCTTCATGTTATTTCACACCCTTACAGCCCTCATCTTATTTAACACATGGAGAAAAATCAAGACAGCTTCAAAAAGTGATTTTTGTTTGATTTACTGTCAATTCAAATTGGGTTTGACAGAACTGGATACTTGATATGAACTGGATTCTTTATATTTCTAGATAATGGTAATATAATACACTGAGATTTAGCCCTTAAAAATATTTTTCTTACTGGGTTGTCAGGGTTTTAAGTCTTTATCCACAACCAGGGTTCTGTTGCCAGCCTTGATGTCATCACTGCCCGTGCAAATGCAGATCTTGTGCTAACACAGGGCTGTAAAAACTTCTCAGAACTTTTTCTCAGGTGTATCTAAGTAGTTAAGAATCTTTAATAATCTTTAATAATGATGAAAACTCCTCCTTGTCACAGTAGGAATATTTTCAGTTTGTACTGTGCCAACAGGAGAAAGCTGGTTAATGTAGGAGAAAAACACACCTGCCGCAAGAGCATGGTTTTTGTGTGCAGAACTAATCTCAAAACATGGTTTGGAAAATCTGAACATGTTGTGGCAGTGTTTTATGGTGTCTTTTAATCACTATTAATGCTTGGACAAGTATATTCTGCTGAGTCCCACAATGCTCACCCTAGGTTCTCACTGAGAATATCGTTTTCATCTTTGTTAAATGCAAGTTGTTGGAACTGAGCTTTTCACCCTTTCTAAAGCTCTAGTCACTGCAAGTGCTGAATAAATTAGGAAACAAGAAATGTTTTTAATGACAATATGGACAACATAATGATATGTTGGAGAAGAAATGGACATAAAACATCTCAGTTCATCAGCATATTTCTAATCACATGCTACCCTTTCTTGAGGTACATCATTTCTTGTCACCTCCCCATTGATGGCTTTTGCAACAACATACCTGACAGTCTGGGGACTGACATACTGTTTTTTCTTCTTGCTTTTTTATTTTTGATGTTGTTTGTTTTGCTGTTGTTGGTTTGATTTTATAATGGATATTGAATGTTCATTCATAACTAATTCATTTGACTTTAAATTTGCATTTGAAGCTGAAGCTGCTTCCAGTCTATGTTGGAAATGAGACAAAGGCATCACCAACAAATGAGAATTTTTTTTCTGCCCCGTTTCTGTCTGCATTGTGAAACACATCAGACTACATGAAAACTCCTAAGTATGTTTAGAAGGATAAATAACTTTTCCTTCCTCTTCCTTCCAAGGCAGTTGCCACAGCAGCAGTTGTTCTTTCCTTTCCAGTTTTCCCTACACCTGCATTTAGAGGGACCAGTGGAGCAAACAGACGCAGCAGAAGCCAAATAATTATTGCTGTTCAAAGCCATGAGGAGCTACAAAAAATACTGGCTGGGATTTAGAGAAAAGACTCTGGAATTTACAGATATCTATCTTGGACGTCCCCTCTGAAACTCTGAATCCACATGCACATCACTCCCAACCTGTCTTCTAGAGTGTGGGATCCTATGCAGGATAAATATCTGCAAGCCCTGGAACTCCTTTCTGTGATCTTTTTTGCTGGATAAAGGCAGCAAAAAAATTGCTTTACCCAGAGGACACACCTTTCTGCAATAACCTATGTTTGTGTGGATACCAAGGGAAAGGGCCAGGAAGAATTGTCTGTGAATGGAAATGCAATATGTGAAGCATCTCCATGAGGATTTGGAGTCTGAGCTTTTGTATCCTGCTGTCAATGCAGAAGATGGCAAAACTAAATATTCCAGGATATTTTGCCCATTTCTGTTAGTCTGTTAGGAGGTGATTGCAGGGCGTCATTAAGGCTTGGGAGAATTTGGATCGTTCAGCCTGGAGAGGAGGATTTGGGGTGACCTCAGTGTGGGCTTGCAGGGCCTGGAGGAGCCAATGAGAAAGATGGAGAGAGACAACTGACAAGGGCTGGAGGGACAGGGCACAGGGAATGGCTTCAAACCGACAGAGAGGAGGTTTGGACCAGATATTGGGAGGAGTTTCTCCCCTGTGGGGGTGGGCAGGCCCTGGCACAGGGTGCCCAGAGCATCCCTGGCAGTGCCCAAGGCCAGGCTGGACACTGGGACAGTGCGAGGTGTCCCTACCATGGCACTGGATGGGATTTCCCTCCAAACCCAAATTATTCTGTGATGCTATGCTCAGAGTACTGTGGATATTGACAGGCAAACAAAGCAGATTTTATATGCATGTCTCGTACCCATCCATCTGAAAAAAAAAAATAAAAATTAAAACCTTGCATGCATTCATGAAGATTGGAATTAGATATCTGTCAAAAGCATAGATCAGAAGAGTGGAACTACATATATTTGCACCAATTACGCATGAAGTGACACATAAATTGAACAGAATCATAAATATCAAGGAAGCTGAAGTGTGATTTTGCCAAATCGTGATGGTCTTGAATTCTACCTCACTCTTTTCCTAATTTCAGGGACAAAAAATTTAGGTCATGTCCAAGTAAACCTTTTCAATTTTCCAGACTTGATAGTTCCCTGATTTAGAGTGTTGCCATTCCAGTGCATGTTTCAAAGTGAAGATGGTATTGATAACTTGAGAGTTTGTGCCGCAAATTAGCATTCTAATATTACAGACATAGCCACGGGGGAGCAGCTGAAACATTAATTTCAATCTCATTGATTAATTTCTTCTAACATAGGAAATAATATATCGACTCTACAATGTCAGTTTCTCAAGCCGGTGTTCAGCTCAAGTAATGCACGTGAAATACTAGCTCTGCAACCATAATTCAGCACAAAACCTCATGCCTTAATAATTCTGGTCATTAATATAACATAAATATAAATTAATTATTATTAATCATTAATTTATAGCATCATCAAGTAGGAGAAAGCTGTACACCTGTGATACAACCTGAAAAAAACCCTCTCAAAATCAGTATCTATAATTTGAATTATTCATATGCTTCAAACAGTCAGGATTTCACTCAAGTCCTCATTATCCTCATCACCCATGAATGCACAAAAAGATGAGCACGTGCCATGCAGTGCCTTTTCACCCCAAAAGAGCCATCCCAGATAATTTACTGGGTAAATGAAGGAGGAAAAGTGGGGGTATTTCAGCCTTGTCATTAACACCTGACAAGAACAGGTACAGCGCAGGCACATCTGGCTAAACAGCAATAAATCCAGACAGAAACTAAAATCCTGAAATGGGGTAGTAAAAGTGAACATCCCTCTGGCATGTTTCTTCCTGTGATTTTGACTGATAATTTTCATAGCTACCTATTTTTTATTATATTTTATTATATTATCTCATATATAATTCCCCTGTTTTTTTGATTCCTTGCAACAAAATATGAACTAATTCTATAGCCTAATAGGAAAAAAATTCAGCCATAGACTTTTATGGAGTTCCTGTAATTACACTTATACTTGGGGGAAAAAAAATAAAGAAAAAGGAAACAACAACAAACCATTCAAGAACTAAATAACTTAGTTATTCCCCTTAAGAAAATGTGATTTTTGGAGTAAATTAATCCCTTGCTGAAAAAAGTTAAAAGGCCTCATCTGATCCATATCAGCATAATTCTTCTATATTCATCTAAAGTAGAAGGTTTTAGAAGAGCAGTAGTGGGCTACAGTGCTCAATATCCTCAATACACTAAAGAATAAGGTTTATTTGCTCAAGACAATACTACTTTTAACTATTCCAGTTTAAAATCTTCAAGAAGTTCATTTATTATTCTGGAACTGAAAAAAAACCCCAAAAAAGTAAGACATCAGATATATCATTCCACAGTCTTTTAAATGCTTAAGGGAATTTTGCATCTGGATGATGAACACCAAAGACACTTAAGCAAGTGACTTAACAGAAATATTAAATTAAAAAAAAAAGGAATAAGCACAGAAAGGAATCAGATCAGAGAATTATGCAGTGCAAAGAAATGTCTGAGCTACTAAATAGCAGCTTTACCCAGTTAGAAACATTAAATTTGTTAGGAGAAACATTTGGGTACTCTTGTTCTTCTGCTTCTAAAAAGAAGTTTTTTTATTATGGAGAAAAACAAAAGCTGAACTATTGTATCTATATTTTTTAGTAGCAAAGATGTATTTCCTTAATTCATTACTTAAAAACAAGTAAACATTCATGGAGAGAAAAAAGAAAAAGTGGTGCCAAAATATGATGTACATTGCTCCGCTTAATGAGCCATTTATATAACTAGTTTTGGAAAAAACATTCTGGTAAAAAACTTAAAGAGGGAAAGGAAAAAACAACAATAATGCCCATCTGTCTCTGGATCCAATATTCAGCTTTTAATTTGTGTTTCTTTTACTCTGGAACCAAATTCCATTTAGAGCTTGCATTAAGTTCAACACCACCAGGTTTTTCCATCTGATCATTTTTTCCTAAGAAGTATAAAATCTTCTAATCTGAATCTCCTAGGATGCCAGAATTAACATCTCATTAAAGACCAATTTGCTTTTTCAGCTAAAGAATCAGCTTCCTTCTGGCATTTTTATTTTTACTAAGTTGCTTCCATACTGTTGAGTCACATCCTTCTACATAAAAATCCAGGAGAAAACTATATTATATAAAATGGGAAAACAAACAGAGGCAGCGCTTCAAGAACATTTCTTGAGTCAAAATGTTATCAGAAATTATGTTGTCTGGTCTCTTAAAAACCCCCAAAACTGTTTACTTTGCATTAGCCAAGAAGCAAAAGGAACAGGAAAATAAAGCTACTACCATTGCTGGCAAAACCAAATAGTAAATTAATCCTAATTATTAATAATAATTAATCCTAATCATGATGATACTTAGTGATCCCTAATCCATAAGAATTAATAATTCCTAATGAGTGGAGTATTTCAAAAGTACAAAAAATCCTGCAATAATTAATTTTCAGGAACTGGACAGTAACCTGAAGACCTCTACTATTTGTCAGTGATAACGGCATATATTAAAAAAATTATCTGGTAAGGAAAGCTCTCTTAAAGGCAGTAACAATTGCTTAGGAACAATACTAGATATTGATAGATATTGTTTCCATGTTTTAATAAAGATAGCAATAATAATATTAAAATATAATTATAATAAAAATAAAAATAACAATAAAAGTGGCAATAACAATAACAATAACAACAAAAGTAGCAATAACAATAATAAAAATAAAATAATAATAATAGTAATAGTAGTAATAATAATAGCAATAATAGTAAATTTTAAAGTGGTGAGAGAACCATTTTAAACATCAGGACAGGGACACCAAAGAACAAAGTCAACATGACATGGTACATCACAAGAAGCAGCCCAACAGCTGTGTCAGCACTTCTCTGGACCACTCCAGAGGCACTCATGAATGTGAAAATGTGCAGGATATTGTGTACCAGAATATTTATTTCATTAGATCTTGGTGTGTCATGTGCTCTGCTGTTTCAACCCGGTGCAGCTGCTGCCCACCAAAGTTGAATTATCTGAACACTTCTCTTTCCAGACAATGCTAAGAGCACCTATCCAAAGAGCAATTTTTCCCTGTCTGTCAGCATGAGCTCTCCAGGTTTTTATGTGCAGCCTATTTCACTGGCAGATCTGACAAAACATAACTGGTTTATTCTACCTGCTTCTTTTGAAGCTGGTTTAAAAAATATATAAGGCCATAGACGCAACATATTTCTGGGGAAAACGCTGGTTTTTTCCTTTCTTTTCTTTTTTTTTTTTTTTTCTTCTGGTTTTGTTTTTTTTTTTTCCCTTCTCTTCTTCACCCAGTAAAACAGGGCAAAACGTCATGGAAATGGCTCTGGCTCTGCAGAGATTCCTCCCTTCCAGTACAAACAACCCAGGCAGGTGCAAATCTTGTTTCTGCAGCGCCCTGCCTTTAGCAGGCTCTGTGCACTTGTAATTTCCAATTAAATAACACCTGGATGGAAAGCCCACGCCTCACAGTTGTCACAGTCCTCCATGACCTGTATGCATGCTTTTCTGAGTATTTTTACATTAAAATCTTGGCATCAGTGTTGCAGCTTTTAACCAAAATCTGATGCACCGCTGGGTCCTTCATCCCTCCAACCGAACCAGGGCTTGGGGATGTGTTTTGGAAAATAAACCCATGCTCACAAACTTTGTTTATCTTTGCAAGGTCTCATCCTGAGCAGTAGGCCTACCAACAAGGGGCTGGATGTTTTCCATTTGCCCTTTTAATTAGATGCATAAAATACATAAAATCTCCTTCAGGGTGGACAACTGCTTACCCTCTAGTGTGTGACCTTGCCAGTTTGCACCCTCCAAATAAAAAAAAAATTGCAGGCAGAAAAATAGGAAAATGAATTCCAGCATGGGGTTTATTCAACAGAGCATTTCTCATTCAGGTTTTAAAATTTTCACTACCCACAACCACTGTGCATGGTCACATTGACCAGTGGTACCATGTAGGCTTTTTAAGGTCTGTCATGTATTACAAAATACTTTATAAAAGAAATATTCTGGTGAAACCCAACAGAATATTAAGCCCCTTTTTTACAAGTGCCAGCAGCATTCTGGGATGTGTTTGGAAGAGCACTGGCAGCAGGTGAGTGTGGGTGATCCTTCTCTTTGCTTAGCAAAGGGACACATCTGCAGTGGCGTGTCCAGCTCTGGGTCTCCACAGCACAAGAGGCACAAGGACATTGAGGAGCAGAGGGACACAGAGATGGGGAAGGAATTAACTGCAGGATCCTTCACCCAAAGAGACACCAAAAGGGGCAAATTAGAGGTGAGGAAGTCATCACCCCACTCTGCTCAGCTTTTGTTGGGTCCCTCCTGCAGCCCCGTGCCCAGCTGTGGTCCCTGCTGTGCCCCACAGAGCCGGCCAGGCTGAGAGGCCGCAGGGAAGGGCCACAAAGAGGATCCAAGGGCTGGGAAATCTGACTGGGGGGGAAGGTGGGCTGAGAGACCTGGGCTTGCTCAGCCCTGACGAGAGGAGGATGAGGCTGACAGACCTGGGCTTGCTCAGCCCTGAGGAGAGGAGGATGAGGCTGAGAGACCTGGGCTTGCTCAGCCCTGAGGAGAGGAGGATGAGGCTGACAGACCTGGGCTTGCTCAGCCCTGAGGAGAGGAGGATGAGGCTGACAGACCTGGGCTTGCTCAGCCCTGAGGAGAGGAGGATGAGGCTGAGAGACCTGGGCTTGCTCAGCCCTGAGGAGAGGAGGATGAGGCTGAGAGACCTGGGCTTGCTCAGCCCTGAGGAGAGGAGGATGAGGCTGAGAGACCTGGGCTTGCTCAGCCCTGAGGAGAGGAGGATGAGGCTGACAGACCTGGGCTTGCTCAGCCCTGAGGAGAGGAGGATGAGGCTGACAGACCTGGGCTTGCTCAGCCCTGAGGAGAGGAGGATGAGGGGACCCCTCACCCCGTGCTCCCCTGGTTCAAGGGTGGCCGCAGAGTGTGACCGTGTTCACAGGGGTGCAAGGGTGAGGGAAGAGATGAGGATCTGACTCCATGTGTTAGAGGGCTTGATTTATTATTTTATGATATATATTATATTAAAATGATACTAAAAGAATAGAAGAAAGGATTTCATCAGAAGGCTGGCTAAGAATAGAATAGGAAAGAATGAATAACAAAGGTTTGTGGCTTGGGGTCTCTGTCCGAGCCAGCTGACTGTGATTGGCCATTAATTAGAAACAACCACATAAACCCAATCCCAGATGCACCTGTTGCATTCCACAGCAGCAGATAACCATTGTTTACATTTTGTTCCTGAGGCCTCTCAGCTGCTCAGGAGGAACAGTCCTAAGGAAAGGATTTTTCATAGAAGATGTCTGTGACCACAGAGCAGGTGGAGGCTCCCTTTGTGCGTGGAGCCATGGAGAGGACCAGGGCTGGGGGCTCCCAGGGGCTCTGACTGGGCACAAGAGGAATCACTTTCCCCATAGCCATCAACCACTGGAATCATCTCCCCAGGCAAGGGATGGATTCCCCAGCATTAAACGTTTTTAGGATTCAGCTGGGCAGGGCTCTGGCCCATCCTGCCTGGACCATGATTTTGCCAAGAAAGCTTCACCCAAGTGATCCTTGAGGTCCCTCCCAACCTGGGATTCCACGACTCTGTCAACTCCCAATTTTGCACACTCTTCACAAATTGTGACTCAAAACCTTATTTTCACAACGGATTTATTGGCAATCAGCATCAAAGGCAATTTTTTGGGCAGAAATATTGTAAATTATGACTTACAACATTTTCTGCCCTGCAATCAGTGCCATTTATCAAGCTATTCTGCTTGCATGAATTCAGACCATTCAATTTAGATTTTTGTGCATTACGCGCTCTTCAGGCTACCCAAAAACTAAACATTAGGACCTAATTTGTCAAATTATTTTTATTAATATGTATTGATTGCTTTTACCAGGGCTCCATAACCTATGAGAACATCTTGATTATGTGATAATTTCTGTTTAAAAAATGTGTTTTGCAGTTAATTCCACATAAAACACTGCTGTGCTGTGTAATAGAAATGTGAAGCCCTAGGGTTTAGGCTTCAGAATAGAGTGCTGAGAAATGCCTCAACATGCTGAAGACCTGCAAGGAAGAATTTGTTTTCAATCTCTTCCCTCCTCCTCTCTCTTGCTCTTTTCCCAGAAGAAACCACCCTTTAACCATGGAACCTGATTATTCTTACTGAATTCTAATAAACACAGGCCCACCTCATCTCTGATGTGAATCTCCTGTTACCAACAGAGCCATTGAAATGGTTTTTGGGAATATCAGCAAAAGGAGAACAATGGACTTTGCAATTTTTTTCAAATAATGAAATTTTTTAAAATAAGGAATCAGTAACAAGAGAAAAGAACAACAGCGCACTGAAGAAGAATTCACAGTCATGTAGTAAAGTCTTCCTCTTGACAATAAGAAACGTGGTGAATAAGTCGCTTTACAAAAATTTGGCTAATATAGGAATAAATATAGCCAGTTTGGGTGGCACTACACCCAAATCAGTGACAATAGGTGGTGAAATCTGGAGTCCACACTCTATTTCCCAATATCCTGGCCCATCTGCAAAGGACTGTGTTGCACTAAGGAGAGGAGTGCCAGCAGGCCAAGAGATGTGATTATTTCCCTAAAATCAAATAGTCAAGCCTGGAGAAGAAAATACAAATAAAGACACCAGAGCCAGGGACTTCTCAGTGGTACCCAGTGACAGCACAATGAGAAAAAATTAAATTTCACAAAATTGCACTTAAATATATTTGGGCTTTTGGGGTTTTTCCATTTGTTTCCTTGCCTTTTTTTGGCCTGTGAAGGTGATCAAACACTGGCACAGATTGCCATGAAAAGCTGTAAAGTCTCCATCTCTGCAAATATTCAAAACTCAGCTGGAAATGACCCTGAGAAACCTGCACCATTAATCGTCCATTAAGAGGTGGGTTAGGCTACAGACCTCCACAAGTGCCTCACATCTTCAACTATTCTGATTTTGGGAGGGCCAGTGCTGTAATTTGCATTACTCCAGGCTACTTTATTTACACCTGAGATGAATACTTTCATGTCAATTGCATACTGGATGCACATGGCAGTAAGTAATTGGAATTCTTTGGTAAGAGTGGATTCATTTCACTATTTCTACCTTGGAAAATCCATTAGTACACATGTTCAACACGTGGGGCAAGCAACCCTCCTTAAAGAAAGGACAAAACACACATTGTAAGGCTACAAAAGCATCTTTGAAATCATTCAGTCATTTCTAATCATGGCATTGAAAAGCATCTGCAAGACTGGCAGGAAGTGAGTGACAGGACTTTCATCTGCACTAATTTTTTTTCAGAAGCCCTTGTCCTGTCAGTGCAGGGGTCAGGAAAGCAAAAGTGGAGACTTAGGTTGTGCAAATAAAGCCACAAAGCAAACAGATCAGAGCACAGATCCGGGCCTAATCCATCTTACTGAATTTTTATTTAACAGCATGAAAAGGGAAGAACTGCTTTGATTCCTGCGTTTCTGGCTGGGAGACAGCAGCTGTCAAAGAAATAGTTTACTTTGGATACTGAGAAGACTGAAGTGATTATGGAAAACTGCAATGTGCCAAGCCAGGAACCCCGCAATCACTTCTTAATCACTTGGAGGAATAAAGATGCCATGGGAGACTGGCACGTCTGGCTCACCTTTCAACTCTTCTCCCTTCTCTCAGCCTCCGTGCTGCACTGAAACCCAGCTCCCCTTGATCATTAACCATAACATCATTAACTTGCCTTTCCACCCTTCCAAAATGCACGCAGGCTTTTTTTTTTTCACCATGTTTTTCAATAATGAGATCCTCTCAGTGAGAGCTGACATAAAAGGTACAGACACTTTCCAAAAGGATGCTGGCAGCCCATTTGACATCTGTTATTTTTTTTTCACTTAAATAAACTAAACATGTTCACCAGTTTATCCTCTCAGACAGTTATTGAATTTCAGACTTGGAAGATCAAAACCGAGTAGTTTTAAGATGCTCAGATTTCAAATGTGAACATGGTCAACCCATGGAACACACTCTCCTTGCCTTATGGCATAATAAAGTGAAAAAACTCTTTTTCTGGCAATTAAGGTTGTGTTTCTCCCCCTGTTTTCCCTTATGCACACACTAAACAGAACAGGAGCAGTTTTTATTTCAAAGAAAACTCCCCCAGTGCCATTTTATAGAACCCCTCGTGTGCTGTCCATGGCTAATCAGTCACCCAGGTTGACAGGCAGCACATTAAGAGTTTTCCTGAACGGAATTAATTAATTGCTCCTATTAATTGTCTGTAACAGTTGATGTTTATTGCATTTTGATATTTTACATGATTCCTGAGAATGACTTGTGAGTTATTTAAAAGATGTAAAATCTGCCAACTACTCTGTAATGCATTTCAATGCCAATATCAATTACTCGAAAAATATTTTGTTTCAATTTAAGTTAAAATTAGTTTCCATATATGTAGACAGGAGTCTGCTGAAGAGTTAACTTGGACCATAGTGTTCTTATTATCTTTGGAAAACATCCTGCTATTTGGAATGTTTGATATAATCACCTTTTATCTGTTTAGCCAAATCCTTTTTCACCTCGCTGGAGGATGTGCTGTGCTGAAAACAACCAAAACACACATTTTTCCTGCCTCTCTCTATCTTGTCCTCTGCCAGTTTATCAGATATTTAAAATCTGTTAGAGCACTGAAAAACCTGCACAAATAGGGTGATATTACAGATCTACCACCTCATCTCAAACCTTCTTGCACAACCAAGTTTAAATACACATAGGAAATAAAGTGAGATTGCCATTAACAAAAGAGTAGGGTCAGAATGGGAATAGCAATTAAAAATATGCAAATTACTCTCACAAGAATTTTTTATAAATTTTGGTTTAGACAGACTCACAGCTACAGGGTCAGTAAAAAAAGAAGTATGGCAGAAAAGTTATATTTTTCCATGGGTAAATTTATAAAAGCACATAATTAGTTAAACTTATTAGCTTGAAATTGGTATTACTATGAATAACAGGTTACTTTAAATTTTATGTCTATTAAGGTAATAAAGGAAGTTGCATTCTGGAGAATCCATGAAGCTCCCAAACTGTCTGGAGTATTTGTTGGACTATTTAGGGAAGACTTCTACCTAAATGTTTGATCTTCCTGGGTACTTTTTTTTTTCCCCTCTGCATAGTTCATGGCTTGCTGTCTGAATGGGACTGCCTTTTATTTACCCACATTAATGCATGATTAAGTAAAATCCCTGTTGTCTTTTACTGTGAAAATCCTCCTGTTCAAGGTATGTCCCTTGAAAAATTTATGACTTCCCAGCAGGTGCCCGAGTTCAGCAGTGCATCCTGTCATTGCACAAAGTCTCTAATGAGGGGGATGCAGACAACACCAAGCTGCTTGTGAATTTTTTTTTTTTTAAAATTTTCTGTGCAGCCCTTTTGAGGGAGACAGTGGCACACGCCCTTCTCTCTTTTTTTTTGCCTTTTTTTTTTAATTTGCTTTGTTTTGTTTTTGTGGGGGTTTTTTGTTTGTTTTGTTTTGGTTTGGTTTGGTTTGGTTTTGGTTTTGTTTTTTTATTGCTGTTGTTGGGGTTTTTTTGAGTATTTGGGGTTTTTTTCCTCACCCTCCTCTTTTCTTCCTACACGGTACCCCCCTGACATCCTAAACACTAATTTTTAATTTAGTGTTTTCAACTGCACAGAAAATTGTCAAGAAGGCTTTTTTGAGATACGAGGGATTAGGAGATTAGCTTTTGGGCAAAACCTCATTAAAAAGCCAAAAAGAGGCAACCTTTGCTGGCATTCCCTCTTAATTCATACATCTAATAAACACTCTTAGTAAAAGTGATCACTCAGGGTCTTGCACTCCTGGGCTCCTCTAGACACATCTTACAACATCATTTTACTTTAAGCATTTCAGTATTTGAATTAATTGAGCTGACTGACTAACAGCTTACACTAATCACCATTGTTTTCATAGAAAAAAAATCAAATAATTTTCTTGAAATGCCTTTTTTTTCCAGTGGCTTATATGTACAGGGTTACAAAAAGCAGAATGATCTTTTACTAAAAAAATAAAAGTTTATTTTAAAATCTATTTTTAAAGGTTTTAACAAGGCTAGACTGAATCCGTACATGTAGCAAACAAGAAAAAGCCGAACTGAATTAACATTCTGGATTTTAGTTACTGTAGGAATATGAAATAGATTCTTTATTTAACAAGTGCTGTCTTTATTTAACAAGCAGATATTCCCCGTGGATTGCAAACTAGAAATGTAGCATCCTGCTTCTGTAAGTGCTGTGATTGCCACACATTGTCAAGTTATTTACTTATGCTTTAGTCTGTTTACCAAACCGAGTTATTGGTGAAGTGCTTGAAGATTTTAGTTAAGTATATGTGTAGTTTTTAAAGCCCTATTAATGCTCATCTGCTAATTACAGTGACAATTATCACAATATGATTTTTTTCCTCCAGATTCAGTCATGTTTGGCATCCTCCCAGTCATATGCAATGCAATTTCCTGCCAGCAAAGTACACAATAAATCCAAAATTTTCCTGAAGTGAAGCCCTGTCTATGCTGTTTTAGGATAGCATGACATATATCTGTAGAATAAATTCAAGCACTGATAAAAATTATGGAAAAGGGATGGAAAATAAGATTTGAGGCAGTGTTTCCTGGCTTCACGTGTGGGCAACAAGCACCTCCTTGTGCAACTCAAATTTTAGGTGGTAATCAACTACAACAACATTTTAGAATCAGAAAAAAATTGCAGTTGGTGTCTGAAGTTGATCATTCTCCCACAGGAACTAGCTCCATTTCTCTGCAGAAAGTTTAACTTAAAGGGAATCAATTTAAATCCAAATTCCCTTAAAATTGCATTGTGGACACTTGGATTTCACTCTAAAAACAGCAGTAGCAACATTTTCATAAAAGGAAATTAACAAAAAAACCTCATAAAAATAACAGCCCTTTATTTCTGGACTAAGTTCTGCTCCCTTTACCCATTGGCAGAGACATTGTCCACATAACAGTGAACCTTGGTTCACTTTGTGTAATTTTTTAAAGAATATTTATTAAATGAAATAATTAATTATTTAAAATGAGACGCACACATATTTAGGACCGTTGCATTGTTGAGCCCAGCTGTGACAGTTCCATCATTTTGCTCTGTAAACATATTTTTGTGCCTTCTTTGGGATAATACAAGAGCTCAATTAACTTTCAGTGAGCTGTCTACATTTTCCTTCAGATTCTCATTTTCTCCTTAAGTTTTCTCAACACGGAGGCCTGACCTCCTGGATATTTTGGATCTACCACTCAAATTCAGGTTTACTTTGAGTCAAGTGCACATCACAAAATTTCAGTACATTTGACTTGTGCTCTATGCACTCATCTTTATTTAGAGCCTCCAAATGGATAGTTATTTTGAAATTCAAGCAAGTGACCACTATGTGTTATTCTGGGTTTCTCCTATGCTGGTCCTGTCTCTTAATTTGCATAGGAAATCAGTCTTTACTCCAGACATTGGCACAAAACTATCAGAAGTGAAGATTTGAAGGGTGCTGGTTGAAGAAGGGTACATAGAATTATCACAGAATTATCTAAAATTATCTAGAATTGGTCTTTGAAAAATGTTTGTGATATTGAAGTCCATTATGGAGTTTTTTGTGGACCACTGGGTTTTTCTGAGTAATTATATTTTCTGCAGATGCCATTTCAACTTAATTACATAGCTTTCAACTGTTACTTATTATAGAGATGGCTATGGCACAGATATAAGGTTAAAAACCCCAATAGTGATCAACCTAAAGACCCCATTGATGCCTTGGGATTTTAGTGTTTATATTTTTCATGTATTTGCTATCCTGCAGTTCTTTAGTGTGTAACTCCAAACTCCACATTCCGTGTCAGCTGCTGCTGTCCCATTCTGGGCAGGCACAACAATTCCTCTCCAGGCCTGGCAACCGAGGGCACCTCACTGCCCCAGGGCCCAGAAATGCAAACAAAAGTGAGTTGGGTGGGCAAACTTGGGGTAAATGACTTCATTACCTGAGGCTGGAATTGTTAGATTAGCCCCCAAAATGTAAATGGACCAAACTTTTAAAAATGTGAAAACCTGTGGGTCCATTTTTGGGTGTAGCCCCTGGGGCTGCCCAAATTGTTCCTGAAGGCCCTTCAATAAATAGAAATGCTTTTCATTTTTATCTATTCTGGCCTCTATTAATGTAGCCCCAACAAGGCACCACCACCACCACACAGAACACCATGGACAGGATCACTGCTTGAGCAGCCGCAGGCCCCTGGAGCCATTTCAGCAATTTAATTTAATTTTCACTTACCAACCTCCACAAGGCTGGAGCAGTTGGGATCTGTGAAACCCTGGGGACACTCGCAGGAGTAGAAGTTGTCATTGAGCCCTGACAGGCAGATGCCACCGTTCTGGCAGGGGTTGGAGTCACACACATCCGCTGTGGGCACAGGGAAAAGAAAATTTTTTGTAGAAAAGACACCAAAAATTACCCACAAGCTCTCACCACATCAGATTTTTGGGTAACTAAGTACAGAAAGAAAGGACGAACTCTTATGTCCTTTGAATGACTTTTGGCTGATTCAGTTTTGTATTTATTTAACAGCACAGCTCCAGGTAATCATCTACCCCCAGTCTTCCACCCCAAAAAATGTGGTTGTCTTAAAGTCAATCCATTTGCAAAAGACAATAGCAAATGGTGATTTATTTATTTTTTTCCAACCTGAAGACTTTCATGATATCTACAGATTTCATTCTGTCACCACTGGGATAAATGGAAGCAACCCTAAAGAATATCCCCTAGGCTTTGGCCAGCTTTAATTTGGTAGTTTTTCCCAGATAGTTTCTCTTATATTTACATATATTATTATCTATCTCAATCTTCATCTTTAAAGACAGGTTTGTGCTCTCTGCTTCTCAGCATAACATTTTAAATTAACAGTATTTTGTGCAGTAAATGTATCTGAAAGAAAGATCTACAGGTAGACAATTATTAGAGAACAATTACATTGTTTTCTGTGAGGTTTTTTAATTGATAATTGCCAGGTTTTTTCCATGTAATTGAAGAGATTTACAGAAATTATTTTGATTTATGTCATCAATACAATGTCAGCAATTACACCATGTTTTGGATTATTTTGTTGGCAAACAGCTCAGGATTTACACACTTTTCTTGCACATGGATTTCAGATTAATCCTTGGTGTAAGAATTTACATTTAAACATTGTTTAAGAAATGTAGGCGATGCACGAAAATGCCTTTATGAACTCTGTGCATCAGTTTCACAGAAAAACTGGAGCTGTGCAGTAGTTTGATGGGTTATTTGCAGTTTTGTGCAATTTTTTTGTCATCTTTAGGGTGCCTTCATGACACAGAGAGCTGTCATGCACTTGATATTGTTTTGTCTTAAAGACTGTCCCGCTGATGGAGAAGCAAAGCTATTTTTGAGAACAGTAAATGGTATATCCTAACTGATTTTAAATAAGCCAAGACTTCTCATTTTCTGCATTTGTTGCATTATTGGGGTAGCAAAGGATCCTTGTTTATTACTTTATGGGGATTAGGCAATTGGTTGTGAAAGAACAGCTACTATTAAATGAATTCTCTGACAACTGTATTCCCATACCTCTAATTAAATTAATAAACTAAATAGCATCTGGAGCAGGAACACTTAGTATGCAAATCCGCATGGATATTCTGATTAAAATGAGAGAGGATATTTTTGCTACATATTTCCTGATTTGGTGTCATTTTGATTTCAATAATGCCATTGGCGTAAATGGCAAAAAGACAAAAATGCTCTTTGAATTTGTGAATTCTACATTGAATGACAAGCAGAATTCACACAAAATGCTGCATTGTATTTCCCGAAACTGAAATCTCCTGAAATGACCAAAGTGTGGACAGTCAACTGCGTGGTTTTAATTTGCCTGAAAATTCGTGTTGGCTTTTTCAGCCTGAAATAAAGTGACCTGACCTGCAGTTTGGGACTAATAAAGCAGATGTTCTCCTCTATTAACAGCCATTTATTTCCATGTTCAGGAAATAACTGCACTAATTGCTCTTTTGACCCACCACCTTGGCCTGTCAGTCAGTGGTGTAATTTTTGTAATGCCATTGTACCACAGAAATCTCAGAAATAAAGTGAATAAAGAACACATCTAAAGAGAATGGGTTAAAAAAAAAAAATGAAAGCAAGCACAGGTAACTGAAAGCTCCCCCCAAAAAAACCTGCAAAAAAACCAACCAAAAAAACAAGACAAAAAAAGCCCCAAATTACCACAAATAAAGAAAATAAAACAAAAACCAACCAACCAAACATACAATTAAAAAAACCCAACAAATGACACCAAAACCAAACAAAGAGAAAGCCAAGCAAAAAACAGCTTATCCTGTCTCATTCACATAATGTTAATGAGGATTAAAGAGGAAAAGTCCTTCTGTAAATAACAATGGTTAAATAATATCATAGTACAAAATCAAATATGATGCAGTCAGAGAAATAAGAAGCTGCAGAATTCTACTTAAGAGCAGGTACTAGGCTGTGTAAATATTGAAACTTGAATTTTCAAAAGTCATGTAAAATGTTATCTCCATTATTTATAGTTTATTGTCTGTGAAATGGTGCTGAACAAAATAAATATCACTTTTGAATCAACAAAATCTTCCTCAATTTCCATTTTGTGCCTCTTGAGAGGACATTCATACTGAAATATTGAAATCTAATTTGTTATACATTCCACTGGGTTTGATGAGGAGAATTTGATTTTGAAGGCTCTGTTAGTAAGAAAAGATGATATGGGTGCATTTTGTCTTAACACAACTGATAAAGGGATTTGCTACCATTAAAATGTGACACAGCTTTTAGCACTACATTGGTTTTATAATTTCACCTGGGAGATTTTGTGAATGGAAGAGTAAAATAAACCCAAGAAAGGAAATATATAATTTACAGTAAATATTGCAGGAGTCTGCTCTGTTGCTGATGGCTTTCCATTGTGATTGGCAAGATGCTGTTTGTGTAACAGACTGTGTAATTTGACAAATTTCTGCAAATTAAACAAACACTCCAGGAGAAATTAAATTATTTGAAAAGAAAATCTAAAGACCAATTACTATTGCACTTTTATTAAGATATTCTGAAAGGATTCCAGTAAGATTCAATGTCGAATGAAAACAGTCATTCATGTTTGTCTTCCCTATGTCTGACTAACTTTGTGCTTTTCTTTACATGGCCTCTCAAGTGTAAAAGTGTCTGAAGACAGTACATAAACCTTTGGGACTTCACTTAGTACCAAAGGGTCCTAAATGCGTGGGATTTTAAAAATAATTTTAATTATTTTTCTGCTCCTATCTCATTTCTTCATAACATTTTGAAGTCAAGTTTATCCTTGAGCAAACTGTCCATCCTCTGCTTGGGAACTACGGCTGGTTAAGAATTAAAAAAACAAAACAAAAAAAAAAAAGCATGACAAAAAGAATAAAATCAAAGAGATCCATGCAAACTCAAAATTAGAATTTTAATTAAGAACCTTCCCCAATTCTCCAAATTCAGGAAAAATTATGCAGCAAAACTCAAATGAAAAGCTGATATATTTGCTCTGTAATAATACCCAGGATTGTTTCTGTAAGAAATATGAAGTTTTTTTGTACATAATGAACAACTCAACCAATGAACCTGGATCATTTTCATTAAAGGTACTCAGAGAAAAACTGTTCTGCAAGTCCATCACTCTCTTTTCCATGTGTTCACATAACTACTTTTAAGCCACATGCTTTTCAATAAAATACTGAATATACAACTATTGCCCCTTTCCACAAGCAGGTAGTGGTGGGGAGTTGAGTAGAAGTTGTACACCCACTCTTTACTGAACTTTAAACTTTTATATAACGTATTTTTGATCCCACAAAACCCCATAGAAACGAAATATTGCATGCTTCCTGAGTGAGGAGTTTAATTCCTTGCTTGACAGCAGAGGACAGCCTGAAAGAAGGAGCCCAGCCCTTGTGTGTATAAATAATGCAGCACTCTGTGATTTTAACAGTTAGCCCATCAATCCTTGTCAGGAGCAGAAATTCACAGTTTTATGAAAACAACTTTGGTGACGTGAAGGCTGAAGGAGATGGGCAGGGGGAGAAGTTCCATCCCTCAACCACCTGCACCTTCATAAAGCACTCACCCTAAAAGCAGACGGACCAGCCAGCTACCCTTATTACACACTAATTAATTTGCAGTGAAAAAAAAAAAATTAAAAACATGAAAAAGAATTATTTAATCCTACTTAAAGCTGTTCACTATTTAGTGTTACGGTTTCTGGGGCAGAAATACCTGGCAAAAGCTAAGGTATCCTGAATTAGGCCTGAGAGAAGCATTCCAGTCCCCATGCACAACATCATTAGCCTGAAATGGAGACAATTTCCCTCAACTATAACACCTAGAATGATAACTATTAGGCTTTCTGGCAGAACTGCTGCTCTGAGAGACATCTGCTTGAGACAATGATAGTATGATAAAGAAAGAAACCTGCCTTAAAAGAATCCCGTGGATTCACATTTCAAAACTGTAATGATAGAAGCGATTGAATAAAGACCATTCTGGTGTCTGGGCCACGTTTCCTTCTATAATTTAAAAATAGAGCACATTCTGTGAAACAGCAAGTGTGCATGGAAAAATTCAACCCTCTTTATTCTTTCATGTAATGGGCATTAAATATAAATATGAACACATTGAGTATACATTATATAATGAGGCAGTGAAATTCACAGCAGCTGATACTGAGGTAAATGTGCTGATGCTGTAGCTGCAAAGAGAATGGCATATGAGCTTATGATGTTAGACACACAGATTTTTAGGGAGACACGATTCTCTTTCCTGGTATTCTATACAGTGTGTGCCTTAAAACTCAACTTTTGGTTCCACCATTGATGGGAAGAGGAGGGCCATCATTTCTGTCTAAAACAGCAGCCATAATTGTGCTCAGTTTCCTATGTGGCTACAGAAATATGGCTTATTTTACAAGCTCTTTCAAAAGAAATAAAAATAATGGCCAGTTGCTTTCACGAGAATAAAACTTGTTTCAAAAGAGAAATCCCCAGGCGGCACCAAAAAATGAACAGCCCAGGAAACAGCCAGTCTAGAGAAATCTGGTATAGATATAGCAAAAATAAGCACCAGTTCTGAAGCTAAGAAGAGCACCTAAACTCCAGAAGAAGACTGAGAAAGTACTTGCCACCTGTAGCATTCTCATGTTAAAATCAGTTTTCAGAAAAAGAGCTTTAATAGTTTCCTGATTTACGGAATCATCTGCACAGTGCCCAAGTTCACACCTATTTCTCCACAGCAGAGCCATAAATCATGTTGAAGACACACCTGTGCAGAGATGCAAAGTGTGAACATAGAAACAGATGAGCTCTGCAGTTCTTTTTAAGAAATTTGTAAGCTGTTTCTTCAGATTTAATGGTGAGGCAGCTAATTTGTTTCTCCTAAGGTAAAAAAGACAGTTGGAATAATTAAATTGTCTCCCTTATTATTTGAAAAATAAGGTTTCTAGATACCAATAGCTCATCCACCTCCTTCTGCTTCTTTCCTAGGCTGATTTGCTTACTACGCAGGTAGAAAGTTCAGCTAAATTTTTAGCTAGATCACTCCTGGCAGAGTGTCTAAATGGTTTTAGAAAATGCATCAAGCAATAATGTCAACTTTAAATGTCCACTTGCTGGACAAGAAAACTAGAGGAGAATGTAAATATCAGAATAAAATTCATCATTTCATCACAGTCTCATGAAAATCACAGTGGTTACTTTTGAAAGCCTCTGTGATCAAGAGATTCCGTGCACTTAATGTGCAGCAGGTAGCTGTGGTGGAGAGCTGCAATGAGCTTGGGTAAAACCAGGTGTAAATTTTTTTTTCTAATTTTAACTTTTTCTGGTCTCTTAATCTGAAGAGATGCAGCAGCTGATTTCTCAAAACCTGGGATGGAATTACAAAAAGAAAATCAGATTATTCTAATCAGAGAATTACTGTTTGAATTCCACTCTGGGACTCGGCTGAAACATTAATCCTGGGTGAAGATGAAGAGCTGATTTAAGATTTGAATTTAATCTAATGGTGCAATACTGTGAAAGTGTGTCCCTACTTCAAGAGTTAGAATAAAGCCCTAAACTAATGTCTGCAGAGATTAATTTCTATCATAATAAATCCCCTTCTGCCTTAAAAAAGTATAATCTCTTGCGTTTCTAAAGGTCTACACTATGAGCTACTTTATTAATTTGAATGTGAAAGAGCAGCAGGTCACTGCACTTCAGCCTGCTGTGTTATAGACCTTTCAAGCATCTGATGTTTGACAATATGAAACACAAGTAGAAACAGAAAACAGCTTAAAAAGTAAACTCTTCTCTCTTCCATAGGTTACAGAGAGTTCATTTCTATGCCAACAGGCTCTGCAGGGAAAAAAAGAATATGAACTATTCCTGTCATTTCACATCTTCATTAGTAAAAAATGGATCAAAAATGATTAAAGGGGGGAACATGGTTATATAACACGGCTCTGAATATTTTTACAACTTGTGGGAAATCTTTCATGCGCAGGCTGCTGTGCAGATTTGAGGAAAGCTGCCATCAGTCCAGACAGTGTTTCATCAAAGGAAAAAAAAAAGAGAGATATTCCCCTGCCTGCTCAGCTGACAGCGCTGGCACCCCCAGCACCCAACCCCAGCCAGCAGCAGTGATGCCTCCTGCAGAACCAGGGAGAGGGAACAAAATTGCCTTTAATGAAGATACCCTGGTCCCCACCAACACAGCCTCCCACATCTCTTCTCTCTGCATGCTCAACAAAGATGGCAAAAAAAATTTACCCAGGCAGTCCCTGCACACTTTGCTTTGGTAGTGGTTGTTGCTTACCTTAACACAGTGGATTTTTAGGTTCACACAGTTTTTTGGCCACTTGCTAAAACTCAGGTGAATAAACCTGCATTTCTGTACCTGTTCGCATTTATGGGGTGAAAGAAGTTTATGAAAAGGAATAAAAAAGAACTTAAGACAGGGCAATTAGGCTAAACTCTCTCTCCAATAGTTTGTTTTGTTCTATTAAGATTTCCAGAAGATATTCCAAGAAATGCTTTATCATTTCCAGTCATAATTTCCATAATTTCCTAGTACTTTACTTTTAAAGCTGATCAGGAGATTTTTATCATTATGTTCACTTGAAATGTCTCAGTTAATAAATATTCAAATTTATTGCCCATCCCATTTTCCACAGAGGAACAATGAATGCACATTCTTTAATCATTAGCACAGTCCTTCAAAATTAACAGTTATAAGTGATTATGATCCTTTCTAGACAGGTGACATCTCCTTTCCTTCTTTTCCTTACAGACTTAAAAGTTTTCAGATGCACATATTTTTACTGGTCTTGACTGTTTTCTCTCCACTTTCAACCTTCATTTCATCAGTGAAGGAGGACAATTTAAAACAAAACCTATACACTTACTGTGGATTTATTACTTTTAAATGAAAATTCACAATTTTAGTCCACATCTTGGATCTTGGTTTAGTCTTTCAATTTCTTTTTTTAAGATCCACAGCATTTCAGGTTGGCAATTTGGAAGAACTAGAGTGTATGTCTATATTTTTGCATACACATGTATATTTATTTTCATACTTGTATATTTATACCTACTTTATATATATGGAAATGAAAGTGGTTTGTTCTTCCTTTGTTTTCCCTACATTAGATGTACTCATTCTCTGGTTGCTAGGCAATCTTTAATCTTAGCACTGGTGAATTTATCTTTTCCCATCCTAAGCAAATCCAAATTTGAAAGTTGAGCAATTAAAAAAAGTCATCATTAACAGTTTTTAAACTCTGATTATGCTTCATTATACCCTTCTATCTGCACCAAAATGAAATACTGCAGAATGTAAGTTCTAAGCATATTCTCATTACACTTTGAAAAGTATTCATTGATTTCTGGTTACTTCTATTTTTGGATATCCACTCCTTAACACCTTATTTGGCAACATGTTCTTACAAGAGATGCCAATACTATTGAAGTGATGATGGTTTTCATATTTACAATGTATAATAATTGTGGATTTTGCTTCAGGTTTAATCACCTCCCTCCATGTGATCCCAATAACCAGGCACTGGTTCAGAATCAGAACCTCCACTTGGATTCAGCTTTTTTGGGAATGGACCCAGCTCATCCCCACAAAAATCCATCTGCAGGCAGGAATTAAAGGAGTGTAGGATGTGCAAGCAACCAGGGATTCCCTTGCAAAACCCACCAGCACTCCGGAGGATCATTTTAACCCACATTCCAGCACTGAACATGCTTTCCTACATGGACAGCATCCACAATCCCCTCTTTTATTACACCAAATCCTATGCGTAAAGAGAATAAAGCAAAATATTCTGTAACTTTTCATCATTACAATTAACAAGTCTTACTGCGTTAATTTCACGCATTTTTTGGTCACATGGATTTTTAGGAAGTCCTGCCACTGTCAAAAAAGACACATCACCTAAAGAGATACAAAAGAAGTGCCAGTTTTCATCATTTTCTTTCTGATTTTACAGGAAGGTGATGCTACTGATCACATTCAGAATATCAATTAGGCACTGCAGAGATGAGCCTCTTGTGTGAGAGATATGAATTAGTAAGGGCATTACAGCTATCAGCTGCAATAAAGAACTGATTCTGTTTGCTTTGGACAATGCAGCTGGCAGTACCATGTAAGCTCTGTGGATGAGTGATGAAAATCCTCTGGGTCATTTTTGCTAAGAACCTCTGGAAAGGACAGATGCATTTTTTACCTCATTTGTTCCAACTTGTTCACAAACAGAATGAAATCTGAAACTTTTATGCTTAGAAAGACCCCTGTATAAATTCTGCTAAATACTTGCAAACGAGGTTTCTTCCTAGACTTTTCTCAAACATGATATGAAACTTAAATTAAATAATGAATAATGATTAAAGAATGAATCTACCAGGCTAATTGTAAATTAATTCAGTTAATTGTACCTAAAGCCACCAGGCAAGAACCCCAGCTTGGGCCACCTTGGAAGGGCCCACGGCGGCTCAGCTGGTGCCACCTCCCTGCTCCAGCAGGGCCACCCCAGAGCCCAGGGCATTGTGACCAGGGAATTCTGGAATGTTCCCAGGTTGGAGCCCCCAGAGCCCCTCCAGGCTCTGCCCAGGGCTGGCTCTGCCTCCTGTGGGGGGAATTGCTGGGATCAGCCCTGCCTGGGGCTCTGGGGCCATGGCTGGGCCTGGGACACACAGGGATGGACAGGGACAGACAGGGACAGACAGGCAAGGACAAACATATTGGGACAAACAGACTGGGACAGGTAGGGACACACACAGGGACAGGGACAGACTGGGCTGAGCTCAGGCTCTGCCCGGGGCTCTGGGGCCATGGCTGGGCCTGGGCCTTGCTCTGACCTCTGCACACAGGGACGGACAGACAGGGACACAGGGACAGACAGGGACACACAGGGACACACAGACACGCAGGGATAGACAGGGACACACAGGGATGGACAGGGACAGACAGGGACAGACAGGCAAGGACAAACATATTGGGACAAACAGACTGGGACAGGTAGGGACACACACAGGGACAGGGACAGACTGGGCTGAGCTCAGGCTCTGCCCGGGGCTCTGGGGCCATGGCTGGGCCTGGGGCAGGGCCTGGGCCTGCTCTGACCTCTGCACACAGGGACAGACAGGAGGACACAGAGACAGACAGGGACACACAGGGACACGGGGGGACACAGGGACACCCAGGGACAGACAGGGACACATGGGGACAGATGTGGGGACACACAGGGACGGGCAGGGACACCCAAGAACAGACAGGGACAGACAGGGACAGACATGGGGACACAGGGACACACAGAGACACATTGGGACAGACATACAAGGACACTCCAGGTAGAGATAGGCACATGTAGGGCCAAACAGGGACACAGGGGGGATACATGGGTATGCCTAGGAACAGCTGGCACAGCCAGGGAAAGCCAAGGACACCTAGGGACATTCAGGGACACTCAGGGACACCCAAGGACAGCCATGGACACGCCGGCACAGGCAGGGCTGAGGCCCCTCTCACTGGGGCTCCTCTCCAGGCTGAGCAGCCCCAGCTCCCTCAGCCTTCTCTGAATCACCTCTGTCCCCTCCCTCCTCTGGGGCTGCTCCAGGAGCTCCCTGTCCTCCTGTCCTGAGGAGCAGACGGACACTGCTCTGCAAGAGCTGTGAGCCTCTGAGGGCACAGAAGCCATGCAGCAGCAGCAGCAGCCTGTGACATGGGGACACCTAAGCACAGATTTAGCCAAGGTGTAAACTGCACTATGATAAATTCATTTGCTGCTCTCACATTGTAGGCGCTGCCTCACACTGTTACAGCCACAAGGTGGTTTACAAGAATATTAAGTAAGGAAACAGTTTATGTGTGCCAAAACCTCATCTCAGTATGGCCACACTGCACAAACAAACCGTATTCTTGGCAGTGGTTTTTAATTTACTTTTATTACCTGCTGTACATTGTAAACCAAGCTTAAAAGAGCTGCTTGGAAATCCTCACTGCTTCTATGGAGCTACATTTGAAAATGAAGAGCTGAAAACAGTCATTGAGAAAGGATGAAAAGGAAGAAGTCAGACAGAAAAGAGAGTAAATTACAAATGTTCACAATTGGAGTGAGCAAGAATGAGATACTTTTACTGTACTCTATGGTAACAGGGAGCTTAAATGTTATTTTAATATTAGTACACGTAGATCCTGGACTGCTGCGTGAGACAAATACTCTCTTTCAGCTTCTGAACACAGATAAATATTCCTAAAGCAATCGGTTAGTTCTCTGGCATCATTAGATGACCAAAATGTGGAGGAATGAAGTGCAAGATAACTGCTTCTACTCACAAGACCAAGTAATTAACCTGCCCTTGAACATCCCAGACACATCCCAGAGGCCACAGCAGACCTGGAAACAAACTTGATCTCTCATTCTGGCTTAATAGTGGTGAAAAAGCACAAGGAGGTTATCTAACTGGTCTCTATTTTTTTGTTTGCTTGTTTTTGTTGGTTTTTTTTTTTCCTGCAGCTTTGCTTTATTAATTGCATCCAGGTAATGTGGTGTGGTTGTAAAGCAGTGAAATACAATGTAAACCATGTTAATTAGAACAGGATGCTCACATCGTTTCATGTTTGACATGCAATTGCTGTTTTTTGACACTTAACACAGTCCTATATCTGCACACAGAGAATGTATTTTTACAATGCAGAACTAAGCATAAAGTAAATCCCAAAAGTAGGGAAAGACACTAAGAAGAGGGTGAAGATAATGAATATTGCTAATCCATATTCACAAAAAAAAATTAAGCTATTACAATAAAAATAACAAAATTAATTCATTTCTTCATCCAGCATACAGGAAAAAGGGAAGGAAGGTGATTACAATTTGATGGATACAAATAAAGTTATAAATCCACGTCAGTGTTTACTGATCCTTTTCCATTTTCCACATCTGTGAACATGGGATGTCACAGCAGAGGACTGTGGGGTTTTTTCAGATTAAGAACAAAGTCTTTACATGGATTTGTATGGGATTAGCACTGGGCCAGTGGAATATGTGTGTTCTCTTTATGTACTTCTGTGATTAGCACCTCTCTCCTACTTCTTCCTGTTCTTCAGCTTATTTTTAAATGTGTTAATAGAATTAACTTCATTCAGTTTTCTTTCTCCCTTCACCCAAAACACAAAATGCACACCAGTTCAGCCCCCAGCCTAAACTTATGAGTGCTATTTTTTATTTTTTGCCATTGCTGTACGGCAATTTATGCCAGCAACAAACAACACAGTAGTTACAGCACAACCAGGTGATTAGAGAAGCCTCATTATTCACCAACAGAACATATAAAAGAGTTGTTGTGGGTGCACAAATATGTTGCTGCAGCCTGATCTTGACAAAGACACCACAATTAAAATGACTGATAAATGGGTTATAAAATTCCAGTCTGAATTTCAACGTATTTCTTCTCAAATGAAGGTATTAAATACAACCCAGGGGCTCATTAGGGAGTTCCTTTTCCCCCCTCTATTTGTGACCCTCATTAAAGGAATCACCTGTTATTTTTTTGTATGTTGTAGTTAGGTGTTTGCCAGAGGAACTTTTCATTTATTGGAGTGCAGCAGTACAGGGTTATATCTATATATATATATATATCTATATATATATCTATATATATCTATATATATCTATATATATATATATTTAATATATCTATCTATCTATATGTCTTTTTATATATATATATATCTATATATATATATATATATTTTTTTTTTTTTTTTTTTTTAATAGGTGCTGATCCCTCCCTTTCCCAAAATCAAATTATTGTCTGTGCACTCCTCTGTATTGCTGGAACCTACAAACATTTTAATTGCTGCCATTTCCATGCTTTGATATCTTGACCTCAAACTAACTCTCTGAATATTCATTTTCCAGTGAGCTGTCCCAGACCACGAGGCAGTTACACCCACAGTTAGTCACCACCTTGAGGCTAGGACATCACCCTTGCCCTAAATTCAGCTTTTTTGCCCCAAAAGATGTTCTGTTTGGTGCCAGGACACAGCCGCTGCTGTGCCAGGTTGAGCTGCCTTAAATTCAAGGAGTGCCCAAGACTGAACATCCTGGATGATAAAAGCACTGTTTGCACAACACTTGGCACCCCTGCAGGCTTAAGGACCAATAAATCTCCCAGCAAAGTTGGAAGCAAAAAAACTCTTCCAGGGAGCTGGATCAGAGCGCTGGTGCTGGGCCATGAGCTGTTACACAACAGCTTCTAATGAGATCAGCAGAATCCATTTAAATCCAAAGGGTACCTGCCCCATGCTGCTGCCAGCCCAAATTAAATCCATTAACTCCATGGTGTTGCTCCAGCTCGATATTGTCAACAGCAGCAGTATTTGAGTTGTTTTTGTCCATTAATTGAAGCACAATTTTTTAAGACAATTTCTTAGGGTTTAATGTCCTCATAGTGTTCCTTCTACCCTTTCCTCCAATTTCCTGTCTCGTTTTCAATCCAGCAACGTTTAAACCACATTTTCTATTTCTCATATGTTTCTGATTAGCTCTTTACTTTTTAGCCAGACTTATTTTTTTATTATTTATTATTTTTTTTTTTTTTTCAGCCTTGGTTGGTAGTGTTTGTCTTTCTGTTTGTGTACAGACTTTTTTATGATTTTCCCCTCATTACCTACCTGCTACAGCTTTCTTGCTATGCAGTTTAAAGCTATTATTTTTAAGAAGCATCCAGAAACACTCGAGCCTTTTAGTGTATTCTAGTGGCATATCAATTATGTCTCAGTGGTGTTTTGGAATGCCAGGTTACTAACCCAGAAATTGCTGTAAATGGCTCCTTCTAGTCTTGCTTGAAACCAAATATGCAAGAGGTATGCAAGACAATTTGGAGAAATCAATAAAAAAACATTTATCCCCTGCTTTTGTTGTACAAAAATAAAGCCCAAAAGGAAGCAGACATTTATTACGCTAGACAAAGGTATTTGCTGAATTCTCCTCCTATGTTATTCAGAAATAAAATTATTTCGGTTATGAAAGCTGCATTTGAAACACCAGTATATTTCATAAAGTTCAAGAAAAGTCAGCTCAAACAACAATTTCTGCATTTTTTTAACCTGTTTCTTCTTTATTCACCTACCCTGGTAGGTGACTGAAAGGAAGACAATGTGATATGAATATTTTCCTTTCAGCAGCTGCCAAGGAAGGCTGACAACACTGTCTGAAAAGCTCAACTATTGAAAGCAATCTTCAAGGCTTGACAATAGAAACCATCTTGAGTTATTATAGATCAAAGCCAGGCACTATTGCCCTCCACTACAGCGCTATTGAAACTTGCTATAGATGAATACATAAAACTTAAACATGAAGTAAATTTGGTAAGTTTCATTGTCAGGAGTGAAATGAAGACAACAGGTCTTCCCAGATAAAACATATTAGCATGAAAATAGATTAAAAACCAGGATCAAAGTGCTTAAAAGTAAACAAAACCAGGAAAGGCATTGCATTTATCACTGCTAGAGACCTCTGTATTTATCTTCAGAATCACTGGTTGTGGATTGCAGTGGTAAGCATTTCTGGAAATGCTAATCTATTCAGCAGCATGAGATGTATGTTCCATGAACTTTTATTTCCTGGGGTCTTGCATTGCTTCTATTTTTAACAGGAAAATTATCAGTACCTCTTCACAGTCATCCACTCATTCATCAATCCACCTGATACCTGGTCCCATAGAAATCAGGTACTTTCTAATAAATCAGGTCTAAAGATTATTGATTCTGATGTGCGTTTTTGGTTTGTTTGCTTGTTTGTTGTGTGGTTTTTGGTTTCTTTTTTGATTGTTTTGTGGTTTTGTTGTTGTTGTTGTTTTGGGGGGAGGTTTTAGATTTTTTTGGGAGGAACTGGGTTTTTTTTTTTGTTGTTTCTCTTTGGTTTTGGTGGCTTTTTTGGTGGCTTTTATTTGTTACAAAGCCCTGCTCCTGCTGCAGCTCCAATCAAGTAAACAGAACCAAACACAGACTAATAAAAAGGGTGTGTGGAACCAGAAAACTGCTCATGGCCATCCGAAAACCAAGACAAACAAACCCAAAAAACAAGCCCAACAACAACAACAACAAAAACCTAAAACAACAAAAAACCTACAAAACTACAAAAAATCCCACAGAAACTGTATGAGGTCTATAACTGACTCCTCATAGGTGATTTATCTAATCTTTCTACTTCCTACTCTTTAAACCCCATTGCCCATCAGTCTGTATCAAACATTCAGATATTGCCCAAGAGGTGATATACTTCTGATATATCAAAGATAAGTGATTTCACTCAGCTCCACCAAGAAGAAAATTAAAAATTAAGCAATGGAGGTTGTGATTGGATTACACCTGGCTCTATGTAATGAACCTTAAAAAAACAAAAACCAAAAGTGAGTGAAACAGATTTTCTAGATTTCAAAAATCTTCTTTCTGGGATATTACTGTCAATAATTGCTTGATTCTACCTCCAGTTCTTGCTGCTTCTATAATAAGTGACTGACAATGTCTGCATTCCTCTTCTAGTAGTATATTGAGCACTTTTGTAATGAAATTGGTTTTTATCTCCCTGAACAAATTTGGCAAGAGCCTGGATGTTTTGTTAGCTTGAGTGTTTGGGGTATTTTTGTGTGTGTGTTTGTTTTGTTTTGTTTTCTGCCTGCACCTCGCTGTTGCCATGTAGGTCAAAGTTCCAGGTAAGCATAAAACAGAAGCAAAAGAATCAAACATTCTTCTTTTCAGTGGCAGACTGCAGCAGAGAATCTGAGCAGGGCATTTCTCAGGGCAGAACAGACCCAAAAGATCTCAGCCGCCATAAAGAAAGGAGGTCAACCCTCATGCATGGTCTCATTTCCTCCTGGAAAAGTGATATTGACTGATTTTTATTATAGTTCTGTGGAAATATTAGGAAGTTCAGTGGATTTGTTTACATTTTGCTTTGTTGTTTTGTGTTACTTTGTTTTCTTTGGTTGCTTTGTGGGTTTTGGTGAGCGAGGGTGGCTTTTGCTGGTTTTTGTGAATATTTTTGGCTTATTTACTGGTTGTTTTTTTCTTTCCCTTTGTTTTTTGTATGGTTTGGTTTGGTTTTGGTGTTTATTTTTTGGGTTTTGTTTGTTTGGTTTGGTTTTGTTTCTTTTTGTTTGTTTTTATTTGGGGGCTTTTGTTGAGTTTTGTTTTGTCGGTTGGTTGGTTTTGGTTTTGGTTTTGTTTGTTTGTTTGCATGGTTTTTGCTTTGCTTTGCTTTTGTTTGTTTTTCTTTTCTGTGTGTGTTTTCTTCTTTTTTTTTTTTTTTTTTTTTGTTTGGTCGGGGGTCTTTGTTATTGGTTTGATTTTTTTTGGTTTGTTTTTTTTTTTTTTTTTGCTAAGGGGAAAATACAATCCCTGTCAGAATTTAGATCTAAAAGGCAGTCTACCATTTCCATTCTCCCGCATGCCAGAGCACTTTGATATGGACTACTGCCCTGCCAGAATCCAAGCAGGAAAAGAGATGTCTTGTCAATTGCTAAGAATTCACAGAAAATTCTTACAAATCCCAATAAAAAACCTCACCAACATCCAAACATTGTACTATTTTAGATGGCTTTTTAAGGAGTGATGTTTGTGATATTGCTTTCAGAAGGTCTGCAGTTCAGCATTTGAGAAAGGACACTCTAACAACTTCAGGTGCCTTGACAGCTGGCTGCAGAGTGGCCACACAAGTGATTTCCAAACGTGACATTCCAATTCTAGATCTGCTGAATGAGAAGTCTCACAATAATCCTAACATTTCAGATGTTTACCTGACCTGAAGTGCAATTTGTTCCATGGACATCAAAAGGGCACTTGAAAGACAAAGCAGTCTCCTGCACTGAGCATCTTGCAGGTTTTGTGCTCCCAGTCTTGAACATCAAATTAAATAGAAACCAGGCTCACAGGTGCTCCCAAATCAAACTACTTCTATGAATACTACCTGATTTTAGTTCAGAGATTCATAATCCTTCAGAAATGTGGTGCTTATTATAATTTTGGCATTCAAAGTGTTTAGCTAATACCAGTGTGTTCTCCAGCCATTTGGGCACAGCAATTTTGTCACACTGCTCCTCTCACTTCCCTCCTTCCCCTCACTTCTTATTTTCAAACAAACAAAACTGCCAGGATGTGTCAAGATCTCCTTTAGATGTCCACGTGGCTATCATGCTTCACAGAATCATTTAGATTGGAAAAAACATCCAGCCCTTCCCAGTACACTTCCCAGGGATGGGCACTCCAAACCTCCCTGGGCAGCTCCTTCCAATGCCTGACAAGCCCTTCACTGAAGAAATTCCTCCTGATGTCCACCCTGGGCCAGCCTGAGGCTCTTCCCACTTGTCCTGTCACTGGATGCTTGTGACACCAACCTGGCTGCACCCTCCTGTCAGGTAGAAAGCAGGTTGTCTGCCTGAAATGGTTTTGCTTATTTTAAGTTGGACTCCAGCCTACAAACCCGAAATAGTGAGTAACACATTGGTGAGTAATATTATGCATTATGAGCAATATTATGGGACCACTGAACTTAGAGCATCTCTGCTCCTCTCTGGAGCTGCTCAGAAGGAACACATCCATTCTCCCATCTTTCTCCCTGTGTCCTGCTCTTCTCCTTGCTCTATCATCTCCTTGCAGTCCAGCTGGGAAACACAAGCACAGGCAGGAATTCTGCCTCCTGCAGACAACACAACTCACTCTCTCCCTGCAATATTGTGGAGTGGATTTGGAATGTTCATTACGTGTCCAACCTGATGCAAAAAGTCCAGCTTGAAACAAACACTAATCCTGCTGTCTGGCCATCCTCTTTCACAATGCTGGCACTTCCACAGAGACTTTCTGCTCTGAATTCCTGGCCTTTTCCCTCTTTTCAGAGAGAATTCCAAGCTGCCTTTAATCTCCAGTGCTCTGCCCCCATGTAGTAAATAAATAGGCAGTGATATATTCCACTTAATTACATGATAAATGACGCCAAAAAACTGTCCTGTGGGAAACACCAGCAGAGCAGTGGCTGATCCTCTGTCTGCTGCTGCCTGGCCTTCCACAGGCAGAATTTCTGGATCAGGTGTAAAGAAAAAATAAAAATCAAACAGACTGCCAAGCCAGCAAAGGAACACCTCACAGTGCAAGAAATGCTGCGACCCCTCATTGTCACAGCAAAAAGTAGAAGATGTGAAATAGCATCTGCTCCTCCAGGGCTTTTGTAGGATTTTGTGATTAGCAGGATAAAAAAAAGGAAGAAATCGTAATAATTTTAGTTTCTAAACATGAAATGCATTGGGATGCCAGTGTTTGTGTTTTTATTACTTATTTATGAAGCTAAAAACTGACTACAAAGTTTTCAAGGCTCTCTTGAAACTTGTTTTTTAGTTACAATCCTCCTGTGAGACTTTCTTTCAGTAATGTAATGTCATGTAATCCCATGGGACACATTTTTATGTTAAAATGGCAAAATAAAATTGTCACTATTACCACCACATGCAGGAAGTGTTAATTATATATGACAGACTTTAAAGTCTGTTATAACTTTCTACTTCAGGGCTGAAGGGATTAAAAAAATAGCAAAAATATGGGGATGCACCACTGACAGGTTAGTGATTCTTTGGTTGCACACCTACAAGCCAAAAGCATGATTTAATTAAGTTACAAATATTATTTTTATTCTATTACGAAAAACTCAAGAACTCCTTTTCTGTGTGCAATACAAATCCTTACTTTTGTTTGTTTCAGAGTGCATGAAGACACATGCACTGTCTACGCTCACCCATATCTTGATTTTTTACTTGTTCTATATTAAAATAAGAAGTTAAAAATCCCGTCAAAGTCATCAGAAGATACACAGGAACAAATGTGGTGGGAGGGAAACCATTGAACTCACTCTTTTCAGACTTACAGATAAAATGAGATGTTCAGCAGTGTAAGTAAGGACATATTTATTGCAAATAAGCCACTATATTCACACCTGGTCTTTTTTTTCAATCCATCCAAAAACACTTGCCTGGCAGAACAGTAAAGTAGAAAAAGTATTATTTGAATAATCTCTCCATATATCTCATGTCCTGAGCCAACGGCATCATTTCCACCCATAACACGTCTCTTTCATCTCTAGTCGTATCTCAAATTTCAATTTTTCTTCAAGCACACAAAAATTAAAAAGGGAAGAGAGAAAAAATAAGCAGAAAGCAGTAAAAGATAACATCAGATAAGCCAAGCTCTGAATACCGATGGATTTTCAGGCACCCAACAGGTTTGCTGTCATTATCGCCCTCTCCATGGCAAAAATCAAAAGGGATTATCTGGGCCATAATTAGGGATAGATTCCAAAATTGTTTGCTTTTTGCAATCAGATCTTGTTGTTCTGTTCCTTTAAAAGGTCAATGAGGATTATTAAAAAAAAAAAATCCAGCTAGCAGTGTATTATAAAGCAGCAGGTGGGAGAATTCGTTATGAGAGAAAGGCAGCTTGTACTGGCAAGGGTATGAACTATGTTGCTACAACACAGCATAAATATAATATTAATCCAGTTTTCAGTTCAGCGTTGCTCAATATACCTCATACACAGTCAGCATAAAGTCCCATATGGGAATGATTTGGAAAAGAGGGTTTCTCCCTTAAATTTTGACATTAAATTACCGTTACTTCATTTTGGGGTTGGAAAAAAAAACAAAACAAAAAACCACAATGTCTCACTCTAAATCTTGTGTTGGTGTTGGTGGTTTTGTCATTAGTTCAGTCTTATAGTGACAAAAACATTTAGTTAAAAATTTAGTTAGATGACCCTGCTAAGAAATTAATTAAATTAAAAGCACCATTGGTATGTAAAGAATAGAAATTCTCATAGCTAGCAAAATTTAATTGCCTTATAAATAGACTGCATTTATACAATGTAAAACTGTATATATTTAATTGTACTAATAAATACATTGCTAGTTAAATTTCCAAGAAATCTACCTGGCTTTCCATTTGAATTAATAAAATATCCTTATTTCACAAGAAACTGCATCACTGTGAGACATAATTAAGTACTTTAATAGTATCTAAATATTAATGTGTCTCCAGAGAATGTAGAAATGTTGGCCTTATGTCTAAGCTACTCAAATAAGATTCTTCAGGATGCCAGCATCTGGCTTTGATTCAGGCTACAGAAACTTTCAAATTCTTAGTTTTCTCCAAATTTGAATTCTGTGAAGAGTAGCCTGTGTAAAAACAAATCACTGCAATGAATCCAAAATTTAATTTATCATTAGTACAATAAGAGGTGACAAGTGACTTTCTGTAAGTAATTGCATCTCCAGTGAAGTCCAAAAAACATATAAGCTACAGCTGAAATAATGAACAATCAGAGTAATTTATGATGAAAAACAATTAATATGATGAATTGTGGTCATTTATGATGAAATTCATAACTCTCCAGTGTTTCCATGACAGCCTGGCCTGTGAGATGAAAGCACAGCATTAACTACATTTTTAAGCTATTCAAAATGCTGCTTATGAGCTCTTAATCCATGAAACTCTGCACAGCACACCCAACTGTGTTTAGTGAGTACAGGTGGAGAACTCTTTAACTATTTGGTTTTTTCACAGGGTCTGGGCTGTTTTATTTTTCATTTTTTGAACAGACAAGCAGGGATAGACAACGAAATAATTGCATGTGTTCTGCATGTGAATGATTCTTGCTGATAATTCATCACAGGCAAAGCACGTGGACTACTAATGCAAAAATCCCAGCCCTTTCAATGATAACCCAGTGCCACCCAGCCTGAGAGAGAGCTGGGAATAAAGCATTTTTTCTTATCAGTCCACTTACCCAAGATATACTTCTAGGTGAAAAAAATCATCATATATTTATACTGTTGTGTTGTTTTGTTGTTTTGCCTTGTTTTGTTTTCAGTTTTGGATTTGTTTTGGGGTTTTGTGTTGTTTTTCTTTGGTTTTTTTCACATATCATCCTACCACTAAAAGCATTTGCATTAACATAAATTTAACATAATTTTTAGGTCATGCTGTTTTAACTGGCATGTCTGGTTTGTCTCTCAGACAAACCCCTTAAGACAGTCTTCTTTTAAAGAATTAGAAATTGGTGCAATTGGATGAAAAAAATAAATAAAGCAATTTCCAAAGTTTGCCAGAACTAAAACACAGCTATGACTCAGTTCTTTGTCAGGCAGACAATGAAAGTCTGCTGTGGCTATTGACTGTCCTCCCACACAGCATCAACCGAAATGTTTGTCCCAAATTTTAGACAGGCTTCAGTGTTTTCTTCAAATGCTTCAACACAAGCAAGGAATTGAGTGTACCTCAAAGGTCTGGAAGTCATCTTTAGAACATTAAATTTATAGCTCACATGTGAATTTGGAGAAGAGAGATGGTCCCAAATAGAATCAAGACTTTAAAGAAAACCAAGAGTACTCTGCTTTTCAAAATGAGAGGAGCACATAAGCTGAGTCACCAGCTGACTCAAGCTTGGGTCATGCTGTGAAACATTTTATGATTTTTCAAAAGCTTTGAGGTAGACAATGCCATTCGATTGCAATTCCAGATTTTGCCAGAAACACTGGTGATGTACAATGTATTAAGTGAGGACTGAACTTTTCGGGTGCTAATTAAACACAGAAAGAAGCAACAGTGAGACAGCAGCCATGTACCAAAGGGGCAGGAAAAAACCCAAAAAACCCAACCCATGCAGTCAAAGTTAGAAAAGTTTTACTTTTTTTTTTTTTAAGACAAAAAATAATCTGAAACTTCCTTGTTATATTTACTAAGTCCCACGGAGTCAAAGAAAGAATAAAGTTCACAAATATAATTTATCTAACAGCTCATCCATCCCCATTAAACAACAGATTGAAGGAATGTTATACAGCATTATTCATAGTAACCAGCAAGAGTGACAGGCAAAACACAGACCCCTTCCTGGGTGCCCTCTTCTTATTAATTACTTTGCAAAAAGAAAGCAACTTTTCACTTTTACAATATTTTTTTTAATTTAGAGGCCCTGTGAAATATGCCATACAAATATAATATTGAAACTGCAGTGAGAAGGGAGCAGGAAAGCAAAATATATTTACAGGATGCAACTCCTCTCTTCAGATCCAAGAATGTCTCAACATTGTAGTCAATGATCAGGAAAAAAGATGGGGAGGAGAATAAAAATTTAAAAAAATTTAAAAAAAGAAAAGGTGTTTAACTGAAATGAAATAATTTACAGCTGTACTGGTTGGTTACTCAAGTTATCTCTTCTAATTTTGAACCAGAGGTTCCAAAATTGGCCCAAACAAAACTCTAAGGAAAAACTGGGAGAATTAAGTTGATCACATCCAGACTTCTAAGTCTTACAAAGTTTTTATAGGGCCCATATTTGATTTCACTCTAAATCTACAGAGGATCCCTTGGGATTGATTATGCAGAGTTCATAATTATCCACCAAATATTACAAGAGTTTCCGAGGGGAAAATTACAACATTACAATTATACCATGTTATTTGAATCTATTTAGGAGCACACAGAATATAATTTAGACAGATAAGCACAGACAAAACACAAGCCCCCAGCAGTTAATTTGACTCCTAGGCAATCAGGTGCATGGCAAAAATATTCCTCCAACTGGGGGGATAAAAAAAGAAAAAAAAAGAAAGGGGGGAAAAAAAAGTGAAGTCCCATCTTCTTCATAAAAACCCTGTCAGAACAGGTTGTGGAAAGATTAATGCTATTAGTAAGTTGTCATGCAACAACTCTGTATTAATTTGAGCCTCAACCCTACAATCTGTCTCCTAGAATGCATATCATAAGTCTCATTAAAGCTAATGAGGTTTTGACGAGGCTTCAAACTTGTGGACAGGATTTTATGATTGTGCACCAGACATTTCAATCAGACTGGTTTAAATCCATTCTAATTCTTGCCAGCTTGCTTTGGGGTTTGCATCTTCCCCCTCACATAACTACTTCATTGTGGTGAATTTCAGGGATCTGTGTCTTTAATTATGAAGTTATCTTAATCACAAGTAGAGGTACTGTAAATTCATGCTATGATACAGCATTTATTTTGAAATGTCTGCTGAAAATACAGTTTCTTGGGTTATTTATGCAAGATGAAGACCTCCACAGGCTGACAGGAATGTAAATGGTGCATGCAGTTGTGCTGGACAAAATACCATCTAAAGAACTCCCCTTACTAATTGGCAATTAATATTAATTCAGTACTAAAGTGTCTTCTTCCAAAGGAAACAATAAAACAAACCCTAACAAAATAAACCAAAGGAAACAGAAATCAACATCAACAAGAAGAAAATACATCCAAAATGCAGAATCCACACAGCTACTTCTATGTAGCAGTACTAAACCTCAAGGGAATGAAAAAATTTGCCAGTCAGAATATCAGGACTTTGCATGCCACAGTGCAGGAGAATCCAGAGATTCATCCATTGATTTTTGCTATTTTTGTCTGAGGCACTCACTATTAAAAAAAGGGGAAAAAAAAAAGAACTATAAAGTATTTGGATTTTCTCATTAAAATACCTCATCATGGCTTCAAAACTGTCACCAAAGCATGGATTTTAGCAGTTCAAAAAAAAAACTCAGGAAAAAGCTGTTGAGGATCGTTGTTCTGAAATTCAGTGAAAGGAGAACTGAGTTTACTCAAGTTAATCTGAAAGCTTCCCTAATTTTTTCAAGATATGAAGCATATACAGATGATCCAGAGTTTTTGTGTGTTACTACAACATCTAAAAAAACTGTATTTAAAATAGATCTGGATGCTCAAGGATCATGACTGACCTTCTGACCTCACCTTCATCTTCAGGTGATTCCTGAGGTAATTTCAAATGGGATTTCCACAGTTTAAATGGTAAATTTAAATGGTAAATGATAAAGTTTAAATGGTAAATTTATATGGGATTCCCACAAATGGGATTTCAGAAGTGAGTACCCACCCAACAAAAATTTACATGTTCAATATTGTTTGTGAGGAATTCTCCACAAATAAAGTCCTCCTAAATTGTGGAATCTGGCATTCTTTCAAATTGTCTCAGCTGAGCCTGAAATATTACATCCATTTAAGAGGACGCTTTCTGGCTGAGCTGAGAACAATTATCACTCAGTGGAATTAGGAAGACACGTAGGAAAACAAATATGAAAAGGCATCAAGGGTCCCACCTGCAATAATGACTCTTTGAGCTACAAGATTTTCCTTTAAAGCAGCCTGGATTTCAGGCAGAGTTCCCTCCATGATGTTGAGGTGCTATCCATCTCACCTGACCTCAAAAGCTTTTTTCTGTAATGTTTACAGCTAATTGCTTGCCCTCAAACAAATTTTGCAACCAAGAATACCTGCAAAATTCAACTGATTTTTCTACTGTAACTTAGATTTATTGATTCATTTCCTTTTTGTGTGTGTGCTTGTGTGTCAGGAATTTCTTCACTTAGCAAAACATCCTTTCCAGAACTGGGAGTAAATCTGAAAATTTGCATAAAACCCCCTGGCAGAAAAACCCTGTTGCAGAGTGCTGCATCCAGCATCCCACCTGTGATAGTCTGGCTTAGAAAAACACCCAAAAGTGCCCAAAAAAAGCATAATTTACTCTGAGTAGGTATGGGCCATGAGACTTGGTGAGCCTTTAAAAATTATCTAGTCCTGAATATACAAAAATGAAGTGTCCAAGGCCACATTGGATGGACTTGGGGCAGCCTGGGATAGTGAAAGGTGTCAGGGGCACGGGGTGGCCCTGGAAGGGATTTTAAGGTCCTTTCAGCCCAAACCAATCAATAATTCTTTGATTCTATGAATTGCACCAAATCCTGGAATAACTATATTGCCATATCCACAGTGAAAGATTACACATACATTTCCTTGATTTGATTTTTTCTGTTTGCTTTCTTTTTTCTGTAATTAGAAAACTAACGTTTGTTGAAGTATCTGCATGAAATTCATTTGTGCAACTCACTTCAGGCAGTTGCATACATGCAGGCAAGCACAATGTAAAATTAGGTCCCAGGTGCTCAGCAAATATTGAATATGCAAGTCATACAAGTTGTTTTGTACTAGAGATTAATTGCTTCTTTTTAGAGTGTGAATGTGCTGCATAAGAAATAAAAACATGTAAAAGGTTAAGTAACTGAAGATCAAAATATTAAATCTGAGATTCATATGAATTATATAAATATTAATTACCTCCACTTAAAAAAAAGTAGATATCTAACAGCATTGAAACAGAGAAAACAAAATCATATCTGTTTTCACAGAAATGTTTTGGACTACCTGATGCCATCCTCCTTCTTGAATGGCAAATGAGGCATTTCTTATTATTTTGTGGTCATTAAGTGGAACAAAATATATTACTTCTAAAGAAACTAAATTTGGAATATTTTTCTCTTTTGGTAAGGAGCTCAATTCCACTGAGAATACTCTGAAAAACAGTGAGAAAGAAGCAATGAAAATTTCAACCCAATCCATCATAAAATCTTGGGCACAACTTTGTGGGTGTTTATGAGAACAAATGAAAGGAGCATTTACTTAGTCTTGACTTGATACTGAACAGTTTTCTTGTTAGTTTGATGTAAAAACCTGTATTTGAAACTAAATTCAGCCATTATAAGAAATGGTTGTAGAGAAATTATTTTAAAAATCCATACAGCACTGATTCCTAGCTAACATACAAATGTTAGCATATAAAACGTACTGATGTTATGTGCTTTAAAATGCTGTATTGCATTTGAAATAACAAACCTGGTAAATTAGTACAGGCTTGAAAATTTCAAGTAGAGGTGCGGCAGTTATGTTCTTTAATCAAAATTCACAAGTTCCACAGAACCAATGACTGCCCTCACCCAAATATGTTAAACACATGAGATGAGACTCACTCCTCTATTTTTAGTTTTCCACAACTTCTAACCAGTTACTCCCTAGGAGCTTTCCAGGCTTGCATAAATCAGCTTAATTTGCAGATACTCAGCTGAATCATATTCTGTGTCCACTTTTCACCTTTAAAAACAGACAAGGACTTGCAAAATGCACACAATGTCGTTTCACCTAGGTGGATAAACCCTCACATTTTCTAAAATGCAAGTCCTCTTAAGTCCTTATTTGACCTTTTCATTTTTGAGGGGTATATCCGAGTTCTGATGGTGGTAACAGCTCTAATTCTGGAAGGATTGAGCCTTGGGATATCCTGCCTTAAGTTACATCAGAGAAATAAATCACAACCCTACCTCAGTTAAACCAACCTACTCCCCCTCGTTCATGGCCAAAAACTGCAGGTGAGAAGATCAGGTGAGGACTGGCTCATTAGTACAGTTTTAATTATTGTTATCACTGTCATATTGGAAAGTTTCTAAAATTAATTATTTCCCATTTAAAACTCACATTGGTTTGCCTAGATTTCAGTTTCAGGTATTTTTTTACAATAGCTTCTACACAAGAGTCTGACTGCACAAGTAAAGCCAAACTCCTTTTACTAATAGAAACTCACAAAGGTCACTGCAATCATAGCAAAACTCTTTGATTCAAAATAAATGCCTGTATTTCTCTCAAAAAAAATTCCTACTTGACAGAATTCTGAGATGTCTGACCTTCTCAAGAGGGTGGATTTAGAGCTGTGTCACTCCTCCACTTTGGCAACGTTGCTTTGACTTTTCAGGGATATTCTTACCGGCCAAAATAAACCTTCAGGTGCTGCAATCTGAAAAGTCACTACAAAAAAATCCATTTATATGGTGATTATATTGTGTGTCTAACATTTTCCACCTAGTAACAACAACAGCAACGACAGGATACAAATGTCTGACAGTGCACAAAAACCCCAAGCTATATATCCAGGAACAGCACTGAGAGGGCAGGACTTGCTAGAGGAATGATTTACTACAAAACCAAGAAATAAATTGTACTTTCTCCACCGAAATATTTTTTTTGTCAGTGTTGTCAATAAAATATTTTTCAGTCTTTCCACCTATCAAAATAGTCTTCCGGTGATTGGTCAAAGCCTAGATGGACAAAAACCAAGCAGCTTGCTAGCTTGCTATTTAACTTCACTCTTTCCATATGCCATTTGCAAGAAAGGACACAAACATGAAGAAATGAGCAGAAAACAGTCTAAAACTGAACGTAGATAAAATTATTGGTGCATTGGTGACATTAATTCAAATTTAACATGCCTTGAATTCAGCAGACGTGCAACATTCAAAGGCAAAAAAAAAAGCACATGAAAAAAGAACACAGTCAGTGGACAGAAAATAAAGTTGCAAAACTATAGTAGGAACATGAGAATATTTGCACAGATAAACGATTTTTACAAGTAAAAAGTTTCTCTGTCATGGCCCTTTCTTTTGAATCACACTGATAGCAGATTCACCTTTCCCTCACCCTTTTCCTCCTAATCATCTTGTTTCACTACAGTTAAGGATATATTTGAAAGAAATGTTTCTCCTGACATGAAAGTAAGCCAATTTTATAGAATTTCTGTCTCCAGGAGAAAAAGCAGCCATCCTGAGTACACTCCACATTCCTTTCGGGACAAAAGATTTTAGAGAGAAGAGGGTTAATTCCACATCACACCCAGCGAGCAAGGAGCAGAAGTCCAATACTTGATCACAGAATCATTTACTCTTCCTTGGTTTTACTGTCACTTATATCAGCAATATCACTTCCAGAAAAAGGGAAGAAAATGTCCACAAACCTTCCCCCACAAAACCCAGCAGTGCAATGGGATGGGTGGTAAGCAAAAATGAGTAATCAGTTAAAACACTGTAGTACGTGCAAGACGTGATTGAACAAGTCAGGGTGTAAGGTCTGTAAATCACAGCAAAGAACATTCCTAAGGGTGTGGAGACATGGAAGGAGAACAAGCCATTTTCAGAATATACCCAGATATCTTCAGGTTTGTCAGACAGCATTCCATGAGGCTGAAAACCTCAATTTACAGATTCCCAGAACCACAGGATGTTTGCGGCTGAAAAGTTCCTCTGGAGCTCCCCGGCCCAGCGCTGGCCAGGCAGGGCGCCCTGGTGCATCCCACAGGAAGGTGCCCAGCTGGGGCTGGGATGGCTCCACACAGGGACACTCCAGGCCCTCCCTGGGCAGCTGTTCCAGGGCTCTGCTGTCCCTCCATGCACACAAGTTCTCCCTCCTGCTGCCCTGCCCCTCGCTGCCCTTTCTTTGATGGCCGCTGCTGCTGCTGCTGGCACCGGCAGCACCGAGCAGAGCCCGGCCCGTGCTCTGGCAGCCCCCGCAGATGTTGGGGTGCACTGATGGCACCCCCTTGGCACGATCCGCTGGGGCCAGCGGGGTCGGGCGTGGGGGTTCACCAGAGCCGTCTCAAAAGTTCCGGTTTCTACAGTCTCCATCCACAGCAGCGGCATCTGGCCAAAAGGTGGGGAAGATTCCTGGGCCATTGTGCTGAGAGCCCTCGGTGTGTGGGGCAGGCGCAGCGAGCGAGGCCCAGCCACCAAGTCAGGGCTTGTGGGGCAGGGGCAGCGTGTGAGGACAAGCCAGCATCCATCAGAAGCTGTTCCAAGCAGTGCTGTGTGCAGGCACAGCCAGCACACCTGCAAACGATCACTGGGGATAACATCAGCAAACGTCCCCCTCGGCCAGGCCCGGGCTCCTGACGGGGCCTTCAGGGCCCTCGCGGCCATCGTGAGGCAAATGAAGGAAACTCGGGAACGTCTCTCCCGGCCCTGTCAGGGTTCCCTTGTGCAGCCCGGCCGGCCCAGCTCCCGCAGGCTGTGCCCGGCCCAGAGATGCTGCAGAGCCCAAATGCTCTGCGTGCCTGCCCTGGAGCCTGTGCAGCAGCTGCTGGTGTGTGCTGTGCTGAGGAGCCCAGGGCTGGAGCCAGCCCTGCACAGGAGCCCCTGCAGGGCAGGGCACAGGGGCAGCCGCCCCTCCCTCACCTGCTCCCACCCTCTTCCTGATGCACACCAGGTTGTTCTCTTTATTCCATTCTAAAAATATTCCTCACTTGGAAGATCAGCAAAAGGCTTTTTTTTTTCCACACACAACCGACCTGCATTACTACTTTTCTTTGAAACTTCAAAACTGCCATGCAACTTAACTTCAAGATACATAATCCAAACAGGCAGGATATTTACATTCCTCTGTTGTTTTCCTTTCTCAGACATAAATTTATACAAATATTCGCAATGCGGATTAATTTCCATGGTCATCAAAATATGAATAAGCACAATACCAGCTTTCCAAGTAGCTGCAGTCAACTGAAGGTAAAAATTTGATTACATATTTCAGTAGATTATATTTTGCTATCTATGCTGATTGTGCCTTCTGGGAGATCCAGTTTCCATTTTAAGAGCTGTCTAGCAAACAGCTTAAAGAGTATCACTGTGTACCAACAGATGCTCACAGCAAACCAGTGAGATTTCTACCAGATTGAGGGAGAAAAGGAACTACACAATGCTGAATAGGATTGTGGGATGTAAGTCTTATGTCTTGGGGATGTAAATTAAAACCAGCCAAGGATTAGACAATTCTGGGCTCAGGAGCTGATCTTTGTGGTTTTTAGCTACTCCTGTTGACAAATATTTATTGTGGGAAATAGGAGCATTATTTATAATTTTCTCATGTGCTAGTAGCTGAAATTTAGATTGTGTTTAGAAAAGTGGAAATGTTCAAATCATAAAAAGGGTCTTGCTGTTAATCACTTAACCTTGTCAAAATAGCTTCTTGACTCTTACACATGGTTATCACATCATTTTCCAGCACTGGCAATAACTTGATTGTCTCCCAAATTGTGTCTTGCAGAACACTTAAGCCTTGATTTTAGTATTAAGATACCTCTTTCAGAAATTTACGCACTGTCTTGTGGTGGTCAAAACTGTGTGCTTGCAACCACTGTAGATTACTCACTACTTGTCATATGAATGTTTCCTCCTAACAACTTACTGTGGCAGTTTAATCACTGCTGCTATTCAGGAGTGCAAACTCCCTCTGAAACATCTGCTTTTAAAAAAATGTGTGAATCAAATGTTGATATTGTTAGAAAATTGTTCTCCATTTAATCCATATTCTCAGTTCTGTGGGATGAAAAAATTCATTAAGGTGAAAAAAATAAAAAAAAAGGAATCTTAAATAAAAATTTCTCTCAGCACTTCTCAGATCTGAGCACTTCTCAGATCTCATCCCTTGTTGTTTTAGAGTCTCAAGATGTGAAATGGAAACAGACTCAGTAGTCAGCAGTGCCTTGCAACACTGCCTGTCCCCATTCCCACTCATTCTGCCACATTCCCTAACAAACTCTGAAATCTCTACACAGTTGTCCACGCAGAAGATTAAACACTAAACCACCCAGACCTCCCATTTGGGAGGGTAAATCAGTGCTCAAACCCATCCCTGCTGATATCCCCAAGCAAATTGCTTCCTCCCTTCCTGCTCTCCTTCCTCGAGGGTAAACTGCTCCTCAGACAAGAAAAGGCACAGGGAGAAAGAACATAAAATATGGAATAGAGAGGGTGTTTGAAAGGTAACCTGATTTCAAATAAACTGCAACAAGCCACTGTGGTCATTCTCATGTTTCTGTCTGGGCAACTCCTGTCATCAGAGACAAAGTGAAGAGGAAAAAAACACCAAAAATCCCAGCAGGGAAGGCTAAAGAAAATAATATTGAGTGCAGAGTAAGATCTCTCCATCCCCATGACTGAATCTTTACAGAGAGACAGACACTAGTAAAATCCTTGGAGGAAAGAAAAATGCTTTCATAGCTTTTTTCTCTCAGATTACTTGTTCTGCTCTTGCCTGCTGGGTTTTTTTAGAAAGGAGTACATTTGTAAAGGAAGACTGGTCCTCTGCCTTAGAGGTTATCACAAAATCTATATTGGACACTACACCTTCAAGCTTCCAGATATTTACTATTTTTCCTCTTTCCTATCTCTCTAAGCAAATTATTTTTTTCCCCCTCTGTTCTGCACACCTTTTAGTTTTTAGTGCAGCAAATTGGTTTTTTGGTGGTAGTGGGGGTAAAATATATAAGAATATACAAGAAATCCTTTCAATCCTGACTCTTGCAACAGTCAAAGACAGTAAATTAATCCTGGTTTCACTCCAAAAGTGGCACCTCCTCAGCAGAAATCCTTCTTGGATTGTCATACATATTTCAATTATCACTTCAGAACCTCCCTGCATCCCCTGGAAATTAGTAAGACAGAGGAGTACATGCTACACCTGAGTGGCTGACAGCCATGGCAACACTCTGAATTGCCACCTGAGAGCAGAGCAGGGGATTGATTGGCACTTACTCATGAACCAGCCAGGCTCTCCCATGATTACTTTATCTAAATATCATTTTCCTCTTTCACAGTGCATCACCTCCCTGAAATTTTAACAGCATTCACTTCCAAGAGATAACTTATCATACCCACTGCTGCAGCTTGCAGTTTGTCCACACTTGCCCATCCATCATGGGTTTAATTGTAACAGATAACTCCATGCATGGGCAATTTCACGCATTTTGGATTAATCTCTAAGAGATATTGCTATACAAGTCCATGTGCAGAGAACTCCTCAGCATGACGAGGCACACAACAGCCTTTCCATACTCTCTGTGCTCTTCCTTTCATGTTAATCTTAATGCTAAGATAAATACTTGTCTGCTGTGAGCCTCTGAGAGAATTTTTTTTGGTTTTTTTTTTTTTTTTTTTTTTTAGCAGATGAAGCAGAAGTAGATGGTTATGTGAATACAGAAAAATAATTTTTGGTTACTGCTCGGTTTTGTTGATGGTGTTGTAACATCATGAAACGTAATAAAATAAAATAAATGCAAAATATGCAGTAGAATTTAGCAGATTAGCCTGGAAATAGAAATTTCAAAGAGATTTTACTGTGCTTGTGCTTTCACTGGTGTTTCTACCAGCTTTGCTTCCTGCTACCCTCAATAAAAGAAAGTGAGAAGTCCTTATCTGTAAAAAATCTGAGTCCCCAGATCCCAATCTCTCAGCACCCTTTAACCAGCTTGGTTCTTCCAATATCTCCCCTTCTCAGCACTGGATGGAAAACATGGGTTATTTTCTCTCTGTTGGAAAGCAGGAGTTTATTACTTTCTGGTACTACTTGAGCAGAAGAAATGAGTGTGTATATCTATACAAAAGCAAGCATTCTGCAAGATATAAACTCTTATTTCTGGATTTAGATACTAGAGCGGCTTGATATGGGCAGAAACATTCTGACAGGGATTTCCAAAATCCTGCTCTAAAGCTTTGTAACAGAAAAGAGTGTAAGATTTTAATACCCTTTTACACTTCCTGCTAACTCACCATCGAATAATCCAAATGTGTATTACCTGTTTTCTGGTATCAGGTAACTGTGGGGATCACAGCCTACAAGAAGACAAAACAACCAGAAATTCTGCCAGCTGTGAAAGTGGAAAGGTAAATTAAAATTTTCTCTCTTATTCACTCATTTGGAAGAATCAACACAAACTGCCTTCCACGTATGAGACTTGGATGGAGCTCTGCCATTTGCACCAGGATTTTTTGGGGGGGTTTTTTGTCATTTTTTGCTATTTTGAAAAGCCTGGAAAGTCAGGAGTTTTCATACTGCACTTCTGGGGCTGTGGTGTCTGTGTGCTGGAGCACACTGGGACTGGAAGCTGGTGGGCAACTGAGGTGTTTCAACATCTCCAAAAAAAGCACCACAACCTGAGAGAGTGTCAATAATGGAGACAGACAATTCTCACCTCAGGTGTGGAGTTCTTGACAGAGATATCTCAGGGAAACACAAGGAAACACCCTGTGAAAGATGGGATAGGCAGCAATAAAGTAGGTTATAATAATAGTGGATTTAAAAGTTGTGGATAACAAGCTTCATCCACATTCACCTAAGGGCTGATTCTAGCTGACTGTGGAAACACTTGGAAAAACTATGGGTTTCTGCCGAGAAAGTACTGATAATTAATATTTTAAAAGTCAGTCCAGATTTTTAATAGGAAAAGTCTCAAATCCACATGGAAGAAAGCAGAACCTCCATCAAGGGTAAAGTTCTTTAAGGTGGCTTTAATGTCCTTGTTTGCAAACTGTGAAATGCAGAAGCATTATCAAGAAGTTGTGCCAATTATTCTCCATCTTAAAATAATCTGAATGTCAAAATGAATAGAGGAAACCACCCCCAGTGTCTGTATCAACAACAGCTCTGCAAAGATACAGGATAAATATGGGTTTATATTTTCCTTCCTGTTGTTTTTGGCCAGGTCAGCCACTCATTCACAACCACAGAACATTGCTATATGTTGGACTGAAGTATTACAGGTTTCCCACTTCAGAGAGTATTTAAATTAATGAAAATATTGCAATCACCTATGCCAATGAAGTGAGTGAAAATATTTGCGTTAATTCATGGTGAAAACACAAACTGGAGCTCCTGTGAATCATAGCTGAGCAAGCTGAGTTAAACTGTAATAGAAGATTAGCTACTTGTGGAAAAACAGAATGGGCTGAAAATTGTCAATTCCAATTGAACTTCAATAAGAGTTTGGACTCCCAGAGGAAAAATCTTAATGTTTTCAAGATGGCATAAGTATTTCCAATTTGTATCCTGAAACAAGATTTCATTTTGAAATGTGATTGCTGTGGTTTCCTTAGCAAAGTGAAAAACACTCCAAAACCACAGAATGTATTAGTACAGGAAACAAAGACCAACATTTTCAGTTTGGAGGGAGAACTTTTTTTTTCTTCATTTAGGTCAGAAAAACAGTTATTCACAAAGCCAGCATCATGAGTCAGTGGTGAAATGATATTGGAGATATCACTGAGTTTATATTTACTCAAAGAGCCACATGATACAAAATTATTGGAACAGATAATCACAGGAAAAGGAAAAAAGATATCTCATGGTTAAAAAAGTGGAATGAAACCTCAGAGTTATCTTGTATTTAACCCAGGCTACTTTTTAAGGGTTGCTACCTGTGATGCTACCTGTGAACTCCAGACAAAACTGATGAGAATGTGAATCCCCTGCAATAAAAGTCAGCTCTGCTAGCTGAACTTCTAAAACTCTCCTTAAAGAAGTGAATGCTGCGAAAATATCAGGCAGCCAGGGCGCCCTGCCTCAGTTTCCTATTCCAGCCGATGCAATTACCTGCTCTCTTTTCAGGGGGTTGTTATATAAATATTCTGAGATGCATTCAGGAAGATTGCAAAGAGACTTTCACAAAGATGAACACTGATGAGGCCTGCAAGGAAATTAATCATTCTATCCCATGAGCAGGTTTTGAATAGTGTGCAATAAATAATGCCTAACTCCACTGTGATTAGAAGGTAAATGGGCTTTGGAGCCACGACTCCGAGATAAATAAGAGGGAAAGGAAGCAGGTTTGGGCTCTGGACAGGTATTGTCCCAGCCTGCCAACCAGAACTGCACAGACAGAGTGGTCTGAAGGGCAGACTGAGAAACATTTCTTGATGGAGCTGAAAAATCACTGCTCAGGTAGAATGGGACTAAGTGTCTGGCAGAGAGAAGCTCTCAGCAGAATCAACAGCAGTTTAGAGCAGGGGTTTACAAAATCAGTGAAAAGCAATCCAGGACTTGCACCAATTTACTGTTACAGACTTTTCTTGTGTGATATGTCTGTACTGCTTTTTGAACCTAAGCAAAACCTGCAGCAATAAAACATGACAAAGACTACTTTTTTTTTTTTTTTTACCAAGACACTGGATTAAGAACTACTTCTATCTGCTTTAAACTGAGACCATCTTTTCCAGGGGCATGGGGGACTAGATGTGTGCCCACAACACAATGATTGAGTCCACTCTGATATTTTATCACACACCTGCCTCTATTTTCAAGTCCTTTATGTTCTGCCAAAACTTTTAATCAACTTCCACCCAGGAAGAATTTTTCGATTTCCAGCCAGGAAGAATTTTGAATGAGTTTGATCTTTCTTTCTTTAATTTTTTTTTTTTTTTAAATCACCAAACTGACAAAAAAAAGTTTCACTTTACCTGAGCAACAGGTGCACATGCTCACATATTTGAGAGAAAGGGAGGACAAAAATAGCTGGTTGTATCTGTAAGTATTTTACACAACTGCTGTGTTCTATTCTTATATTCAAAAGAATTCTGCATTGCTGCTAAGATCATTGCATGATCAGTATAAGAACAAATGCAAGGAGATGCTGAAGAGTCACCTGTTACTGACTGAGATGCTCTGCTAAATGAAAAAACATCCTTAGGGGCATAACAAAAAATATTCACTTTTAAGACAGAAAACAGCATGGAATAAATTTTATATCACAAGCCAAAGTTTTGCTAAGTAAAGGCCATTCAGACAACATTAATTTTGTGTTTCTTTTCTCTGTAGTGTTTGCTTAACTCTGAAAAGTTAATATTCCTTTAGGTTTTTTCTAGATACTTTGCAGCTGGACATCAAAGATGGCATCAACTCAAGCTTTACCAAGATATATAAAAGTTGAAGAGCACTGACAAGCAGAAAACATTTTCTTCCAGGGACAGAATAAGTTAAAAATTTTCCTCAGTTACTAATTTGGTTATTTTGCTAGGCTTTTACTTTAGTCTGATACTTAAAACCCATTAAAATAAGCTCTAAAATTTACTATTATTGTGTGGCTCACTAGGAATGAAGCACTCAACTGAGAACACATTTCTGAAGGGAAGCAAATTGATGTGGAGAGCAGGAACAGCCCAATGCTCAATGATTTTTAACATCCTTCAAGGTGGCATCATCTAACTAATTAAACTGATTACATTTGAGAACTTTGAGGCCTAGAGATAAATTCCTAATCTTGAGTAGTCCTAAAAACCTTGATTATTAATCTGTTAATTGTGTGAAGGCATTTGCTATTAAATTCAGCAGTTCAGGAAGAGAAAATAAAAAAACCTTTGTCTGTGGCTCAAAGCCTTTTAAAATAATAATGTGAAATTTTAGACTCTGATTCCCGCTGCAGCCACAGATAGAAAGTAATTGCATTTTTTATCAGAAAGAAAATTTAAAGTTAACAGAAGAATAGTTAAAACTATCCTCAGACATCCAAAACCTGTGGGTGTTTTTTCTTAGTTTCCATTCCAATATTATTGGAGATATTGTTCATCATGAGACCTGTGTAGGAAGGAATCTATCCCCAGTGTGGTCATGCTCCTCTTCACTGTAAGAGAGAGCATTTTATGCTTTGTTTTTAATGTTTTATGTTATTAACCCTGTTAAAGAGGCACCATTACCACTAAGCAAGGAGTATTATCTGAGTTAAACAGATAATAACAGAAGTGACAATGAGCAGGAGCAGGGGGAAGAGGAAGAGGAGCAGGAGGAGGAAAGTACCAAGAAGAAGGCAACAGGAGTAAATGATGGTTGTGGATTCCTCACAAGTGAAATATTCCATTACTTTCCCCTCTATTCCACTCAAATGTGAGCTCGGGCCCAGCTCTCCCATCTCCTACTCTTTGAAGGGTTTTTTTTTACCTCATTGTACAATTTCCCTGCAAGTTTCAAAGGCCGAAATTTCATTCACACACACCTGGCACATCTCCCTGCTCATAAGGAGGATTCTCCCTTGGTTCTCCCTGCATCAAGCATGAGAAGGGGAAAAAGAGGGTTTTGATTTTTCTTTTTTTCTTTTTTCTTTTTTTTTTTGTTTCAGAGTACACCACAAAGAGCTGTGCCCTCTCTTCCCACACAGTTCATCCTCACCTTCCACCCCTCTCTTCCCCCAGGGCTGATCTGGCAATAAACCTGTGTATTAGCTTTATATTCCTTCTGGGTGTAGCCCTCCTTCCTGAAGGATGAAAGAAGGATGGAGGAAATTGGACATATTTTCATCATTATACAGACTGAAGCTGCCTCTTCCAGGAAAGTTTCTAAGTCAGAAGGAGAGGGGAATATGTACAGAATTGGCTGAATTTTTTGTGCAGTGTCCCCTGCCTACACAAACATCTAGACCTTGGATCTACAGCTCCTTTTGGGTGTTTTCCCTCCCCGGCATAAATAGCACCTTTCCTTGGTATGGTTGGCCAGGCACTCCCACACCTCTCTGATTCCCAAGAACTGTTTTCATCTGGTTTCCTAAACAAAAATATGTGTGCATTTTAATTGGATTTATTTTTAAAATGTGCATCAGCTCACTGAGTGGAATATTAAGAAATTCAGTTGCCTCCTTAGGAGGTGAAAATAGCTGGCTCTGGAAAATTTATTCCACGTTGTGTCGCATTCCATGCCAAAATATACAGCCCAATTATCCATCATCAGTTATCAGCCATCCCACTCCATAAATATGCTAAATACCAGTAACAGTTTAAAATCTGTTCTTGCAATCAAAATACATAACTAGAAAAGTTTTCACTGAAGTATTTAAATATTTTAAGAACACTTTCTTGACAAGCCAAATGTGATTTGCAGTGGGGACACAGAAGAACACGCACTATGAGCTGGTTAAAAATAGGGGGAAGAAAAGCTAGAAAATATATTCACATTTGTTACTCACAAAGTGACATCTGAAATGATACAGTTATTTAAATGGAAGAAGATGTGCTGCTGGTACCTAAATGAAGGAACTGAGCCCCATGCAAGCTCCATACAAATACTATGGCTAGTTACCATCTCTCTATAAAAGGTCTGTGAGGTGCCAGTCAAGGGTTGTACAAGAATTCCTAATATCCTCTCTTCATTTTTATTACAATGACCAGAAGCAGATTTTCTCAACCTGCCAGTCTTTTCAGAGCTAAATCAAAAGGCTCCTTCTGACATCAAGCCTTGGAACCCTCTCTGATGGAGAATGGTGCCTGCCACATCATTTAAATTTTAAAAATTAGTTATCTCATTAAGAACTAATGCATGTTCAGCAGGATGACAACCCTACACAGTGAGGAATGATATGGGCCAGATGATTAAGCTGAACAGCCAGCGGAATAAAATGTGTTCCATTCCAGCAGGAAGAATTCCTGTGCTAAAGTTTCCAAGTTAATTGTTCTCTTGCTTTTAAATCCCAGTTTTCACTGAGGAGTCACTGCTTAACAAGGCCTGGTGAGGCTGGAGAGCCTCCAGTGAGTAGGTGAGAGAATAAAGGAACATCACAACTCCTGAGGCAGCTGAATTTGCAGGGCTAGAGAAGGAAATAGGAAAATAACACATTCCAACATCTACTCTGTAGTTGTCCAACATTAGGAGCCCAAGAGAGCTGGAGAGGGAATCTGGACAAGGGATGGAGTGACAGGACAAGGGGAAATGCCTCAAACTGAAAGAGGGCAGGGCTGGCTGGGATCTTGGCAATGAGGAATTGTTCCCTGGCAGGGTGGGCAGGCCCTGGCACAGGGTGCCCGGAGCAGCTGGGGCTGCCCCTGCATCCCTGGCACTGCCCGAGGCCAGGCTGGACACTGGGACAGTGGGAGGTGACCCTCCATGGCATTTGGGTGGCACTGGATGGGCTTTGGGGTCCCTTCCCACCCAAACCATTCTGGGATCCTTTATGCTCAGCAACTTCACATCAATCACATTCACCGCTCAATCTGTTTGTTATGTAAGTGGGGCTCTGAAACACAGCTGCTACAGAAAAAAAAAAAAACCAAAACCCACACCAGAAAGCCAGGAACCAAACAAAAAAACCTGCTATCCAGGGAAAAAAAAAAAAAATAAAAAGGTATGCTCAAGCATAGTCCAGCAAATGTGAGTGTAGAAGATAGAAGTCTGCTTTCATGGGCTTCACTTCCTGACTACATGCTCCAACAGTTGAAGGGAAAAAAAAAAAGCTGAACATTTACATCAAAAGTTAAAGCCACAGACACAGGTTCACTGATGTTCTACCCTTTCTAAAGTAAATGATTTCTTTCTGCAGTTTATAAAGGGGATGTAGAAAAGCAGAGTTTGTAATACTTCAAAAAAGAGCCCACAGTACCTTGGAAATATTTTTACCTTTCATACCTTTCAAAAACTCAGGCCTTGGAAATACCAAAATGCACATAAATAAAACCAAGTACAAAATACATTTTGCACCCATAGGCTCCTTGGATCCAACCCCCCCCCCCCCCCCCCCCCCAGTTTTCCTATATTAAATACAATTTCATATACTAATAAGAAATGCTGTGATCTCTATTATGTCCTTATGTCTTTTACTGTGCATTCTTTAAACATAAGTATATGGTACATTCCAAAAAAGTGTCTGGCCAGTCTATTCTCCACACTGTTTATGCAGTTTTAGTGTATTAAACCACATGGAAAATTACATTTTACTTCCACACACACAAACCCCATGATTGTGCTCCACAAGCTGCCAAATACCAGTCCTCTGTGGCTCAAGAAAAAAACCCACAATTTTGTGAAGTTCAGGAACACACACAAATGCTAATACAAATGTGTGGTTTTCAAAAAGAATATGCTACACATTATTTTATGGATAATTTCCTGGTTTTTGTTAATATTCCCTCAGCTGTTAAAAAAAAATAGTGTTCTAATTTAAAAGCTGTTAAGAGTCTAGTTCAAATATTATTTACACATATGAAACACTCTCACCACTACTGGTTTGTTGTGGACTTTTTGTAGCCATGAAGAAATAAAAGGTGCAAGAGATTTTTTTCCCCAATACATTATGGGAAGCACTGAAAGCAGTAAATGTTTTCTGACATCTGAAAGCCTTCCTACCATGTCATTGAACCCAGCAAGGCCCTTTACAGCACAAGAAGCACGCTCAGGATTAGGTTTAAAGTGGTTTAAACTCATTCTACAGAGCTCTTTAACACTGTTTGTGGCTGTTTTGTCACCCACACTCCATGGGCATTTGAATTTTTTAGTGTTTGCTTGCTGACATAACCCATGGCTGGATAAGGAAGGCAAGGAACAGAAAAAATGCTATAAATAAGGGGGCAAAAACCTTTTGTGAAATTTTGCAATGTTTGGCAGTAATGCCTTAGAGGAGTAGGCATGGAAGAAAAAGAAGATTAATCAAATGAGAGAAATATTCCTAATGAGTGATGGAGAATGCTATGTAGATTGTGGTTGAGAAAATACCTAAGCTAAATAAGTGTCTTTTAAGAGGACAGAGCTGGTGATAAAATACAGTTTAATCTTACAATTTATCACTGCCCCAAAATGAGGCTCAAAATGATCTAATTGGGAGTGGGTGAGTATCTGCCACTTCCCTGTGTCTTTTTTTTAAGCTGAAGTCTTTTTTTGTGCTCACAACCACTTTCCATCCAGATATTTTTACTTTTTCACTTGGAGAGGGAAAACTATTGTTCTACCTCCTCCTCCCCACCCATGACTCCTCTTCACTAAACAACAAATTAATAGACAGAGCTAAAAGTAAAACCAAGCAGAGAGACATCTTACTGTACCATGAACATCCCTTCCAAAACACCTCCAAGGAAATCTTTCACTGTGGTAACACATTTTGTGTTGACACCATTCCCCACTGAAATGCAGATGACAGCCGCATTTATGAGCACATCTGCACTGCTTTTCAAGACTGGGGTTTTTTTCTCTTTTTCCTACCAGCTCTCAGGCTGTGTCCATAATTGCAGTGGGCACCTGGAGGGACAGCCATATGTCACAGATGCTTTTTCTCCCAGAGCCACCAGAACCCTCAGCTTTGCCCCTCAGATATCACAGATATCTGTGACATCCCAGGTATCACAGGCACGCCGACGCCCATGACAGCAGACACCCAGCCTGTGCCTCCCAGACTAATTAGAAGTGTCACTTCTCTGGTCTCAGGCACTCTGCAGTGACATTCTAATGAGTCTAATGCGTGGTCTGAAACCACCATCCTTTACAGCAGACCCCAAAAATACATCATTACCACAACAGGTCAGCTCCATCCTTGTTCTCCACGTGGTTTAATTGTGGCTGCTGCTCTTTGTGCAAGAGGCTGGAGGACTTGCATTCGCCAGCTCTGTGTTAGCAGGGCCTCCTGTCAGCATCATTAGCACAGGAAATGCAAAGTGAATCTGGACTCCACGTGGGTAATTAAGAGTGTTGGAAAGAGTGGCTCCAGCAAAGAGCCACTTGCTGCTGATCCACGACACTAAATTGGTGTTTTAGCATTTCCATCACCAACCTTGCTGGTGATGCGAAGCTGGAGGATGCTGTCAATACATTGATACACAAGAGGAATAATTGGATGGACTCAGGGAGCACAGGCGGGACAGAATTTAGAAGAAAAACAAGACAGTTCTCGTCATGGAGGTATTTATATGTCTCTCCGAGCTATGGGCTCAAAGATCCAATTGATCATAGGATCCGTACTGGTTTTACCCCATGGAAAAGGCAGGTGGCACACTAAGGATGTATTAGATCAGGTTTTTCTGATAGAAAAATACCAAAAAATCAGATTCTGGAAGACCTCAGTGAGTTCCTGGGTTATACACAGCCATGGCCACTGATTAAAAGTGAATTTAGGCACACACAGAGGGCTAGACAGCTTACCACAAACATGGAATCCTGAGTAAATAGATAAAGCAACAACAGATTCTGATGAATTTCAACCATTGTTCTTTGTCGATGAATGTCAATCATTGTTCCTGATGCTTCCCTTCTATGTTTATAGCATTAGCACTGACATGAGCACTCCTGCATGTAAATTATTCATACTTAACTGTCTGAAAATTGGAAGTGGTTTTTGCATATTCTTTCAATGATTGATGATACCCACCTCAGAAACTACTGGATCATTGCTCAGTACACACTTTAACCAAGTCAGGTGAAGACAGGAACATATTCCTCTCATGTTTATGCGAAACACACTGGCAAAAGGGGCAGGTCTATAAGGGCATGATTTGATTCAGAGCTGGGAAGCTGTGATTTGGAGCAAAATCCTCTAATCTTGCACTTGCTGTGCATCCAAAATTATGTTACAGTGGTTTAGATAAAGCAGCCTGACACCTGGAGTTATATGAACAAAAGTCTTCAAAACTTCTGCTGTTAAGTAGTCCTAATGATGTTGATTTTACAAGAGAAACCCATCCAAAACCAGCAAACCACCAAATAATAGCGACAATAAGAAAAGAAAATTATATATTAGCCATGTAGTGAGAAATATATCCAGTGTAGTCCCTATTTTACATCACAGACAACTCTGGAGTTACTCTGTTCAAGGTGTCTGCAACTTATCTATGTCACATTCAACTTAATTAAATACATGTGCCTGTTCCACCTTCTCAGTCTTCTCTGAGCCAGTTGATTTTGATCAAGGGCACACATTTACATTTTTTTTTTGGCTCGTGAGCAATCCATCTGGGTAAGGACAGCAGACTCTGATTGTTACCTCTCCAGCTGCAGAGGAGTAGAGAACAGGGGGGTGTGTGCTAAAATTGTAAGCGTGGCTTTCATGAACCTGTCTGAATTTAAGGACTGATGGCAAAGCCAACTCAAGGCATTTTGTACTTTTGCTGAAATTACAGCTCTCAGAATGATTCCTCTCTGTCCAAACAGAATGCACAGAAAGGACCTTTAAAAGAAGTTTGTCACAAGGCTATCACTGGGTGCAGTGGTCAAATACAGACATTTCCACAACTTCCCTCCATATGCACACAAAAAAAATCCCTAAAATAGATAAAACTGCCCTGCCAAGCTGTTTTTCACTACCTGGAATACTGTACATAACCTATGCAGTATTGCTTAGAGGGTTTGCACTTTCAAAAACAATTTTAATGTGCACTTTGGGTTACTTAGCACTTCTAAAATAATGTTTCTCCTTCAGACATGACTAACAGGAGTAACCAAAATTCACTTAGTGATTTTCATCGTTAAAACAAAAGAAAAAATCCCAAAAACCCCACATGGTTGAAAGTGGAAAATTTTACTGAGAATTTACTTTATTCACTTCAAATGCTCCCACATGAAACCAAAGAACTGTGTGAGAAGCACAGCCAGGCTATTAAATTCCTCACATCTTTTTTGACATCTCAACCCCCAGGTGACCAAGACTATCAAATTATGGAAAGGGCAAGAACAGGACAGTGAATTCAGAAGGACACACATCATTGCTTCACTACAAAGAAACAAATAATTCAAGACAGAATTTATCAGATTAAGTATTTTTTTCCTTTTTTTCTAAATGAAGAAACCAATCTGCAAGAAGTTTGAAGTTAAAATTTTTTTTTTTTTGTTCTAAACATGGAAAAAATTATTTGTTACTAATTGGGCAATTAAAACAAACAAGATAAAAGACAATTTCACGCAGAAATAGATGGTTTCATTTAGATATTTTATACTGTGGTGTGATTTCCAAGTACCCAATACCTAGCAAGACACTCTAGGAATTAACAGCAGACATTCATCTGTCTGATAACATGACAAGCATCTCTGATTTTACACAGATAAAAGAGCCTGGTGATCTTTTTTATGACAGTCCCTCCTGTCTGCTGATTCATGGCTTATGAGCACTTGGCAAAGGGCAGCTTTCAAATTTCCTCCCAGGATTCTATTCCAGCTCCTTCTGCCCCAGTAAACACCCTTCACATTTCATTACTAAACCAAGGATGTGTGTGTTTGTGCGATGGGAGGGGGAAGGAATCGGGGGGGGGGGGGGGGGGAAGGAAGAAAAGGGACAAGAAAGCAGAAAGTACAAAATCCTGGCAGTGGTCTGTGCCTTCCAGCACAGCCCCGAGCTAAGAGTAGAAGTGGGATGGTTTTTGAGGTTTTTTTCCTCTCTGCATCCCACACCAGGGATGTGCAGTTTGCCTTTGGCACCGCATTGCTGAGCACCATCAATCCACAGCTGGAGCAGACAACACAGAGGGGATAAACGTGTCCAGCCTCTTTTTGCTGGGCTCACAGCAAGGGCTGAAATGGGGAAAAATTGGATTTTCCTTCTCAACTTTTGTAGTGCACAGTCTTATCCGTTCTTGTGTGTGTATATCTGGACACATCCCCGGTTCGTTTGGTTTATTTTTAACAACACAACCAACTCAAGAAACCTGAATTCCTCAAAGCGTCCCACGACACATCAGTTCTTCATTTTAAGAAAGAGACTGCTCCACACAGACTATTTGCAGCCTTCTGTACCACTGACTAATTAATAAGCATGTTGTTGCCCATCAATCAAAGAGCATGCTCAATATAATCAAATATTTCTCCAGGTGTAATTAGTTAATGCTGGTAATTATGTTTAGTTATGAGACAGCAAGTGCTGTTTATACTTCCCAGGTTATTTTCCTTTTTTCATTGGGTGGTTTTACTGAAGCAGACCCAGAGCCATTTAGAGCAGGTCTGTGTTGCCCAGAGTTTCTCAGGTGAGTCTGGCAGCTGAGAAGGAGCTGGATGCAGCAGAATTATCAGGAGCAAGGGATGCAGCTTGCATAAGGAGACCCAAGAGTTTCATGGCTTTGAAAATGAGACCCCAAGTTACCAGTCCACAAAAGACCTGCACTCACAGCCCCCAAAAAGACCCCAGGGAGCCGCAGCATGGTTTGTACACATCTACTGCTCTGGGTATAATGAGCTGTCCAAATGGTTTGCTAGTCCTGAAGTAGGTCTTCGTCATGACAAACGCTGCAGGAGCACAAAACAAGAATAATTCCCAATTGCAGACACCTGGAGTCCCTGGATAAGGTTCTCATCCAGGAAAAGGACATTTTCATCAATTACCCAGGTCTGAGTGCTTCAGTGTGAGTGTGGAATGTCCCAGTAAGATAACCAGTATTTCATTACAGTTCTGCTTTTTACAAGCTGTCATACTTCACAATTGAGATGATCTCAGTCTTCCTAAAAATCTCTAAAAGCTGCAAAACCTTGAGCTCCGCCTCCTGCTGCTAACAAACAAGGAGAAGGTGTCCACTGCAATACAGGGAAGTGCTGCAGGAGGCCTTATGAACAGACCTATCAAATTTATTTATAGACTCATTTGCTGGTGTCAGGTTTTTCTCATAACAGATTAAATTTCACCCTCAAATAGATGTTTGTAACACACAGTTGCAATTTTTTTCACTAGGTAAAGTGAAAAATAAACCAAAGCCCAGCTTATTTGAAGACTGTGTTTACTTAGGAAGCATTTGAGTTAAATACCTCGAATGATAACATTATTGTCTGTACCTTTTATCCCTTTGACTTCTCTGTCCTAGTCTTATTTTGAAGATTCTGCTGTCCTTAGGTTTTCCTTCTGGAATAGCCCTCGACTGAAATCCTGCCAGATGATTTAAATCCTCTTGTGGCAACACTAGTGAAAGAAAAACACATTATTCCCATTTCAGATAGCCACATCACTGCTGAATGCGGAGCACTGTCACAGCAAATAAGCTGCTCCTGAAGTGCAGCCAAAAATTCAGCTTCCCTCTGAAAACCAACAGAGGGAATACTGGAATGACTGGGTGTTTGTTCATTAATCTGAGAGGGAATGTGTCTGTGTACCTTTAGGAATAAATACACTCAGATATTAATAATTTTCAGTGGGTTGGTACTACCTGATGAGTATTTGAATTTGAAACCTTGATAACCATTAAGACCTTGGTGAGAGACAATGACATTTTTGATTAGGCAGTGCATTCAAGAAATATCCCAATTCTTATGGCACGCCCAATATAAATTCACTGCCTTTGCTCTCTGCCTTTTATGAAGACCAACAATTTCACCCTTTGTAAGAAAATACTTACTATATATATATATTCATTTCCTTCTAGAGATAGTTATGGAAGTCTGAAAATTCATTTGCTCCAAGAAATTCTTCTATTATATTACTCAGTCATTTTAATTGCAAATTTTAAGCTGATCCACTATATACATCTAATTATCTTTAAATGAAAAATACTTGTAATTCTAGTGCAGAAAATTACTATTTCTGTTTAATGGAAGCCTGTAATCAGTATGATTTACTTTCTTACTCCTAAAAACTTCAGTAGCTGTGAAGTGAATAAAAGAAATGGGAAATGGCTTAAAAATAACTATAACACAGCTGAAATCAATGGAGTGTATTTAAAACCTCTGATTTTGAAGGACAAATATTTGAAAGCTGTAGGTCTTGGTGATCAAGAAACAATCCCTTCAGGTATTAATCCTGGAACTATCCCATGTGTCTACACCAATTTGATGGGTTTTACTTGGGTTTAGTGGCTCTGGTGACTTGGGCAGGGAGGAACACCACCAGAATATCAAAAAGAAACAGGAGAAAGCATCATGGAATCCTTATCACGATAGCATTAAGGAACTCAAAAATACAGAGGACCTCAGAGAGAAGCTGTTCCATCTTTCTCCATAGAGTAGCCATGTAATTTGCCTGAAACCTAATTAAAAAAATTAAAACAAATCTGTTGGTATGTTTGGTTTTTGTTTTGTTTTGTGTTTAGTTTTTTTTGTTTTGTTTTGTTTTGTTTTTTGGATTTTTTTTTGTGATTTACTATTAGAAATAAGTATATTATGATTTAAAAAATACTGAAGTTTAACGACAAGCCACATCTCTGCTCTCATTTACTGCTAAATCAAAATTCACACTTGCTGGAATGACACAGAACAATTTATCCTGGCCCTTGAATTACAGCACCTTCAGTTATAACCTTCAGGGAAGAGTAAGAAGCAAACATACAAAGGTCCATATGAAAAGCACAGGGAAAGCAGCCCCAGCAGGAAACTCCCCAGGCAGGCTGAGTCTAGTAAATATCATCTTCAGATACGTGAAACATTGCTCATACAGTAAGATGTTGCAGTATCAACATAGTCAAAAGATCTTGGCTTTATTCTACAATTTCTTGATGTTCTACAGCTATTTGACCTATTTCCAGACTCTTCTCTTAAGGTTAAATGGAAGTATTTGAGCATAGTGGGGGCTTGGGGATTTGTGTAGAGGTTTTTTTTTTCCTTTGTTTATTTTGTTTTATTGTCTTTGGCGGTTTTTTGTTTTGTTTTGTTTTTGTCTTGGGGATGGGTTTCAGGGGATTTTCTTGTGTGTGTGTGTACTGGGGTTTTGGGTTTGGCTTCATTTTTTGTTTTGGTACTTTTGGTTTGTTTTTGTTTTTTAGTTTGGGGATTTTGTCTATTTGTTTGATTTGGGGAGTTGTTTGTTCGTTTGCTTACTTGTTTGTTAGTTTTTTTTTTTTGGTTGGTTTGTTGTTTTGTTACCCAGGTAGACAAATGCTCATGAATGGTACCGCACAAATGTACAGAGGAACCAAACACTGGCAAAAAAAATGACCTTGCTGCATGTACCCAAATTCTGCACAGCTCAGGTCTGTAAAAGAGAGCAGAGGGAAGGAGCAGCAGGTGCTTTAAGGTGCTGCTCTCTGTCAAAAACCTGGGGCAAGACTCAGCTGGTGGAGGACAGAGATGCTCCAAAATTCTGGCTCCCAACCAGAAGCAAGCAGGGCCGCTTTTAAAAACAGCAACTGCTGGCAGCAAGGTATGGAAACAAAAGCATAAATAACCTTAAGTTACTTTTACATCTCTGGCTCATTTCCTCTGAGACTCTGCTATCTCTGTTTCCACAAAGATGTTCTGCCATTTTACTTTTTCCTGCAGGACTGAACTAAAGAAGTTAACCTGTGCAAGATCTGTCTTCTATTCTATGTTTACTTTTAGAGTAAATAGTGTCCACTTAAAGGTCTTTTTACAATTTGAGATGTAAAATGCTAAGGAGGACAAAAAGACTGACATGTTCCACCAGCTTTTCCCAAAAAAGACAGGGAAAAAATACGGATATTTAAATATAGTTTACTGTTATCTAGAGTTTAAGACAAGTCATTTTTATCTGAAAGAGGAAAGAGAAAGTAATTTCAACTGTTTCAAGAATTGAGTAAATTAATGTGTAGTTTTTTGAACACTACCCTTCCTTTAGTTTATGCAGACAGGGAATATAATGCAAGGAGACACTCCCTCAAAGTTCTGTTATTTACAAGTCTTAATAGATGCAGCTTTTCAAATACTATTTAAGGACAAGACACTAAAACATACTGAAAAGGCGAGCAAGAGAACAAAAAGGACAGCTCCTCATCTTCCTCTGGCAACAGAGACTCTGCAAATAGAACACGAATGGAAGTCAGGGTCCCACATCAAATTAACTCACGATTCTTGTCTCCCACTGGACAATTCTGACTCTGACATATATAAAATTGATTAGAGATCTGTTTTCACAAAAATTCTCCTATATGGTCTCAACTGCCAGTAAGTGCTTTGATTCTTTCATGTTCCAAGGGACATGTGCTCTTTTTATTTTTCCTTTGTGTGTGTGTGGGTTTTTTATGTGCTTGCTTGTTTGTTGGTTGGTTTTTAAGTTCCTAAGGATGGAAAAGCAGAGAAAACAAACAAGTCTCACTAATGGGGAGCAATGACCTCTCCCTGTGGCCTAAGTTAGCAGACCAGTGCCTCAAACTACCAAGATGTGCTGCTCATCACAGCCCATTCCAGAGGTGTGCTTCTCCTCCTGCAGGATAAATTAGAACCTGGCTAATGTTGCCTAACGTGAAATCACATTCCCCCCTCTCTTTCCTGCATGAAACATGCTCTAGCGCCCAATGAGCTCACTGGATCTTTACACATGGCCATCTGAAACTTATGTGGATGTTGAAAGAAGTAAATAATTTTCTAGGTCAGTTCAATTAAATCATGCACCAGACTGTTTTTTGAAGGCGAATGAGACTGGTGAAATCTGCATGCATTACTGATCCAGCATTCTGTGTAATATTATAGCATATAACATATTCATTCACTTGAAAATTATGTTAAAAATATTTTTTCCTTTGCCTTTTCTTCTCCCCCAAATGACTTACACTTTGACTTTCATGAACTAAATCTTAAATGATCTCTCAGTTGACTACACAATTGGTTCCAAGACTTACAGTCCCCTAATTTCCCACATTAGATTGGAGTAATAATGGAGAAGACCAGGCCAAGGCATCTGGAATTCTTTGGAAATTCCTGTCCTTGGAAATGACCACAAAGGAGGAGGCCATGGAGGCATGAAGGGTTAAGGGTTTTCAGACCTCAGCCCAACACAGTGCAATGCCTGTACAGACTTTTGGGTCTAAGAGCGTGGAATTTCCCCAGTTTCCCCTCATCTCTTATTTTAGAGTAGAGTCTCTCCTTCTTACTCTTTTCTTTTGAAGAAATGCAGACCCTGGAACTTGCACTACAATAATTTGGATTCTTCTCCAAGACCTTTATAACAGATTCATCGCCTCTTGCTCAAATTACCATTTTTCACTCTCCATCAGCTCAAGCAGTGTGGTTACAACGCAGATTTTTCTCCCACACAGTGAAAACCAGAAACAGCTGGACACGTTCAACTAGTTGGTTCAGAAACTTCATCAGGGAAAGTTTTCCCCTTTTTCCTACACACTTCAAAGGGCAGACAGAAGAGCTCTTCCTGACACACACTGGAAGTAGTGGATAGACAGATATGGATAAAGGAGAACAAAGAGTTGAGCCCTAACCTTCACTGTCTCCAAGAAGCACATTAAAAAGTGAACTACTCCCCCAAGTCTTCAGGGACCTTGAATTTCTGATATTATATGAATTGTCCTGAATTATAACAGCTTACAAAGAACTAAATAACATTGAAATACTGACCAGTATTACTTTGCTTACCACTTGATTCTACAAGGGGTGAAAGCGAGGAGGTGGCTGACATTATCCCAATTCTTTTCCTTAATTATTCCCTCAGGACACCTCTTTTCCTAGCCACTGGCACAGCTAATTACCCCAAGTTCTCATCTGCTGGGAATTGTACGAATTTGCCATGTCTCACTCAGGCTTTCAGAAATGGGATAGTAGCTTTCCAAATGCTGTAGCAGAGCCCTGCACAGGGGTCTTGCTTCATTTTGATCATTGATATCCTTTTGTGTCTCCATTTTCTCTCTGTCTCTCCTACCACATCCCACACATGTCACCCCTCTGTGTTTTCAAAGTTCTTTGAAGCATCTCTTAATGAATCATCAATTACTCAGTAACAAAAAGCCCAGCAGAACCTTCCATGTATTTGAAAATTTGCCACCAAAGCACTCCATGTTTCATTCTCTCCCACGTTGCCTTTTAGCTTTGGAAAGATGGATTAAAGAGGTCCAACAAAGCTGCTTTTCATCTTCTCTGAACCCATCCTTAAAGCTCTCTGTGTCACACCATACCCCTGACCTTTAGTTATATCAGGGGATTGCTGTAGCCACTTTGACCACCACAATCTTATTTTATCAGAAATGAGAATTTCAGAATTCTCCATTCTGTGCTCAGGCAGCGTTTTTTCTTATCCCGGAGCCACAAGGTTTTGGAATTAATTCTTTCTTTCTTTCTTTCTTTCTTTCTTTCTTTCTTTCTTTCTTTCTTTCTTTCTTTTTTTCTTTCTTTCTCTCTTTCTCTCTTTCTCTCTCTTTCTCTCTCTCTTTCTCTCTTTCGCTCTTTCTTTCTTTCTTTTTTTTTTTTTTGTATTGTTGGCCGATACAATCCGCAGTGTCAGCTAATATGTCTCTAGATGCTGTGAGAACAGAATTAGGCAAATTTACTGAACCATGGCCTTCAAAGAACTGCCATGAAAGCTTTTGCCATACCCCTGGCACAAGAATTCAATATGCATTCTTATAAAAAGAGAAACAGATGTACTACTCACCCCAATTATTGCTCTTAATGTTTGCAAGGCAGTTTCATGCTCAAGATCAGAAATTGTATGAGCAGCAATGGGATGTTTGCACAACAAGGCCTCAAGCCAATGGATAAAAAATAAAACACATTCTTGTTCTTGCAGCAACTCCTCACTTCCTGCAGGACTCAGAGGGGCTGCACATGCAGGAGCACAGTGGCATGAAAAATCTGTTTTACATTTGAGATGTGCACCAGGTTAAGGAAGGAATCATTATGAAAGGAAGTAAAGTATATCCGTTCTTCTCTTTTTCCTTCATTCTCTTTGTTGAGAGCATGCATGTGGCAGGACCAATGGTGATCCTTGTTATCTTTCTCTCTCTGACACCTTTATGTCTCTCTTCTCCTGCTTTGTCTGGGCATGGTTATCCTAATCTACCCCTGACTTCGTACCAAAGTTTATTAAGAGGACAGGGAGCTTGCCATTTATAACTGTAATTGTAAAAGTTGAGATCTTAGTACTTAAAGTTTGTTGCTGGAGCTTGTAAAATTTAAGGGCTTGTGAAGCAAATATTTTGAGAGTTAATAGTGGCTAACTGATGGAGTTGAGGCAACTAGATAATGAAGCATAAGCGTTGGTGTTTCTCTTCAGCCTGATGAGAATTTATAATGAACATCTTGCCCTCTACCAAATGGGTCAAGACATTTGGGACTCTCTCCCTCTGGGAGGGTGTCCTGGTGCGGAAGCATGTTCAGAAATCTGAGCACTGATCCTGAACACAATCCTCAGCTGAGGGTTTGGGTGATAAAGAGCGCAATGTTCACATCTCAGGGTGCACCTTCCAGAAGCACAGCGCTGCAAGGTTGTGCCTTCTTCTTCTTCTAAGTTCTTCTGAGTGCTCTCAATCTCCAGTGAAGGCAACCAAAGGCAATGAAAACTCCCTGGCTTATTGGAGGGACACATTTTCACTTTTCAAGCAAAAGAAACATTTCATACCAAACACAGCTCGTGATCAACGGTCAGTAATCAAGACCTTTTTATTCACACATATTTTTATTGCTCTGCTTATTCAGGGTGCCATATACTGATCAGCTGTGTTTACACACTGCCTTCATTAATAAACCAGGGCAGGGTACATTCATTTTCCTAGCTCATTTGCTCATAACTGATTTCCTGAGGCAGAGCCAGTGAACTGAAGCGCCTATAGTTTTTGTGAAAAATATAAAACCACTTTCCATTAGTTTTAAAGATCAGCTGCTTTATTATACAAAATACCTCATTTTTTACCTCAGTCAAGAAATAGGGAGGTTTTAAATTAGATAATTAATTATTAGAGAATGTCTGTTCCTTCCTCAGAGTGTAACCAAAATGAATCACCAATTCAGTTCATTTTAACTTCTTCCCTCAACACTCAGCAGAGTTGTTAAACTCTTTGCATGATCACTGAATCTCAAGTCTATAAACCTCATCATCTCAGCAGGAGGTTTTCATCTGAGATCTCTTGTGCCAAATCCAAAATTCATTTTAAAATTCAGGCCCATAACTTCATTCCAATGTGTTTGAAAAAAACCATGGTTTGCTGTCACAATCTGGAAATTGGACATTTCTATTACCATCTCTAGGAGGAAAATGTGCAAGACGAGTCTTTACATATTGCTACTCATTTCTTTTTCCACTTTGATTTCATAAACAAAAATAAAGGAAAGTTATAAATGCAAGTAAATCCTTGGTTTGGGATTCTTACTGGCAGCCAACACAACTGCAAGACTATAAAGTGAAAACTGCAAAATGAAAAAAAAAAGCAGAACACTGAAAATCACAGCCTGGTTTTTTATGTTGCTTAGTCTACTTTATTAATGATAAGCAACAATTACAAAGCAAACGAGCAAACAAAACCAAAAAACACCAGATGCATCCTGCATGTATTAGATTTTATTTTGCCAGCATCTACATAAAATACAACCCTATTCTTTCCATTGAAAGGAGAGACTGCTCTGCAGTATGGAATTGAACAATGCTTTATCTCACACAAATACTGAAACTGAGGGTGATGAGGGGCACGAGACTTCATCCTCACCCCCAGGGAGGGTCATATTTACAGAGAAAATTACTCTGATCCTCCTGCCACGCACTGCTGTCTCTGTCTCCTGAGTCTCACCCTTCTGCAGGGACCAAAAGAAAAGTCTATAATGCACTGTAACCAAAAGAAAAGTATAGAATGCATTGTGACCAAACCCAAAGGGTCTCCAGGCTGCCTGCAGCTGGAGCTGACAGCTGTGGGCACAGCTGTGTCACCCACAGCCCTGGGCTGCTGTGACACCTTGGATGGAACAAACTGCATTCTGGAGAGCCCCTGCAGTCCCACATCCCTCGTTCAGCTCTCACAGCAGTGCCCAGCCCTGCCCCAGCCCAGGCTCACCCTCTGCTCCCCCGGCCCTGCAGCCGCCTCTCCCCAGCACTGCGGGGGCTCAGGTGAGCTTTGAGCCTGCTGACAGCCCCAGGCTGCTCCATGCCACCCCAGGAACGAGCTCCTGGCTTTCCCAGCAGGGCTGGCCAGCCTGGAGCTGCCCCTTCAGCTGACCTTGGGATTTACTGGAATATGGGTGCCGCCTTCACCTTTGTTTGGCCACCAGGGTCATCCCCGGGTGCCCCAGAGGTGACAGATGTCTCACCCTGCACAGGAACTGCCCAGGTCCCAGCACCCCTGGATGAAATCCATCCTGTCCATCCCGTCCCACTGACCTGGGGGAGGTTGCATTCATTTCCCTTTTTTCCCCTCTTCTCTTAGTCTCCTGCAGCTGCTAAAGCAGAGGTGGGGATGAGATGTGACATCAGAAATCATGAATTTCCAGGTTCCTCCATCATGGACATTTCCACCCTCAGCTCATTTGGGGGAGACCCTTACATTTCCCTCCTGTCTCACAGCACAGGACTGGAGCTGTTGCAAAAAGCAAACAGACACCTGCAACACCTACACTTGAAAGACAGAGGTGTTCATTTTGGGGACGAAAAATATTACCCAACTGGCACGTTGCAAAAGGGCGACCTTGCCATTCTGTATTAAAAAAAATAAATTAATTCATCATAATTTTACATAATTGCTATCAGCAATTCAGATTAAGGGCCCCAGACCAGATCATAAAGAGGCTCCCAGTGGTTAAGGCATGACACACCTGATTCAGTGCTGGCAGTTTTTATCTCTGCTTTTGACTGAAAAACAGGAAACTAAACCAAGGAATGTAATTTAACAAGCAAAAATTTCAGAGAGGTTTTAGCCCACTCTCCAGTAGGCTGTAATACAATTCTCTTTTCCCAAAGGTTCTTTGAAACCATAAAATCCTAAACTATGCCTGTAATAATAAAAAACTGTACATCTGATCTGAAGATTTAATTATTTAGTTTAGACATAAAGTGACATCTTGCAATATAGATAATAGTTTTGGCAAAGCTGCAGACATTAATCTAGAGGCAGCTTCAGTGTAAAGCTGTTCTGGCTGTATTCAATGGAAGTGTCATTGCATTTTTAAAATCAAGAGAAGCCACAAAAATCCATATTTCTCAAAAAGTCAAATCTGGAAAGCAACCTACTTTCAACGTCAAGTTTGGATTAACATCTATCAGGGCCCTTGGTCTTTGAACCACCAAGTGAAAAATCAAAAATCCTGAAGTTCAATAGAGTTCAAAACGGGAAACAAGAAAAAGAAATAAACCAAAGAAAAAGAAAAAGGAATAAAATAATAAACCAGAGAAAAGCAGTGGGTTAAGGTATTATATAAATCCAAAACCTGAAAACACTTTCAAATAACATCGTGTTTGACACAGTGAAGATTATTGTCTACATTTCCGGCCCTAAGTGTGCTGCAGCTGCACCTGGGTCCAGTTCTTGGTCATTATGATTTGTAACGTGGCTAATTATCAGAACTATTAGAAGGCTTTCAATTAATGGAAGAGTTTCATGAAAAGTGAAAAATTCCATGTAAAGCCTTTGTGCAAAGGAAGAAATCAGGATTTCATTAAAACCTTGGGCCTGAAGAACCAAAACATCCACTCAAACAGAAGACAATTACACCTCTGTCCACAAAAGTATATTAATAAATAAGTAAATATAGAATTAAGTTTTTTTTTTACTCTGCCAGACAACAGTACATGCAGTCAGAAAACTCAAGGTAGTTAGTGATAAACAATCTAGGTCACTACACAGATACCAAGGATAAATACAGTTATTTTTAATGCAGGAGAATATTCCCAGACAATTTTTTGACAGCCTGAGACAGCTGTACTGAATGCAGAAACCTGTTTTGTCTACAAACATCGCCACCACTTTTCACTTTTTGGTGAACACTTGCAGAATGTAAATACTGGATAAAGATATGTCCTGTGTTAGTGCTTACAGATGTGTTAGGAAAAGGCAGAAGCCAAAACAAAAATAATAAGTGTGGTAGCACAGCAGTAACCCCTTCTTCCCCAGTTAATACATTCTTGTACAATTCCTGCCACTGCCATTTTCAACCAGACTCCCCATGAGGTCTGACAGGACCATGTGGGGACACACCTGTGCTGCCCCAAGGACAACACTGTCACCACATCACAAACTCCAGAGAGATGCAACTTCCTCAAATTCCTCATTTCCAGCAGGAGAATTTGGGGCCTGTTTTGTCTTAAGGAGCTAAATACTCTCCCTTTTCACCCAGACCGAAGAAACAGGAATTCCTCAGTCACTGGTGGAATGATGCCCTGCCCTCAGGCTGCTCCTTGAAGAATAAACCCTGGGCGAAGCCAAAGAGCAGGGGCGATTCAGGGAGGGCAGGAGGAAAAAGAAGTTGGGTGTTTTATTTTTTAAACTACATCAACTTTGAGGAAGCACCTTCCATAAGGCCAGTTTCAACAGATACACACTCTAGCCTGTAATCTACCAGAACAGCAATTTTGTGTCTTTTATGTTGTTCTTTTTCAAAGAACATATGTACTATCTCTAAAATCTTCAGTAATCTTACTTCTCTATCTTAACAGAAAAATGGGGCCGAGAAAAAACAAGCTCTTTCCGCAGCTGCTTTTCCTACAGAAAATTTGTTCAGAGACCCTACATGAAAGGCCTTTAAAAATTAGCCCAACTGTTACAAGATACCTAGACCATGTTGTAAACAGGCCAGGCATTTTCAATTTCAATTGTAAAAGCTTCTTGCACCTCATTTTGAAAACGAAAAAGAAATGAGAATCTCCTGCATGCATGGTAATAAAGTGAGAATAACACTGAATGACATTAACTGAGAGCTCTCCTGAAACAGCATTTCCAGATGATTCCCTGGTTTTTTTGAGATCTCTGAAAATCTTTGGGTAAGTATTTCCAGTACACCAACTCTTCTTTCACACACACACCAATGAAATGGATGTTCAAGCAGCTGCTGTGCCTGCAGCACTGGAGCTGGCACTACAGAAGACTCAAAACATGGCTTTTATGAGGCATAAGTCATCAAAACTCATCATTTCTCTTAAAAGCAGATGCCTTTTTCTACTTCATGTATCGACCTTTGTTTTCAGACTTCAGAGATGGAAGGTGCAGACATGTCAAGAATAAGAGATGGGTGTCAACGACAGGAAAAATCTTGATGTGACACAAGGGACAAAAGATTGCTATGCAAGATGCTAGCACAAAACTTCATGATTATTATTAGAGCATTAATAGAGTGAAAGGGTGGCTTCCTGAAACTCAGAAATCATTAAAATATAGGTTTTTGCTGCAATTCTTCAGCTCTGCAAATGGTGCTCCTCTAGATTAAAAAAGATAAAAAATTATAATTACATACCAGTGATTTTTATTCCAGTGAAGTTTGGGTATAGTTTTGGGATATTTCTCCTTCCCTCCTCTACCTCAAAAGGAAATGTTTAGATAGAATTTAAATTCTGGTCAGATTTTTTTACAAGTATAATGCCCTAACCAGAATTCATCCAGAAAAGAAACCAATGTACCCATTGTTAATTGTTAATTACTCTCTATGGAAAATTTTTAAAAAACCCACAAAACCTCATGAATTTGCTTATCAAAAATCCCAAACAATCAAGCAGCAGGCTAATTGGTCAAAATTAGTCAGTCAGGAATCTCAGACATTTTGAAGAGTCTTCTCTTTTTCCTCCTGAAGGAACTGAAGCATCCAATGCTTTTACACATTTTGTCTTCTCCCTTTCTTCCTGCTCAGCCTTCAGCTGGTCTGAATGGAGGAGCCAGAACCACATCGACTCCCGGGTAGTTTTAAAACAGATTTCTTGCTTGGAATTAAGCCAGAGCAGGATTTCTAAGGCAGGCAGATCCTCCTGTTTCCACTGAGAGCATGTGGGGAGCTTCTGAGCCTCACCTGCTCTGCGTGGCCCAGGAGGGATCCTTATCCACAAGATAAATATTTGCTACAAAATAATTAGAGAAGAAAAAAAAAAAAAAACCACTGTAATTTGTCCTCAACAAAATAACCTACTGGGATAGACCAGTTAATCAACACTGGATCTGCCCCAGGATGGTGAGATAGCCACTTTGGACTGGGAGATGGACAGGAAAATGTGGAATTTGCTCCTCTGCCTTCATCCAAGCCAAGGCAAAGCAGACAGGAATGCAAGGGAAGCTCATGGATCTGATTTCTGCACATTTCCACGGGGGGAATACGCAGCTATACTCGAGGAAAGGGGAAATATCCATAACTCACCCCTGAAGGAACAAGCTGAGAACAAATCCAGTGTTCAACATCCCTGTCCACGTCACTTGCTTCTCCCTCCTTGTCCCATCTCCCTTCCTTGCACCATCTCTGGGACTTGCCTGCTCCTGCCTTAAGCCATCCCAAGAAGGCAAACTACCAGAGAACTTTACTGTTCTGTGTAAGAACACCACCGGCGCTGGAGTTAGGGAAAAGCCAGTGGCAGATGAAGTCGATGGGCTTCAGTCAAACTATCAAATCCCACAGTTTTGTCTTGCAGTAAAAAGAACAAAAACACAACTTTGGAGGCTTGGGAAGCTTCCTACAGACCAGATATTTGTTTCACTCTTCCCTGACCAAACTGCTCCGACCCACAAGTGGGAGCTGCACCTCCTAGTGCTCCACTTTTACTCACACTCAGCATTTTGGCTTCATTTTGGCTGACAGAGAGTAGGCTTATATAAATTATTAGGATGGGAGGGTGGGCAGGCCCTGGCACAGGGTGCCCAGAGCAGCTGTGGCTGCCCCTGGATCCCTGGCAGTGTTCCCTGGACACTGGGGCTTGGAGCAGCCTGGGACAGGAAAAAGTGTCCCTGCCATGGCAGGGGTGACCCTGGATGGGCTTCAAGGTCCATCCCTGGCCCAGACCATCTTATTTCTCTATAATTCTCCGTTCTTAAATTCACATTTTTAGGTAATTATTCATCTATACTGAAAGATATTGAGGCATATTAGAGCAATCACTGCTCTTGCTGTGTGAACCAATATAGATGTGGAACTAACATTAAGTCAATATATACAGTCAATCACACTTTATTCCAGCTGACTTCCAAGCTCTTGTTCAGAATGTTGCTTTGATTTTTTTCTTCCCCGATGGATTTCACAAAAGAAAGGATAGAACTGACACTACATCCCCAGCTATGCCTGACATTGCTTCAATTACCCTTTTTTTTTATTTCTTTATGACTTTAGTGACAGGTTGAACCACAAGACCCACATTTGGAGTAAGAGTTTAAGGTTAAGTAAAACCACCCGTAGGAAGGAGTCAGAGCATTTCTGTAACTGTGCCACAGTACAAAAATGCAGCATTTCTAAGAGAAATTTCTGAAAGAATTTATACCCCTGAATAAGGATACCAGGTTGAAGAGAAGCCTGGTGAAGAAAGGCAAGGTGTCAGAATAGGATGGGCTTGATCACACCCAAGAAAATGAAAGTCATTATCAAAGAGGTTGATCTTTATCCTGAAGGGCTATCTGTAGGGAGTGCATCATTCTGTACAAGGTCTGAGGGTAAAGCATAAAAAAAGACATTAAAGAAATTACACAAAAGCATCATTAAAGGAACATATATAGCATGCACCATAGAAGGCAGCTACTAGGTCATTTCAGCTACTTCCCATGACAGCAGCACATCATTTCCCCATCCACACCGTACATTATTCACAGTATCAAGCTAATCTTCCCTTAAAATTGTTCAAATAAATAGAACTGCATGGTTTTAAAATAGTTCTGGAATGGTATCTGAAAGCAATCAGCTAGTGGGTCTTAGTTTTTAACCTAGAAAAGACCTTGCAAAGCAATCCCGTGCAATTCCTCACACAAGCAAGAAATCTGACAAGTTACATTGCATGTAATAGTTTCTCCATCTCTACTTCAGAAGCCTGAGCTGGAAAAGGAGTAAAAAAACCCAAAGAAAAAAACACTGGCAAACAAATTAAAGCAGGATGGTCTAAAGAACTATAATGCAGAGTAAACAGGAAGGAAACTTGGATTTCCAGGGCTGGTTGTCTGCAGTGACACCCAGCAGTGACAGAAGCTCTCCTACATGAGGGAGAGACAGACTGAAAGATGTAAACAAATGCCAAACATAAAATAAATCTAATTTTTTTTTCTATTTTTTGTGCCTCCTCTTGGTGCATGCAAGTCTTATCTGTAAGCATTTCTTGCGTGATCTGTTGTAACTTCACTGTTGCAGAAACCTAAGACATGGGTAATCAGATGCCAGAAATTACTGTTATTTATGCTCTGCTGTCACAGTTCTCCATAATTATGCAGGTTGACACAGCATCTTGACAATGATAGGGGGAAAAAAAAGCAGCTTTTGCAGAGATTTTTTTTCAGCCTCCCTACACAGAATCTCAGCAAACAAAATTGCTGCAGCTAAAAATTAGCAATGCAGCCATCTCCTTCACGTTTGGTTTGGGATTTTTTTTTTTTTTGCCTGTCAAGAAGTTACTATTGTGAGAGTACTCAAAGACATGAATAAAAAGGTCTCTATGTCTACATGGTAGCTTTATCCTACAGTAGGACCATAATCTGACTATGCATAAATAAATGCCTTTTGTTGTTTAGAACTGAAAATAATCAAAGAAAAAATTAGTTGCAAGGGGTGAGGGGCAAGAATGAGAGAAGATTATTTGCAAAACACTGAGAAAACACCTTGCTTTGCATTAAAATTAAAAATTTGCAACTGTGGGGTTCAAATCCATAGTGTGGAGCACTTAACAGTCACCTGAGCTCCTGCTGTCCCAGGTGTGCAAGCTACACTCCAGAGTGAGCCTGTTCACTGGTTAAACTGCTGTGCTTACAGAATTGCAATGTTCTGATAGAGCACTTGGGATTAGGAAATTTCTCCATCAGCTTTAATCAAGAGCCACCACTTGATGCAGAAACTGCACCCTGGAGGGCGGTTTATGCCTCTGTGTCTGACCCCACTCTCCCACACACCACCTGGGAGAGGAGGCAGCAGGAAAACCCCACACCAAACCCTCCCACCTCCTCTGGGGGAGGCTTTGCTCCCCTCCCTGTCCCCTGTGGCCTCCAGGGTCACAAAAAACCCCACAAATCTGAGGCACAATTTTCTGCCACATCATGAGATTCCTGCTGGGATGTGCCAAGCTCCTGCCCTGGCTCTGCTGAAGGAGTGCTGATCTTCTTGAGCCTCCTTATCCATCTGCTGCTCCTCCCTGCTGTCATCTGCACAGTTCAGCTTGCTGCTTTAAATACTGCGCCTGAAATCCTGACTCCTAAACCCCAGAACTTGTCGTTCTGCTGCCGCAGTTGGGAGAGCTGAGATAATCCAGGATTCTCCACTTAAGCAGCGTAGGCAGAAGGACGGCTTGGCTGACCAGGAATAGTCTCTTGGAAGTAAGGCAATAAAGGAAGGCATGTGCCCAGTGTGAGCAGGGCCAGGTGGCATGGGAAGAACACAGAGATACTGCTGCCAGCGGAGGGAGAAAATTGTATGGCCAAAGCTCAGATCGAGTTCGTGCTGCAAGAACTGTGTGGGGGACAATAAAAAGAGATAAAATAATGGCAGTAGGCAGTGCAAAAATACCATTGGCCTGTTCCAGGAAGAGGAGGGGCACCTCACAGACATGAACAGGGACAAGGCTGAGGTGTTCAGTGTATCCTTCGCCTCCTTCTTTGACACAGATGGACCAAGAGGGTCCTGGTGCCCTGAGCTGGAGGACCATGACTGTGAGGATGAACAACTCGCAGTTAACCCCAGTCTGCTGCTCCAGATGGATCCCTACAAATCTATGGGGCCTGATGGGATTAACCCCAGAATCCTCAAACAGCTGCTGATGTCATCACAAAACCGCTCCTGATGATTTTTGAGTGGTCTTGGGAGTCCAGAGAAATCTCCAAGATGACTGGAGGATGGAAAACATTGTCTCAGTTTTGACATTGTCTCAGTTTTGACATTGTCTCAGTTTTCTCCTTCTCTCTCAAGGACACCAAGAAGAAGGACCTCAGGTCTGTCAGTCTCACTTCAAAGCCTGGTAAAGTTTTGAAGGTTATTCTGGAAGCTATTGAAAAACACCTGGAGGACAAATCACTGGCCACAGCCAGCATGGCTTCATGAGGGCAAAGTCCTGCTTGTCAAACCTGATTTCCTTTCAAGGCGACCCACTCAGGGGATCAAGGGAAACCAGTTGATGGAATCTTTCTGCATTTCAGGAAAGTTTTCCATACTGTCTCTTACAAGGTTGTTCTGGACAAACTGTCCATCCCACAGCTGGATAAACACATCATGAGATGGGCAAGCAGCCGGATCACGGGTCAGGCACAAAGGGTGACAGTGACTAGGGTGATATCACACTGGGAACCCATCACTAGTGAGGTTCTGCAGGGCTCCATCCTCGGCCCTGTGCTCCTCAACACCCTCAGGAATTACCTGGATGCAGGACTGGAAGATATCTTGAGGAAGTTCACAGATGATACAATACTGGGGGGAGTTGTCGACTCCCTCGAGGGCAGGGAGGCCCTGCAGAGAGGCCTGGGCCCGCTCCAGCCTGCAAGGTTCAATAAGGGAAGGTTTGGGATTTTGCCACAGACAGAATGGGGAATGAGGGGCTGGGAAGCAGTGCCAGGGAAAGGGACAGGGCTCCGGGTCAGTGGCAGTGCCCTGGAGCCAGCAGGGACATCCCTGTCCTGGGGACACCAGGCCCAGCATGGCCAGGCATGGATTGTCCTGCTCTGCGCTGGGCCGGGCCGGCCTCACCTCGAATATTGGGTGCAGTTCTGGCATCACAACATAAAAAAAGAATGTTAAACTGTCAGAGAGTGTGCAGAGAAGGCCGTGGGGATGGTGAATGGTGCGGAGGGGCTGTGAGAGGAGCGCTGAGGGCCCTTGGTGTGCTCAGGTGGAGACGGGAGGCTGAGGGCAGACCCATCACAGCCACAGCTCCCCGTGAGAGGGAGAGGAAGGGCAGCTCTGATCATCTCTGATCCCTGATCCCTGATCCCTGTGACACTGGCAGCACCTGAGGGAAGGGCTGGAGCTGGGCCAGGGATTTGGGATGGAGCTCAGGGAAAGGTTCTTCCCCAGAGGGTGCTGGGCACTGCCCAGGCTCCCCAGAGAATGGCTCCTGAAGGCTGCCAGAGCGCCAGGAGAGTTTGGGAAACACTCCAGGGATGCCCAGGGTGGGATTTGGGTGTCTGTGCAGGGACAGGAGCCGGGCTGGATGGACCTTGTGGGTCCCTTCCAGCTCAGCATATTCTGTCATTGTGTCAGTATTTACTTGCTCATTTTCAAACAACTTCACCAAATCCATATCTATGTATCTATGTATCTATTTATCTATATCTATATCTATATCTGTATCTATATCTATATCATCTATATCTATATCCATATCTATATCTATCTATATCTATATATCTATCTAAGTATATCTATATCTACGTATAAATCAAAATATGTAAGCCTTATGGACACAAGTCTTTCATAAACAAGCCATAAAGCCCCCTTTTGCCCCTTATTAGAGAAGTGTGTGGAGTGAGGAATACTGTTGATAATCTCAAAAAAATCCTAGACAGTGCTTTTTTGGCATATAACAAATTTTTACTTCAAATATGGAGCTGTGCATCAAGAATTCATAGGATGATTAGGTCTTATCTAACATTTCCTAAACTTCTAAGTATCAGACCAGATGTGAGGCACATAAGGGGCTGCAATTCCTCTGTATGGTCTCTGGAGTGTAGATATACCCAAATTATACCCAAAGCGCAGTATATTTTCATATAGCTGCTATACATTAGGTAAAATTAAGATGTTTTTACGTGTGTTTCATATGATAATGCATTCACACACACACACACACACACACACACACACATACCCCACATACAGTTATTAGATGGATTGGATAGAGACTTTATTAGATAATTATGGTCTGCTTAATTTCTCAGCTTTCGGAACTTAAGATAGAAAACACCGCTAGTGTGATGAAAGGTAACACAGCTTGCTGATTAGAGGGAAGAAAAACCCACACAAACAAATGAATCAAAAACCCCACAAGTACATTAAAGCATATTCCCTGACCAGCAAGACTGAGATTTGATAAAACCTCAAAGCGTGAAGGTGTGGTTTCCTTCCAGATCCTGGGAGACAGATGCTCATTCAATCCCTGCCTTCAGAGCAACAGATCCCACAGCTGTGGGTCCAAAGTGGGTTTGGACAGATCCTTGCTCTATTCCCACAATATGGATGGCAAAAAAGCTGTTTTACCCTCTACGTGGTTTGTTAGAAAATCAGCCATACCCTGCTGTCACCACACACGGCGAATTGCTCTCCCTCAAACTTAAGATCCAAGTTTCCTATAAAAAGGGAAACTTAGACCCATTATTGCTCGGACTGACATAACACACTGAATTTAGGCTGAATTTTCCTCTCTCCTAGGTTGTCTCCTGAACTTTAAATGCAAAATGTGTTTTGGTCCTCCAATATAAAAAAGCATTTTCTAGAGGTTATAATTTTGCAGATGTTAATGTTCTTACAACCCTTCTTTGGACTTGAATTTTTTGACTCATCTTTTATTTTATAACACATCATCTGACTAAGCTTTCACTGTATTTTGACTGTGAAACTTTTCTGAAACTGAAATTCATCGCTGTTTGATGTTCAACCTGTATTTATTAAACTCAAACTGGGCTTCAGGTATGCTACACCAATGCCCAATGTCATAGAATCACATAAATGGCCTGGGTTGGGAGGAACCTTAAAGGTGTCACAGTGCCCCACCCCTGCCACGCCAGGGACACCTTCCACTGTCCCAAGCTGCTCCAAGACCCAGTGTCCAACCTGTTCTTGGGCAATTCCAGGGATCCAGGGGCAGCCACAGCTTTTCTGGACACCCTGTGCCAGGGTCTCCTCACCCTCCCAGGGAATCATTTTTGTCATCGCATCTAATCTCAGTTGTAACACAGCACCAACCACCCTTTAGGATTTCACAAATCTGTGGCTTGCCTAAGTTTGAGACGTTTCAGAGACTAAGATGAAAACAGTAACACGCCAACTCCTATGTGACTCACAATAAAGTTGAGAATAACAAAGATTCATCTCTGATTCTTGCAGTTTCTTAAACACAGATTCCCCAGGTATCTTCACTTAGGCTGAAGGGGTTTTTGGCTGTGAGTTTGTAGTAGGGGCATATGCTGCATAAACAGCTAATTTAAGGCATAAAAATTTTAATTAAAAGTTACTGTCTTTCGAAATAACTTCCAGAATGGATAATTTCCTCGGTTTTCAACTGGGTGGTAATTGAAAAAATGTGGAGGAGGGAAGATAAGACAGTGACCCTTTCCCCCTATGGTACCATTGATACACAACCTTCTATGAAGTACATCCTTTGAAAAGAGACATAAAGGACAAGGACATAAAGGGCAGTGAAATAGGAGGCTGGGCATGTGAAAAAAAGCCCAACTAATACTACCAGAACGATTAATTCCAGTTATAATAATGCATGGCTTGACATCAAATTCTGTCCTAGGCTGACCAGACACGTACAGAATACAACAGTATATCCCCTATATGCTTTCTGGAGGCTATACGAGCAGTCATGGAAAATCAATCTGAATACAAATGTAATTTGTTAAAAGAACAGTGAAAATCATTATGCAGGGTCACACTGTCAGCACTTTGTACAGAAGCAGATGCTGTCCAAAGATGCAAAGGCATTCAGTAAAACAGAAGAACCTTGGTCTTTAAAAGCCCCTGTGATCTTTTCAGCCTTTCAGTATAGATACATGAGAACAAAGCTACAGTTTACCTCTCTTGTTTCTCAGCACTTTTGCTCCTTGCAGCTGATTCCAGCTGCAGAAAGGGGCTTTATAGAAACTTCTAAGCCTCAGAGAGAGTAAAGGTTCCCACTGTAATGGAGAAAAAGCAACATCTTTGAAACACTTCCTTCGAAGTTCCAGATTTTTTTCGCTCAGGCTGACAGGATACGGCCACAAAATAAGGAATTACACTTGCCTGCTTTCAGCAACGTCAATATAATTTTTAGGCAAACCACACTTAAAAACTCAGCAGACAGCTAAGTGGAGAAGCATGATACAACCCAGGGAGCAGCTTCACTACAAAGACAACTCAAATGGTAATTTTTCAGAAGGTCCTGTTGCAAAAATGTTTATCGTGAAGGTGTGGGATGCACTGATCTGCTGTGCATCTACAGTCCCATTACTGCTGTTGATCAGCTTACACCACGGCCAGAATCAATACAGCCACACCACTTTTACATCATGCTTTCCTTTCATCTGATCTCAGTCTTCACTGACTGTTCATGAAGCTGTTGGGGATGAAAAAAAAGAACCCTAAAAAACCCCACACAGTGGTACTCACGAACCTGTATTACTGCAGGTGGGATGCACTGCGTTTCTTCCTCCTGAAATTACGTCTAGTATTCTCTGTAGTCACTCTGGTAGTGACTGTCTATCCACGCACAGTAAAGCACCAGAGTGCCTGGCATCCAAATTCCACCAAGGAACAGCAACAGCAGCAAATGTAAAAGCTTACAGCTGTTTTTAAATATGCATAAAAGGGCACTGCTTATTAAAAATGCACCTGCATCTTTCTTGCAACCTAAGGGCTGGAAGTCACTGCACCCTTGAAGGCTGGTTTCATCATGTGCTTGCATATAGACACATCTCTGAAGATCAGGCTCCTGTTACAGTGCATGAGATTGCAAATTCATCAGACTGGCCAGGAAGAAGAAAATGACAGTCTCCCATTGAGATGGCTTTTTCATCCATTAGTATCTTTCAATCTCTCTCCCTTAAAATCAACAGCAGCAGCAAAAAGACAGAAAGGACCTCACCCCAAACTTGCTGACATACCGTGTACTTGTTCCAAGCACAAAAAGCAAAAGGTGTTTTTAAGGCATCATGAATAAACAGGATTTTGACCTCCACCATTACTTTGCTGAGCTCCATCCAAAAAAAAGCCAGTTGGTGTTTTTCTTTAACAGTAGGCTGGAAATGCAGGTCAGTAATGAAGTATATGACTTAACTTTGATCTGCACTTGGAATTTACCCTGAGAGGCAGCTGGCCACTGCACAGATGACACTTCCACTGGTTTTCGTTCTACACCATTATGGGAATGGACTCATGGTGAGTAGTTTAAAACTGCACTGCTCAAAACCTGCTTTTGAAAGAGTTTTGGTTACTTACAGTGCTTGGAGTCATTGCAACTTTGAGAGGATCTATTAAAAGTAAATGTTATGACAGCCACCAAAATTAACCCACTAAATCAGACTTGTCAAGCAGCATTTTGCTCCATTTCAGCTCCAAAAAAGACTCGGTGTAATGTTCTTCTGTTTCTTTTTGAGAGCCAAGGACAAACCTTTAACTGAACAATCACAGCCTAAGCAATCACAGAGCAAATGGATTTGTTTTCCTTCCGATTTCACTTCTGCTAGAAAACCTATTGAGTTCCCTCTGTTCTGAAGTTACCTGGAAACACGGCAAGAACTGTAGGCTTTAATGAGAAAACACCACAGATGTGAGCTATCAGAAGTTCCAAGGAAGCACAGTGCAAAGCACTTACGACAAGTCCAGACTCCGTGGCAGATACAGCTATCTTCTGCTTTAAAAAAAAAGGAGACTTTGGGGAATAAGCTGCAGGTACAAGGACATATTGCATAAGCTATCACATGCTCCCTGCAACTGTGTGAATGCTACCGGATTTTGAGAAGCCGCCGCGCTGAATAATTTAAGGGCTAATAAAATATTCAGTTTTTACTGATACACTGGTTTCATTTTGAAACCTCGGGAAGGAAAAAAAAAAAAAAAGAAGTTAATAACGAGGGGAAGAGGTCTAAAAGTCAGCGGGAATATTCTGGTACTCATTAGAACAACAGTTGTTCTAGCAAGCAGGAGGATGGAGGGGTCTGCACGCCGGGTGGGAGGCACAGGACGGGGCTCGGAGCTGGCAGAGGACGAGGAGAACCCTCGGGGGACTGCGGGCAGAAAGAGGGGACCCAGGAGGGGCTGCGGGCAAGAGGAGGGGACGCACGGGGGTCCCGGAGCCGAGCCCAGCTCCATCCCCGGAGCGGGACAGCCGGGATGGGCAGCACGGGACGGGACGGGACGGGAGCGCTGGCCCCCCGCCCCGAGCAGCCCCCCGAGCCCCCTGCGGAGGGGGCACCGTGCCCACCAGCAGCTCCTCGCACCACCAGCTCAGACAACTTTTCAACGCCAGGAGGGCAAAGCTCGGCAAGAAGCGATTAATATAAATAATAAAGAGAACTCCCAAGAGAGCTAAAGTTGTCTCTCTGGGGTAGGGTTGGCGTTTACTTCTTCCGGAGGGTTTTTGGGGTTTGGTAAGGTTTTGGGGTTTTTTTTTTGTATTTTGTTTTGGAAGGGGGTGAGACTCCGAGAAGGCGCCGCGGGTGTTTTAGGATGGAGAAGACCTAATTAGGGGGAGGCAGCGAAAGGGTCGCCTGGCAAGAACTGCTTGCCGCTGCCGAGATGCTCAAGCTCCCGAACGTGTTTGCAAACTGTTCCGCGGTTTGCTGGGTCTCCGGCTCGGAGCTAGCAGCCTCCAAATTACAATGAAGACCGGCGGCTGGAGAGGGGCGGGGGGAGGAAGGGAAAAGCGGTGCGGACAGCTCTGCGGATATTAAATCTTCCCAGCCGCTTATTCTGGATTACATTTAATCACTCACGGCATTTCTTTCCCCTTTAATTAAGCACAGTTTCCAAACAGAACCAGTCTGAGGATGGATCGTCCGCCGGCTTCTATTTCAAACGCAGAGATAAGTATTATGTGTTTTTTTTATCTTCTTCTTTCCTTATGCATAAAGAAAAAAGGAGAGCCCAGAGAGCCGAGAGCCACCTCCCGGTTCCCCCGCGCACTTGGACTCCGACTTTGCGGGAGCTCCGGCGCGACCCCGACCCCCCGTGCCCGCTCCGTCCCCGCCGTCCCCTCACCTCGGGCGGGGCGCGGCGCCGCCAGGCTCCCGCAGAGCGCCAGCCAGGCCAGCACCGCGCGGCTCATCCTCCTCTTCCTCCTCCTGCTCCTGTTCTCGCTCCTGCTCTCCGCCGCCTCAGCCGAGGGATGCGGGCGCTGGCGGTGCCTCCGCCCGGCGAGGCGATGCGAGGCGCGGCTCGGATGCGCAGGTCCCTCCCGCGGAGCGTCTTCTCCCGGCCGAGCGCAGCAGCCGCCGCCCTTACGCGCGGCGCGGAGCCCGTCCCGCCGCCCGCCCGCTCTGCGCGCCCGCCAGGTGCCGCCGCGCCTCCAGCATGGCCCGGCCGCCGCCTCCGAGCCGCGTCCCGCCGCCTCCTCTCCTCCCCCTCTTTCTCCTCTCTGCCTTCCTCCTCCTCCTCCTCCTCCCGCCGCCGCTGCCCTGCCCGCCCCGCAAGGATCCCGGGGGCGGCGCCGCTGGACACACCCCGGCCCCGCCCCGCCCCGGCCGCGCCCCCGGGATGCGGAGGGTGCGGGATGGAGCTCCAGCACCGAGCTGGGACCCCGCGGTGCGGAGGGTGCGGGATGGAGCTCCAGCACCGAGCTGGGACCCCGCGGTGCGAGGGTGCGGGATGGAGCTCCCGCATAAGGACGGGACCCCGCGGTCCCCGCCTGGTCCCGGGGATGCGCCCGCAGCGGTCGGGGATGCGCGGACGGCTGGAGGGGTACATCGGGGTTCCTCCCCACTTCCTCCTCTGCGCAGCTGGGGCTCCTCTCCCGCGGCAAATCGCATGTCCTGGGCTAGTTTGGCGTTGGGTGGGTGCCTGATTGCGTCTCTCAGGGAGAGGACGCTCTCACGAAGGTGTTTTACCCTCCGTGGAGGAATTTTGCCCTCCACAAACTTCTCTGTCTTGTAGGTGGTGCCCAAGCCTCCCTGCTGCCGAGCGCTGCCTCAGTTTAAAACCCCACCTGAGCATCCAGGCAGGGAACTCGCATGGAATCACAGGATTATGGCACGGTTTGGGTTGGAAGGGACCTCAAAGCTCACCACATCCCAACAGGATGAAGGACACCTTCCACCAGACCAGGAGATGCAAAGGTCCGTTCTTCCACCTCCCTCCCTCCTTCCTCAGGTAGGATGGCATCCTGCCCAAAACTGGAAGGCAGTCAAAACAAGAATGAAAGATGCAGCGATATTTCAGAAGTAGCTCAAGGTAGAAAGTAGGAAGGTCCCACGTCAGACCACTACACACTTTTTTTTTTTTTATTTTCATCTATTTTCATCTCTTTTCCCTACCTGGGTGTACAGAGCCCCGAGAGTGAAAACAGGTACCAATTTCACCCATTTCCTACTGGGCGTCAAAAGGCTCTCCAGGTATTTTTAATCTGTAATTCGCATCCCGTCTACATGCCTTCATGGTGAAAGACCACATATAAATATTATATTAAGCTTTAATGCACTTGCCGAGTGAGAAGGATGAGCTGAACAGCACTAGGCTGTTGAGAAGCGTTTCTGCAGATACAACCTGAAAGTGGGAGCTGCTTGCATGACAACGAGAAGAGACGTCGTGAAATTAGGAGTGGAAAGGACCCGTTAAGTCGTCTGATCTCTTGGTTACTCTGGCTGGCACCTCGCAGTAGTTACAGCATTTCGTTTTGCGAGCCCTTTTGTCTGCCATTAAATGCCTGCCAGTGACAGGGTGACAGCCCTTGCCTAAAGCTCTGGTTTTAGATCTGAGCTCGCAATTAATCACATTTTTCTTTGACACTGGAAGTGTTTTGGTTTCAACACCTTACATTTGTCAGCAAAGATCTGAAAGGACGAGGCTTTTTTTGCGCTGGTTAAACTACAAAATTAACAGAAACTACGCTCCTTGATAAAAAGCATTTGACACCCGTAATCCCATGGATTTTTCTGCTCGCACACAGCTCATTGGTGCCCACACCAGGTGTGCACTTCACCCATCACAGCAGGGCAAGTTTCCTGATGCCACTCAGGGCGGTGCAGCAGGCTAGAAGAGATAAAGAAAAAAAACCAATCTCCCAACACTAATTTAGCCCACAGCAGCAGAAAATATGTGCTACCATGACCTGTAGTCCAGTGTAATGCTCTGGACGTGTGGGAGTTTGGTGACACCTACCAAAACTTTTTCCTGTCCTCACTGCGAGGTGCACAAGCCCAGCTCACCTGGCAGCACTCAGGTGTGCTGCAGCCACGCCTGCATCCAGCTGCACAGGTACCCCTGCGATTGCATCGCCACCTCTACAGCAACTCGGGTTTTACACATCAGTCTCCGTGCCAGAGATCTCCCTGAAGAACCGCTGCCTGCAAAGAAAATACTTCCCTTTCTCCCCAAAGGGTTGCTCTGCTGTCAATAAAGAGACAGTGGAAATTTAGGAAGTCTTAACAAAGCTTCTGATATTAACGCATCCTTTCTCTGCGACGGTGCTAATTTTACTGCTTATCTCTGCTTTACAACCAAGAATCCAGCTGTCACAATCACAAGGCGAGCTGCACTGTAGCTGCTGTGGCAGCCCTGCATGCCTGCACCCCCAAGTGGCAGTCTTGCCTGCGATTTTTATTTTCTTGTTTTATTTTTCTTGAGGGAATAATCCCGTAATGCTGCCCCTTTATTTCCCCAATTAGGACAAATCTAAAGGGACTAACTACGCTGGCTACCGGGAGGCCTTTTTCCACCGAGAGCCTGTGACTAGCAGCTGATTAAAATGACACAGAAATCGCTCATTCAAAGCCAGGCATTGTTTATCCAGCCAAAAGGGACAGAACAACAAAAGGCTTTTCTGCCTGGTTCTTACCTAAAGAGCAGTGCCTTTTTGTTTCCAGGCTCTCAATAAGTTTTACTCAATAAAACCCATCTTCCCACCTCAAAGTAATCAGACTTTTTTGCTGCTCCACTTTGCTGGGCCGCTCCTCCTGCGCTGCTTCCTCCTGCTTGTTCCTGGTGTTTTGGGGATGACCCAGGATTGGGGGATGCTGCAGGCAATCCCTTCATCCAGCACCTTCCTCCCACCCCAGCTTCTCCCCTTAGCACAGGGCAGCACAACTCCAGCTCAGCGCTGCAAGCTTGGCTCCAAGGTGCAGACTGTTCCTTCCAACCCACAGGTGGCAATCACCTGCACCTTGGTGTTCTTAAAATGGGTTTTCTGGAGGCAGGCTGTGATATTTCTCGCCCCAGCCTGGATTTTACCCCAGAGCTCCTCTGCTGCTGTGCTGCGGGCTCACATTTTTGTCACTGGGGTTGTTGTGGTTGCAGCATCTTGCAGCACCCCCCTCCTGCAGGGATCTGTCCCTGACCTCACCTTCTGGATGAAGATCCCAACCTGGTGACCTTCAATGCCCTCCAAGGTTCCAAAATTATTAATTTTTTAGCATTTTTTGTTTTTCTTGAAGCAGCTGCCTCCTGCTGTTGACCGCAGGAAAACCTGCCTTATGACTCTATAAGTACTATAGGTATGCCAAAATCAAATTTGTGCGGGAAAGGACCTTCAGGCCATCCTGAAGGTTCTCTTTTCCTTTTTTGGGTTACAAACTTGCAAATCCTTGCTGTCATCCCAGTGGTGGAGGCACTTTGCTGTAATATGGGCAGGATGGGCCTGGGATGTCACAATCAATTGCAGCTCAAGCTGAAGTTCTACCTTTAATATCAACATTAATATAAATACACAATATATAAAATCAAGTTTCTATGTTTGTATTTTGATATTTACCCCTAAGGCAAAACTCTTCCTCCTGCCATGTGGATTCATTATATGCTTTGTGGTTTGGAATTTGAGAGAGAAATGGGCTCAAGAACTGCCAGATATTAATCCCTAATATTTCTGTCTTCCTTTTTCTGCCACTCATAGAACTCAAAGACTACTCCTCACTTTCCAGACTGTTCCTACACTTCAGGATAATTCCTGCTTAATTTGACTTAGCTGCACTCCAATACTCAAAGACATATTTTATTTGCTTACCAATCACTCAGGATCAAGAACTCTTTTGCATCCAATTTTTCTTATGTTCTTCCATCTAAATGATTGTCTCGGTTTGTCAGAATTTTCTGCCTGATAGGATTGCCAGACAGGGACTGTGGAGAGTGCCTAGATCTGCAAGATCCCTCCCTTAGGCTGAAGATTTCTGTCGACCTTCAGGAGGAGAGGAGGTAGAGTGGAGAGACAAATCAACTGCTGCCTTTCCAAGGGGGAAAAAACCCCAAAACTAACTGGGAAAGAGCTGATCCATGTCTGGAAACGTCCTCACTGTTTTCCTCCATCTTACTTTAATTAGTAGCTTAAGTTTCCTACATTATTTCCTGTCTTGCCTCAAATGCTCCAATTAACCCTTTGAAGTCCTTCAGTACATTAACCAGGAAAAAAAATAATTAAAATTATAGCCTGTAGAAATGTAGGCAGCCACACTGTCCTTAGATAAAGAGCCATCAGTAAAGGAACAGTGACAGCAAGTCTGAATGTGTAACACGAAGATGATTTTGGCATAGGAGAAGAAGGATGGCCAGTGTGTTTAGCAGTGACATCAGGTCTAACATTTGTCACACAAAAGGTGAACCAAGTTACTCCCACCTGGGCTGCAGCAGCAGGAGAGCAAGAGCTGATCCTTCCTGCTTGCCAGCCTCTTGCCAATTTTAGATGTCATGCAGACAACAGGAGTGTAACCTGCCAATTACCCTGTAACACCTTTAGGGTATCTTGGACACCAGCTTTGTGGAGTAGATGAGCTCTATCACCAGCTCCCATCACAGCACCCGCCAGATCAGAGCCTCCTCAGAGCCAGAGACCAGGACAGTCTCAGCCTGCACAGGCACAGACTATATTGCCACCTCCGTTATAATTAGGGCTATAAAAAGCCTCTGCTGCACGCAGCAGAACTTTCCTTTTATTTTATTTTTTTTTTTCCCTCCCTAATAATATGTACTTTGTTCTTCGGGGATTTGTCAGACACCGTTCAGCGTAACTGGCTGCTCTGATTCTGCAAGTCATCCATGTGTGTTTGACTCAAGAGAGGAAGAGATAATACATCTGTCTGTCACCACCACAGCAACACCGCCAGAATTATTCCTGGGGTTGACACTGCCTCTAAAAAAAAGGGAACAGTTGCTTCTTTTATCTCTTCCCAAGCACAGCCTGATCCCCCACTTCTCCAACATGTGAGGTTTCCCATTAAGTCAATGTGGGTTTTGTGGAAGATCTCGTTCCCCTCAAACATTTCTGGTTCAAAAGCATTGTCATGTAATGCTCCATCACAGGAAAGGGGAGAAAAAGGGGAGAAGCAGCTGCGCAACACAGGGAAACAGTCAAATTCCATTTAAAAAAAAAAAAAAAAAAAAAAAAAGAACCTTTTCGTTCTGTCTTTTGCAGTACAGAGTTGGGGTTTTTTTTCTGTTTGACTATTTATAGGAAGGAGCCAACAAAATCAGTATCAGAGTAGGGTTTGATTACTTTTATTTTTGGAAATAAGCTTTTACTGCCTACAGAGTATAGTATTAAGGACTCCTGTCTAAATGCCTGAGTATGCTTTAAAATGAATCCTTTTCCTCCCAAAAGGAGAACATGTGAAGTGCACAAGAACACAGGAGGGGAGAGGAGTGCAAAGGCTAAGGTGTGAGCACAACCCCTGACATGAGGCACTCCTGTGTTTCATCCTGTAAAGCCTTCTGCACACCCCTGAGGTTGAGAAACTGATTAATCTCAGCTGGGATGATTCCCTGCCTGCTTGTGAAAGGCATTTGAAGCCGCAGTGTTTCTTTCAGCAGGACTAAGGTGTGTGGAAGCTGAGTGCTGGTGCACGTGTGCCTGCTCAGTGCCTCTGCAGACAGCTCAGCACCGGTGCCACGCGTCTCTCCCACTCCCTGCAGACAGCACAAAGTCCTGAGTTACAGATGGATGTCACAGTTCAGGTGAAAAAGGCAAAGTTCTGCCCTGATGAAGTGCAACCTGCAGACAGTGGATTACAGAATCATAGAAGCATGAAATGTGTCGGAAAGAACCTTTAATGTCACCCAGTGCCACCCCAATGCCATGGCAGGGACCCCTCCCACTGTCCCAGTGTCCAGCCTGGCCTCGGGCACTGCCAGGGATGCAGGGGCAGCCCCAGCTGCTCTGGGCACCCTGTGCCAGGGCCTGCCCACCCTGCCAGGGAACAATTCCTCATTGCCAAGATCCCATCTAAACCTACTCTCTGTCACTTTGAGAAAGTCTTCTGGGAGCAAATTTCTGCTCAGGGCCCTGCCCCAGCTGCTGGTGATGCTGTTCCCAGGAAAACCCAGAGGACTGTAGGGTACCTGCATTTCTGAGAGGCTGTTGAGCACCCACAGCATCCGTGTGAGGGGTGCTGCTTCACCCCTCTCTTTGCTGTCTATATATTTTTTAAAATGAAATCCCACTCCAAAGTGAGGAGGACTCTGACTGGCACCTTGGATATCACCTTCCCAAGCCCTTGGTGGCCTGTACACCCCTTCCAGCTGCAAATATGTGTACTTAAAGGAAATCAGCCAGTGGAAGAGAGACTATCTGATGAACAGCCTTTTTTCTTTACAAAACCAAGCTAACACACACCTCTCTCTTTCTCCAGTTCGTCTTTTTCCACTGGTCCACAATCCCAAATATTCCACTTGCACAGTGCATGCTCTGGGATAGTACAGCTCGTTCTGCCCCCTTCTATGGATTGTTTCTGCTACTTTTTACAAGAAAGCCAAATCACCTTTATTAATAGGAATTTTGGTTCATTTACCCTTCTAAACAACTGCTTAGGGAAAGGAGTCCACAGCTCTTTGAGATCTCCAGCAAAGCTGGCCCTGGAAACACTTGGAATATCAGGAAACATTTGCACCCTGAATCCTTGAAGGACCATCTCTGGAGTGCAGCCCAGTGACCCAGGTGCACTGAAGGATTCCCTGAAGGTGGAAGGATTCCCTCTCATGCAGTACATATTTTGCAGCCTCAGAAATTCCCTGGTTTGGCCAACACTCAACTGAATCAAGCTGAATTTTTACAAACCCCACAAGGGCTGTGCTAGAAGCTGCTAAAATTCCAAGCACAGCTCTTCAGGGGCTACATTAAATTTGTAACAACCAAGGTGCTGTTTGGGTTTTAGTGCTGAAGTTGCTGTTTTGCAAAGTTAAATGTGTTGTGCCAAGGTCTTTATCCTACTGTTATTTATACTGGGTTTTCAAGGAGAACACCATGAATGAACTTGGTGAAAGAGTTCATTTCAGACACCTACAAAACATATTTTCATGTTAGCTAGAATATGCTTCAACTACTTAAACTCCAAGGAGTTTTTACAGTGTCTGAGGCTGTGTGCTTTTGCAGCTCTTTGCAATAAATAATAACAGGGTTTTTGTTTGGGTTTTGTGTGTGTGTGTTAATTTATTTTACTCTGAGGGAGAAAACAAGATTTGAAACATAATTTCAGGAATGACTTTGTCTTATTTTCAGTGCTCATATTGCACCATTACTTTTAGTAGCTCATTCACACAGAATTTCAGCACATAGGGGGGTAACCATTAAATCACTATAAAGTATTTACGGGCACGGTGCCACCCGTATTTCAGGCATTTAACTGCAGACTTTGCCAAAGATCTTGTGATTTCCAAATCAGAGAATATTACTAGAGCCAAGAGACTTTTGGCTCTTTGTTTCTCATGGTGGGGTGCATTTCAAATCAACATCACATACACATGAAAGATTTCAATTATTAGTTCTGTATCAATCAAGACAACTAACCAACATGGTTTCTTCAGTCTTCTGATATCTGGCAGTCCAGTGTGACAGTTTGTGCATAATTCATGTCAGAATTTGACAATGTGAGATATTTTAGAAATAATTTTATGCCACTGCAGTGAGCCATCCTGCCTCAATGTATGACAGAAAATGTTTGCCACAGAAAATTATTCTTAAGTGTTCTTGGGTTGGTTGAGGTTTTTTTAGTTGATTGGTTGGTTGGTTTTATTGTTCTTGTTGTTACCTCCTTCAGGTTAAGAGCTAAAAATGTGTGTTAGAAATTTATATTCACCACATAACCGCCAAAAAAAACCAAAAAGAAGAAATGGGAAGGGAAGGGAAGGGAAGGGAAGGGAAGGGAAGGGAAGGGAAGGGAAGGGAAGGGAAGGGAAGAGAAGAGAAGAGAAGAGAAGAGAAGAGAAGAGAAGAGAAGAGAAGAGAAGAGAAGAGAAGAGAAGAGAAGAGAAGAGAAGAGAGAAGAAAAAAGAAAAGAGAAAAGAAAAGAAAAGAAAAGAAAAGAAAAGAAAAGAAAAGAAAAGTAAAGAAAAGAAAAGAAAAGAAAAGAAAAGAAAAGAAAAGAAAAGAAAAGAAAAGAAAAGAAAAAAAAAGAGAAAAGGTTGAATGTGCTAGAAAGGTAATATTTTTCATGATTGGCAGAACATTTTTTCCCAAGATGGAAAAGGGCATACTCATCTAAAGAAGACACAAGAATCCTCTTTTCTTTCTCAGATTGTTAGTGGTACAGCAGCCAGGAAACTTGCTTGACACAAGATGCTGAGATTTCAACCTGCACTCTGACTCAAGCAGTACAGCTGCTTCATCTGCTTCTCTGGTATATCAATTAAATATCTTGACTATTTCCTTCCCCTCAGGGACTCTGCTTTTCCAGTGAGTGCTGTGGTTCTCGTTATAATTTTGAGAAATCCTCATTTTGTCTCATTTGATTTCATCCTGATTGACAATCAGAGCAGATTTTCCAGGCAGCTGCTGAACAGGCTGGGGAGCAGCAGCTTCAGCCCCTTCCCCAGGGAATTTACAGCTTCAGACCAGAGCCAGAACCACAAAGTGCTGTGCAGGAACAAAGTGAATGGGGAGAAGTAAAAGCAAACACGATTTTTTGTGACAAAGTAAGATCTGTGCAGGCAATTCTCTTTGTGTTGTTAATTGTGTAGGATAGGGGTCTGGGGAAATAAAAAATTCGAGGATGACTTGGGTTGTCTGAGTTAAAATCTCCTTCAGCCTTCAGACTGGCATTTGTGTTCTCACAGGAGGATTGTGCAGGCCCCAGAGAATCAGCAATATAATCTTTTTTGGGGTTTTTTTTTGGGTTCAAAATCAGGACATCTGTCCCTGGAGGAGGAGGAAGGTGCTGCAGTACTGCTGTAGAAGTCAATTTTAATAATGCAACAGTAATAACAACAACCGCCACAAAAATCACCACCAAAAAGAATAAAAGCAATAAAACATTACTATTATTATTATTATATTATTATTATTAATCTAATGGAAATAGAGAAACTCAGAGAGCCTACATGAATGTAGGTTTTTAAGTAAGAGCATTGAAATATATAAGTATACACATAAATGTTTACCTTTTTTGTTGGTTTGTACATTTTTCTGTCCATTTATTGCTTTCACATATCTAGAATTGCTGCCTGATTAGTGGTTCTGTCACATAAAAAACTTTAATGTTTGAAATTGGGAGTTTTGTCTCTTAAGCAAGAACACTTTAAAAGGCCATTTTCAGTAGATGTTTCTCTCAATCTGAAAAAGCTTCCCATTTGAATATTTTCTTTATGATAAAGGATGTTTCAGTATATGTTTAATTCATAAATGTAGTCAAGAATTATTATTTTCACAAAGGTAGTTTTTTTCTATCAACTATTTTGGTTCCAGTCAGCTAAGTAGGAAAGATTAATTGCTGCTATAAAATTCAGTTCTAAATTATATATGGATATAATATGGAAGTTTATTATTTCTCAAGTTTTTTTCTGTTGTTGTTGTTGTTGGTTTTTCTTTTTTTTTTTTTTTAATAAGCAGTCAAATATTTCAGTATCTTGCAGATTAGGCAAATCTGGCAAATTCATTCACCAGAATGGTAATTGTTTATAAAACCTATTAAATAGTAAGAATTTGTTGCTTTAGTAATCAAATTGGCAATGTTGGAGCACATAACCTGGAAAAGAACAATATTAACTCTCAAAATCATTCTTTTTGTGATGGAGATAGGAGAAAAAAAGGCAGAAACTGAGAAGAGCCCCCAAAGATACTTTTCGAAACAAAATTTTGATCATTAAACTTTGAAAAGTTGGTGACTGAAATTCAGCTTTTCAAGCATACAAATGCATGCAACTAAGAATGACCCATTTACACACAGATTTTTCTCTGTGCCAAAACAGCTTCTTCAGCACTGACAAGGTTTAAATTCACTTTTACAGTCCGCAGAGTAATACAAGAATATTGCGTCTGAAACACAAAAAGGAAAAAAAAAAAAACAACCAAAAAGAAATTATGGCCTTTGAGCCTGAAGAAAAGTCACATTCTATCAAAGAGCTGTACTTCCATGCCAAATGTTATTTGTTAACTCACATATCATTCCTGCTTCTAACAACTTGGCAACTGAAGGCCCTGGAGACGAAATGAGAGCCCCCAACCCACCAGCCCTGTAGGGAGTTTTTATTTTTTTCTCTGTTTATCTGATTATGTCTGGTGATGCAGAGCTGGACGAGTGTCTGATGCACCTGGAGGCTGAGTTGGAGCTCGGAGGGACCTGGGCAGAGCCGGGTGGGGACAAACCCAGTGAGGTTCTTCCCCCACAGCCTGGGGGGTACCTGGGGGTGCTGCTGGGGACAAGGTGACCATGAGCTGGCACAGGGTCCTGGGGCCAGGGGAGCCAGGGTGTGAAAAACACCAACCTCTTGTTTTTAAAATTTTAAATGTTTAATAGTAAAGTTATTATAGAGATTATTAAAGTTATAAAAATTTAAAATTATAAAAAGATTAATACCTTTAGAGTAGTAATAATTTGAACAATTTGGATTAGGACAATATGAGACAGTACAAACAAAGAGTTATAGACATCCAGGTACCCTTTCTGGGCACCATAAACCCAAAAAAGGACCCACATGAACAGAGGATTAACCCTTAAAAACCATAACCTGTTGCATATTCATACATCTCATACCTGATGCATAAATTCCATTCAAACACAGGATTCTGTGTGGTCAGTATCAACTTCTTCCTCTGAATCCTGATGGTGTCTTCAGAGCTCAGCAAGGTGGGAAGAAGTTTGTTTCTTCTGATAATGGGGCAATAAATTGTCTTTCTCTGAAAGATTCAGGTGTCCTGTGGCTACTATCTCACTGCGAGTCCTTTCTTTAGGAAAAAAGTATCCTACATAGCATAGTTTCTATTTTAACATTTTGTTATAAACCAAAACTAGATTTAGCACAGGACTTAAGAAAATGAATACAGCATAACTTTCTAACATAACAGGCCTGTGAGAGGTGTTCCCGAGTTTCCTTCATTTGCCTCACGATGGCCGCGAGGGCCCTGAAGGCCCCGTCAGGAGCCCGGGCCTGGCTGAGGGGGACGTTTGCTGATGTTATCCCCAGTGATTGTTTGCAGGTGTGCTGGCTGTGCCTGCACACAGCACTGCTTGGAACAGCTTCTGATGGATGCTGGCTTGTCCTCACACGCTGCCCCTGCCCCACAAGCCCTGACTTGGTGGCTGGGCCTCGCTCGCTGCGCCTGCCCCACACACCGAGGGCTCTCACCACAATGGCCCAGGAATCTTCCCCACCTTTTGGCCAGACGCCGCTGCTGTGGATGGAGACTGTAGAAACTGGAACTTTTGAGACGGCTCTGGTGAACCCCCACGCCCGACCCCGCTGGCCCCAGCGGATCGTGCCAAGGGGGTGCCATCAATGCACCCCAACATCTGCGGGGGCTGCCAGAGCACGGGCCGGGCTCTGCTCGGTGCTGCCGGTGCCAGCAGCAGCGGCCATCAAAGAAAGGGCAGCGAGGGGCAGGGCAGCAGGAGGGAGAACTTGTGTGCATGGAGGGACAGCAGAGCCCTGGAACAGCTGCCCAGGGAGGGCCTGGAGTGTCCCTGTGTGGAGCCATCCCAGCCCCAGCTGGGCACCTTCCTGTGGGATGCACCAGACCATCCCCAGACACCCCTTCCCATCCCAAACAGAACCCCTGTGGTTCTGTGATTTGGATCTTGTTTGGTTCTCTGTTTGTAATGTAAAAAATAATGCACCCTATACACTGAGATGCAATGAAACTCATCAGAGAGAGTAAAAATTACCCCTTTACCTGATCCATCTGAGACTCCCAAAGCTGAGCTGCCCCACGGTGAACTGCAAAAAGAAATTTGCTGCATCTGCCTAGTTCACATAATATTGGAAATACTTTGATATGAATCACATATCAATGATAATCTGAATAAAAAATTGCTTTCAATTTTTTGAAAAAAAAAAATCACTTGATTTAACATATTCAGTTTGGATTACAAACACATAATTTCTTTGCTAAGTTTTAGAGAACCTGGAGTTGAATGGCAGCATATCCTACCTAGAAGTCATCCAAAGTTTTACTCTTTTCCTCCAAAATTCTTCTGTCTTTTAGGGTTTTCGGATGGTTTTGTTTTGTTTTGTTTTTTGAGGTCTTTTTATTGGTTTGGTCGGTTTTTTCATGGTTTCTTGATTTTTTGTTTTAATTTAATTTTGGCTTTGGTTTCTTTCGGGTTATTTTTGTTTGTTTGTTTGCTTGTTTGTTTTTTTTTTCAGCAAGACTACTCTTTTGATATTCCTTTGGTGCACATTTCTTACCCCATTTCCCCATTTGGTGTGAGATTTCTGCAAGGCTATACTCCCACAGTAACTTCAGGACTGCTCTTTTCAACTAATTGACATGATTTCTAGAGTCTAGATGTTTAGATTTCCTAAAACATTGGGAAGATCAGTTACCAAATAAGAGAATTTTGTCTCTGCACGGACAGGAAAAAAAACATCACACAATTTAGGCAGCATGTGCTCGCGCTGGTGAGAAAGTACTGAATAATCAAATTACAAGGGTAAGAAGGTCTTTCTCCATGAAAAAACAAACACAATTAAATAAAAAAAAATAAATGAAAGTACATTTAAAAATAATTAAAATAATAAAAATAAATCAAACCAAAAATGGAGACGCTTTCAAAGGAAGCAGAATCATTAGCGGCTTCTTTTATTTGCAGGGCCACAGAAAACAACCAGAAACATCATCAAAGACTGAGGAATGTAAAGGGATGACATAAACTCGTTTAAAGGAGACTGAATCATTTAAATATTCTGAAATAGAGCAGAAACAGGATAAATTGTGAGAAGGTGGTGACCTGATGGTACTGCAGTCTGGCTCTCTAGTGAAGGACAGATATTTTCATGGTTGGAGTGTCACAGAGACATTGCAGTTAATTTTGTCAGAATAAAAGAAAAAAAAAAACAAGCCACAATACATATAAAAAACTAGGCATAATTAGTTCTGTTGCTTACAGAGAATTTTTTTTAATTGCTTTTTAATACAGATGCTTTGGAAAGGGAAATGTTGCACATTTTGTAAATGGTGTTACTGGCTGTAGAAAAGGCAAAACAAACATTTCACTCTGCCTTTATCTACAATGCATCCATGAACAAATGTTAGCACTAATGCTTTGATGAGTTGCAAGAAACACACATTTAGCCAGTAATTTTAAAAACCAAACAATTACACATAAACTTGGTGATATCATCTCTAATAAAAATAATAGAGACAATTTAACAGTACAGACAATCAGCATTTGCCAGAGCTCATAATTAGTGTTCTGGCTGAACTTCAAATGTTTTATATATTCAATCTGCAGCCTGTTTTTTTGGTTTATCACCTCTCATTTCCATACACTTAAAAACGTTACCCATTGAGCTCATCCTTTTACGAAAATATTTTCACTTCCTGTAATTCTGTTCCATGGAATCATGGATCTACAAGTCTTTTGGGTTGGGGAGGGACCTTAAATCTCATTTTGTCCCACTCTCTGCCATGGCAGGGACACCTCCCACCGCCCCAGGCTGCTTCAAGCCCCAGTGTCCAACCTGGCCTTGGAAAATTCCAGGGATCCAGGGGCAGCCACAGCTGCTCTGGAGGCAGCTCTGCAGGTGGGGGTCTCACCTGAGCAGGGACAGAATCCTCCCTCCCTTGATGTTTTTCGTTCAGGATAAAAAAAAAATAGGAAGGTTGGAGTGTGAGCTTCTGGCCTTTCCATGAGGAGCTCCGTCGCAGACATGATTTTCATCTTTTTGTGAAAATCCTTTTCTGGGGATTTTTTCCTCCTGAGAAGCTGGGAGACCTCAGGAACAAAATGTGAACAGTGGTTATCTGCTGCTGTGGAATGCAACAGGGGCATCTGTGATTGGTCTCATGTGGTTGTTTCTAATTAATGGCCAATCACAGTCAGCTGGCTCGGACAGAGTGTCCAGGACAGAGCCTTTGTTATCGTTCTTGTCCTTTCTATTTTAGCTTAGCCAGCCTTCTGAGATGAAACTTTTCCTTCTATTCTTTTAGTGTAGCTTTAATGTAATATATATCATAAAATAATAAATCAAACCTTCTGAACATGGAGTCGACATTCTCATCTCTTCCTTCAACACAGGACCCCTGTGACCACCGCCACAGAACTCCTGTAGCTGATTCCTGCTGTCCCAAGGAGATTAATCCACAAAACCAGAAACTGTACTAACACAAAGTCATTCCTCAGGAATTCCTCTTACAATGATCATTGTAACACCAAAAACATCAGTGCAAAGAGCAGCGTGATTTGCAGTGCATTTGTAACGCTTTGCAGTGTTAAATGGCAGCAGTTGGAGTCAACAATCCAAGATAAGAATTCACTTTAGCAGCAGCCTTTTTGGAGTTAGACTAATTTGTACGTTCCTGAAAATGATCTTTAAAAATCCCATATTTTAAAACATTCATTATGATATACAGAGGCAATTATTACATTTGTTTTCTGTCTAACAGTGTCCTCCCATCTTTGAAATCTTTGATAGCCTGTTCAATTAAGAAATCCTAATGGTTTTGTCCTAAACTTAAAGGGTGTTTAAAACATCTTTAATAATTTCTTCCCCAACACTGAAATTTAAAAATACTGTTACATTTGATTGCAAGAAATAGATACTTTTTATTGCAAACAATCAAACAAATCAAATCACAAAATAATCAAGATATATTCAAGAAACAAAATATCAAAACACTTCCTTGAAATCTAAGCACAGGAAAATTTTTTTCATTCAACCCAAGGAAAGTTAGATGGAAATATGAAGAAGGAAAGCCTCATTTTACCTAAGGAACATATGCTATTTTAAAGGCAGAAATCTAAGAAATGCCACGATTAAAGAATGTGTATTTACTAACACCTGCAATTTTCCATCTTTTGATCTCTTCTGTTCTTGGAAAGGCACTATGAACTTGATTTATTGATTTATTGATAATTGTCTGATAGCCTCCCTTAACATGCCTGTATCTTGTCATCTCTTCATCCACACACAAGTGATCCTAACCCATGGTGTTAAAATATGTGTGCTGAGCACTCAACCAAACTCAAACCAACATTGCAAGCCAGCAATGCAGAAAACCATGGTTTGCTTCCACTGGGCAAATTTGACTATGCTTATGACATAAACATAATATAAATTAATTATTATTATTATTATATATAATAATAATTTCAAATAATTACAAGGAATGCAAATTAATTATTATTAATAATAAATAAATAAAAGATAATAAACTATAATAATGAATAAATAAAATAAAAATAATATAAAAATTAAATAATTTATATTATTTTTATTTAATTTTATTTTTACTTACTTAAGGAAACAGAAGCACATTCTTCCCCACCTGCTCTAAACCCACATAGCATTGCGAAATCTTTTCCTTTACTTGTTTTAAAACCTGATTTACACTTGCAAAACAATGCCTAGAGGTTCATAGCTATTCTCATTTATTTTGCCTGGTCAATATCTCCTCTTTTCCCCTGAAAACATGATTTACAGGAAATAAGTTTACAGCAAAACAAGATTAAGAAAAATTGCTTAAAAAGCTCTGAATTATTTAGAGTAGGGAGGGGCACTGTGTGAAAAATTGAGGAACAGATGAAGCTTTCACCATCAGATATATTTTTCCTGCCACTGTAACTTGTTACACTCAGTTCTGCTGCATTCCAAGGCATCATCAATTCCCAATCCCTAAACAAGGATTATTTATCCTTTTATACTCTCTGTCTTCAAAAATAATTGCGCAGAAGAGTTCATTCCACAGCAGTGTTCAAAGATCCAACAGTGCTCCTTCAGGAATACTTCCAAAATTCAATCAAACCTAATTAATGATGCCACAATATTTTGCTCCTTTAGTTCAGCAGCCATTCTTAAAATTCTTTGCAATGATTATTTAGAACTAACGGGCCTACACTGTATTTTTTTAATTTTTTTTTTTTTAATGTACATTGGGTTGATTAACTAGGGGCAGCCTACATTGATTATCTTTAGATTCTCTCTGTTTCTTCCACAAAAAAAAAGGAATTCACAATGCCATCTCCTGGAGCAAATGGAGACCCAATTGTTCCCCATTTGTTGTGGTAGTGGTTACTCTACCTGAGAGAGAAAACACAAGTGAAGAATACAGGTATTCCCTCTCAGAAGTAGGAAGTACTTAAAATTGTAATTTTAAGCTGTATTTTTCTCATTAAAAAATACGAATTGTTAAAAAAAATATATAATTGCTATATTTTAATTTTGCGATGTGTGAAAATTTGTCTGGAATAGGAAGAACACAAGCAGCTGAGAAAAGCCTGGAAATTATGAGAGTTCTCCGCATGCTGTGCCAAACCCTTTTTTTCCTGATATTAGCTGATATTGTGTGTGTTGGGAATTGTTGCACTGAGCTGTAGCACACTTCCACAGCACCTGAGACGCCTCAAGTGCTGAGGCACAGAGGTTCCTGTGCTGGAAGCAGGAGGGATAACAGAGGTTTTTTACAGCCTGCAGGACCCCTTGGCTTGCCTTTGCAGGTGCTCAGGCACATTTCTGAATTCAGGCCAGCAGGAAGGAAAGACAGGTTTACTCACAGTATTGCCATTCGACAAAACTTAAATATCTCTTACATGGAAATCATTTAGATAGCGCTAATAAATTAATGCCATGGAGGTGCTTTTTAGGTTACCTAAGCAGGTTTTTATTGGGTATTTGGGGGCCTTGGGATTGATTGATTGTTTTTAAGGTAGAATTTCCTCTTCATAGACAACTCAGAGTAGTGAAGGTCTTGGGAACTCAGCTCCCTGTACCAGATTTTCCCTGAGAAAAATTTGCAGAGTCCCAACACACAATTTACTCCATTATTAACCGGATGAGAGACCTATTTCTGAGGAAAATTTTACATAATTTTCAGTTCTCTTTTAATTCTTTTTTCTTTAATTATTGTTTTATTTTTGCCTTGCAATATATTGTAATAGCTTCCTAGAGATAGTTCCCACCTGAATCATGTTTTGCTTGTAGCTTCTGATGTCCTGACAGTGCAGCCCAAGGTGACACATCCCACAGGACATGTCTGCTCTGTTAACTGCAGAATTACACAATAAAGGTCAAAAACACCAATGTGTTCTCAAACCACCTTGCTCTGGGCAAAATAAATGGATCCTCTCTGTGGCCACTCTTTTTTTTTTAATAAATGGGGATGATATTGAATCCTGACCAGGCAATCAACTTTGCAGTGTAATAGATACAAGGGAGACTCTCAAAAGTGGCATTAAATGAAATGCAGAAATGACCTCCTCATAGATGTTTATTGCAAAAATATTAGGAGGACAGGAACAACACAGAAAGAGGAACAACTTTGTAAATATTGTAAAATACTCAACTGAAACTATCCTCTAGCAAGCTACATTAAAAGGATGTGTTTCTATTCAGTGAGAAATTAAGTAATGTGAGTCCTCTGCCAGTAGTTTTTTGAAATACCATTAATTTATTAGGTTGAATTTAGGATGAAACTCAAAATCTTTTGCTATTTCTAGCACCTAGGTGCTACTACTCAGACTGATGCTTGGAAATATGAAAGAAGTTTATTGCTAAGAACTTGTTTGTGCCCTTTGAGACGTTTTTATGTATAAAGAAGGAAATGGTGACAGCTTCATGTATTAGTTTAAAAGTTGTTTTCTCTGCCCAAATGTGTTATTTGTTTGATTAATGGACTTCCAGTGAATAATTTCTAAGATTCCCTGCTATATCCTGTCAAACAGCACATGCACAGCATGCCAAGCACCTCTTCAGAAATGTGTAAAAAATAATTAAGGTTTTTTTGCTTTATTTACTGAACATAAGGCAGAAGAGAGCAAAAAATCTTTGTTGGCTAAATTTCATTAATAATACATTGAAATATATAAAATCTACAAAATTTTTTATCACTTAAAAAAAAGTCAAGGAAGTTATTAAACGGTTTACATAGCAAAGTGATTCAAGACATAAGTTTCTTTGGTTTCTTGTTTGTGTTTTTTTTTAATTTTGCTCATTAGTTTTGGTGGGTTTTGTTTACTTGGGGTCTCTGGGGATTTTTTGGGTTATTGGTTTGGGTTTTTTAAAATTATTTTAGGCAACACTCTTCCAAGATTAAAGAATAAGAAAGATCAAAAATTTTATACTGAGCTCAGTAGTGGATGGCCCTGCTGGAACTAAAATATTCTGTGTCAAGTGTGGGCTCTTTATCTGGGAATACAGCTTGGGCTTTCGCTCAGATCCATAGATTCATCATGGAAGGGAAGAAAAGACTTTGATAAACAGGAAATTCATCATGACATTATCTACATTAAATTTAGACTGGAAGTTCTTCACTAGGTTCTCTCATTCTGAAGGTTTGTGGGGTTTTTTTACCTGTTTTGCAAGTGTTTTGTTACTTCTGAGACAAATAAATGAACGTAGAGAAGATAAAAGATAAAATCTTATATATTTCTTTAATTTGACAAATTATCCTGGGCTGTGATTATTAAAATTCCTCATCAGTCATAAAGTCAAATCACAGAGATTCACAGAAACACATTAGTAGTATAGATAAGACAAGTTACTACCTGTACATTTTTCTTTCAGACATTCAGTGGTTATCATTTGTTAATCTTCTCTATGAACACAAATGATGAATTCCAACCTCCAGCTTTCCTTTTGTGTTTTTCCTGTCGTTTTTTACTTTTCCTTGGGGAGAAACACAGCAAAAACTCAACCAAAACAAACAGAAAACAAGTTCACAGATAAAGGACTTTTTTTTTTTTTTCCCTGTGGCCTGAAGCAGAGCTTCTTGGACTTCTACAACCTATCAAAATTTGCCAAACAAAAATTTAAGTAGTTGAAGAGAGATTTTGAGTATGAGCAGTCAGGGACACGGAAGCAGCCCATCAAACTTTGTCCCCTCATCTTTTAGACACACAATTCTGCAGAGATTCACCATGTTTTAGCACAAAAAGCACAGGACACCTCAACATCTGTGGATTTATGTTTGGAGTTGCCCTTCCTCCTTCCTTTTCCCCTTCCATCCTGAGTTGCACATTTTAACCTCCCACACTCCCATGGACCACATAAACCACTGGAATTGATGGTGTGCAGATTTTTAGTACAGAAATCTGTTTCACACCATTGAATTTCATTTGTTTTATTGTGCCATTTTGGTCCTATTTTGCAGGTTTCCTTTGGATGACAAAGAAATGGATTCCTTGAAGGAAGGTTAAAGCTTTTAACTTGATTTATCTGTTACTGGGCCTATGCTTGCCATAAAAGCAAGGAAAGAGAAACAGTAATTACTTTTTATTAAGGATATTGTTTAATCAGAAATGTATATCTGGAAAATATAAGACTATCCATGCCAAATGACAGACTCAACATTTGTGAGCCTGCATCTCCAAAAAGTCTCAAAAAGGATATAAAAACATCTCTTCCCCTGGACTCCACAGCTCAGTAAATACAGAACTTCAAGTCATTTCAGTAAGAAGAAAAAAAAAGGATGTACAGGAGAAATTAAAAGATTATGGAAGCTTTTAATAGCAATTAATGAATGCTACCTGAGAGCCATTGATAAGGAAAAAAAAACCAAAAACCAACGAACTTTTCTTAAACTGATCTGTAGAAAAACTTATCTTCTCTTTCCTACTGTTGAATCATTCACTGAGAATCACACATATTTTATAAAACTTAAACAAAAATAATTTAAAAAAATTCCATCACCCAAGACAGAAAACAATTCCCAGGCTTCTAAAAGTTTAAAAATTCAGTGAGCTTAGATAAGGAAATATCTTTTCTTCTCTGATGTCAGTGTCTAATGAGGCATTACTTTTGCTGTACAGGAAAATACACACAGCAGTTGGATTTATACAGATAGGAAAAGAGACTGATTTCTAGCTGTAGTTCTAGAAATATTGGTAAACTAACTTTCAAGGAAATACAATTTGAGGGTGAGGCTTGTTGAAGGATGCACTCTGTATGTGAAAGACTTCTTATTAATTAATTTGGTCCCAGGATAGCTGCAAATGGCTAACGTTGTGAATCAAAGATGTTAAATTCTGCTCTTATCCGAGCCCGTGAAAGAGCTGCTCATTAATTTGATAGTTCAAAAGGCAATTTGGCATTGTTCCTGATGTTTGGGAGAGGAGCACTGTGTGTAGAAGCGTTTCTAGTGGTAAAACAGTGTTTTCTTCCTCCGGTTACCCTGTGGAGGAGGACTTTGGAACAACAGATGCTCCCTGTTCTTTGAGGCTGAAGTAGTCTCCACGGAGCAGTTTTAAAAGTATTTACTGTTTAAGGTGTTTTCTCCATTCCAGTAGTTTAAGAACACTTAACTGAGTCACTGGGATAGACATTATAAAAGATGTATGTCTGTATTTTCAGTGGTGCAGGCTACAATAGAAAATAATCTTAGTGACAAAACACTGGTATTACTTACTTTAAATGCTTCTCAGAAGCACTGTAAGTTGGTTTTCTGCTTCTTATTGAACAGAGAGAAGATACGGCAGTCTCTTCCAGCTTTAGGTTGCCATTTGCCCTTATTTGGGTGATAATATTGGAATAATTAGAAGTAAATTATTGAAGTAAGTTGTTTTTAAATAAAAAAAAAGAAAAAGAAAAAACCTCCCTCTTTTTTACCTCTCAGACAATATTTAGAAATTATATATCACTCTAGGCTCTTGTGTATCACACAGCTTCTGCTACAGATGATTCCTAAGATTTTGTCACCTCAGGTCCTGCAGAAGTTTCCAGTGTAGGTGTGCCTGCTCTCCAGGCATCCCTGTCCTGCATTCTGCTTGTAGGAAGCATTTTAATGATGTGGAACAATTTAATTTTCTGGCACTTAACAGTCATTTTATGGCATTTAATGGCAGTAGTATTTAAATTTTAGTGGCAGGTACGATTGCATTTTTTGAGTTTTACACCAAGAGCACTTCCTACTCTGCCCCAACCAGGAGGAGGCAGTTCCCAAGCTGGAAGCAGCACTGCACCCTGCCTGGGTATGGGCTGTACACATCCAAGACAATAACGCTGCCATTATTTTGGACTAATGAACACTTCAGAGGGATGAATTTGTTCAAACTTGGTGATACACAGATGTTCTTACGTTGGTCCTGGGATCAAAGTGTGTTTTCATAGCAAGGGATAGATTATGTGGTAAAGGCCATAAAAACTGTAATGTAAGTTTTTTTTGAAGTGGAAAAGTGGTGTGGGTCAGATATCTTTCCTATCATCATTATGACTGCAGAAATTGTGAACCCTCCAATATACAGTGAATGGCTTTGGAGAAGAGTATATTGTTTAGGGATTTCACTTCCTTTCCATTCCACCTCTTCCTACGCTTGCAGAAATACAAGGTAACCAATAGATGTTAATTACTCTCCCTAGTAAATGTTAATTAGCCAACTGCTAATTAGCCAAGTTCATAGCATGCTAAAACACATTAAAAGAGTAAGAGCTTTTTTTAAAGCAAGTTTTTATCAAAATGCTCACTCGTTCCTTTGACACTCAGAACAGAATCCAAACTCTAAATCATCATTATGGAGAAATACAAAAAAACCCAATAATCTTTAATCTCTAGACTACCAAGCTTATGCTAAAATGCTGACTTGATTCCATAAAAATATATGGAATTTCAAACTTCCCTTCCCTTCCCTTCCCTTCCCTTCCCTTCCCTTCCCTTCCCTTCCCTTCCCTTCCCTTCCCTTCCCGGAACTTCCCTTCCCGGAACTTCCCTTCCCTTCCTTTTTCTCTCTTCCCTTTCCCCTTTTCCCTTTTCCCTTCTCTTTTTCCTCTGGCAGGTTGCAAGCAAAGTTTTATAACTTGCATCACTCATTTCTCTCCAATTTCATTTCTCTCTCTTTCAGTTCTCCTCCCCCCCTTTTCATTGCAATTTATTAATACTATTTTCACTCTTACTTTGTTACTTTATTTCACTAATTAAAATTATGATCCCAATCCATGAATTTTCCTGCCTTTACCCTCCTGATACACAACAGCCCTTCTTGGATCCCAACATGGCGCATGAAAGGCTTGAGATAATGACAGATCTGATCAGAGTATGTTAAAACAATAATATTACAAACATTTTTTGCATTAAATGATCAGTTACTGATCACAATGTTGATTTGTTTGCTCTCAGGGTTGTTTGTTGCACATCTTCTCACCTTGTGTCATGCAGGGCATGTTTATTGAAATAAATCAGAATTCCTGACGTGGTGTTTGTTGTGTCTGAAGGCTGGGTTAGGATGATCATTTTGCTGTATCACTGGCCTATGATATGAGAAAATTGTTGGTTGTCAGCCTAACCTGGTGTTTGTGCCCAGCATTGCCATCATCTCTCTGCTTTTGGAAGCAATTCTTTAGAAACTATTAATAATTACACCCCTACCCTTTTCTCCACAGAGAGCCAATCTGTGGGGACAAGGAGGGGCAATTTACCTGTTATTTACCCATCCTTTTCCCCTTCACCTCCCCCTTATCCCTCAGACTAGTTAAAATAGAGAATTTTGAATTTCTGCGGCATGTTCAAACCCTCATGTCTCTGTTGCAGTGCCCTTGGGTGTGTGCCAAACCTTAAGGTAAAAAAAAAACCAATAAAAAGTCACTTAAGAACATCACCCAAGATCTATCTCAAGGATGGATAGGTGTGAGGAATGGGGAGTGGAGAATAGTGTGAGAGAGATGCTGTAATATTTGGCATCTCCAACGTTTTGGAATTTCCCTCCTGGCCTAGTGAAGTGTGGAAAAACAGGTAAAAAAATCTGCAAATAAAAACCCGAAGTCACTGTGGGAATTTGACCTCAGGTGAGCACATCATCACCTGGCTGGAATAAGGGCACCAGTGGCCTGGAATTAGAGGGTAAAGAAGCCAGGAGGAGAGGATAAACCACAACACAAGAAAAGGACAGACATAAAGGCACTCTATTAGACACAAATCTTGCGGAAAATCAAGAAAAGCTAAGTGCTTAATGGCCGTTTTCAGATTTTCATTGGGCAGAGGAAAATAACATTCCTTCCTTCCTTCCTTCCTTCCTTCCTTCCTTCCTTCCTTCCTTCCTTCCTTCCTTCCTTCCTTCCGCCACTTCCTTCCGCCACTTCCTTCCGCCACTTCCTTCCTTCCTTCCGCCACTTCCTTCCTTCTGCCACTTCCGCCACTTCCGCCACTTCCTTCCTTCCGCCACTTCCTTCCTTCCTTCCTTCCTTCCTTCCTTCCTTCCTTCCTTCCTTTCGCCACTTCCTTCCTTCCTTCCTTCCTTCCTTCCTTCCTTCCTTCCTTCCTTCCTTCCTTCCTTCCTTCCTTCCTTCCGCCACTTCCTTCCTCCCTTCCTTCCTTCCTCCCTTCCTTCCTTCCTTCCTTCCTTCCGCCACTTCCTTCCTTCCTTCCTTCCTTCCGCCACTTCCTTCCTTCCTTCCGCCACTTCCTTCCTTCCGCCACTTCCTTCCGCCACTTCCTTCCTCCCTCCCTCCCTCCCTCCCTCCCTCCCTCCCTCCCCTTCCTCCCCTTCCTTTCTCTTTACTAATTTACTAATTAGATAATTGATCATTCTGTGTGAAATGACCAAGCCAGATTTGCCCTTTGCTGGCTGTGCAAACCAAATTGGAATATTCCCTCTGTGCCTATCAATGTGACAACTCAATCTTGAAAACATTTAGTTGAATTCGTGACTGGGGACAACACATGTCCACAGAAAATACCCAAAGACTCAAAAGGACCAGCTGTCAATTGATGTTTAAAGGCCAAGATGCAGGAGAATTTTAAAGAAATATATTAAAAGCCTTTTCTACAGATGCTTAATTTTGGTATTGTCAATCTCAGCTGCTGGATTTTTCTCATTAATCCTGACTGTATTTATAAAGTACATTTAGAACAAATTTAGTTACTTTTGTAGTGTGTACTCTGTCATGTTTTCTCAGTCCAATTTCAGTCTTGGAGGGGTAAATAGATTGTGCTGATATTCCTGGGGGAATATCTATCGATTGCAGAGGTATATTTAAAGTAAAATCTTGAATTTCTTGCAAAAAAAATTGGATATTATTTGAAGAAAAAATATTGAATAGCTGTTGAATGAAACTGATTTTTGCACATAACTCATCCCTTTGTCATGGAATAGGTTAAAAATGTAAAAATCAGCATCATGTCTGAAGAACTTAAGCCCAGGCAGAGACTTAGAGATGGATGTGGTTTGAACTTTAAGTCAATCTAAACATACTCTCCTTAGTTTTAATTCAATTTTTCAGAGAGCAGCTGGTTTTTAAAATATTTGCAAGTAAACTCAGAATCAATTACTGAAATGTAATGCTGTATTTTTTAAGGTGGCCTGAAATTAATTTATGCAATCAGCAAAATCCTACTCCTGAATTTTTTCCCTTGTAACATGCAGTGGAATTACACTGTTATTTCAGCAACCAGAAAATCCTAACACATAATATTTATGCCTACTTATTATATTCCATACTTGGAGGTTTTTTTCATTTCATGAAATTAGATCACCAGGAGGAAAAAAAAATCTTTTTACTTTTTATTGCTCTTCTTTTGTGCAGTTTTCATTTTCTCAGGGGAACTGCAAGAACAACCCACATAAATAGAACTCTGCCAATACCAGTAGTTATTCCCTTCTTTTTGCAGTTATGAAATGAAATAGAAGTTCTAAAAGATACAATTTTAGCATTATCTGCATCACCTTGGAAATACCTTTTCTCAATGTGAAACATGGTTGTATAATGACAGGACTCAGAATGTGATTTCAAAGATCATGACAGACTGTGACAGGGATTTAAATACTGCAATGATATAAACAATTTTTTTGAAAGCATTGTTTGGTTATCAAATTTGAATAAAAGACAAATATGAAATTTTCAGGTTACATTATAATAACCTGTTAACTTTAAAAATAATTTCTCTCGGAGGATAACTGGAGACTGAAGAAAACAGAAAAAATGGTCTTTCTTTGGAATAATTCTGACCCTTAAAACTATTTGTGAGATAAATGCCCTAAACAAGTTTTAGGTAAAAGTGTTAAATTTATGAAAGAGCTGTAAGAATCCACAGCCACTGTTTTTATAACAAAGGAACGCTTGGAAAGAAGCATTTCTGGCAGTTAAAAAATGTCACTAAAAAATCAAACCCTAATTAAGATCACTGTTTTTTTCTTTCTGCAGTGTATTCTGAAGCTGTAGGGGTAGAGGATCTGATGCCAAATCAGTTAAATTAAGTAACACAAGCAGTTCTGCTTACAGGAAAGCAGATCTGCCCATGGTGCTTGTGGTAAACATATCCCCATTTATGCACAGTCAGGAATCTTTATGACAGAAAATCTTTCACACTTATTTCTCACTGTTCTGTCTACATCCTTCCTCTTAACATTTTTATTGAGTCAATAATCAAGAACACCTTCTGTGTGATATACTTCATGATGTTAAAGAGCTTGCTAGCAGGGTCAAGCAACCTATTCCCTATTAAATTAAACTCACCTAAGTAAAAGACTTTTTCTTTTTGTAGTTACATTATTTAATTATTGCAAATCAATATCTCCAAAATTTTTCCTCTACAGTATTTATAGAATCCTTAAACTTTTTCTTCTGTGTATTACCCTTCTATCTTCTTTGAGACTAATCCACTTCGGTGGGCTTTGGTTTAAGACTGTAGAACTGTTTGGTTTATAAAATTTGAGTTTGTGAAAACTTAGTCCTTATGAATCCATGAATTGGCTCAGAAAAGTGAATATAACTCATTACACTTTGGAAAAACCCTTTGGTGGCTTACAAAAAATATAAGTTCTGGTAATTATTAAATGTTATATTGTATTAAAATTGTTAATGTTATAAAAATTAAAGGATGTTATTTTACTACAAGCATGATTCCCCCTAAAAAAGATTCCCCAGGGAAGGAAATGAAACTAAAATAATACTAAACAAAAGCCTATGCTATTTGCCCAGAAAAAAAGATTATTAATTAGAAATTTACCACATGCAAACCACTAAATCAAAACAATACTTATCTAGGGGAAATCTTATTCCTGTATTCTCAGAATTCAATAGTGGTTAGTAAAAAATATAAAATAAAGAAAAAAATTAGATGCTAGTGGGTCTTGACAAAAATATTTCATACAGAGTTCAGTCTCTGTGTGCACTCCAATATGGGAATAACTGCTTAACTTCACACAAACACAAAAATATATGAAAAAGGTAAGGTCACTGGCAGAAGAAGTCAATAGGCCACATTATTTTAATGAGTTTTAAGATGTTTTCAGCAACAAAATTATTTAGAAGAACCAGATCATTCCAACCACTTTTTACATCCTTAAACCTGCAGGGTTAGAAACCAACATTCCCCTTCTTAGCCAGGGGAGAAGGATTTTCAACTAAATGATCTGATCTGCTTTAGGTTGGATGAGATTTCAGATTAAGGGTGAGATGATTTGTTCACTTTTCCTCACCCTCCACAGTAAAGAAAATCCTTGTGCCCAGCTCACCAGCAGAACTTCAGCAAAGTCCATGGGGATAGGCCTCACACGTCAGGTGATTTCAGATTATTAGCTGCTAAATATATGATGAGAGCTGAAATGAAATAGCTGTGCATGTAGACAGAAGGATGGGTCTGAAGCTCCTGCAGCACAAGTCAGCGCTCTTCTCTGGGGAGATTTGACTGATGGGCAAGGTGACTTTACACTCCAGACAGAGAATCAGGATACCACCCCTTCTCTGAGTCCCAGAGGACAGAATTTTAAGGTAAAACAGCACCTATTTTAAATGCTTTTGGATGTCATTCCTCTGAATTTGACACACCCAGGAGACTCTAGGATGGAATAGGGGGAGGAAGCTACACCCACCAACAAAAATGGCAAGAACAAATACACGGTGAAAAAGTTCTTTGGAAGCAATTCAAATCAAAGATGCAACTATCTCTTCTTCAAAACAACCACTTAATTTAGCTAAAAGCTGGGCAGGCAGCTTTTGGAGCAACACTTTCAAGGTATAGGATAGTTGGTTAGCTGTGAGCAGCTATTGTTATCACTCACCCTTGGCTTTCTTCTTTAACATCAATTGCTTCAGTGTGACACAGCAAGGCTGATCTCATGTTTTTATGTCCCCTTTCTTCATTTATTCTTGAAAGGTCAAAGCAGATCTCTGCTAATTCCTCTGAGCTCTTTTCTGAGGCACCTGTAACTGTGTGGCAGAGTGGACTCTCCTCTTTGGCAAACCACCTAAATATTCCCTGTTGTGATCTCTATCTCAGTACTGCCTGCCAAAAGCCCTTTGAAAAATCTGTTTTCTCAATCTCAGGCAAAAGGACTTTCCAAAGCCCATCGCTGGCAGGAAGATTTTGTTATTCACTTTATGGAGCTTTGATGGGATCAAGCCCTGTGCATTAAGCTGTAAAATAAACCAGGGCCTAGCTGTGCAGTCACTGAATATCAGGAGAATTTATGTCTTCCCCTGAGATGTTCAGTATCTGGGATGTTCAGATGTTTCAGGAAAAAAACCCCAAAAAAATAAAACAAAAGAAAAAAAATAACAAAAAACCCCCAAAAAGATGAAAAAAACCTAAAAAACCCCAAAAACCCCAACAACACCAAAACCAACAGAAATCTCACAAAATAGATTTAAAAAACCCAAAAAACAAACCCATCAAAAAAAAAAACTCAAGTCAAAATGTTCTTCCTTGCTTATACACCCCTGAAAAAAACTCATCAGTTATTCTGAACTGATAGGACTCAACAGATGTTTGTTGCATTCTCCTTTGGTCAGAAAATCAAAGCAGAAACTCCATTCTTTAAATTTATATGCATATAAAAATTCATACCTGTTGAAGCAGAAGGAAATGAGAAAGGAAAAATGAGATAAATAAAAAAAACACCACAAAACCAACCATTCTGGAAATGGAAGGAAATCTAAATGCTGAAAGTTTTTTTTTTTAAGTAAGCCATTACATCATTGCAAAATTATTGCTGCTCTTTTAATTAATGAGACAATCAAAACCTTGAAGATAGAATCTAAAAATCCTTCTTAAATAAGCTTTTCTGGGCTCATCTGTAGATCTCACATTCTTATCTTTGTCACTAAGATGGAATTAATGGTTCCATCAGATTTCACAATTTAGGTTTCTCTAATTGTTTTGGAATATCAAACCTGAACTTTAGAGATATGTCCAAATAATATTTGCTAAATTTAACATCTATCACTTTTACTCCAAAGTTCTGTATTATTTCTTTTTCTGGGTGACTGTTGAATTAAAACCCTTTGGCTTTAGGAACATTTCTAACTTTTGATTTTTCCTTTTGAAGAGTGTTCTTCTATGAAAAATAGCTTATTTTAAATGAATGTAGGATGGCTTGAAATGAAATTAAAAATTAAGTTCCTAATGTGCTCCAGGCATGATCATCCCACCCTCAGAAATCCTCCCTCTGTTCTCCACTCACATATAAATATCTGAATGACAACTTTTCCTGCAGCAATTTAAAAAGAGAAAGATTTCTCAAGTAGGTCATATACTGGTGAGTTTCAGGTCAGCAAAAATTACTTTTTGTATGTCTCATTTTACCTGCAATCACTGGGGTATCTTGTCCAGCCCAAGCCAATCAGTTTTGCATCATCTTTTCCTTAATTTCAGGTGCCTCTATTTCCCTTCTGGGTGCCAATTCCTACCCCCTTTGCTCAGCTGCCCCATGCCTTCCCCTCAGGTGACACAATCCCAATGCATTTCCTAGTGAAAAATGTGCTATTTTTGACCAAAGGTCCACTCATTACAGGATACTTTTATTTCCATTCTCTATTATTCTTCTCGATAATACTGAGAAGTGCATATTCAAAAGAAATCTTTTGTTCTCTGTTTCTATGGTTTGAATATCCAGCATATAAGTTCTTTGCCATTTCTGGTTATGGCCCTTTTAAATTTGGGCTTCAAATTTTTTTGCAAGTGCTTAAAACTCTGGAATGTAGGCAAATTACCAATTCTTTTTGTGCTGTTCAGAAAAGAAGGTAAGACAAAAATATTTTAAGTTTTAAACATTACTAATTAAATAAATAAGCACATGAAGCTTTATAGGTCCATTTTTATGTTTTGTCCCAAGACTCAAAATCTTACTAAGTTTCTTTAGAGTTTGTTAATCTTAAAGAAAATAAACATCTCTGAATTTTTTGACTGGTAAGTGGTTTTTACTTGGCAGAACAAACCACAGAGACAACTTGGCTTAATTCTTGATAAAAAAAATGTATTATATGTTTGGATGAATCTTGTACCATATATTATAGGAAAGATTAGTGTGCTAACATTTAAAGTAAATAATCTGAAGTCTAATTTACTTTATTTTTACATTTTTGTAGAAGTGAGCAAAAGGCCACAAAGATTTGTAATGTGAGTAAGGAATCAGAATTAGGTGCTCACATTACAATATCTTTCTTTGCTAAGTATTTTGAATCTGAAAAAAATAATTTCAGACTAGATGGTGATGTTGTTTGGATATTTTTTCCTTTTTTGTTATTTGTGTTTAAAGAACAGTTTATTCCTCAACTTCAGATAATTTGAGTTTATGCCCCCATTGCCATTCTAAACAGCAAAAACTGATAAGGAAAAAAAAAGGGAAACAATAAATCTGAAATTTCTTTTTTTCTTTCTGAAAACATAAAAAGCTCTTGATCATGTTCCTAGTAGCGGAATTTATTTCTGTTTCTCTTTCACCAAGAGAACCAACCACCAGTGGAATCCAAGTGTGTGATTCACACGTACATGTTAAAAGGAAACATAGTCCAAAAAAAGAAGAAAAAAAACCTTTCAGCTTACTGTATATAATTAAAGTGTAGTGGGATTTTCACAATGATTCAGCTACCCATCATTTGCTGCTGAAGTGAGTAATGAACTTCCCACTGAATTCAGGATTCTGGGGCACTTTTTAAAAAGCCTTACAAAACACAACATGAAAGAAGAGGGAAGAAAGTCAAATTTAGGATAAGAAAGGGAAAAGATGCGATTTCTTACCTCTTGTAAAAAAATCGTTGACAATTTTTTTACTGTTAAGACAGTGACTACTATAAAATAATTATCTTTAGCTATAAGTTTTTTTTTTTTTCCCCAAATCACATCACAAGGTAAAGGCATCTTTCCATTTTGAAGATTTTGCCTAGTTTGAACTGATACCTCTGAAAATGCTGCTTTTAATTGACTGTTGAACAAAGTCCAATTCACTCTTTTTTTCCATTTATGTGGAAAAAAAAAAATCTGTGCTTATCAGATTACCTTGAAATTATTTAAGCAGTCAGAAAATAATGAGCTGTTAATAGTGAATGCAAAATGAAAATAGTTTCTGAACTATTACATTTATACTTAACACTTCTGTTACTTAAAATATATAAAATAAATACTAGAATTTACAAACATTACTAATAAAAACATATAATTGTAAATAAATGTTTTAATTCAAGTTTTCAATTAATTTTTTTTTCCCCTAAGTATCTGCATGACCTTGAAACTTTTCCTCCTCACACATTTCAAAATGTTTTTTCTTTACTAAGTACCAAATGGGAACTGGATCTCTCATGCTAAACATTTTTTAGCTGCGGGAAAAATTTTACTTCTTTCTTCCTTAAAGAATTTCCCAATGATCTGCTAAAGTTTGACACTGTTATTGTAATTGAAATTGAAATAATCCCCCTTAAGGAGATTTATAGCAGCACTACAGCACAGGAGAGTATCCTCTACATAACAAGGTCCTTAAATATGCAAAGCTGTCAGAAATGCTCTCATATGTAATTTCCATTCATAATAATTATAAGGGCGATGAACAGGGGACAAATGAAATGTGGATGGCAGAGGTTCCTTTCTGTTCCTGTAAGTTTTGACTTTACAGTACATCCTTGGAGCGCCTTTTAAGTATTTGGAGGTAGAAAAATGTGAGAAAAACCAACCAGCTGTGTTATTTTAGGGTAACACCCTTCTCAAGTACTGATAGCCAAGAAATGTCAAAATTTTGCATTGCATCCTTTAACAGGAACATTTTTCCTCCTCCCTTAAAAAGTCACTCTTGAATCTCTGACCTCTTTTCTACTTCCTCATGATATGCAAACGGAACAACATAAAATATGATAATACTTTAATAGGTTATTAAATTACTGGGGTTATTTATTATTTAATATTCAATTGATCAATTGAAAGTTGCTGGAATTTGCTTTTCTGGGCAACACCGGAATAAATGAGTCCATTGTGATCTGTTGGAGCTTGGTTTATAAACTGCAGTCTTTAACTTCAGTATCACAGGAGGGTTTGGGTTGGAAAGGACCTCAAACCCCATCCAGGGCCACCCCCTGCCATGGCAGGGACACCTCCCACTGTCCCAGTGTCCAGCCTGGCCTCGGGCAGTGCCAGGGATGCAGGGGCAGCCCCAGCTGCTCCGGGCACCCTGTGCCAGGGCCTGCCCACCCTGCCAGGGAACAATTCCTCATTGCCAAGATCCCGGCCAGCCCTGCCCTCTGGCACCGGGAGCCGTTCCCCGGCCGCCGTCCCCGCGGCCCTCGGCAATCGTCCGTGTCCGTCTTTGCCGCGGCCCCTCCGGGCCCCGCGAGGCCGCCCCGAGCTCAGGCCAAAGCTTCTGGTGCCCAGGTGAGCGACGGCGGCCGCGGCAGCCTTTGGTGCCGGCAGAGCCGCTCCATCCCTGTGCCCGTGCCGGAGCCTCCTCTGGCCCGGCTGCAGCAGCTGCAGCTCCTTGCTGGGCCGGGCCGGGGCTGGGGCAGCTCTGCAGGTGGGCTCTGCCTGAGGGGCAGAGGGGCAGAATGGCCCCTGCCCTGCTGCCCCCGCTGGGCTGCGCCCGGCACGGGGCTCTGGGCTCTGGGCCCGGCACGGGGCTCTGGGTCTGGGCTCTGGGCCTTGCACAGGGCTTTGGGGTCCCAGCCCAGGCTTTGGGGTCCCAGCCCAGCCCAGGCTTTGGGGTCCCAGCCCTGCCCCACAGCACCCCCAGGGCTCCTCCAGGGCTGCTCCCTCTGCTCAGCCCAGCCTGGATCCAGCCCGGGGCTGCCCTGACCCGGGGGCAGCACCAGCCCTGGCTGGTTCAGCCTCCTGAGATCCCCATGGGATCCCCTGCGGGTGTCCAGGTCCCTCTGGATGACATTCCATCATTGTGTGCACACTTGCAAACTGAGCTCTTTTTGTGCTCTGTTGCTGCTTTAGGAAATTAAGGGAAATTCATGGATGTTAACTTGACAGCCCCTGCATCTCTGTCCTAATAAGAAATTTCAAAATGCTCTTTTTCAGGGGATGATTGATTAAGTAGTAGCCCTGTGCTACAGAGCTGAGAAATAAATTGATTGGCTAGACCAAAACATTCGTTTCTTCATTTAGGTCAAGACTTTGTTGGAGATGGTGATATTTTGATTAGGTTTTTATCATTAATTTTTATTTTCATTAATCCAACGTTTCCTATGGATCCCAAGGCAAATATTCTAATCACATAAAGACTTTTCACCCCTATAGGGCACCCAAACTGTAATAAAAAGTAGCTTTGGGCAAATACCAGTGCTGTAAGCCAACATGTGTTTGATATTAAATGTGCCACTGTTCCCAACACTGAATGTCCTCTAGGTCTGAAACAAAAATCTTGTTTGTCTTCACTATAAGATTACAATAAAAATGAACTTAAGCCTATACTTTTGACAGTCTTGATGTTTTTCTTTGAAAGTAGTTCAACTCACCACTCTCCTGCCAAGGTTCTAGGAATTTTCTTTCTTTTACTGTATCAAAGTTAAATTGTGTTCACAATGACTGGCGAAGCTGGTTTGTGCAGCTACTTCTGAAATCAGCAGGATTGCACTCTTTTCTTTCAAGGTGATTTTGGCTCTTTTTAATTCATACAACGCTTCTCTGTTATTGTAGGGAATGAAAGGGTTTTGAGTATTAAGAATATATACGTAATGTAATAAGCTAATAATAGGGAATGTTCAAAGAAAATTTTCTAATGGACAGAGAAAGTGCCAGACAACTTTTACCCTGCCTTTTATTTTAGCAGCAAAGCATTATTTTTCTTTCCCCAAACATGTTTCATATTAACCTCAAATTTTAACAGCAGTGACATCACTCCTTTTTTTTTTCCTTGTAAAATCTAAGAAATGTTTACTAATTTTACAGGTTGACATAAGACAGTGAATTATCAATTTGTAAGAGTTTCACAAAATTAACCAGTTTTTAATGTACCACAATAACATTAGGTTTTGTAAATATAGTCTGCAAAGTGTCTTTTCCTGTGAAATGATTAAAATGTATTCAGAGAAGCAGCAACTAAGATATTCTGTACATCTTTTTTAGTAGTTTCCTTCAATTATTTCTGAAAGTGACAGTAATGAAAATGGATGACAGTAGTAAAATTCTAATTTTCACTCTAGAGAGCTTTTATCTTGTGAAAAATAGTTCAGAGAAAAAAATAACCTAAGAAAGGGAGTTATGTAAACATTGACCAGTATGTAAATATAGAATTTAAGTTCTAAGCCAATAATATTTTAAGAATGAACTATTGCTAATGTATAACAGTGGAAAGAGCCTACCACCTTGGGTAGATATCTGTCTGCAGTGTCAGCTTCTCCAGAAGGTTATTACAAATTATTTTGAGGTCAAAAAGAAGAGAAGGTGTGGAAGTCTGTCATTAGGATACTGACCTTCAAAACCTGCTGAAAGCAATTTGCATTGATGGCTGACTGGTTAAGGGGGGTTTGGGAGATTCTGACTTGTGTCTGGACACATGTGGGAGCAGGCTCCTGGTTTGATGGTAGCACATTCACATTTTCCTCAGCTGTGTCTGTGGAAACTACCTGTGGTAGTCATACCCTCACAATTACAGGCGAAACCAGTACAGAAACATGTGGTATGTCCAGCATATATCTCAAGTTTGGTGTGTTTTGATATGTTATTTACCTCAGAATCCCAGAACCACTGTGCCCACACATATGGATAAATACTGTTATAGGTGGGTATAGATATGGATACAGGTGATATAGATTTGAATAGGTAGATATAGATATAGATATATAGATATAGATATATAGATATAGAAATAGATGATATAGATTATATAGATATAGATATAGATGATATAGATATAGATATAGACATAGACATAGATATAGATTAGATACAGATATAGATATAGATATAGATATAGATATATAGATATAGACATAGATATAGATAGAGATGATATAGATATAGACAGATAGAGATATATGATATAGATAGATAGATGTCACAGTCATCTTTTTATGTAAATCCTCTCCTTGACATTTTTTTCCTCCTGAGAAGCTGAGAGGCCTCAGGAACAAAATGTAAACAATGGTTATCTGCTGCTGTGGGATGCAACAGGTGGATTTTTTCATTGGTCCATTTTGGATGTTTACAATTATTGGCCAATCAAGGCCATATTGTTATCATTCTCTCCTTTCTATTCTTAGCTTAGCTGGCCTTCTAAGATGAAACATTTTATTCTATTCTTTTAGTATAGTTTTAATGTAATATATATCATAAAATAATAAATCAAGCCTTCTGAAATATGGAGCCAAATCCTCATCTCTTCCCTCATCCAAAGACCCCAGTGACCACTGTCACAGATAAATTACAGATATAGCTATAGATAATAGAGATATAGATATATAGACATAGATATAGATATAGATATAGATATCTACAGATATAGCCAGACACAGATTTTCAGATTTTTTATATACATATATATAAAGTGGTGATATAGATATCAACAGAAACCCAGGAAAACAGAATCTTTTATTCAGGTTGGAAAATCCCTGCCAGCCCATGGATTCCCAGCTGTGCCCAGTCCCCACCTTGTCCCCAGCCCAGAGCTCCGAGTGCCACCTCCAGGTGCCACCTGCAGGGCTGGGCACTCCAAGCCCCCCTGGGCAGTGCCAAGGCAGCTCCTGAGCCCCCTTTCCATGGGGAAATTCCTGCTGCGCCCACCGTGAGCTGCCCTGGCCCAGCCTGAGGCCGTTCCCTCTGCTCCTGTCCCCGTTCCCCCCGGCTGTGCCCTCCTGGCAGGAGCTGTGCAGAGCCACAAGGGCCCCCTGAGCCTCCTCTGCTCCAGGCTGAGCCCCTTCCCGGCTCCCTCAGCCTCTCCTGGGGCTCCATTCCCTTCCCAGCTCCGTTCCCTGCCCCGGCCACGCCGCAGCCCCTCCATTGCCCGTGTGAGGGCCGGGAGGTGCCGCAGCCCTCGAGGTGCGGCCTCAGCAGGGCCGGCCCAGGGACGGGCCCTGCCCCGCTCCTGCTGCCGCCCCACGGCCGGCACAGCCCCGGGGCCATCGGCCTCTGGGCCCCGGGCACCCTGGGCTGTGTCCGGCTGCTGGCACAGCACCCCCGGGGCTGTCCCAGCTTCCCAGCTCCTGTGTCCCAGCCTGGAGTGCTCCAGGGGGTTGGTGGGACCCAAGGCACGGCCTGGCACAGGGCCTGGCACTGAGCCCACCACCGGCCTCATCCCGCTGATCCAGCCTGCCCAGGTCCCTCTGAGGAGCCTCCCTGGCCTTGAGTTTTTTGATTCTGTGATCTGATAATCAGCATCTGATGGAAATTTTTACTTGTGTAACTTTCCTGATCTTTACCATTGTTAGGATAATTAATCCACAAACAGCAGAGCTTTATGTCCGAAAAGGAGACACAGGAGTACTTTGACTTTATTCCAATAAAGGCAGAGTCCATGGGGCATCCCCTGGGGTATCTCACATTTTTTGGAGGACACAACCTCCTTTTTATCCCAATTTCCCAGCCACATTTCCCTTCTCTCTTTCCCCATTTCTGAGGCACTTGAGAGGTTCAGCCTTCCCAGAACACCTGATCCCAAAGATTTCCCTCTAATGTACAACCCTCCCTTTTCATTTTTAATCCTTATGGAATTTAGGGGTTTTTCTTCCCCACTGTTTCTTTCACCTTTCAATGTTTAATTTCATTTCTCAGCCAACCTAAAGTTTATTTGTAAAAGCAAATATCTTTTTCCATTCATCAATCAGTGGACTCCTCCCCATTGCTTCTCTTCTTTCCCAGTGCTGGTTTTATCCACCAGCAGACCCACAGCTTGCCTGGAAAGACAAATCCACCATTCCTCTCACTATGATTGGTTTCTTACCATTTTCTTATCTCTTCATCATCAGGTAAAAAGATATTATAAGTTTTGCAACAACATCAGATTACCTCAAACTCTCAGGAATTCTTACTCTCAGACATAAAGTTACCATATACATATATATAATAACTACTGCAAAATAAATAATAATAAATAAATTTTAAAAATATTGAAAAAAAAGGGTGCAGTATCAAAGTCAAACAAAAGAGAGACACACATGCCACAAATTCATTATTCTTACATTGCATATATAAAACAAGGGAAATTTTAACAGTTAAGATAAACTAATTAAAGTCTGAAATCTCTGACAATTAGCACAATTATACCACAGATTTTCATATGTAGGGATGTTTGGAAACAACCCAACAAACGAAAAAGATCCAGTGAAACAAAGAAACAAACACGGCCCCTGCACAAACCCCTTACTGGTTTCTGCAACAGAAATTGAAATTCTCACTTATAGTCACCAGTAGTTTTGCAACTTCAAAATCAAAACCTACAGTCTGGCTGTAATGTGATGTAAAATGTAAAAAAACCTTTATGCCACCAGCATATTTCTGATTTCAGAAATAAAACACACACAGACAGCGAGGGTTCCTGCTCTGAGAACAATTGAATGAATAGATTGTCACAAAAATCTAAAACATATTTAGATTTGTAATTTGGATATTGATGTAAATGTTTTATTTTGCTCTCCTTATAACCTTAGTGTTTATTTGCATTTCTTTAAATCTTTATTGAACCAGATAATTTAATGAACCATAGCAGCATCTGGCTCTTAATTCTCTTTGCTGTCCTCAAAGTTGTGCTCCTTCTGTGGAGCCAGATATCAAGATGAAATAAAGGTGATTGGCACTTCAGCAATTCATAGACAAAACTTTTCTCCTTTCACCCTTCACTTTCTGTTTCAGAGCAAAACCTCACTCAAGAAATGCAAAAAAAACACCTTTCTTGTGTTTGCTTCAATGTCCTTTTGGAAAATGCTTCTCCTCAAAAAGAAACAATTTCCTCATCTGAATTTGCTATTTGTCTTCAAAAAAAATAAGTAGGAAAGAAGAACTCATTTCTTCTATAATTAAAGCTAGGAATATTATTGTGGCCATCCTTAGAAGAAATAAAAAGAATCTCCTGTCTAGTCATATATCTGATAAGAAAGCCATAAGGGCATAGAGTTGTGTCTCAGAGCAAGACAATAAACTCAATGACCTCCTGAAGTCTGCACCAAAATTATTTTTTTAAATTTCTCTGATAAAATTACAATTTTTGTTATTCTACTTGTCTTTGTTCACGTAGGTTTTCTGGCATACTGATTTTTAATCAAAATTAGTTCTTTCCATAAGTTAACCTATTCATATTTTTTCAAGACAATGTTTGAGAATTTAAAGTCAATACTTCATCTCTGAGATTTGCTGGCAAAGGTGGACATTTCCACTGAAATACCAATACCTTTTTTCTTTCAACTCACATTCAAACATTTCATGCAGCTTGAATTATATTTTGCATTGGGAAAAGAAGTAAGGAAAAAAGGGATACAAAAACAAAAGAAAAAAATATTCAGAAATATAAACAAGCATTTTTTGTGTCTACTCTGAATTAATCTTATCACAGTACTGCTCAAACATTGTGCTAGAATTTGGGGCCATTTGTAAAATTTTAACCAGCCCAGTAATATGATCGTTAATACGTATTCATGCATGGAAATTTATTTTTTAAAAAAAACCCCATCAAATTAAAAATATAGTTGTTAGAAAGGAGAAATAAGCAGAAAATTCTTGTTAGCATAAAACTTAAAAAGCCCATACAGAACCAAGCCAAGCAAATTTAAAGGACAAAAAAAACCAAAAAGCATTTGGACTTACTTAAAACTAGAGGCTATGAAATAATGTTCTTGTCTTTGCAGGTGGGATGACAAAGCTTTAATACTTAGATCAGATGGGAAATTCTCAGAGTCTCAGCAACAAAATATGAACAGAAAGGCAAAGTAAGCAAAGGTAAAACAAATACTAAATTTGTTTGTTTATCTGTAGTAGCTGAACTGTCACCAGCCTCGTCTGGAACATTGAAACTTGAGGTTATCAATGACATTTCACAGCCATTGATTACCCCTGATATTTTGTCCTGCATTAATTTTCCTTCAAATAGTACCTACTTAAATCTGGGTATTCCCACTCCCACTTTCCACATTCCAAAATGTTTTGTTTTGGTTGGGTTCTTTTGTTGGTTTATTTGTTTTTTCATGGTTTTAGGGGGTTTTTTTGGCGGAGGGGAGGGGGTTAACAATTTTTTTTTAACAAATTCTGTCATCATTATGGTACGCAGATCTACTAACAACATATGCACTGTGAAATTTTCTTCCTGCCTCAATATTTTGCAAAAATTAGTCTATCAACCCTCACATACTTTTCTGAGAGTTTCAATCATTTTTATTGGAGCACAAAACAACAAACTTTCAGAGTATCAAGTAGTATTGAAAAGGCTGTTCAAGTGACTTAGAGATCCCTACACTCTTCTAACAGCATATTTGTGCATTTGCTTAGTTAAAGTATTTAACTTTGTGTGGTAATATGTTAGTGGACTGACCATACAGAATAGGCAGCATCATTAATTGTTGGGAAAACATACAAGAAATGCAAATGCAATTTTAAAAAATCAATTGTCCAAATATTGGCTCATTCTTTTGTGATATTGTCTTTAGAAATATTCTCAGATGATTGGTGATATCAACACACAACACCTTGGTTTTGTTGTTTTTCTTCTGTTGCCACATCTTTCCTTTTAGATACTGTGTTACAAGCCAGACATTTTATTTTAACTGTGAAATTATATAAAGAATACAAAGCATATAAAAATATTAATATTCCTGTTCATTGCAGCTATCAGAAATGTGTTTCTGCCATCAGTCTTTGTACTTCTGCATAAATTTCTCAAGAAGTTGTGGGCTGGGCCCCACACAGCCTCTTTAGGGGGGAAATAATACACAGATTACAGATGTCTGTCAGCTCAAAAATGGAAGATATATATTATTATTATTATTATTATTAATAACAATAACAACAATAATAATAATAATAATAATAATGTCTAAAACTAATAAGACAAGCAGAAAAGTAAAACAACATTGGCAGCTATACAGAAGAGCTAACAGAACTGTAACTTCCAAACCTGTCATAATATGTGATGTGAAAATGTTTTGGGGGTTTTCTGTTGCTGTTGCTTGCTTTGAGAAGTAGTAATAATCCTGTAAGAGAAATTATCATGAGCTAAAATTTTTGCAAAATCTTACACAATGGGGTAAATGGACAAGTGAATATCTGGAAGAATAAAACCAAAGATTTAAGAAGGGTTATAAAGACAAATTTTTAAACTTGTCGTTATAACCAAAATATATTTTAAAAAACAATAAAAAATGAGCAAACAAACAAAACAAAAAAACCTAAACCAAACCAAAAATCCCTCATCATCACAAAAAACCAAACTTTATGAAGTATGACTTTTAAAAGTATGAGAATGAAATCTGATTGGAAGTGCCTATAGCTAAAAGTTTCTTCTAGGACATTGAAGAGAATGTAAAAAGGTGAATTACTCACCTTCTTTCTACCTGGTATCCTCCTACAGGTTGGTGTCATTACCTGGGATGGGGATGACCTGTGCTGTTCTTCTTCACCAATATCCACATTTTTATTCTCCTGGAAAATGCTCTCAGCCCTAACATTTAAAGGAAGCACATGGAGAATTTGAATGCCTTTGCAGGTATCTTCAGGATTTATTAAACAGATTATTTTGTATTTATTTTAGCATAGTGCAGAGAGACCTTTCTGAGGTCCTGTATTAGAGTGTATTCCCCACTGCCAGCAACTTCCAGTGCCTGGGAAGGACTGGCCCTGGCAGCTTATGGAAAAACACTCGTTGTTAACAAAATCATGGCTGGTTAAGGTTTGAGGATTGCTGGTGGTAGAATCTGACTGCAAAAATGTGTTCAGAGCAAGAGGCAGACAGCTGTAATCCCCCCAAAAAGCCACTTTGAGACAAACTTTAATGGGATTACACTGTGATTTTGTAGTAGTTTTGGTCGATTTGAGATTTTGTCCACTGAACCCAGAAGATCTGCTGTGATTTCTCTCAGTTCTCAAGCTGCTTTTATACTGTTTTTCTCACATTTAAGTGGAGCTCAAATTACTGTAGTCATACATCATGATCAGTGAGGGGTGGTCCTACCTTGGAGCCAGGTAACTTTGGGGTGAGTGCTCACATCAGCATTACATCTGGAGTGATTTTGGGATGCAGATCCATGTCAGCATTACATCTGGAGTGATTTTGGGAAGGGATCCATGGCAGGATTACATCTGGAGGGATTTTGGGAAGGGATCCATGGCAGGATTACATCTGGGGTGATTTTGGGATGGAGATCCATGTCAGCATTACATCTGGGGTGATTTTGGGATGGGGATCCATGTCAGCATTACATCTGGGGTGATTTTGGGAAGGGATCCATGTCAAGATTACATCTGGAGGGATTTTGGGATGGGGATCCATGTCAGGATTACATCTGGAGTGATTTTGGGATGGGGATCCATGTCAGCATTACATCTGGGGTGATTTTGGGAAGGGATCCATGTCAAGATTACATCTGGAGGGATTTTGGGATGGGGATCCATGTCAGGATTACATCTGGAGTGATTTTGGGATGGAGATCCATGTCAGCATTACATCTGGGGTGATTTTGGGGTGGGGATCCATGTCAGCATTACATCTGGGGTGATTTTGGGGTGGACATCCACATTAGGATTACATCTGGGGTGATTTGGGGGAGATCTGGGCCAGTATTACATCTGAAGTAATTTTGGGAACTGTGTCCATGTCAGTGTTACGTCTAAAAAGAGGGTTTTGCCATGGTTGGTGATTCCTTTTACCTCCCTTGGCTGACAGCTTATATGTGGTTTGTCAGCTAACAAAACCCACCATATTCCATCTGGAGAATACCCACATTTCCCCAATTAATTTCCCCAAAGTTATAACTGTGCCTACAACTTTCCAGTTTACTTCAGTTTTAACCCCAGCCTTTTTTCCAGACATGTTTTTCAGGAGAAAAAAAATAAAACAAATCAGAAGCTTGCTTTCAAATTCAGGTATTATATATCCCCTCCCATAAATATTCAAATTAGTTTTCAAAATCCCATAGGAAACTTAAGGCACAGTCTATTGATATTCTTAGAAGTATACTCCAAATTACATATATGATCTTGAAAATTCTGTTCTCTCTTTTTCAATACATGCTTGCAAGAAAAAAGCCTTTTTCCCACTGGCTATCCCTGAGCTACACATTTAGTTGTAACATTTGAAATTTGCCAGTCTTCTTGTACTTGCTATTTACATAAATTAACCAGAAGAAAGCAGAAGTAACATAATATGACTTATGTAACCAGCCAGCACATCCTGAATTATGAATATTTATAGCAACATCTTTGTGCACTAGACATGAAAGAGAAAATTTCACAAAGAAATTAATGAATATTTGTGAGCAACTCTTAGTGGTGAATTTCACAATCCATTTGCAAACAACATGCAGGAGAAGAAGCAGTGAGTGTTAATGAATATTAATTAGTGCTCCTTCTTTTGTCTGACATACACACTCTCTCCCCTGTTTAGTTCAGTAAAGTGGTGTAGCTGCACCAGATGGCAAAATTTGGTTCACAATATGGGCAGCAATTGGTATTCATATTCACATGTACTCACACTGCAGTGTGCTCTCAAGTGCTGTGTAGACAGGGATTGGGTTTTGTATTTTCTGTTCCACCTACAGCAAGAGATGTCAAACTGTAGCACCAGTTCACTCTTTGAACATGCAAGAGTTTTGGCTGTGAGACTTTTTAGAAAGCTCACCCAAAACTGTGGGGCACATAGACCAGAAGCAGAACTGACCAAACAAGCTTGGAAATATCTTTCATTTTCACCAAATGCTTTCTGATAAGTTATCACGAAAACTTTTTAAAACTCAGGGGGAAATTTAAAAATCCTTGCTTTTAAAAGCTTGTACACTCTGACTGGTTTATTCAATCAAAGCTGGATAAGCAAACTGTCTCAGGTGGGCAGGTAGAGAAAACAATATGTAGATCAAAGAATCAAATGAGTGTCTGCAGGCTAAATTTGAAAATTTAGCCTGCAGAAAATTAGCAAGTTCAAGCAATGGGAATCCCACACCTTCCCATCAGAATATAGCATTAGTATTTCCTGCACCACCATCCACAGGTTGAATCTGCCCTGATTTCTTTATAAATAAAGATTAATAGAAGTTATGAAAACAGTGTTTTTCGGGGTTTTTTGGTTTTTTTTTAATGTAGATGAGTTTTCTCTCTGTATTCAAACTGACCAAAAGCAGTTCAGGTTAGCCTGTGCTTAGTTTCTTGTCTGAGGGTATCCATAAGATTTTCTAAAATATATTTCTAAAGGGGGCAATAGTTTACACACTGAAATATTCTGTATATTTACCATGAATGGAAAGTTAAAAGACCTCTTTTTGCTGCAAAAGAAAGAAGGCAATTACAGAAGTTACCATTTTGGATTTATGCCACTTTGATACACATGGAATTCCCTCAAGAAAAATATCCATTAGAACTGATAAATTCAGCCTTATGCAGACTTTGGTCATAGGAAAAAAATATAAAATTAGAAGTCTTGTGTAGCAGTAGAAAAAAATCCATGGATATGAAGGTAAATTTTGACTGACAAGAAGAAAAACTCAGCTTTTGGGTCAGCTTGAAAATTATGTCTTTTCCTTTTAAGTGATGCTGTTATTGGACCCATCTGGTAACTTGGAGAGGGGAAACATCCATGGTGTTCATCTCTAACCATGACAGTATCACTGTCCTTCTCCTCATCTTTCTCTTCCCTAAGTGCAAGGTCCCATTCCTCCAAATGCACACAGACACTCTTTTTTCCTGACCCTGGGTCTGACAAAGGGAAAAGAAGCTGTTGATAGCTTTAAAAAATCCCTTTAACAGCACTTGGATGCATAGCTGGGCATGGTGAGAACTTGACCTGCACAGATGATGTTGGCCCCTCAGTTTTTGTGCAGCTTCTTGGTGCTGCAGTTCAAATACCCCCACAGATTTAAGGCTTAAGTTATGTCTCAAGAGTGGCAAAAAGTGAAATTCATTCATTTTTAGAGCTGTTTCTGAAGTTAATACATCACATGCATCTTTCCTGAGGTGGAAAACCTCCCCAGTCTCCTTCCAGTTGTCATGTTGTCACCCTTGAAAACATGTGAGAAGCAAAACAAAACATCCTATTTCAATATGAGGATAGATTCAAAAATATTAACCAAAAAGTCCTTTGAAATAAGCAATTTCCATGTGCATTTTGGTGGTTTTGTTTGGTTTGGGGTTTTTTTGTTTTGTTTTTTTGTTTGTTTTGGTTTGGTTGTTTCTGTTGATATTGTTGTTTTGGGTTGTTTTTTTTGGTTAGTTGGGTTTTTTGGCCTAATTTATTACAGAATCTTAGAAGATTTCCCTATTTAATTATTGAATTACAGGAAAGCTCCTATTTTAAGAAAGCCTTTGATACCTGTGTGTATAATTCTCACATTCCCCCGTGTCTCCCAGTAAGACAATTTTTTATTTTACAAAGCCAGCTGTGGGGAGCAAAGGAATTACTGTTTACTTAATCGGATCCTGATATATTTCCAAACCAAAGAAATTAATTTCCCCTTCTCACTATCAGAACCCAGAGGATTAAAAACACTGTTTGCCTCATGTGCTTGTGGCTGGCTGCACTCTTTTCTGGCAGAAACCACCAGCTCTGTACCCTGTGTTATTATTAATAATAAAAATATTAATGTTATATTATTATAATAAATAATAATTAATATCAATGTGTAATAAATTATTATTATTATTATTATTATTATTGTTATTGTTATTGTTATACCAAAAAACCACCTATATCTCCATGAAAAAATGCATTTTTACACTTAAGATTAGAAATCCTCTACAAGTTCAATTTTCACTAGAACTTCAAATGCTCCTAGAACTTTTCTGCAAATATCCCCGTGCAGTCTTCATATTTCTTAAAATGTTTGGCACCTACTAAGTCATACAATTGCATTTATTTCACTTTACAGGGTGTATTCTAGCTCATCTTACAGTATATAATGAATCAAAGTTTATTTTACCTCTGCAACTAGATATATTGTTGTCACATTAGACAGCTATTAATACTCACAAATTTAAAGCTCTTCTACAGATTATTTTGGGTTTTTTTTTATTGAATGACCTCCTAGTATACAAATTTTGATGTTGATTCATTGATATCCTCACAGCCATTCTGGATACTAAAAAGAAAAATAAATAAATATAGAAATGCAATATTTGAAAAACTATTTAAGAAACTATTAGACTTGCAATGAAGTACCTCAGAGTTTCAGTCTAGCCTACACCAAAAAAGAGATTTGAACATGAAATTTTTTGCATAATCCCATGCACTTTGAGAATATGACACCATGCCCAGCAGGGGAAGCAATACATTATTTTGGAGCACTCATTAAGCAAAGGGAGGTGGTTAAAAGATCAGATTTTTCATACCCTCATTCTGGTTTCAAACATATCCAAAAGTATTACTTAGACCATATTAACCAATATCAATTTTATTGTTCAGTTAGCTAGAGGAAAATGTACAGGAGCTCTAAAGTTTTCACAGGGAATAAAACACAATATAGAATTCACAGAGAGCTGCTCTCTTTGATTGTACAGAGAGTAAAACACAGAGTAAACATTCCACCAGCCTGACTTCAGAAAATCCCCTCAAAACAAGAGACAGAACTGGTTCCAGAATTCTGGGATGGTCCAAGGAAGCTCAGGAACACCCAGCACGCCCAGAGATGGGAAGTGTCAGAGTTTAAAGGATATAATTCACATTAAAAAACACTGATGTGGAGATCATTTACCATGTAGAACACTCCAGGTGTAAAATTCCTGTTTTTCTTACTGATCATCTCTCCATACCAATTTCAGATGCAATGCAGACAGTTCAATTTGCTTATTAAGCAGTGTCCTCTGCAGATACTGATTTATTTACAATGTGAATAAATGAGATTGTTGATGTGTTGGATTAGTTAATCTCAAACATAGATAAAAGTGTGGGGTTTTAAAACACATTTTAAAATGTATTTTAGAAAGGAACACCTCAAGGCACTGCCATTTGCAATCCACAGGGAATGCACAGATCATATCTTTCTATGCAATACTTTCATAAAGCTTTTGGGTGCTCTTTGTTTCTGTGTACAGAGAGGCAATAATTGCAAGAGGCAGCACTTGTGGGAAATGACATTTTGCAGAAGTAGGAGCAAAATGTCCTTTCTTCTTGTAAATACTGCAACTCCACATTTAGTTCCCTATATTGGAACTAAATGGATTTTTGAAAAGTCTTTCCTCTCCTGGAGTCAATGTAAAGCCAACATAACTAAAATTGAATTAGCTGTACCTTTTCCCCATTTGTAAAAGATTAACAAAAAAAAAGAAAAGATGGGTTCCTTTCTGTTGTGAACCCTGACACGAATCATGCAGCAGAAAATGAAAATACAAAAGAAGTTCAGTGCCCCAATGACTGACCCATGGAATGGGTGTAACTAAACCACAGATTTATGTAAAAGGAATTGTATTGTTAAATACAAAGGTGTATCTTCAAAAAGAATTTGAGTTTATAGTTCACACTTATTAACGGAGAAGAGCAAATTCTAGTCAGATATAAGTTAGTCATCTTTTGGATAGGATGAGGGCTTTGAATTTTTTTCAAGAAATTTAGGGGAAAAAAATTTGCTGCTATTGAAATTTCTTTCTGGTTTGTTTAATCTTAAGAGACCTGTCAGGGCCAGGAGTTGGACTGAATGATCTTTATGGATCCCTTTCAGTTCAGAACAGTCTGTGATTCTGTGATTCTCTGTGAAGATATTTATAGAATTTTAGAAAACAATATTTCAGGGAAAAAAATTATCAATTTGTATGCATAACTAATATTTTATGAAATTACATTTGCACTTTGAGAATATAATTAAATCAGGTACCACCTCTGTTATTTGCTCTTGCTTTCCTCATGTTCTTCCCTATGGTTTTCTAGTTGGAATCCTCTACAAAAAGAAGAAAAAACCACCATACTGAAAAAGAAATCAGTGTTGGTAGATTATATTACAACTGAATCCTCAGTTTCTACAGGTGATTTTTCAAGATCTTTCAGGTTCGTTCAGGTTATGAGAAATATTATGGGGGGAAAGTTCATGTGAACAATGAGTGCATGCCTGTGTAAAATACAACTCCTGCTGCCTTTGTCTGCACTCATTTTGGAGTCCTTTTAGTATTTCCCCCAAATTCAATCCTCTGGCACTTATGCATTCACAGTCAATAAATTTCAAACATTTATCACATTGACTGGAGATTTCAGAGCACTGAGGTTCCAATTTGTTTTCTGCTGAGCCAAGGTTTTCTATAAAAACAGGAGCTTGCAGAACTCTTCAGTGCGACGTTAATCTTTCACACGAATAATGACCCAAAACTAAATCAACATCTGAATTTTGAGACAGCTTTAAGAGTCTCCCATCAAAAATGAAAAAAAAAAAAAAATTGGTCCTTGTCAGGAACAACGCACATTTTCTTGGGCAGGTATTTATATTGTTTGAAAGTAATCCTGAATGTGAGATTACTTTTATGCCTGCAAATGCCCTGCGGTAGCATTTTCAAAAGGCTATTAAAATTCATAGAAATATCAGATTTATGTATCTTCTAGCTGCTTCATCTTATAGAAAGGATTAGGAGGCTATTTGTTTTAAAGCTCTTGGGGCTGTTCCTTTGGGTCAGGGTTCTAGAACTCTGTTTTTTTTGACTCCTGCCGCCAGTTCCCAAAATCACCCTTAAGGATCCTCCAAACCCTGCTCCCCCTCCAACAGTTCTTTCTGGGACTCAGTTTGCTGCAAAAAGCAAGAGAATCCTCAAATCTCCTCTTTCAGGCTCAGAACTGAGCTCTTGTGTCCCCTGATTGTCTCTCTCTCTCCCTAGGGGTGGCAGAGGTATTCTTTATCTCCATCTATACAGAAAATACACCTGTCAGCTGCATTAATTTTGTCCCCCGAGGTCACAATTAATTACCAGCTTATAACTGCAATGAGCCTTTAATACTAGCAAACATTAAAATGGTGTGAGGAGAGGGGAACACAAAGACATCCTCAAGCACAGCAACAGATTTTAATAAAAACCCCATCACTCCAAGATTCCAGAAATGCTGGAAACTACGCAGGAAAGCAAAGAAAATTCCCAAGTGGCATCAGATAATTTCAATAAGTCAGAATAATTCCTTTTGGTGTGGGAATCAATAGTGAGTATTTACATCTACGCCACAGGGAAACAGCTTTTCAGTTCAAAAGTGATCACAGTTTGCTGTTGTAGGGGATTCCCTTAATCTTTCATTCATTCATAAAATGGAATTCCCACAGCTCTCTTTCCTATAAACTCTGAAGTGGGAAGGGAGGCAAACATTTGCCTAAGGAATGGGGTGTTCAATGCTTGATAAGAATGTAAATTGTTCTCCTTTCATACATTCCCATTACTTGAAGTAATGAAATGATAGAAAGAACTACTATTTACAGAGAGGGAGTCATTAAAATGAAAAATTATGAAAATGTGATTGCACTGAGGTAGTAAATATTTTGATTGCCTCATGCAGTCAATTAACATTGCACTTTTAGCCAGTTTTTTTTAAGTGGATTGTGCTCATATCTCCTGATGTCTTAAAAGAATAAAGAGATCTGGATAATCTAACTTGTGGAAAGTACTAGTGGTTTCTGACTAGTCTTGAAACCAGGATATATTCAAAGAGTTCGTTTTTTCAGTGTGAAGAAGCTATCATTTACTAAACAGTATTGTTTATGCCCAAAACCACATCAGAATGTGCTGTAAAAATTACAACTGCAGGAGAAATTCAGTTTAAAAACTGGTAGAAAACATGCAGGGTATATGTGTGGGTATATATATAGTAAAAAAAAATCTAAAAAACAAGAGAGAAAGCTTACCAGTGACATTGATGTTTAACAACACTAAGGAAGCAAGCACTTTCAGATTTCATCCAGACAGAATATGTTCTAAAATCTATTAATAAGTTTGAAGTGTGAGAAGTTAAATCTCACAGTGTTTTCTACCCATTCTAATGTTTGTTTTGTCAGAAATTTATTTTCTTCCATTTAAAATTACAATTTTCAGACTATCAAGAAAGAATTACAATATTTAAGTGAATAAAGGGATGTCTGCATTGCAACCTCCTCTTCCCCTGCTGACATGATAATAAAACATCAAGAAATAAACCACTGAGAAATAAAACATCAACCCCATTCAGAAGCTCTAAGTAATCCAGTGAGTGAGAGTGAAGAACAAATTACTTCAGTGTCCCAATTATGCATTGAGTAAAATACTCAGGGTGCTCCACTTGTTGAACTTGACCACCATATATTTCACACAATATAGCAAAGGCAATATAATACTTAAATTTCAGATATCTATAGGGGAAATGGGAAAAATGACAGAAAAAAAATCCCCGTCCAAGGCTAGCTGTCTGAAAAGCTTCTTTTAGATGTTCCATGCTAGGAAGGTGTAACATTTAAATCAGAAGTGCTTGTCTAAAGGTGGCTGATGCCTTTAAAGGAGGTTCCTTGTCTTGCTTTTTGTGCTCTGAGTTAGAAATGAGCCTTGTGTTCACACCTCCCACGCTGGACTGGTCCTCTTTGTGTTGAAATAAAGTCAGGTTTGCTGGAAAAGCCCTGCTCAGTCATGTCCTACAGTATTCCCTGAGCCTCACAGGTACATTTTCCTGTTCCATCCTGAATCTTCTTCCATTTTAGATTCCACCTCTTGGAGTTTTGAGAGTCACAAGCTAGAAATGGCATTGACAGATTGTTTAAATTTATTTTTTAGTTTTTGTTTGTAAATAGGATCTCCTTGTTTAACTAGAAGAAAACCACCAGCTTTTAATGGTGCCAGATCTTATCAGGAGTCTGTAGACTTGCTGTCACTAGAATTTTGTGTTTAAACAAAGGTTAGACAGTATTTCTAAAGAATAATTTCTGGCTTATGATGAGTATCCCAAGTTTTGGTTTTGTCTCTTTAACTGAAGTGTCTTCCAAGCTCAATCAAAACACTTAAACTTAATAGAGGAAGTTCACTCTTCGTTTCTAAGATAGTTGGGACTGATTTGTGCAAGCCACTGCACTTTATTGATGTTTTTTTCCATTTTCTACCATAATTGACCTTTCTTGTACTGATTTAAGAAAAGCATCTTAAGTTGATACAGATAAAATGTTATGACTAGCAAAGGAAAAAAAAAAAAGAAAGGTTGACTATCTCAGCCCAGTAAATCTTAAAAAAAAATAAAACCAACCAAAACCAAACCTGACTGTAGAACACTTGCTGTTCATTTCACTCTAGTAACACAGGAAGGAAGACAGGGATCAAAGTGTCAGATAGACGATTTTCTTGTTCACCTTCTGATCCTTCTCTTCAAAGCCTGAGACCTCACAGAAGCAGCAATATCTTTTCGGAGAGTGCAGCAGGGAAAGAGGTTTAGCACTGCTTTAACAATCTCTGCAGGGATTGAATTGGGTGCTCTGCGTGCTAAACTGCCCCATCAGCCCAGATACATGAGCAGATCCTGCTCCATCTCTCTCGGTGATGCTGCCAGCTTGCTGATAGAGATGTGTTTCATACTTCAGCATCTCCCACAGAAAAACAAAGCCTCTTGTAAAGCAGGAGTGGGCATGCACCCTATATTTCAGTTTTCTTCTGCAGGTGAATGATGTTTCTCTTCTGTTTTCACAGACTGATTTTGTTCATGTCCTCCACTCATCTTCTGTGCAATCACATTGTCAGGTTTTCTGGTAATGAGTAGACATCTATTTTCCTTTCATTGGGGATGGGAAAAAAACTAAAAAAAGGAAATTTATCTTAGAATCATAAATATCAAGTATTATAATCTCGGTGTTGTCACTCAATAATGTTCACTGTTCATAAATGGCCAATGAGAATAAATCACAATAACTGGTGCAAAAAATGTTGAAGGCAGACAGGCGAAGAACTTTAAACATTTAAATTCATTTTGGCAACACACAAATTCAATCAGAATGGTTTGGTTTGGAAGGGACCTTAAAGATCATCTCGTTTCATCCCCTGCTGTGGGCAAGGACACCTTCCACTAAAAATACTGTGAATATCTATAAATACTCTTCTTCTTAGTAAATCCAAAGATGTTAATAAAGAAACAAAACTGAATTGAGACTGACTTTGTCAATCTAACCTGCTTTTGATGCTGTGAAGAGAAACATTTGGCAAAACTAAGAGAATTCCTCTGAAGAATTCAGTATGGATAGAAAAAATTCAGACATTCCTAATTCATAATGATAGGTCTACAGAAAAAAGAGTTTCTGTTTAGCCAGTGGTAAATATCTTTATCAAAAGCCTTGAAATTGATCAGCAAGCAATCTAGATGATCCGTATTTATCTACTCTAAAACCAATTTCTACATGGAGGAAAGGGCATAGGCCTACAGTTTTTACAGAACTCTATTGAATTTAATATTTCTGCTGCAGCAATGTGTCAGTGTAAAGACACAAATTTGTTTTTCTACCTAATTTTCTAAGCCTTTAGCTTTATTGATATGTATCAGGGCAAAAATCTTCCTGGCAAGCTGGCTGACATCAGCAATACCCCAGGACACAAAATCAAGGCCTTGGATTCAAACCCTTGGCAACAAACAGTATTTTCATAAAATACTATTACATTGTCTTGTTGAGACACCAGAAATTTTGTGATTTAAATTTATTTATATTAGAATTTATATTAAATTATATGAAAATTTATAATAGAATTTAGAAATTTTACTCACCTGAAGGAAAATATTCATCTGATCAATGCTTCTCTCAAGTCTTATTGGGCTGAAGGCAGAAAATCAGAAACTTGGGCCACAGAGACAATCTACTGGGGGCTCTTCCAACCTGACCTATTCTGGGATACTGTGATTAATTTTGTTTATTTAAAGTTTTTTTAGCAGAAAACCAACTTGCAAACCAAAATATTAAGAAAATAGCTGTGAAATTCTACAGCCTTAATTGGAGTGATAATGAGAGGGAGAACATCAGCACCACAACAGTACTCTGAAATTTTTTCAGCAGTTGTTATTCTATCCTGTCTTCTATCCACCCAATGCTGCTCTTTGGGAATAGTTTTATTGTTGTAGAGATCCCTATAAATTCTTTCACCAAGTGGTGCTATGGATTACAATTTAATGTTCTTTAAAGAGAATATTGTAGACATTATGATGAAGTTGACAACTGTTTAACTGTTTACTTATATTTAAATTCTGACAGGTCAAACACAAAAAAACCTCAAACACTCAAGTTTTCCATTTTTTGGTAGCTGCAGCATAGGAGAAGAGATGACATAGAAAAATTATTCCACTGAGGAACCCAAATCAACTAAAGAGATGTGGGGCAAGTTCAGGACAGAAAGAAAGGAAAGCACTTCACAAACAATAACAGAAGTTGTTCTTAATATACAAGAACAAGTCATGGATGTTTTTTAAAATAAATCTCCTTGAGAAGTAACTGGAGTCCTATACATACATTTTCTATAAAGAGAAATGGGAAGTATGCTATTTTTTGCCTCTTTCACTTGTTCTATTTGAAAAACAGTAAGGAGACACTATTTTTTTAGCCAAGTGCCTTTATATGCTGCAAACTGGTTTTAACTACTCCTGACAACCCTAATATTTTTAAAAAGAAATAAAACCCCAAACAAAAAAAAATTATTAAAAAAATTAGCCAACCACAGCTAACTCTCCTCATCCTTAGAACTCCACCCAACAACATTGCAATCAGGGCCATCTCCTTTTTCAGTGATGCTGGATTCCAAGAAATCATTGAAAATCTTCTGCAAGGTCAGAAATAAAGTCTATAGTGTGTGAATCAATGATTTTTATATCATATATAGAAAAGCAGAGCATGACACTTCCTTTTGACAGGTTCTTATGTTAAGGAAATCTACATTCGTGTCAGGACTGGCTTTCCACAGAAACAGAAAAGAGACAAAAATGAAAAAAGAAACCCAAAAAAATAAAACCAAGCAAACCAGAAATCAAGGATTAGAGTAGATTTAAAGAATTAAGAGGTAATTGTTTGCAATGTGCTAAATGTGCTAAATTGTTAACATTTTCAATAATCTGACAGATGCTTTATCTAATAAAACACCGGAGCCACAAACATTTTGAGTGACAATTTATTTAATTTTACTTAAAATTCTGGTGCACTTCCAATAAATTCTCCCCGAACTGGCATTTTTACATGCTATTAAGATTTAGGCAAGAGAAACTCTGCACACTGTAAACCTCAGTGTTATTTTAGTTATAAAACAGATTGTTCTTGTAGTTGGAAAAAGCACAATATTTCAAACAGCCAAGATGCAACATTTAAAGATCTGTTCATTTGTAGTGGGCACACACACACAGCCTGCAAAATCATAGCTGGTTGGAAAAAATTACTTTTAATTGAAAGCATAAATCAATTCTTTTCAAGCATTGAAACAGTGTCCTTTTTACTATTCAAGATGGGCTGGTGTATAATTAGATGAAACTTGAGTTCATAGATAAGTATATGCTTTGTTGATTGCACATGGCATTTCAGAGTAAAGCAGCTGCAGAATTACTGGGAGAATCAAGATTTAAACAAATTCTCTGGCATCTTTTATCAGGAGTATAGAGTTTTACTTCCTGTCACAGAAATTGATCTATTACTCTTGCAGTGAAAAATAAAGCAAGAAATATTACACATCCAAGTCAGTTTTGCAGTAGATGATCCTCAACTCAAGAATTCTTGGGATTCTTAAAACCTTCAGGTTATTGCTAAGTTAAAAAATATTGCCCACAGCACCTGGCCAGATGTTGTGTGTTATCACAAAGATTAATGTCTTTGACCAATCTACACCAATTTCTCATTTCTTACCATTTTGTACAGAAACTATAGGTATACAACTTGCAAACATTCTCATGTCTTTTTAATCTGAAGATTAAGGTACCATTTGAATGTACAACTTCTATTCTTTCCTAAAATTTGTGGTTTTGGTTTGATAATCATATAAACCTACATGCATATTCTGTTCAGATTAGCCTGGTTTCACCTCAAAAAAAAAATTTGTAAACTATCTGAGCACACCGTTTAGCACCCTTGCGTTGAGAAGCATTAATGTCATTAATTACTTCCTTCCTAAAGAGACAGATTTGCACAGTTCCTCTCGCAGCACAATGGAATTCTCTCCCAGGGGACGAAAAAGTCATTAAAAAATGCACAAAGAATACAGAACCATAGAATATCCTGAGCTGGAAGGGACCCACAGGGATCATAGTCCAGTCATGTGCATCCGTGGGAGCATTTTAAAAAGGATCCTGAAACTGGGGAGCCTGGGCAGTGCCCAGCACCCTCATGGTGAAGAACCTTTTCCTAAAATCCAGCCTAAACGTGCCCTGACACAACTTCAGGCCATTCCCTCAGAGCCCAGGGATCAGAGCTACCCCTCTGCTTTCCCTCAAGACCAAATGACCACAACTGGATAAATTTTTGCTCAAATGTAGCTTCCTATGAAGAATTATTTAGGGAAAAAAATGAGAGAGAAAAAGTATAAATATTTATGTAGATTGTGTGGCTGCAATGGTCCAGTAAAAATGGTGGTAATGTTTCTTTTAACAGGCCATACCCTGGAATTAACATACATCTAAGGGTGTATTAGGCTGTAGATGGACAGATCTTAGCTGTCTAGACAGTTGTTCTAGTCAATAAGAGCATTTATCCACTGTTATTTTATCTCTAAACTGTTTCAGTTTTTCTTTACCCATTTACACTTGTGTGGTTCAGCACAATGTGTGTCTGAAAAGAAGGTGTAGTGAAGTACAGCTCTAAGGTGCCTTAAAAATGTAGGGGTGCACTGATGCCAGATGACAAAATAAAAATAGTTCTTCTATGGGCAAATACTGCTCAGGGAGTCACAAAATTATAGAAAAGGCCTGGGTTGTAAGGGATATTAAGGATCCAGGGACACCTTCCCTTGTCCCAGGTTGCTCCCAGCCCCAGTGTCCAGCCTGGCCTCGGGCAGTGCCAGGGATGCAGGGGCAGCCCCAGCTGCTCCGGGCACCCTGTGCCAGGGCCTGCCCACCCTGCCAGGGAACAATTCCTCATTGCCAAGATCCCGGCCAGCCCTGCCCTCTGGCACCGGGAGCCGTTCCCCGGCCGCCGTCCCCGCGGCCCTCGGCAATCGTCCGTGTCCGTCTTTGCCGCGGCCCCTCCGGGCCCCGCGAGGCCGCCCCGAGCTCAGGCCAAAGCTTCTGGTGCCCAGGTGAGCGACGGCGGCCGCGGCAGCCTTTGGTGCCGGCAGAGCCGCTCCATCCCTGTGCCCGTGCCGGAGCCTCCTCTGGCCCGGCTGCAGCAGCTGCAGCTCCTTGCTGGGCCGGGCCGGGGCTGGGGCAGCTCTGCAGGTGGGCTCTGCCTGAGGGGCAGAGGGGCAGAATGGCCCCTGCCCTGCTGCCCCCGCTGGGCTGGGCCCGGCACGGGGCCCTGGGCTCTGGGCTCTGGGCTCTGGGCTCTGGGCTCGGGGCTCTGGGCTCTGGGCCCTGGGCCCGGCACGGGGCTCTGGGCTCGGGGCTCTGGGCCCAGCACGGGGCCCTAGGATCCCAGCCCTCACCCAGCAGCAGCTTTGGAAGTGGCTGAAACAATTTTTATGGACAGCAAGCACCAAGCAAACAGAAGACATTGAGAAAAGCTAATGTGGATGAAAAGCAGAACACAAAACCAAACAAGAAAGAGCAAGGTGTGGTCTGTGGCATCAAATATATAGAGAATTACCAAAAGAAGTGAGAAGGGAAGGAAAGACTGTCAGCATCAAGCAATTTTGGCTACAACCTCGGAGTAGTCGCAATGCACCACACTCCCAAAAATGCTCTGCCTAATACCAGTCACCTTAGAGGGGAAATGAAGCATCAAAAACTTGGAACGGAAGGAAATAGTGAATGTGGGCATAATAATCCTAGTTGCACATAATCTGGAGCACCAACATAATTGCAACAATAATTATAATTATAATTATTTAATGAGCTTCCTAATTTAATTAAAATCTTAAAAGTAAAATATTGACTTCTTTTAATGCATTTTGGCCCCTGTGCTACAAATGAAGCAATTGTGGGCAACAAAATCATAACCCTTGTAAAACAGTTTAGCCAAATCCTTGCTTTGAAAGTTTGTCTCATTAGATAGGCATCTAATTTATGTTGGTTTATGAAACTTTTTCAATGCACGTGTTATGCAAATATAGTGCTGTAAGGAGTATTTTCATCTTAAATTCTGCAAATCAAATATCTTTTCTGAAAGCAAAAACTTGAAGATTCAATCATAGACTTTAAATTTAAAAAAATTAAATTATGGACATATTTAATTAGCTACAGGTTTTGGAGGTTTTTTTCCCATGAACAGCTTTGTTTAGAGCACTAAAAAGAGGTGATTCAAATACACATTTTGTTTTCTTCTATACAGAGGAGTGAACAGTCTCAAGAGGATAACATTAGCATTTATTTTATGCACATACCTGTTAGACTTCTTATCTGTTATTTGCAAACACAGGGAGAGGCAGAAAATGAAAGGAAAACAGAGGTGAACCAATTAATGACAACTTGAGATGATTACCTGTGGTCTCCCAGTCATTCAGTCAGAAATTTATAAGGAAAAAATCTTTTGACCAAAGTGATGCCTGATTTTTACAGGGAGAAATTCAGTTTCAGGGAAGAGTAGAAATACATCTTGCAAACTTATCTCACTTTAGGAGGAAATCACAGATTCACAGATTCCACAGAATATTCTGAGTTGGAAGCAAAAGCAATCCAAGTTCTAGGAAGTTAAGTAGTGAAAAACTAACTTTCAAGCATGGCAATCAGGAAAACACTGTAATTTTGCTTTTCCCTGCTTCGCTAAAGGCAGAAGATGGACCTTTTTTCTCATCAAGTTCAGGTTTTCTTATAGGATAAGTTAATTCATTTCCCTTCCAAGCAGAGGAAGCTTTTTCATTACATGGAGCCTTCTGTGCTGCCTCAGAAGACATTCTTCCCATGAGTAATGAAAAAAAAAATGCATCCAAATTGTAAAGAAATTACTCACGTTTTGTTTTCTTCATGGCAACACACTAAAATGCCTCATTCATAATCAACCAATCCATTTTCAATTGCAAAGAACAGCGTGAGTCTGTTCTTTCAGGATCTGGAGGAGGATAATGTGTTTCATGATGTCCTTTCCAAGAACCTGAGTGATTCTGTCACTTAAATGAATGCAGCAGCTCATGTCAGAGAACTGTAGACACTTTAATACAGCTTAGTTATCACACTTAGAACTCATATTTAGAGGAATTTAACTACCACTAAAGAAAAAAAAAAAAACAAAAGCAAGCCAAACCAACCCCAAACCAAAAAAAGCACAAAAAACCAAAAAACCAAGCACCTGACAACAAACAAACAAATAAACAAAAAAACCCCCATCAACTGATAATAAACCCCCCAAACAAAACACTCTTGAGGACCCCATTTTTAAGGAATTTTAGGGTTGTTTCCATAACAAAGTCTTCTTGGATTTTGGTTTTCCCTAAATGACATCCCTGTTCAATTGCAATTCTGCTTTTGCAATTTTGACTTATGTTTTATATTAATTGCGGCTGGTGCTGAAGCTATCCCATTAATAATTAGCATTTAATTGCAACTGCCATGAACCATTCTGTTATTTGCAATAGGTGGGGCGGGGAGTGGGGTGGGTTTTTAATTTGGAAATTTCATTTTTTTGAGTGGAAAAATGAAGGAATCCATTCTTGTGTCTATATGTAGAGCTGCGTAACTGTGCTGGGTATTTTTTTCTGGTGATATTTATCCTTGTTTGAAAGTAAGCCAAGTCACCTGGTTGCATGGTGTGCATCTTGTCAATTTGAAAGTCCAACAAAATATCCAGAGCCTCCAGAGCCCTATTTTCTAATAACATGGAAGAACCAAGAGCTGCATTTTGTAAATTATTTAGGGCAATTTTGCTTCTTGCAGTAGACCTTTTTCCAAAGCGTTTAGAACACACAACTAAAATTCTGTGGGGAAAAAAATACATACAATTAAGAGAAGAATATTTTTATGAAGTTTTAAACCGCCTTTTTTCAGAAATAATTCCGAAAATTAAAAAGATGTAAAATATACATTTATATATTTATATATAAATATATAAACATATAAATATATATATTTATAGATAAATATATATAAATATATAAATACATAAATATATAAATATATAAGTATATATATATATATATATATATATTGCTCCATACCCCTGCACGTTCAATATCATAAACAGAATTACATCCTTCAAGAAGTGCCAAAAAGCTAAATGACCAGGAGGTTTTTCCCAACTAACCACTGTTAAATTTAATGTTACTCTGGGGGTGCTGGCATGTGTGACTTGGAGGAGATCCAGGAGAAAGTGCTGCAGGGCTCGAGGGCAGTGGGAGCCTGGGCAGTGAGGAGTTAAAATTGTTGCTGATCCTCAAGCACTGGTGACCATGCAAGTGGTCAAGTTAAACTGGGCTTGCCTGGAAAGGTGGGACAGCACCTTTCTGGAGCCCTTCTTCCTGTGCAGGTCCATGGTGAAGGGGCAATACCACCAGAGGGGGATTGAAACCCCCAGGGACCCCAAGATTGCTTCAGACCCTTTTTGGAAACTCTCCATGAGAAGACATCACATGATCCATGATGTGTTTGATCAAACACAAAGGATTCCCTCCCTGGGGAGGGATCTACACGTTCCCATGCCACACTGAATGTATGAAAGACCCTCCAACCTTCTGACCCATTTCCAGAAAGACCCATAAGACTGGCCTGCAATGCTAACTCATTTTCATGAGTCACATGAAGTGCAAGAATCCCAGGGAGGGGAAAATTTACCTGTGAGAAGAACCCCAGGACCCTGGACCTGCTGTCAGCTGGACATGGGACTGGTGATCCCCTTTCCCCTCCGACTTCATCTGCCTTTATTTTTTCTCTGTCTTAGGTTAGAAATGGGGGTGTGTATTCTATTCCTATCTGTTAGAGGTGGTGCAATTATCTTCTGTTAATTGGGCCACTGGTTAAAACCAGCTGGGGCACTTTTCTGTATCTCTCCCACAGCCAATCCTCCCTCCAGGAGCTCTCTGCTGTCCATGGCCCATTCATTATTAATCACCTTCTGTCCATGGCCCATTCATCATTAATCACCTCCTGTCCATGGCCAGGGAGTGTCCCTGCAGGGCTGATCCAATCCCAGCATCCCATGGGGAGATGCCCCGCCCAGGGGAGGAGCCAAGCATTCCTACCTGGATCCAATCTGAGCTTTGGGACGCCCCAGCAGCCTCTGCCCCCTGCACTGCCAGAGGAGCGGCTTTCTGCTGCCCCGCATGGCCAGAGGGAGCCCAGGCCCATCTGCAGCAGCCCTGGAGCTGCAGAGGAAAACTCCCCCCTTGTGCAGGATCCCTGCTGCAGCAGAGCCACAGCTGGCACTGCAGGAGGGCTGAGCCCCCATGGGATGGGGCTGGGACACCGCCCTGGCACTCAGGGGGCAGGGACTGTGATTATTCTGGCAGTGCTGTTTTGTATTACTGCATTTTTTTTATATTTTCTTCCCAAATAAAGAACAGTTATTCCCATATCTTTGCCTGAGAGCCCCTTAATTTCAAAATTATAATTCAGAGGGATGGGGTTTACATTTTCCATTTCAGGGGAGGCTCCTGCCTTCCTTAGCAGACACCTGGCTTTTCAAACCAAGACACTGCCATATTTATTTTTATTCTATTCTAATTTTTATATAGAGGAAATTGTACACCGATCTCCATGCCAAGTGTCTAGTTTTCTAATAAAGTTTCTGACTTTTGACTGGTTTGATTGGAGCCTTTTTGGCCTTTGCTGTTCTTTCTTTGTCCATGGGCATCTATGAATTTTCTCTGCTCCTCTCCATGTAGGACTGGAATGCAACAAAGACAACCCTATCTTTCTGAAGGTTTCCGGAATTCTTTCAACAAACAGATCCATCTATAAAAGAGTGGTTTCCTTTCCCAAATAAATGTTTCTCTGAAAAGAATTGTTATTTTCAGAACAAAACACATTAATGGTGTTAATTTCAGAACAATAATTACAGTTTTAGTTACGTTTTATCATCATTTTTTCTCCTAGCCAGACCCCATAATTTCCAGACAGCACAAAAAACTGCTTGATGAAAGTCATAAACACTCTGTCATATGAACATTCAAAGTTCATGATATAGAAATGTATTTTGAAAATATGTAAAGAAATTGTACATTGAAATAATGATTTCTTCTTGCCCTGGCCAAAATAACGATACTTTTTCTAGTTAAAAAATGCATCTTGTGTAATAAGTTTTTAGGGCATTAAAAACAAACAAAGAGAATAAACAATTTTACTCTGCCCATTTCAGGAAAGGGTCTTGAACCAAGTTCTCAGCTGTTCTATAAATCTTTGAAGAGGTTTTGGCTGTACCCTGAATTAATGTTTGAGCTGTTCTATTGCACGCAAAAAGCAGCCATCAGGACAAGAGGAGCAATCCCTCCAGCCTAATCTATTCCTGTAGAACTATTTGGGATAACTCTGTAGATAATTGGGATTGTTCTGTAGACAATGCAGGAGAGTTTTGAGAGCAGGCAATGTCAGCATCTTGCAGCAGGATATGACACAGTTTACAAGGAACTCATAAGGACAAGGAAAAACTGGATTTCAACACTCAGCAGAGGGAAAAGGAATCAAAATTGCACAGGCTACATCTGCTTATTTGTAGTTTATAGTGCAGCACCTTTTTTATTTAGTACCCTTATTTTTTCACTCCTTTCCTCTCTTCACTTCAAAGCAGCACCTCTGAGAGAGAGTGCAGAAAAGAGACTGCTAAAGAGAACAGTTGCGAACACAAGTTTTGGAGTTGATTAGAACAAACCTGGAGGTTTCTGAGATGCTAAAACCTGAGATACAGGTAAAAAAAAAATGCATTACACACAAGACAAGATAGGAGAAAGCTGAACTAATAAGGCAGAGCAGAAAAGTGAGAATTTTCTCAAACAGCCTCCCAGCCGCAGAACTCTTCTGTTTTTCTAAAAAACTGTTTTTGCAATTTCTCTATTTCTTTAATTGCATCCTTCTATTTAAAAAGTAAGTTTTTTCTAAAACCTACACTCAGGCACTGGAAGCCCTTACAGGCCCTTGAAAGCAGGTTCAGATTTGATGCTTTAAGTGTGGGAGGTTTTGTGGGTTTTTGATGCTGTAGTTCTGGTTTTAGGAAGGTTTTCTTTGTTTGTTTGTTTTCCTGGGGATTTTGCTTTAATTTTGTTAATCTGTTTTATTAAAATAGTTTTGTGGGGTAGATTAGCTTTTCCCCAAATGCCTGATCATGTCATCAGATCAAGTTGGGGCTTTCATGATCAGGGCCACTGCCAAGGGTGCTGGAAAAGCAGAACTCAGTATTTGCCATGCACACCCACCAAAGTCCATTTAAAATAAAATAAATTAAATCCAAATATAACAAGGTTTTCTAAGATTGGAAGCATTTAACAATGAACTCATAGGAATAATCTATAAGCACGTAGTTTTTTTCACTGTCCACATCACAGCTGCTGACAGCATGGCGTCCCATGACTTTATTGCACTAAAATGGCTGGAATCTTCTTTCTAGCAAAAAAAATAAATCCATTTCCAGTTTGTCATAAAAAATTAAGTTTTACTAAGGTCAGTCTGACAGCAACAGGCAGCAGAGTACCACAGATACAGGAACAGGGGGCTTGTAGAACTCACATTATTATTACAAGAAATCAAATTGTCAGCCTTAAAGGCAATATATTTCTGTTCAGGTGCAGTTCACCATAATCAAAGCAGTCTAATACCACATGCAGAGGAAGAGTTCTCACTCCCAGACTTCTGTCAAATGCCAATAAATTAATTTTTGTATTCTGAAGATTTTCCAAGATATGAAACAGGCAGTATTGGATTGAATATCAGAGTGATTAAGTCTTAAATTTATTTTACTCCTGTTCAATCATGCTTAAAAAATTTACACGCTTCTTCCATTATAGCAGCTAGGGAGTATGTGAAACTGTTTCTACATATATCAATTCTAATTACCTCTGAGCAATTAATAAAGATAATCTATCATAGCTTAGAGCAACATGGTTTTAGGTGCACTTTGTCAAATGAGTGTCATGAATATTTAGATCATGTTCACTTTAATCAGAAGAAAATAGCGATGACAAATAATGATCGTTTTTCAAAAAGAGAACCTTTATTATTCAGAGGCTGATTGAAACAAAACCAAAAACCAAAACAGACCTATCCTTCAGGAATAAGTGAATTGCATGGCCTTTGCAATGCTCCAACTTAGTGGCAAGAAACCAAATGTGGCACTTTGTGAAAAAAACAAAGGAAAGGGCTATTTTACGCTACTAGGCTGCAGGTCTCATAAAAATGATTTGGGAAAATACTCTGTATTTTACTAGTAGAACTACCTCACTCTGTCTGCTGCTTTGGTGATCTCTGCTCTACAGTCCAGGGGAAAGAGGAAGATTAATCACCTGCATGTTCTAAATCAATTTATTTCTCCTGCTGTTTTTAAAATTCTTAACAGAACTGCACCACTTGAACTTTTACCCTGTAGCCCTATCTAATATCTTCTCTCTATTAACAACAAAAGAACAGCAATGAAATAAATATTTCCATACTGAATCAAAGATTTAGCCTCACTGAATTGATATGTCCATTGAAGCTGTATGTGTATCATTCTCATAGGAATATGTGGAATAACGAGGGAGAAAGGCTAAAGGAAAAGTTAGAAATGTGAAGTCAAGTGGACAGTCACTTCCAGGACTTTCTCCTCAACAGTTATGTTGTTTCTCTTGCCTAATATTTTAACATGCTCACTCCTCCATGCCACACACCTTTGAATTATTAAATTTTTATCAGAAGGGACAAACTTAGGTCACTTAATTTTCCTTCAAGTCCACAGGTGGAATTCATGCAGACTTCCCTTGGTTTAAGCACAGAAGGTGTTTTTGCTTCTGTTGAAAGTCCAGGGGATCTAAAACTCTGCTCAAGGATTTGCTCAGCTTGATGTATTTAGTTTTTCTGGAAAACTAAGGATTCACAACTTAAACTCTTTCCTCACATCACAGTTAACTAAACCTCCTAGGTTTGGAACATCTTGAATCCAAGGAATTTCTTCCAACTGGAAGAACCAAATTGCTCACCAAAAGCACTTGAAACTTTTCTGAAACTGATTCAATTCAACATCATTCAGATTTAACCCTGCTCCAAGTTTTATTATATAAAGTTGACCCACTTAAAAAGCTGGTGAAGTTACATAACATTTACCATACACCCAAATCCAAGTGATGGTTGACATCATGCTTTAAATTCTGATTTAATTCAACCTTGAAAATCTAAGTTTTTGTGATTTTATGACATATGCACTAATATCCACTTATATGTATGAGTAAATATCTTTTTAAAAACTTATGTTTAGTAGCTGAATTATCTCAAGTACTAGTCCTTAAAATACTTGGATAAAGATGTATTATTTAAATAAAAATCTATTATGAATGGGGTTTTTTGTATTTGATGTTAATTCAGGTGTATTAGACTCAGTGTTTCCCCTTATTAAGCTCATCACTACTTATTCAATAATTTATTGATATTTTACAAGTATAAATAGTGTCTTAATGTAATCTAAAACTCTCTTTGATTATAAACTGAGCTGTAGCAACACACAGCAGGGCAGTACCCTCTGCTCTGTTCACAAAGCTTTATTTGGGCTCCAAATATGATTTAATTTGGGGTTTGTAGTATCCCTGTACTAATTTCTAATGCAAGATGTTAAAATAATGATGGCTAACACCTTTACAGAATTGAAGCGCAGCAATTTTTCAGGCAGTAGTTGCATAATTAAATGTTTTTTAACAAGAAAGTTTTCTTCCTCTCTTTTCATCCCTTCTCTCCGTGTGCTGCCTATTTAACTTTTAATGTAATAATTCCTCTGTAAAAAAGTGCCATGTATTGCTTTGGAAAATCTTGCAAGCTGCCAAAATCTTGTTTTCATAGTACTAATAGAAGGAAAATAAACTGGTTTCAGTAATTATGGTCAAAATATATTTTAATGTCTTTTTCATGTATACATGTAGGGACTTCTGATGAGGGGAATGGTTATTTGTCACAATAGATAATAAATAATTCCTCAGAGCCTTTTAAATATTAATTACAATATATAGATATTGTCAAAATTTGCCAGTGACAGATTTTTCCACAGGCCAGGACCCAGTTTGAGGTCAGAAAAGGTGTCACCCAGTTGAATCTTGGAAAACTCCAAGCATGGAAGTGATGCAGTCTCTGGAAGGCTTCTTCCAGTTCCTCATGGTGATGGAGACACTTTTCATTACCACAGCTAATCCACATAAACATGCAAAACCTGCCAGCAAAACAGCCCAGGAAAATCAAATATGTTTAAAACAGTTTCCCATGAAGTTGCAACTACTGCTACGTAGAAATACCATTTAAATAAAACAGGGCTCTCTAAGGAAGAACCAGGCAGAACTGCAAACCTAAAGAAACTTGACAAAAAGTTTACATTAAGAAGAAGCTTTCAGATTTTTAACCTGTTGCGTCTTACACTGTTTGGTTTTTTTAATTAGAACTTTATTTGCCTACTTATAATCAGAGAGCTGCAGAGCTTCTTGATAACATGGTCTTTAAAGACCTAATTTATTTTCATGAAGCCTGCTAAGAGGATGGGGAAAAAGTAATTAACTATTATCTCTTTTTCTCCTAATAACCATAAACTTATTAAATGACTAATAGTCAAAGTGCGGGCATGCAACATGCATTTTAGCATCATTTAATCCTGAACACTTAAAGAAAAAATGGTAACAAAACCCAAAATTATTTACAGAACTATGGTAATCCACTGAGCATCAGCATATACATGCAGTTTCCCTTTCAAATGGCCTGGATTTTCAGATTCTTTACCATTTTATGAATAACCTTTTACAAGAAGCTGTCAGTAACTTTATCCAACTGCTTTTTTTCATGCTGTGCTCAAAACCTCCTACTTCAACTGTGACTTTTAAGAAAAAAAAAATCCTCTTCATAAAGAAAACCTTATTTAATTTGCAGCTTTTTGAAACCAGTTGAATAAGACTTTTGCTCCTGCTTTTCCATTACATTTATGAAGAACATGGCTAAGTATTAATCTTGTTCCTACAGGAAAATTTTTTAGTGGAAATACCAGCAGAGAAGGGAGACATATCAAACAAAAAATTAAGGAAGTCTATACAAAGGTCCTTTTAGATGCTAGAATGCATTTTAAATAAGTAATGTGATTTCAGCAAGTGTTGAACACACACATTCCCAAGACAACCTACTTAGTCAATTATTTGTGTAATTATAAATCTACAATCTGATATAAATGCAAATTTTGAAAAATATCTTTGCTTGCTTGGTTGGTTTTTTAACTGGTTACACACTTGTCTTTAAAAAATACAATAATAACAATTTTTTTATAATTTTATCTCCTTTTCATTAGCAAAATTCAATCTGCACAAGTCAGAATATAGTTTTCGGACAGCTGCTGGTGGTGGTGGTGTGCAAATGATGTAATCAGGAGAAATTATTTCTGAGAAGAAGAGATTTCTCCAAAACAAGCAAAGGCTTCACTAGATTTCCCCGAAGTAAACTAGGAAAGCATTATTCTGAGGGCAGTTTTAAGGGAAAAAAACCCCAAGCAGTTAACCTTCTCAAGAAAATAAATATTTATGCCTAAACTCGTATTGAATGAAAAACAAACCAAGTTTCTAAACACACTTAGGGCTTTAATTTAAAGACTGGGTCATCTCCCAAGTGCTTTCCAAGATCATGAATCATCCAAAGGTCATGAAAGTGCACCTGGCCGCAGCCTTCTGAGCATATTTGGCGTTTCTTCCAAAGCCAGCACCTTTATGTCCGCCAGCCCTTTCTTGTAATGCTGGGGCACAGCTCTGCAGACATTTATTTCTCTGTGGTTGCTGGGGAGAGGAAATGCTCAGAGAATATTGCAGTTTTCTTTCAGTGCCCCTGGCACACAGTGCTGAACTTTCCATCAGAGTTCAAGCTCAGATGAGGCAGCACAGGAAATGTTCTCCTGCCTGGAGCTGCTGTTGTTGCCTCCCTCTGAATTACTGTAATTGCGAAATTAAGGGGCTCTCAGGTGAAGATATGGGAGTAGTGATAGTAAAAGATTTTAAAATCGTGGAAAATTCAGGGAATTAGAAAGAAAGTTAGGCTTAGTAGGCCCTGGGAAAATGTTAAAGGTAGGCCCTGGGAAATGTTAGGCCTTGTGTTTGCTAGATCATGTGAAACTGCACCTGGGTAATCAGTAGATGATAAATTTTGATTGTTAGATGTGATGATTACTTAGTAATTAGATGTAATTATTGTTTAGTCATGAGAAGAATCATGACAAGCTATGTTCGAGGGTTTGAGGGGGATCACTAGAAATCCATGCTTGGATGAAATCAATGTATACAAGAGAACAATGTAAGTTTAATAATTAATATGTAAGTTATATAATGATAGAATTCAAAACACGTTCAGCTCAAAACCATGTCGGGTCAGATTTGGGTGTGTACCCCTGACACCCAGAGCTCTTCAATAAAAGCACCTGCATATAATCATCCTTTGATTATGTGTTCCTGAACACTAATAGAGGGAATAACAGTTCTTTACTAGGAAAATTAAAAATACGAAGGAAGTAGTACAAAAAAACACTGCCAGAGTCAGAGTGATCACAGTCCCTGCCCCCTGAGTGCCAGGGCGGTGTCCCAGCCCCATCCCAGGGGGGCTCAGCCCTCCTGCAGTGCCAGCTGTGGCTCTGCTGCAGCAGGGATCCTGCACAAGGGGGGAGTTTTCCTCTGCAGCTCCAGGGCTGCTGCAGATGGGCCTGGGCTCCCTCTGGCCATGCGGGGCAGCAGAAAGCCGCTCCTCTGGCAGTGCAGGGGGCAGAGGCTGCTGGGGCGTCCCAAAGCTCAGATTGGATCCAGGTAGGAATGCTTGGCTCCTCCCCTGGGCGGGGCATCTCCCCATGGGATGCTGGGATTGGATCAGCCCTGCAGGGACACTCCCTGGCCAGGGACAGGAGGTGATTAATGATGAATGGGCCATGGACAGAAGGTGATTAATAATGAATGGGCCATGGACAGCAGAGAGCTCCTGGAGGGAGGATTGGCTGTGGGAGAGATACAGAAAACTGCCCCATGGACAGCAGAGAACTGCCCCAGCTCTGACAGATGGAAATAGAACACACACCCCTGACACATCTTTCCAGCCAGGTCTGTGCTTTTGCACAGACTTTTTCTGTGCAGTCCTTTGATGACTTCACTGTGAGGTGCCACCAAAGGGTGGAATAAACCCTATAAACCTCCCCTGGCACCACGTGGCAGGAGTGCATTCAGTGAAACACAATGGTGAATCCTCACAAAATGTGTCAGTAGCACTGATAATACATGGCAGGCAATATTCACTCATAATTTGGAATCCATCCCTTTAAATGTGGTGTAACTCAAAGGGCAATTGGAACAACTTCATTAACTGGCAGATTTCATAAATTTCCTATTGAAAGTACTTAACAAGGGGCTTTTTTAAATGAAATTATGATTTGTCGTTTGTATACAATAAAGAAAATTCTTTTAATATCTGAGAGGTCTTTCAAATAGATTAAATCTAACAAGAATTTTTGTTTGAAATACACTATCAGGCGCATTTCCTCCTAACCGCACTTTGGTACAAGCAATATCACACATTTTAAATGTAGCCTTCATCTGTAGCAATTTAGAAAATATACACCACATGTTTAGAAAGAAGGAAACAATAACTGTAGGCAAAAAACTCCCATTTAAGTTGAGAGAGACCAAGATATTTTTGGGTTTTTGTTTTCCCCAAGTGGTCAAATATTCCATGTACTTTCTTTTAGCTGAACCCTGAGACCCAGGTACATATTTCAGTTCACCACCTTTCTTCATTACTTTATTGAGTGCTAATAATCTGTAATAGAAATTATTGAAATCGTAATTTTTTAGGAAACCAACAAAGCTAGGAAATCTTTATAGGCTTGCAATCATAAAAACGGATCTGTTCATTTGGAAAGAATCCTCTTAGGGCTGTTTGCTTCCTACATGTGCTTCATAACATTACTGATTTAATAATACCCTAAAGATATCTCAGTTATTATCATGAAAGTATTTAAGGATGGTTATAAGATGATAATTTTCCTAATTATTCTGATACCGATTTTCCCTTTAAATTCACCTTCGAGCAAAAACATGACTTGCCTACTGTTTCCTATATAAAATACAATATTCTTAGGCTGATAAAAAATGAAAAGGTTAATCTAGGTTCAAAGTGATGTCTTTATTATTTTCCTGGAAATGTGGCACTAACCTGGTGCCTCCATTTCAGCAAACTAAAATAGTCTTTAATTTCAAGCCAAAAAAAGTCTTGGATGCCTCCTCATGTATCCCTCCCATTCACCAGGATCTCCCAGTGATTTCATTGACAATTCAGATTGCAGACATGGTTTTGACCCTGAACTAGCAGGCAGGAGTCATAAAATAAATCAATTTATCATTCGCAGCAGCAGCAGCAGCAGCAGCAGTGTCCTACCACAGGCTATATCTCATAACATCGACCTGTACTCATAGGTCTGAAAGAAGCTTCCAGTGCTTCAGAGAAAAAGGAAAATTACAGATTATGAGCAAAAAATGGCTTCTCTATTTTATTATTCTGCTAGATGTTAGTGTATTTCCAGAACAAAAATGCACATGAATCAAAATTAATGCAGTGTCAGCACAAGTAATTAGTGAATTTTCTGTCTTCCTGCTCAAAAGCTTCTGTATCATTTTTTCCTAATTGCCACAGCATTACTTTAATGATTCACTGCATTTTATTAATTTAACTGATCCACATGAATCCTGGTGGAGCTTTAACACAGTTTGGACATTCCAATGCATTCATTTGGAGGATGAGCTCTGCTCTTCATGGGGTTTTTATTGCTTTGTCTTTATCTCTGTCACACTTGCTGGTTGGACATGGAATAATATGTCTAAAAAAAGATCTATAGGGTGCTTGAAAACCCATTGATGTCTCAGATTAAAGGAATCCTGAATCTTCAGCCCTTCTGGTCTGAATTATTATATGGCCTACACAAAACCAATTTATCAAAACATATAAAAATGGCCACAATTGCATAGAAGTCCAACACATGTGAATTTTCTTTTAAATTACGAACCTGTTTTATAAAACTTGTCAAAAATGAGCATTCCTGCATGCGACTCTTAGTGGAATGAATGCACCAACATTTAAATCAGATATCCAGGGACAGATTAGAAAAGACAACTTTCTTTAGAAGTGGAAAAATAAAAGTGCAGCTTTAGTTATAAAAAACAGCAAAGATCAGAAGTAATATTTTGTGAAGCTAGTGATTTGTAACCCTGCTGGAAGCATGTTTACATGCTCCAGCACTCTGTGCCCCATGTAGAGTTTATTTTATTCAGAACTGCCCTCTGTGTTTATGGGTAGTTTCGTGTTCTTTCCTAAAAACTCTTATCCACATTCCACTTCGTAACACTTTTACTGAAGGAGGATTATACCAAACAAAAAAAAAAAAATAAAAACAACCTCCCCTCCCCCCCCCCAAAAAAAAAAGAAAAAGAAAAAAGCCCAAACCAAAAAAACAACAGCAACAAAAAAAACATGCAAACAAAAAAAACAAAAAAAAAAATTTTGTTGCCAATTTTTTTTTTAAAAAGAGGTGCCATTGAAGCTTAAAAAATAATTTTTAGGTTGGTGATCATTAATAACTCAACAGTTCCAAGTGACACCAAGTTCTGCTGCAGCAGAATGTTCTGCTGGTGGAGGGTCAGCCCCCTTAAAAGAAGTTGGCATTGAATTAAAATCTTCACTCCTTTTAATTAAACTCCTGTGAGGGTGGTGGATCCCTCATCTTACTTCAGGGTTAAATAGAGGTATGTAATTATACTGTTCCACAGACCTCACATCAGGGCAAAACTAAATGGTTTTAGAGCCATTCTGCAATGGTGCTGAACTATTTTACGTGCAATGTACTGCATTTTCCTCTAATTAGTTATATAGATAGCAATAGCTAAAGTAATTGATATGATTTATTTAAACCTAGTCACAGACTAGGCAGAATTCAGCAGATAAATTTGAAATCAGTTTAATATCACAGTCACATGATTAAGTTTAACTCCTTCCCATTCCTCAATTTCCTACTTTCCACCTGTAAATTAGTGAGAATGTTTGCTTCATTGATCACAGTGTTGAGTTTCAGTTACAGGAGATGTTTGTGTAATCAGCACTAATTTAAGTTTTTGAGCATTGCAATTTTAGAAGAACATTTGAAATTACTCTGCCTTCAGTTTTATAGCATGAGAATTTGTCTTAAATTATTTTGCAAAGCTGAAGAGCAAACAGCAGGGAGACAATGGGAGGTGTCTCTTTAGTAGTTTTATTAAATACATATATTTGGATATATGCATACCACTGCAGCGCCCAGATTAAATCAGCTTTGTGGCAAGCTTGAGAAATATTTAATCTTTCTCCTTTTAGCCTTCATGCCTTGGCTTCCTTAGAATGCATGGAGGACCAGAAAAAAACTGTATAGAAGACCACAGATCTCTCCCCTGCTACTGCTGCCCATAACCACACAGCCACATTTCTTCTCCATGCATATTTTTTTTTAATCAATTGCACTAAATTGCGACAAAAGTGGCTTCTGTGGATGACAGGACAGCCCAAAGTGTGACACCAGGCTGCAGCCATCATCACTCCACCCAGCACATCCATTAGACAAGAGGAGCTGCTGATTTATTTCCTTTCCCACCCTCTTTCATGTCCCCCTTCTGTTGACAGCTGAGCTTAAAAGCCAGGCTTTGGGTCAAGAAAAATGGACAGCGAGTTTTTCCCCGATGTTGGCAGTGGGTTTCATTTTCTGATCGGTGCCATTTTTGGCTGTGAACGCGCCCCTCAGCGGCAGCACTGCAAAGTTGTTTCTAAAAAGTCATTAAATCAGTTTCTTTTAACCAAAATTCTCTCATCTGAGCCCAGAAAGGGATGCTCGTTGTCGAGTGCTTCCTTTAGCAGCAGCTTCAAGCAGCCAAACCCCCGCAGAAAGCACAGTGGAGGGATTCCAGTGGGCATTCTCCACAGCCTCCAGAATTCCTTGGAGCGTGGAAAATGCACCCTCATAATCGTATAACCCTCGTGGCAAACCCGATCCCGAGTTCATCCTCGCAGCATTTCCACCAAATCACAACAGAATTTTGGAGCAGGTGTTTTGCTGCTCCCTTCCCTTCCCATCCCCTTCCCTTCCTTGTTTCAGAAGTGACGATGATTTCATGGCCTGAAACGGCTGAATCAGAGGAGATAAAAATTTCCAGGAATTTCGATTTGGTGGGTTTCTGCTACATTGAGTCAGAGTGCTCAAGAGATCTCCATGCTGACCAAACTGAGCTGTTTTAAACCAGCTTTTCATTTGTTTTTTTCAATTTTCTGTCAACAGCCACAAACTTTTCAGCTTGTCAGCGGGTCCCACAGCACAAACATGTTTTGAAGGCGCTGTATTAAGCTGTCAAATATATACATTTAAAATATCTTTTATAATTTGAGTTTTTCAAATGTAGAGAAATGTGAGGTATTTTCCAGTAAAGAAAAAATTACAAACTCGTCCTTCTAACTAAGGATTACATACCTCTAATTGACGTTGAATAATGCTACTTCTTTTATTTCTATTTAGAAATTCTGTCTGTGATTTTTTATTTTTTGTAATTTTCTCCTTTCAATATTTTTTCTAAGGAAAACACAATACTTTAGTTAAATTTCACTGAAAAATGATAAAGCGAAGCAAAACACAGAATATTTGCCATCTTTGGAAGGTCATCAAAAGGCAACAAGGCATTTAAGAAAAAAAATACCCCAACCAGCTCATGATCACCACCATCATTAACCCAGTTAGAAAAGGATTCTCTCATTCCTGAAGCTTGTTCAAACTGTGCTCTCTGAAGTAATACGCATCCCCAGCACAATTTCTGAAAGATTTTAAAGATTTTAAAGTGCTGCTCATGACCCATTAGGGAAGTCAAGACACTGCTGCTCTTAGACAGAGGGATTTCTGGGGACGTTTTTATTTTAAAAAAAAACTATTAGGGCAAACCCACACGGCAGTGTTGGGGCTTTGCAAGTGGTGTTTGACAGAGAAAAAGCATTTCTTGGTCCACAATTTGTAAAACCGTATTATGGAAAGATTTTCATTTTGTGTAATGCTTCTGTACCTGTTCGGCCGCTGGAATTTTCACATGGAACCAGCAGAATAAGATAATTGTTCACAATTGGTGCCTAAAGTCAGAAATGTTACTCTACAACTTAAATAATTACTTGTATTTAACCTGAAAAAGGAAGGATTTTAGGGGCATGGGGGGGAAGAAGAGAACTCAGCTGATTTCAAGCTGAAAAATAAATACTAAAGTGTTCTAATCTGTAATTCGCAGTAGTGCTCTTGTCAGATTTGCATATGCTTAAATCTGAGTACACAAATAGGCTAAATTAGAACATATTTGAGTGTGCTTAGATATTTTCATCAGGTTTGAGCACAACAAGAGTTTGTTCTTTGCATTAAGTCTCTGGGAAAAAATACCATTTGTTGTGCATTCTTCAACTCAAGGGATTAAAAATAAGAAGAAAATTATTTTCACCGTTTTCTGATGACAGCTTTGAACAGAAAAGCAAGTGATAGCAGTGATGTCAACCTTCTGATTGATCAGCAGCTGTTGAAGGAGTTAACAATGAGTTATTTCCACATTTAAGCTTTGGAAAAATCACTCTTTAGAAAAAATTTATACAGAGATAACATAGTATATCTAAATATCAAGCACAGCTTAGCCTGAGAAAGTATCAAAGTGCAACAGCAGCAAGGAATTCTTTTTTTCTGAGGGGAAAAATTTCAAATTAGAAAAAAAAAATTAAAAAACATCACAGCATCCAGATGAATTTAAAATGAAAGGTAGAAAAAAAAATCAAATTAAAAACCAAGACAGACAAAAAAAATCAAATTAAACAAACAAACAAATAAACTGCCTCAGCTCCTCTGCTGCGGTAGAGGTGAAAATTTAGAAAAAAAATATTAAATTTCAAATTAGAATTTTTTTAAAATTTAAATTTCAAATTAGGAAAAAAAAAATTAAAAAAAATCACAGCATCCAGATAAATTTAAATTTAAAGGTAGGAAAAAAATCAAATAAAAAAAAAAAAAAACCAACAAAACAAAACCAAAAAACCCCCAAAAAAAACCAAACCAAAAAAACTCACCACAATGTATTAGCACTTGCTCACGTAGCAGGATCTTTTTTATTGCAAATGCATTAATTTAAATAACTGGCATGGTTATTGCCTGCAGATGCAGCATTGTTCCACCTTGGAGGTGAGAGGCGAGGTTTATCCGGTGTGTCTGGTGGAACACAGCCTCTGTTTGCACAGAGAGTTTTGGGGTTTTTTTGAGGTTATTTTGAGGTTATTCATTAGCACTTTTAGAAAACTCCTGTCAAGTGTTAAGAGTGGGCAAGCTGCTCACCCAGGGCAGGCTCCTCACTATTACTTACCAATTTTTAATATATTAATTGAATTCCATTAGCGACAATCCCTGAACTGTGAAGCTGCTGTCTATTCCCCACGACCCCGAAGTTGTCCTGTTTTAAATCCTTTAAATTAAATTGTGTGACACAAAGGTTAATTAATCACGCACACCCAGCAGCAGAAAATCAGACTTATAAACAGAATATTGATATTCTGCTCCTGCTTGGAACCATGGTGGAATTACCCACAGGTGTCCTTCATGAGTGCTGGTGATATAATTAATGGTAATAAACTCTGGCCTTGGTAACTAATTCGATCAGCTATGGAGAACATTTCACTAAAGTGATTTCAGAAGCTCATGAACTCTTAAAAACAGCAAGTTATTCCCTTTTTCACATGGATACAGCTTGGGAGCATCAGCTAATAAAAGTTGTATTTAAGCCATCAGGCTATAGATTCCCTTAATAGTCCAGGGCAGTAAAGCTGGCACCATTAAATCTAACATACTGAAATGATTCTCTGCCACAGGAGCAGTAATATTTTACATTTCCATTCCAAAATGCAGAAGCACCACTCTGTCTTTGACACAATATCCTTGCTGACATAAAGCTCCTCTGCTTCATCCCCCAAAAACTCTGAGAGCAAAGCCCTCAAAATCCTTTCTGCACAGTGCAATGAAATCTGGAGCTTTCTTTCCTTACAGAAGATACTGTGGTGGTGCTGTTCTCCTTTTTTAGCTTTCCATGCTTAACTTAAATCTTGGAACCTTGCACTGCAGCTCTCTACTTTCAATGCCTTACCCTTGTGAGGGAAGGGTTTTAATTTCCAACCCTTACAAGGAATTTTATTGCCGAGGAAATCTTAATCACGATCTGCCTGGAAATAGTAAAACTCTTAATAATTTGTTACTTTTGGAATTGGTGGAGCCAGAATGGAACTGCCTCATATGGACTTTAATGGGGTTTCAGGGCGGCATTAATGGTGTAAAACGCATCATCCATATTGATGTGTCTGGAGGAATATTAGAAACAGGGTTGTGAATGCTGCATTATGGCCAGCCCAAGTGGGAGTTAAAAAAAAAAATCCACAGAGATTTTTAAGCCTAATTTTTAATGTTCCATCTGCCCTGCAGGCAGCTTTGTAGAAAACTGGAAAAGTCCAAATTTCATGGAAAAACTGGCCTTCAGTGGGCTGAGGAAATGTTCAGATAACTGAACTCTGAATAGGTGCAGTCATGTGTCTTTATCAAAAACCTGTTTTAATTTTGTAAGGCTTATATATAGGAAAGATAAACCTTCTGGAAAACAGGTGTGGAACTCACTCTGAAAATACTTATTAATAAATTAGGGAGCCCAGTGTTTGGATGACCTTAACCACTGCTGAAGAGGAGATAAAAATAAGTGTATTCCATGATCTGTAGCAGACACAACACCACCCAAACTATTAAAAAAACCCACAATATGTATGCAAGAAAATATAAATATATTATATTTACTATGTATATATATGTGTGTGCGTATGTGTGTAGAGGTCAATATATTAAAATATAATAAAAATATAAGTATATTATATTTATAATTTATTTTTATATATGCTATATATATGTAGAGGTCAATATATTAAAATATATTAAAAATATAAGTATATTATATTTATAGTTTATTTTTATATATTATATACATATATATACATATATATACTATATATATACATATATATACACATATATATACACACATATATGCACACACACACACATATATATATATATGTATGTATATACATATATATATATGTATGTAGAGGTCAATATATTAAAAACAGAAAAAAAGAAGGCATAAGACCAGACCAGGTTGCACAGAAAAATAGCATTGAAACAGCACTTAGAAATTAAAGAGAAGGTGCATTTCTCTGTAAGTATTGTTTTTCCAGTTCAAGGCTAAGGTCCAATGCAAGCACCTAATTCCCCCAGTGCCAAAAAAAAGCTCTTGGGTTTTTAAAAAAAAAGATTGATCTCACACAGCAGCTTTCAGGTACTTTTATAAATAAGGAAAAAAATAAATTTCGTTGCTGGCTTTCTTTTTACTTCTTTTGTTTGTTTGTGGTTTTATTTTTATTTTTATTTTTTTTTTATTTTTTATATCAGAGCTGTCTGACAGAGGTGCTGTGTTAACCTGTGGGCATTCTGATCTCCCCGCTGCTCATTCAGAGCAGGATTCTCGCTGAGCTGAATCCAGTGAAGTTTCCTTTGGGCCTGCAGTTTTGTGTAGCCTGGAGGAAAACAAGGAATTGGTTAAAAATGCTCAAGTCTGAAGGTGTGGGCTTGGGTCAGGCTCCCTGCTCCCCACGTCATCAGTTTCCTTTTTTATCCACAAAGCACCTCAGAAAGCCCACACAGTCACAGGAATAAAAGATTTAAAAGATTCTTCTGACAATTCTTCTTTTTGTTTGTTTGGAGGGTTTGTTTTTTTTTTTTTGGTTTTTTTTTTTTTTTTGTTTTTGTTTTAGTTTTTACCTGCCAGGTCCTAAATACTTGCCCATAGCCACATGAAACGTTCACAGTGTATGTAACAAAAAAATAAAATTACATCTTTATACACAGCAGTCCTGTTCTGTCAGAGGAGAGAAGATTTATTTCATTGGCTCAGTTTTTCCCTCAGCAGAGGAGAGAGAGGATTAAAAACTCCTTTTTCCTTCCCTGCCTTACACTCCAAGGCTTATGGATCTGAGGTGAGAAACCCCTTGATGCTCATGATCTAGTTAGGAAACTGAAAAGGACCTGGTAGAATAAGAGAAGGTGTTGTGATTTTTGATTTTGAAGTAAAATATTTAAAAATTATCTTTTAGATAATTAAAAGACCCCTTTTAGATCTACCCTCTTTTTCCTTTATTCATTAAAAAGGAAACTAACCTTAAAAGAAGGAGTGGGAAACGCAAGAAAAAATGGAACTTAGAGTGCTCAAGGAATTCTAATTTTAGGTGAAACTGGGTGACAGAGTTGACATGATTAGCATAAAAATGAGATAAATGAGAGTGGAATATTGCAAGCAGGTGTTAAAATCTTCACAGCAACAGGTTTCTAACAGCAAAACTGCAATATTTACATGCATGTTATAAATATAAAAATTCAAGCAAATAAATAAATTTAGTATTTTATTAACGTTCCAAGTTAGTGCAAAACACACAAGCACAGGAAAGGAAAGAAAATAGAAAAATATTGGATTTTAAAGGTAGCAGTTATGCAAATACCACTGAAAAGAAGGACTACCAAAAGCCTCTAACCAGCTGGGTTTTCCAGGTGTTCCCTGCAGAAAAATCTGAAAGTATTGATCTCCCATCAGTCAGTGGGAACATAATACTTATAACACTATATCCAGTCACATTTATCACTTTTTAATCATGTTGGCTCTTTTTTCCCCCAGAAAATTTTTGGTTCTTTGACTAAAGGAAGCTTAAAATAAATAAGATTAGGACAAAAATAACCTAATCACATCTTTCACAGCATATTAGAGCCAATTCCTCTAATATTCCCCTGTGTTATGTTTAACCTTTGAGACTCTGATTTTCTCTGTGTATCCTGATTTCAGAAAGAATAATTCTGTAATTGATGGAAGCTGATTCCCTAAAATACCGCAGGATAGAGTTGAAAACTGCACTGAAATAAAAATCACACTTAAACCTCGCAGGAGCAGAAAGTTTTTGACCCACATAAATCTGGACACCTTAAAGAGTTCCAGATAAAATTTTCTGTACCAGGCAGTGGGAGGAGAAGGTGTTTGGGAAACTAAGCCTGGGTGACTTAGTAGATAAAAAGTTGAGCCTAAGACTCAAATTGATTGATTTTGACTTAATTGCACCCCCAGTATTAGTCGTTGCTCACTTCATCATCAGCACTTCGAGCTCCCACATCTATAAACAGCCAACGCTGAAACAAAACAAAATCAAAGCAGGAAAACAAACTAACAAACAAATACCAGCAACACACACACACACACACAAAAAAAACCAAAAAAAAACACCCTGATGAAAAATAAGGGTTATGCACAGATAACAAATTGTAAATTCGAAGATGATAAATTTTAAATTCAGCCCCTGACTCTCTCAACACGCTTTATCCGTTCCGAGCCCTCTTGGCACAGGGAGCGCAGCAGCTGCAAATCAAAAAGCAGCAGGGAACAGCAGGTCCTGTCTGCACTGATGCAGCCACAGACACCATCAGCAGGAACAGCCTTTCCTGCCACCCCTTCAGAGCCAGGGCTGCAGGCAAAAATGCCAGGTTGGAGGATTACTGACACATTTGTCCAAAGTTTCATGAACGCCCCCTGGGAAGCATTCATCTACATAAATGAATATTTTCCACATTCCTCTTGCCTCAGAATCAACTCAAAGCACAACGAATAAACTATCCTGACAATTGTTGTAGCCAAAGTATAAATTCAGGGGCAAAAAACACTGGGATTCAAAAAAAAAAAAAAAAAAGAAAATCCATGAAAACAAGTGTTGAAAGTCAGGAGAGCAAACTGACTGTACTTCCAAACATTAATGACAGGCTTCTATGGGTTATTATAACTCAGTAAAGTCTATTTTGATAAACAGCTGGTGACAGAACTTAATAGTTGCAAAGAAATGGGCTGAACCAGACTAAAAGGGGTGAGATTCTGACCTTTGTCATGGTACAATGACTTGGACAATCAATACTTTTAATTTCATGGTGCATGGAAGCAAATCTCTGAATGCAATGTCTGGAACCATTATTTAATTTTCTTCCTTGAATGAAGTATCTAAAGAACATTCAAATATTTATAGGGTTTGTCCTGGTTTAATAGCCTAATTTAATGCTGTGCAAGAAACCTCACATCTGTGTTCATGTACCAGTATTTAGCTAAAGGAAATTTAATGTTTTGAAGCATCTCCCATGGCCATTACGTTTCCAGAACCCAGAATTCAATTCTCTTTGCACTATTACTGAGATTAGAAAGTATAGATTAAAGACCTGTGGCTCTGGGGACCTGTCCACCTCAGGTATTGATGGCATCTCTGGGAAAACAAATTTCAGACTGAGTAGGGTGGTGAGGACCCTCTTTAATGGGTTGTGTTGTGTATGGCTCAGAGAAGAACCAGCTCAGAAGGGGTAATCACCGACAGATCCTGCATTTAGGACAACCTCCAAAAACCTTTTGGTGCCCAGGCAGGGACACAACACACTTGACAGACTTTTTGGAAAAGGAATTTCCCACCCATCCCACTGTACAAGGACAGTGGGGAAAAGCAAGGCCAGAGCAGGAGGGAAGAACTTCCCTGCAAAGTCCCAGCAGCAAATTAAGTGAGGCTTTAAGGAGAGAGATGAGCTGCTTAAATCTGTTCCCATAAAGTGCAAAGCCAAAACCTAATTGCCAGTACTCTGCAGGTTTTATGTCTCACTGTGAAAATAGCTGTACAGTGGGTATATATCTATTACCTACTGCAAGACATTCTGCCCTTGTTTCAAATTTTTACTTTTTTCAACCACAAAACATGCAGGGGTCTCATGTTCCCTTTGGAAGTGGGTGAAGGCTCATGTTCCAGGAAAGAGCAAATTCATGGTGGAAATCTGTGGGGTTTTGGTTGGGGAGGTTTTTTATTATTTTTAGTGCTGTATTAAAGCCTGAACTCTCATGGTGATCTGAGTTTGATGAATCCCAGCTGCCTTTACAGATGGTCAGAATCCTTCCTTCCATTTTTGCCTCCTGAAGTGTAGGACAAGTGACAAGTTACCAGAGACCACCACAAAAAATCAGCATGCTGCCTCAGAAACCTGTGACTGGCGGGGTAAATATACACCAGGAAAAGCAGTGCATTCTGTAAGTTTCTGAAAAGATCAATATTAAGATTTTCTTTGACGCTCCTCTCACAATGCATCGGCACAATAAACTTTCCGCGGCTCAACATTTCTTTTGTTCAGTTTGTTTTGTGCCAAGTATCAGTCTCCTTAATCCTGCAGCATTACAGCCTGGCAGGGCTGCTGTGGAGCCATCTCCAGAGCAGCTTTGTTCCCAGTTTATGGAGGGATGTTATTAAATGTGTCACTCCAAGGCTTAGCACTGCAGTGAGATGCCTCCTGCCAGGATGTGTACCTCTGCATCCAGATAAATTCCAGTTAAACGTTGCAAGTGGTTTTTAGGGAAAACTGCACTTCTGCAGCCCGAGTTATGTAAGACTGCTTCAGGTACGCATCAGCTTTGAGTTTTCTTTTTTTTTTCCTCACAGATTTTGGCTTGTGTTTTATAACTAGTCAGGAATAGTGTTATAAATGTTTGAGTAACATCGTGATAAAGAACTTTATGAATCTCAGCGACTCCTGTGGTTGTCCCGCCTGATTATTTTTTGCCCATTTCATGAGAAGGCTGGTGGGAACCCTTTTTGAAGAGGTCTGCTGTGTCACTCAGAGTGAAATGCACTGCAGCGCCCTTTCCTAATGTAGAGATTCAGCTTATTTAATAATTGTGCTGTTAAAACACTGAAAACTGGAACACTCAGGAGACACACAGGCATTAAGTGTTTGGAGATGGAAAATAGAATGGGGCACAGGTTTTAAACTTCCTGGCACCTGATGAACTGGTGTCTTTTAAAGAATCAATAAATTTCCATAATTTAATCAATGAAAGTGCTAGAGATTGTCAGTCAAATAAGGAAAATAAGTTATTTAGACTGCATTAAGATTTTACACCATTACAGAAGACATAATTCAGGGTTTAAAGACATGAGCTGCGTTAGCCTGTGATGTTTCTCAATTACAAGGAAACTTTTTGACCCTTTATTTGAATTGGGAACTGTGCATGCTCTTGCTCTTAAAAGACCCCAGGAACTCACTACAACTTCTCCACCCTCAATCTTCTTGAGGAAAGCCAAAACTCTTCATCCCAGGGGCCCCAAAGAATGTCAGAAAATCAACCACCACACAAAGAAAACAGAGATATAAACAGAGAAAATAAATAAATTTATTTTCAGCGGGAGTTTCCTGTAGTATTTGTGTAATTTGGATTCACTTTGTATTTTAAATATCTGAATATTGGGACAGGCACATTTAATGCATGGAAGGTGTAGCTAGCTATTGGAATCCTCCATCTCTGGTCTAATAAAATAGAAACTTTCAAGGCAAGGTAGGGAAAACTTTCTGTTTTATAAACTATGAACTTTTAATTTTCAGACTTGCACAGCATGCCTTCCCCAACTGCACTGCTGTTCTAGGTTGATAACACCTAGTGCTTCAGGGATTTACTAGAATTCTTCATCTGAAGTGAGAAAATATCACTATATATCAGATAAGACCTGAGATAGCATATGTCAAAATGTCATGTCAACACAAAAAATTCAAGGTTTATTCCAAAGTAATGTAGAAGTGAGCAAATTCTCTGCTCTGCCATTTTGTTGTTCCATTTCACATATGTAACTTACTAAAAGGAGCTGGTTTGGGGCTAAAAAAAATAAATGGGACAACATGTGTTTATTTTACTAGCACTAATAAACCTCATAATTAGGAATAACCATTGCACTAAGTTTGTTCCAAGGGTATTCCAGACTTTAGTGGGTTGACCCTGGCTGCACATGTCACCTTTTCAATTTTTCAAGAGATAACACAACAAAAGGCTTGTGGGTTTAAGTAACAGCAGGAAAAGGTCGCTCCCTCAGCAATTATGTTTCCAGAACCCAGGCAAAAAAACCCAAAAAAACAGGCAAAAACATAACAGGCAGAAAAACCCCAAAAAACTACCCCCCCCCAAAAAAACCCCCAAAAAACCAAAAACAAACAAAAAAAAAAACCAACCAAAAACCCAAAACCCAAACAAACAAACAAAAAACAACAACAAAAAAAAAACACTAAAAAAAACCAAACAAAAAAAACCCAAAAAACCCCAAACCAAACAAAAACCCCACCAAAACCAAAACAAAAATAAAAAAATAAACCCAAAACTTGAAATACCTTTTCCCCACTTCTCTCTTCTTCCCAGGCTCAAGTGAACATACATTAAAATAATGCCTTTTGTACCTCTACACTTATGCAAACCAGATTAAATGTTCCAGAACATGTCATACACTATCAAAAAATTGGACCTGACCTTGAATTATCTAACTTTGCAGTAGTCCTTGATTTGAGGGTAATCCTTAAAAGTTTAGGAAGACATAGAATATTGCAAAGATTCTAAGTTGTTTTCTTTTTCAGCCTACATGTTATCCTTAAAAGGTGAGGAGGAGACAGAGATTAAAATGCTCACCGTTTTGCAATGGGACATCTTTTTGCTGAAATAATGAAAAAGATAATAGGAAAATTATTGTGTATACCCCTACCAACACCTACACTTTTCATAATGGAAGATTAGCATTATTGTTGAGACAAAAAAAAATACTTCAGTAGGTTTCAATGCATTCTGCCAGCTCTCCTTCATCATTTCCATTTATTCTGTGTTCTTTTTACACACTTTGTTTGTCCATAATAATTAGGAGCAATCTATTACGTACCCTTTTTGTTTACCTCTGGCAAATTACCTCGTCCCAGCAGCGATATGGAAATACAAATGAGCAGTATAAATCTTCCTGAACATCATTTAGGGTAGATTCATAAGGGTCCTACTTATGTGAATATGAAACAAATGAGAAATACGACAAAGACTGCAGGAAAAAATTCATCAGAGTGAAGTGGTATCTCTGCTATTTTATAAGCAATACGAGATTGCTCAGAGGTTTGGAAGTCAGGCATAAATTAACATCTGGGGAGCTTCTGAAGTCCTAAAATTATAAAACACATGACTTTTACACTTTAGCAGAGCCACCGAACCTCTTGACTGAGGGTAAAACAATTTTCACCAAGGAAAGCAGAGAAAAACCTGTATGATCTTAGGTTTTGATATTTGTGCTATCCAGAGAGAACGGTTCTGATAAGCACAATCTGTCCTGAGATTGTTTTCCAATTGCATCAAGAGACTTCAAAGCCATCACATCAAGGTATATCAAATAAACACCCAGTCATGTTTGTTTGTTTGTAAAAACAAGCTGCATCTCTCTTGCTCACAGTGCAACAGCCATTTTGGCTCTTAGTGCAAAGAGCCTTGGTTTTTTTGGGTTTAATGTTTGTGTAACACTAAGAGCAGACAATGCTACAGTCAGGACACAGCTCCACCATCAAGATTAAGAAATATCTAAATAAGATGTGGTGACAAAGTATTGCAGATCAAGAAACTGCTGAAGGTTACTGAGCCGAAATACAGTGGCAAAAGAGAACAAGATCAAGACACAGAAGAAAAGTTATTTTTTAGGTCCCCTCACTTCCAACTGTCTCATCAAGAAGATATTTTTGTTTAAGAGTTGTCTTTTTCTTAATTTTTATTAAACCACACAAGAAAAAAAACCTGTTAAATTTTACTTAGTATAAGTTCCACTGGGCCAAATTATCACATTAAGTACAAGACCAAGTACGACCTCCTCTCAAAATGGAAAAGCACATTATCCCCTTGTTTACAAGGCTGAATTTTAGGTGGGATCACAGCTTAGGTGGGTTGCACTTTTTCTGTGCTTTGTTCCTTATGTATCACCTTATGGCTGTGAGGTGTGGGCCTACGAATGAGGCACAATATGACCAGCATAAGCATTTCTGGTTTGATCACTGATGAGATGCCATGTCAGGTCTTAAAATGCTCAAAAAATGCTCCTTGTGTCATATCCGTGTGTAATTTTGTGGTTGGGATTCACTGTGGGAAAGACAAATGGCTTTGGCAAGCTAACTGGAATTTACCGGAACCTTGAGAGTGGATTTTCTTTCCTTCAAGAGGAGGAAGAACTAAAGTTTGTAGGCCACAAATCCACTTTAGGGTAGCTCCCAGTCTTCTTTAGAAAGGGGAGATTGGGGGAATTTTAAAAACTGAATGGACTCCATTAAACAAAGTAGAATAGTGTAAACCTCAGTTAGTCCTTGATGAGTATTTGGTGACCACAGCTGTGAACTGCATCACTGTGTGACCTGTCACCTGCTTATCTGAGAGAGCCAAAAACAGGAACAACTGCAGTGCACAGGTATAAGAAAATAAAATTTATATACCTTAAAAAAAAAAAAAAGGCATAATCTGTGATTCGTGAAATGCTCGCTATATTTAACAACTAGCTGGAGCTACAGCTGAATTTCTTGAGTTTATGACTTCATAAAGTACTAAATGCTTAAACTTTAAAATTTCTATTCTGGAGTATTCAGAGAAGTGATTTTAATCAGTGACAAGTGTAGTATTTATGCACAAGGTTAAACATCCATATCTATACAAATGCACACACCCATCTGTGGAGAAAGGGTATGCCAGCTGCATGGGAATTGATTGAACCCTTGCCATTGAAAATCCATTTATTTCCATGGATTTCCTCAAGGGCAAGTCCTCATCTTCAGAAGAGATATTCCTCTGAAATGGCTAATCAGTATTTTGGAAACCAGACAAAGAATTTAAGAGTGATGAAGCGAAGGCAGCACAAAAGTAAAACATTACAGACTAAGTAATCATAGGGAAATATTTGTTTAAAATTAAAAGCACAAAAATGTGTCAAAGCAGCTTGATTCTTGACTTTGAACTAAATATGTTTTCTTCTCCCTGGGCCTTCTAGTGTTTGATGAATATGAATTTTTTGGGGTTAAAATGTAATGGAAGCATATTTTCAGAGAATGGTAACGTAATTGCAGAAAGCTCTTTCCTTATACCAGAAGATCTATTTTTTTCACAAGGTTAGAAAACTCAATATATGGTTATTGGTGAAAATAGGCAACAAAGAGGTTTCTAGAGATTTAGAAGGATTTGGGGCTAGAAAAACAAAGTCAAGATAAACCAAGAGTTGTATCTTGCTAATGATCCTGTTGTATTTGACTTCAGTTCTGGGTTTGACAGTTCAGGAGAGACCAAAGATTCTGGAAAGGCTCTGGGGGAGACCTCAGAGAGGATTTGGGCTTCAGAGGATCTTCAGAGTTCCCTTTCAATCCTAATGATTCTCTGAAAAGCTTAGGAAGACTGGTCAAAATAGAGAAACAGAGTAAAACAGAGAAAAATGTTCCTCGCTTAAACATGAAGAGACGTGGTGATCAGAGAAAGAGCAGGCAAACTGTAGCAGCAGCATCAATCTCAAGAGAGCTGGGAAAAAAAAAAATCTATTTCTGCAGTAACTGTGAATGAGAATATCAGCAATTTGCCTCACCAAATACCGATGGATGTCCAGGATGTTCCTCAGTAGTAAAACACACAAGAGGATTTCTTTAGGATCCATCTAACTTTTGTGAACGGTCTTGTAACTCCAAGACTTTGCAGTACTTCAGAAAATTAAAAAGGTGGTCTGCTGCAGGGCAGTCAAAGGAGTGCATGAATATGCACTTGTACTTTTAAACTGTGAAATCACAGAATCACAGAATGGTTTGGGTTGGAAGGGACCCTGAAACTCATCTTGTTCCACCGCCTGCCCCTGCTTCCTCCAGACCAGGCTGCTCCAAGCCCTGTCCAACTTGCAAAAAAATCCTTACCATTATCTAACCTAAACCTTCCTTTTTTCAGTTTAAAGCCATTATGCATCTAATTGTATTGTTAATCACCCAGCAGTAACAAATAAGGGGAACTACAGAGAAGCTGTGTTGTATCAAAGCAAGATTTTTTTGGACACGAGAGCCATAAAGATATTTTATTTCTGTTCAGCTTATGGGTCAGGCTTTGTAGGTCTTCAGACATATAGAAAGTGTCAGGAGGTTGATATTTTTACTCTGTGCCTAGAAGCAGAAAGGATGTAACTTTATGGGATTCCTCTAAATCACTGATAAAATGAATCAAAAAGGCATTAGTGTAAGTGAAAATCTTTTAAAAAGCATAAATGACAAATACTGCATTGGTGTTGAAAGATAAGAGAAGTGCAATAACAGCTCAAGAAAAGCAAGACATGAGAAGGTGGCTGAGGATATTGATGGGAAAAGACTTAATATTAAATTTTGTCAATTTTCTTTTTAGAGAAATGAGTAATAAGGTCCTTGGAGACAGAAGGAGAGAAAGAACTGAACTGTCTGAAGCCTGAAATTAATGATATCACAGAATCTGTTGGGATTGAAGGTGAGGCATTAAGGAAAATTAGAAAATTTGTTGCTTACAAATAGATAAAGCAGAACCCAAAGACTGAAAGGACATTTTCTACTACTGAAAGTCAGGCTGGTTGTTGGATATTTTTAAGTGAATCATAGCAGAGACCCTGCAGTCAGAGTAAATGGCCTTACAATCAATTAACCTGGTCTAATTAACCTTGAGGAAATGGTTAATTTATTACATTTACTATTCTTCATTAATTAACATATTATCTGGAAATGAATTTCTTTATCAGTTCTGTTTTATTAGGTCTCAGGGTTTGAATTCAGATTTTAATTTAGTGGCGTGGGTGAAAAATGCGGGCATGCAAATGTGAAAAACCATGGTTTGATGTTTAAAACAATTTACTTAAAGGGATTCAGCACAGAAAACATGTGTTTATTATTTCACAATTGTAACTGCAGAAAGCTTCTATAAAGAATTTGAAAAGCAGCTCAGTATTTTAACAGCAGGAAAACACTGCAGTCTTCAGATAATATTTTCTGGTTAAACTGAGGCATTTTTTCTTTTTGGCATAAAGAAAAGAAAAAAAAGAATGGAAAAAAACCTGTTATAAACTTTTATTCAAGAAACAATGCTGAGAACTTTGGCTTTAGCACTTATTCTTTATTGCTATCACCTCAGGCAGCGCAATTAAGGTTGTCAGGTGGCTTTCTGTGGCTTGGAAACCAGGCTGAATTGTTCCCTTCAGCAAACAAAAAGTATTTTTATGCATATGTTTAGATGATTGACTGACCTGGCCCTCTTTGACCTCTTTTTTACCCCTTCCTCTGCTGTTAATGGATTGAGGATTTTTATTTTATTTTTATTTTTTTCGTACAGATGTAGTAATTTAGAAGAAAGTGTGGCAGATGCCTGCTGTGACACTCATCCAAGGCTGCACAAAAGGCAAAGCCCTGCTTAACTGTGGGTGAGAGGATGAAGGAGCCCAGAGCCCAGAGCCCCGAGCCCAGAGCCCCGTGCCGGGCCCAGAGCCCCGAGCCCAGAGCCCCGAGCCCAGAGCCCCGTGCCGGGCCCAGAGCCCCGAGCCCAGGGCCCAGAGCCCAGAGCCCCGTGCCGGGCGCAGCCCAGCGGGGGCAGCAGGGCAGGGGCCATTCTGCCCCTCTGCCCCTCAGGCAGAGCCCACCTGCAGAGCTGCCCCAGCCCCGGCCCGGCCCAGCAAGGAGCTGCAGCTGCTGCAGCCGGGCCAGAGGAGGCTCCGGCACGGGCACAGGGATGGAGCGGCTCTGCCGGCACCAAAGGCTGCCGCGGCCGCCGTCGCTCACCTGGGCACCAGAAGCTTTGGCCTGAGCTCGGGGCGGCCTCGCGGGGCCCGGAGGGGCCGCGGCAAAGACGGACACGGACGATTGCCGAGGGCCGCGGGGACGGCGGCCGGGGAACGGCTCCCGGTGCCAGAGGGCAGGGCTGGCCGGGATCTTGGCAATGAGGAATTGTTCCCTGGCAGGGCGGGCAGGCCCTGGCACAGGGTGCCCGGAGCAGCTGGGGCTGCCCCTGCATCCCTGGCACTGCCCGAGGCCAGGCTGGACACTGGGACAGTGGGAGGTGTCCCTGCCATGGCAGGGTGGCACTGGATGGGGTTTAGGGTCCTTCCCAACCCAAACCATTCTGTGATTCCATGATTCCATAAAGAGAAGTCTCCATCCTCTTATAACTGCAGTACCAGCTGCAGGGAGGCACCGAGGCACAGCCCTTGGCTTCTGCATGAGGGAGCAGGAGGTGATGGTCATGGAGAAAACCAGCAGAAAACTGAAACCTGGGCACCACATCTGTGTTGCTGCCATCAGACTTGCAAATTATAACACGGAATTCACAAAATCTCTGGGTTGGAAGAGACCTTCAAGATCATCAAGTCCAACCCACCCCAAGACCTCAGCTAAACCATGGCACTGAGTGCCACACCACATCCAGGCTTTTCTTAAACACATCCAGGGATGGCGACTCCCCCACCATCACACTTTGCTTCCCAGGGCCTCCTTGCAGAAATCACAGGAAGTGGTCTTTCAATGGTAAAAATTAGCCACAAAGATGTATCTGAAACTTTTTATTTTTGAAGAATGGTTGTCCTGAGTCATACTTTCAATCTATGGTAGAAAAAAAAAATATATATTTTCTGTGAAAGGACTTCGAATTTCAAAACTGTTTCTTGTACTGTGTGTTTGAATATTTTTGAAATCAAAATTGGTATTCAAGATGGCGTTATTTTATTTTGAAATGTGAATTTAAATTGTATTTAAGGATTTTAAGCAAAATGCTAAAATATATCAAGGTAGTCCTACCTACAAAAAAACAACCCCAACATATCTTCTAGCTAGGAGACACAAGACATGCCAGCAGTTTTGACAACCTATGTAGATTTTTTGGCTAAACATAACTTTCTTTACAATTATCTCTACATTGCTGTCAAAAAACATTTTCTCAGCTGTTTATGGTAACAGACCTTACTGTTAAATAATGATAAAAATGTTTTATTGCAACTCAGTACCTTTCACTGTTCCACACATGCAGATGAATCAACTCTTTTTTTCCACTGCTCTTTACCCATTTTCTCTGTGCTCACATACATACATATATACCTTCCTATTATTTTAGACAATTACTGTTTCTCCAGTTAAGAAAACTGGTTTTGGTGGCCTGACAGTACTTTCCTCATGTATTTCAGATTTTTTTTAATTGTGCAGCCATGACATACAGGGATCTGGAGCATGACCTCCTGTGGGCCATTACTCATGAATGTATCTAACTGAGGCTTGGAAACCATCACATTTACAAAGGTCATAGAAAGTATTAGGATTATCTGAGTGCAGTGAAACTAGTTATTTTTTAAAGCTATAAATAAAATATACTTTTACATGGATGACCCACCTCAAGACCTGTTTTGCAGTAGGCATGAAAAGTTTAGTGATGAGAAATGGTCATGACTCTATATTTCTACCCAAAGTCAATAATAATTTTTAATGGGTCATGTGTGAAAGCCTACATGCCTTGGATATAGGTTTACAACAATATTTCTCCAGGGAAAATAAGTTTAGTTCAATAAAGAGCATTTGTTTGTTGTTGTTGTTTTGGGTTTTGTTTGTTTTTTTCTTTTTTTTTAAATTCAATTACTAAAAGTTACAAGAACTATTCTTCTAGGGAAATGTAAAAAACCAAACCCACTTTTTATTGGGAATTATTCTCAACCCAAATTTTGCATACCAAGCACAGAGCTAGATAGAGTGATTTACTGACTTCTTTTGCAGTTTTTGTCTCCAAATTCAAACAGAAAAATCTGGGGGTTTTCCCTATTATGAGTTCTTTTTCTTACAGAAACTTCTTGAGAAAGGGATTTGAAACTAAAAATGTGTTTTCTGCTTATTCAGTCATGGTGTTTGTGCAATGCCTGTGTCACAACCTCCTGGTAATGTTTAGGACCAGGCATAATTACTGCTCTGTTTCAGGAAGGGGCAGTGGTGCTGTGTTTTCAAATAGTAGAGAAAATTCTGTTTTCTGCAATAAAACAGGAAAACAATATTCTTGGAAAAAACCCCCATGTTCAGTCTTATTCTTTGAATTATATCGCACATTGATTTTCTAGTATGGCAGCGGGGAAAAGCTTCAATTTTTTTTCTCCAACCTTAAATTTCTCTGGATAATTTTATTTTCAGAATGATTTCCCCATAATTTTGAAGCATCATTCATTTCAGTTTTCAGCTAAGTTATTTGAATGATCTTTAAAGATGGCTGAAACTTCCTCTTTTTACCCCCAGAAAAGTTGCCCTCTCAAGGTACTCTGAAATTATCTTTTTTTTTTCCCCATAAAATAGAAGAGTGAACATTTTCACAGCTGATGCCCAGTTATGTCACTGTATGCCACTGTCACAATCAGATTTAAAAACTGAGTGTTAGATGGTGCAACAACATGTCTCTAAGCCCTGTTTTAGGGGTTCTGTTTCAAAGGCATTGCAAGATTTATGTATCCATACAAATATGTATATCTAGGTTTGAAATTATATAACTTTGTTATGTAAAACATTACAAGGTCTAAAAATTAATTTTTAGTATTATTTCTTTCTTATCATTCATACAATGCCAGCTACGACCTCAGAGAGTTGGAATTTTAGATAGTTTTTTCGAAGCATCTCAAACAATTTAATCCACATAAACTACTAAGAGGTTGATTTTTGTGTCATAAACATGAAAACAAAAAGTGACAAGCAAAAAAATCTAAGTGAAGAACTATCTTTCTCATATTTGTCATTTTTCTGCAGAGGTAAGAAGACAATAAGCAGCCTAATAATTCAGAAGGGAAAAAATAATCACTCCTACGAGAAAAAACCCAAAGATCAAGGACAGATAAAGACATAAAGATGCATTCACAACCCTAAAACCCAAAACTTTCTCCTACAAAAAAAAGATGCATTTGGGACTCAACAATAAACTGGTGCCCAGTACTGGCCTACCATACCTTAAAAAAAATAGAATAAATTTATTTTATGACGTAATAAAAAATGTGTAAAATGAGTTCATACTGGTATTCCCTGTAGCAATAAGTGACTCTTGGAACCAGTGAGGAATTTAGTGGCAATCAGGCAATTTCAAATTAGAACTTCTCTCCTAGAGACAACAGAGAAATGGTTTTACATCTGTCAGGAGAGATAATAAGAAATGTATCCCATGACTAAACATCTGTACATCTAATCTTTCACATTTTTATCGTGGAAACCAGAGGAACACATTTTTCTTTATCCAAATACCGAGATATTGTATATTGAGCGTGAGATGATAATCCAAAACCACTCTTTTCAGAAGGCAATCAAAATTCACCCCCACATTTCAGATTAATTTTCAGATATCCATTTTGAGGTGAATCTCGATTAGTTTTCTCATTGTTCTTCACATAAACAAGAAGAAAACCAGCAAAACCCCAGGAAAAGATCACACATGTATCTATCAGTCACTCATGAAAAATGCAGTCTGACTCTTATAGGATAAAAAAAATCTCAGAGTAAATGTCCTGGCAATCATTTCTAATACCACTAAATCTCCAAAATATGAAAGGTATTCACACAGGTTTTGTCCTTAGCCAAATGCAAAATTAATGGTCTAAGTAACATTCAGAAAACAATATCCTTTTCCTATAACACACCTGTGCTGGAAGAAAAATAAATTGTGAAAGACCTTTCTTTCTCTTGGAAAAATTTACGTTGTTCTATCTTCTAGCTAAATTTAGGAGCTAAAATTTGGCTTTTGAATGAGATATCAATGGGTTATTTTTCCAACTCTTAGAAATAACATGAAATCCAAAGAATATTTTCTTATTAATGAGTTTATGTTGCTTTATTTTGTGTATCATTGGCCAAGAAAATATTAAGTCACAACAGATTATCAGAAACGTTACTGCTAATGATTCTGTTAAAGTATTTTTTAAGTCACATCCTGCTGCGCAGACTTTGAGAGCTAAACTTATCTTTTTATAAATAGACTCATTTACAGTGGATCTGGACTCATTTCAGAAATCCAATGGCAGTCATGTGAGCAAATTATAAATAGGAAGAAATCACACAGTAATGTATATCACATATGTCAATTTTAAGACCAAGTAATGAGCAGTAGAGAGTTTAATGCTCTTCAAAAAACTTCTGTATCAAAAATAAAAGCTTTAAGAACCAACAAATCACAAAATCCTGAGGTTTTTTTTTTCCTTCTGAGTCACTAGACAGTGAAATTCTGAAATCAGTTGCCTTCTTTAAGGTTGATAGCAATATAATAGCTGACATGTAACTTGGGGTTTGGATTTTTTTTGTTTTTTCCTTGTTTTCAAGTAATTTTCTTGGTTTGCTCTCTATCAAAACCTTGAAAAATCTCTAATTTAACCTAAAAATTCATTGGAAATTAATCAATGCTTCAAAGTTATAATATTGGAAAAAATAATATTGGAAAAAAATCAATGCTCTCTTTCATTTGAGTGGAAAACAAAGTAGCATAAGAAAATAAAATCAAATATTGACTCAGAACGTAATATTTAGTAAATTAAAATTTAAAAACCCTAAACCTAAACCTGACATATCTTGAAATATTTTAAATGTGCTTTTTTAAATAAACTTGCATAATTTATGTACCTGCACACATGATATATCCTTGGCATTCTAACTGTGCTTGACTGAATAACCTAATTAAAAATATGGGACTAAAGATAACTATCTCTATTTCACATTGAACTGAAACACCATGAAATTCCACTGACAGGAAGTTGGATTTGTAAATCCAGTTATTGGCTAAATGTCTTCATTTACCTTTGATGACCACTTTCGGCAAGATAATTATCACTACCTAAATTATTGCTCCCTCTGTGAGTGAAGCCAGAGTTTAACCTTATGTTGTGGGGCCTGAAGTAAATTTTCTATTAAAACGAAGGAAAAAACAACAGAAATATAATAACAATAATAATATCCAATTGGTGGGATATACCTAGTGAAACCAGCCTCCAAATTGCCACATATCACAACAGTCAGTAATTGCTTAGGTTCCTTAAGTAAATATCTAATTGGTTTACTCTTCTGATAAAAGACCAGACCAATTAAGAGCAAAACCAAAAGTTTCTTTAAACTCAAAAGAGTAGCAAAATATACAATTTCTTTATTCTGGAAATGTTAAAATATTTTTGTCTTACAAAATAACATGAGAAACTGCAGTGCACTTGCAAAGGCAATTTTTCAACTTTCACATTAAAAAAAAAATTATCTTCAGCAAAAAATTATCTTTAAAACACCATCTTACAAATCACAGTTTACCCCACTATAAAAATATTTATATAATGGATTCTCTATACAAAGAGGTTTTAGAAAATTAATTTCTTATTTAACATCTAAGGAGAGCAGAATATTGTCTTTTAAATTATTAACCCAAAAGATTAAATATTTTGCAGCAATTTGCAGGAAATATGAGAGAAATTAGGAAATATTACACCACTTCTAAAGGTAAGGGTGTGTAAAGGTACCTAAGCTTTCATCAGTTCTTAGATCATCAGTAGTAATAGTGATTAATTGACTTAAAGTTACAGAATTTGCTTAAGAGGAGCAAGGAGTAAAAAATAATTTTGAGCTATTCTAATAACATTTTTAACTGACCTCTTTTTTCCTTTTGCAAAGAGTTTTTATAGAATTATTTAGAAAGTTCTAATAAAGAGACTACAAAAACCCTGCTATCTTGTGATAGTGCTAGAAACTCCCTCCATTTCTAGAAGACATAAGTCCAGTACATGTGATTTTATCTTTGTTATTAGCTAGATGTGTAATTAAGGGTTGATATTCTCAAGTAGGAAAAGTATTTGAAGAGGATAAAGACTGTAACCTGTCAAGTAAATAAAAATGCAAATCATCCACTTTTCCTGTAGTCCTTCAGAAACTGCCTCATTAATGTTATAAATTGAACTGAATTAAACAGATGAATTAAATGTCTCATACGGGTAAAAGCAGGAAACCTGCTATTGATTTTTTCATTTATCAGACCCAGTTCTGGCCTTTTTAAATGTCTGATTGTCAGATTGCAAGAACAAACTGTGAATTCAAGCAAAAGTTTACAATTTTAAAGAGACCAAGCTATTGCTTAATATATATATTGTTTTTCTTATTGCCATTATAACAAAATTAGATATTTCTTGGTTTACTGGATTTTAACTGTTATGTGTGGTGTTGTGAGGTTCCCAGGACAAGGTGAGAGATGAGAATTTGACTCCATGTTCTCAGAGGGCTGATTTATTATTTTATGATATTATATTAAAATAAATTATATACTAAAACTATACTAAAGAAAGAGAAAGGAGACATCAGAAATCTAGAAAAGAATGAATAATAAAAACCCATGACAGAATCAGAGTCTGACATAGTTGGCTGTGATTGGCCATTAATTAGAAACAATTCACATCTGGGTAAACAATCCTCCAAATCACATTCCAGAGCAGCAAAACATGGAGAAGATGAAGGTTCCTAGCTTCTCAGGAGGAAAAATCCTGGTGAGGGGATTTTTCAGAAAATATCACGGCGGTAGATTTGGAAAAATGGTAGGGAGGAGGCTTTCACAGTAGCTGGAAAATTTTGCTGTGGGGAGTCAAAGCAAAGATCTGTCTTTCACTGTCTCCTTGGTAGAAATGAATACAGGATTCTTACAGAGAGAAGGTGAGAACAGCACTTTTCCAGGCTAAATGATCCTGTGATTCTTTAAACAAAGGGAAAATAAATTCATAGAAACCTAGAATCACAGAGGTTGGAAAATCCCTCCCAGCCCATGGATTCCCAGCTAGGCCCCATGCCCACCTTGTCCCCAGCCCAGAGCTCCGAGTGCCACCTCCAGGTGCCACCTGCAGGGCTGGGCACTCCAAGCCCCCCTGGGCAGTGCCAAGGCAGCTCCTGAGCCCCCTTTCCATGGGGAAATTCCTGCTGCGCCCACCCTGAGCTGCCCTGGCCCAGCCTGAGGCCGTTCCCTCTGCTCCTGTCCCCGTTCCCCCCGGCTGTGCCCTCCTGGCAGGAGCTGTGCAGAGCCACAAGGGCCCCCTGAGCCTCCTCTGCTCCAGGCTGAGCCCCTTCCCGGCTCCCTCAGCCTCTCCTGGGGCTCCATTCCCTTCCCAGCTCCGTTCCCTTCTCTGGACACATTCCAGACTCTCAATGTCTCCCTGCAGTGAGGGCCCAGAACTGGACACTCAGTGTTCCTCAGGAGTGGGACAAAAACTTCCCTGCTCCTGCTGACCAAATAAGAACAAAGAAACCCTGTTTTCCCAGTGTTTGGGAAAGAAGAGCCAACCCTTCTAATCCTTGAAACTGAGCTTGAACAGTCAGTCCTGCCTGAGCACACCCTGAGCCACAACAAGTTGAGATCTTCACCCCATGGAAGCTTCTCGGTGGTGGTGTTTGAGGGTCCCCAGTTGGGGACGAGGGAAGAGATGAATCTTGACTCAATGTTTCAGAAGGCTGATTTATTATTTTAAGATATTATATTAAAAATGCTGAAATATACTAAAGAATAGAAGAAAGGATTTCATCAGAAGGCTGGAAAGGAATGAACTGCACAGAGCCTCAACCCAGCTGGAACATGATTGGTCATCAAGTAAAAACAATCCACGTGAGACCAATCAAAGATGCACCTGTTGGTGAACCATCTCCAGACCACATTCCACAGCCAGCAGATAGTCATTGTTTACATTTCTTTTCTGAGGCTTCTCAGCTTCTCTGGAGAAAAATCCTAGCAAAAGGATTTTCATAAAATATGTCAGGGACACTTCACTGAGCATGGAGGGATGCTCAGGAGAACCTGTCATTTTGTGGTGCAGAGAAAATTCCCTTTCTCGAGGTGAATAGGAAACCAGACAGGGTGTTGGATGCTCTGAGGGCAAAAAATTCTCTAAATGTTGCTTATCTGCTTGATCTAGCTCCACAATGATTCATCTCAAATCCTTCTGAAGGGAAGTGGCATTTTATCTACTTCGGAGATATACTTAAAGATTCAGAATTGACCCTAAGTGGCTTTAATATATTTTCTCCTTGAAGGAGAAAAACAAAGTTAGGACTAAATGGATATGATCCATTAAGAGTTCACAAATTGATTCTCTTATGCATGTATATAACTTCTATTAATCATGATTTAAAATGAATCCAAGAGCTTATGATCCTATTAGCTTACATTTTGACCATTGACTCAATCGAGCAAGAAATATTAATCAGCAAATTTTGAGAACTGAAAATAGCAGCATAGCCTTAAAAACAGACCTATATCAAGAAACCAATATCCAAAGAGCTACCATTAAATATTCATTATTCATGCATTACTTTGGTGCATGTATTTTTGATTCATTTCTGCTTTTGAATGTCAGTCTGATTTTTTTCAATAATTTTGTTTTTATAATTGAGGAAAAATTCTAGAGGAAGTTTCAAAATAAAGGTCCAAAAAAAACTCTAAGGGCTGACTTCTAATTCACAAAAACTATTTTCTACTTTAGAAAAGAAATACTCACTTTGAATTGAGGTCTTCCTTGATAAATGGATTGAAAATCTAAATTAAAAACTGAAGAGCACATCAAACATATCACAATGTGGTGTGTTGCATGATTAATGTGAATTTGATTTTAAAAAATTGTCATACTACTGCTAATGGACTAGGCTTAATGAGAAGCCATTCACACTCATGCTAGAAATGCAGCTGTTATTGCTGGTGACTCCAGCTCCATCAAAAGTTACCCAAGTTTATATATTTATATCTGCTTTACTGAAAATCACATGTTTTGCCTGCCAAGTGGCACAATTTGTCACACTGCAGACATTCACGTTTTCACTTTCCACTTCACAAACTGGCTTCCTCCATCATTCATTGGCACTCCATCCTCCCCTCTCCTGATGCAGGCAGCTCTTCAAGCCCTCCTCGTGGCGTTCCATGAGTAAAACTTCCAGGAACAGCCACAGCCCAGAAGTGTTTGTCAGATCAGAAAGGCTGAATTTACGAGCCTGTATAATTTAAAGTGCAGAATGTTTAATCCTTTCAGTGCATGCAGAAAGGAGCTTGGCTTGACTCATTTTCAGAACTCATTCTGGTTTTTGATTCTATCCTGAGTGCTCTGACTTAAACTTTCACTTGCAGGTTGGTTTCCCTACAAAGTTTCATTTGTTGAAAATATTGTGTCTACAATATTAAAATCCATTGTGCTAAAAAGTTTTATTTCATGTTTCTTATACTGTGAAACACAGTTTTGGGGGATAGTATTATTTACAGATATAGATATGAATTTAGTAGTGTGCCCTTTTTAGAGAAGATTTTGTTGGTTTGGTTTGGTTTGGTTTGGTTTGGGTTGAGTTGAGTTGGGTTTGGTTAGGGTTTTTTTGGTCAGATCAAGATAAAACTGTTCTAAAGTTTAAGTTGTCAGCTTTTAATTCATCAGCTTTGAATCCATCTTACATTCAAACCCTTCTTGCCTCTGTTTTTCTGGAAATCTAAGTCCTGTAATGCAGACGAGCTTTTACTCAGGTTATTAACTACAAACCCATACAACTTTACACAAACCTGCTATGCAATCTGTAGAGGCAGAAAAAGTCGAGCTCTTAACATTCCCTACCACCTCAGGGCAAGAAAAAGACCTTTAAAATTTTTTATAAAGCTTGGGTTGTTCAGGCAAAGCCAGACAGCTGAATGGGGTGGAAGGTTTCAAGTTGTGCTGATGTCAGACAGTGTTGGGCTCGTTCAGGCTGGGGAGAGTATCATCCTTCTGCTCCTCCTGCCCTCTAACCCTGCCATGTTTTCCTTCCAAATCATGTTTTCAGATTTGCAGGCCATAAAAAAAACAAGATTTGGTGCATTTCTTCTTCTGCAGAGTCCGGACAGAGTCACCTTTCAGTGGTTGGAATGAGCCTAAAACCACGATTTTTAGGCATAGATTTTGCCACCACTCTCATGGTACCTGAAATCATGAATCCTACCAAAATTAGAAGTTATATGTGTGTGAAAGTGAGGACATGAATCTACGTAAAGCAAAGCCAAGAAGAAGCAATTCCATTTAACAAGTAATGTGCTGTAGGAATAATCCAGCTAAAGTAACCTGAACCACTTTTGAAATAAAGTATTGTCCCATTTGAGTAACAGTATTGTAATCTGGACCATTTTTATTTCATCTTATTATCTGCTGTAAGAGAAACCTAAACAAAATCATGATGGGAAACAAACAAGCAAGTACAAAAGCAGTTCCAAGATTAAAAGAATGTGGTTTTCCTTTTTTATTTTACATTTTACCTATTTAGTATTATTAGCAGCACACTGTAGTTACAATGTCAAATTTTCTTGGCTCAGTTCTGATTTATTTTGAGATGCTACTCAAATAAAAGAGTGAGCAAAGTGTGAAATGTAAAAAGCCCTTCTCCCACTACAGGTGACAGCAACCTTAATGTCATTAATTTGCTTTTCTTTTGGTTGCAATACTGTGTAGAAAGCATGTCATTAAACCTTAAAGTTAACCATAATCTTGCAGGGCCATTTTATAGTCCTCTCTTTGTCTAGACAGTGTTTTCTTTTAAGGCTTTTGAAAGTGATCCAGTAGCTAAATCATTTTATACAGCATGCATGCCACATATGCAATACAACTTTTTGACAGAACTATAAAAAATTAAAGTCAATTAGTAACCCCAATAATTGTTCAGTGACCTTTAGCATGCCATAAACCTAAATCTCCTTGCCTTGAGATGTGGCCATCCTGTTTTAGAGCTACAATGAATGATTAAATTACTGAAACTATAACATGGAAATAAAAAAGCCACTAAATTACTATGAAGGAGTTATTTATTATATGAATAAAAAGCATATGTGTGTGTGCAAATAGTTAAACGAAGCAACTACAGTTTTCTCATGACTTTTGGTGATAATTTAAGTTCACAACCTCTCATATTCAGAAATTTTTTAATAATTATTGGTGCAAGAAAACTTAATGGTAAAAATGCAAGGCACGGAGCTTGGTGTCTCATATTTAAGATGTTGTAGAGCTGTGATGAAAGATAAAATCATCCCTGCAGTATCACAGCAAATAGAACAACCAGCAGAGATGGAATGGGAGTTCCATTCTTTTCCTTTCAGTTGTTCAGTTTCACATGTCGCCTTCATGGGTGTTGCCTTCTGAAAACAGCTTTATTTTGGAGCACAGTGGGCATAATGGAGGTAAAAAAGCTCTCCTGGCAGCTCTGGGAGGCTGAGGAATTCACCCTGTGTGTGAGTGACAGCGTGAATTCATCTCGGGTGTGATCTGGGGACGGCGGAAGCAGGTGCTCTCTTGTAAATTTACACCCTTTCCCACTCATGTCACTGTGAGAGCTCTGTGACATTTCACTGGTTTTCAGTTTGCCACTTCCTCTCTTATCAAGAACTGTGTTTTCCCTGAGTGGTCCCTCACATTTTCCCTGACAGAGACACAAAAATATAACTTCAACTGTAATGGCATTGCACATTCCAACTCCACAGCCTGTTTTCATGGTAAGAGTTCACATTTCCCTTCCCATCAAATATTTTGTTTTCCCTCACTCCACCAGGCACCCAATTTACCATACTAGACTGCCAAAAAAGCAGATTTCTCCCTAGCAAGGGCACAGAGGAGTTAGACACAGTGGCCTTTGCCAAAGGGCAGCAGATTTGGGGAGAGGATCCCAGGGTGTTGATGCCTGTGGTGAGGACAGAGAAGGGTTTTGCATCACTGGTGTTTTAGGATAGCAGGGAAAGAGAAAAGTGGGAGCTGCAGATGATGAAAAGAAATGTCATAATGTATATATTATCTTGTTAAGCCTGTTTTGTCAACTTCTTCGGGCAAGGTGAAAACAGGGCTGCCACAAAGCTTTCTTTAAAGTTTGGACTCTTCTTGAAATAGACCTGTTAAAGAAGGACAATGTCAAATAATTTCCTACTCCTCCTCTCCATGTTCAGATCTTTTGTTGACATATTCCTGACCTGGAACAAGATTTTCCAATGGATTTTTAAATAAGTCCACTAGCACATAGTGAGAACCAAATGTACCAAAATCACTCCCTAATAATGACATTTTTTTTTTTCTTTTTGAACAGAATCCCTTTGGCAGCTGCTCACCAGGTGCTAACACAGCCTGGTGATTTTGGTTCTTGTGTACTCTGATAATTTCAAAGCTGTGTTCTCAGTCTGACAAATGACTTTTAAATTCTTTTGAGAATTCCCTGATGTTTTTATTTCTCACATGAATTCAGGGTGCAGAGATAATACTCCTATCATTAATGTTGTCAGATAAGTATTTAGAGGAGTCATAGTTTTGAACATGTTTTTGTCTTCTAGTCATTCTTCAACCCTTCTTTGGACCAGATAAATAACGTATTCCATTATGTTTTTGGCAGATCAGAAAATGTGCACTGTTTTGTTTTTTTTTTTCACTCTTAATGTAAAGTATTCCAAACCAAGGCAACACTTAAACCCCATTAAAATTAATAAATGCTTATAGATCTTTCCAAAATATAGAGTGAATAAACTCTGGCCTGTTTCCTAAACCCTGATTCATGAGTATGAAATGGAAAAGTGTGAGAATTTTTCTCTTCAATATTTTATGGATAGAGTTTTCAATATGACTGTAATTGTATTAAAAATGTATTTCCAATTAGAGTCCGATTTTTGGAGTAGATAAACAGAAAGCTCAGCATCTGAGATGTGGTGAAATTATTTTTTCTAATACATTTTGACAAAATATATTTATGATAGTTATATTACTCTTTTGTTTGGGACAGACGGAGTGGAAAATTCATCAATGAGGATATTTTTACCTATATAGTTCTTGAATTTTCATTTAATTGCTCACTTAGATAATTTATTTTAGCTTTTATTTCATGTATCCTCTCAGTTCAAATAAAGATAAAGAGTTCTGACAGCACCGAGTGAAACAAATAACCTCTCAACAATTAGGCTGTCCTTTGCCACAATCCTGATAATGGGGAAACACTAAAAACTTAAAGTTCCCAAGCCCAGCTCAGAAAGACACAGTGACCTCCATATTTTCTGTCACCTCCAGAATCTCTGAATCTGACAAATTCATGTTGAATGTTTTGATAATTTCAAACTATTCATTCACCAGAAAGGAATTGTCTTTAAATTACTGTTGATTATTTCCAGCATTTCTTGTCTTGCAAAAAAGAATATCCAAACTATATTATAATTACTATGTTTTGGGTTTTTTTTAATAGGTTTGTGACTGAATCAAAATAAAAACTGGAAGTGTTTTAACTGAGTAGTCAATTAAAAGAGACATTTTCAGGATTTGGGAGGATTCAATACTGAGGGCTGAACATGAAATGTTTCTCTGGTCAGTTCTTAACAAAACAGTGTGAAAAAATGAAAATGAAAAGATTCAAAACTTGGATTCTGTTCAATCATTCCCCAACTATTGACAAAGCCAGAAGCACTGGATATTCCTCACATTCTTCTATTAAAATGTACAATACTTTTAAAAACAGCAAGACTGGGACTTGATGAAAGGAAAAGACATGCCTAGTGGGAGCTCCCAGTAAGTTACTGAATTCTACTGCAAAACAGAAAGAAATTGAAAACATTTTTCATCATATTTTGAGTCAAGGGTAAGCTTCTATCTAGTTCAGAGTAGATTAAGACTGCATTTGTCACTCGAGGTTCTGACAAGTTCCCTTAGCAGGGAAGTAAAGTGAATTTTTCTGAGTGTCTTTTAACTGCTAAATCTGAAATTAGCTTAAATAATGCACAATTCTTCCTCTGTATTTTTACCTTGATCTTGTCCATCTATGCATTGAATTGCATGGAGGGGCAATGGTGTCTCATGAATGGTATCAGAGAGAAAACGAGTTCTGGGAGGAACAGAAAATGACTCTTGGGAGGAACATATAGATACAGCATGGTCCTTTGAACACAGTGAGGGAAGTCAGGCATACACAATATTTTGTCATCTTTTAAAGCCCTAGGGGGCAGAATCCTTTTAACTCCTGCAGTGGATGGAAAGCAACATTGCCTAACTTTTAGCCACATTTATAAATTTCAAGAGAAATAATATAGAACATCAGACTTCATGTTTTTTCTGGAAATATCTCAATGATTTTTTTTTTTAAACTTTCCTGAGTGAAGAGATCTCTGCGGCTTCAGTAGGGTGAGGTGCCCTTTTCCATCCACTGACAGGAATGCTCAGAAAGTACTTAAGGATTAACATTTTCCCTCCTGTCATGGTTCCATGATCCCCAGCCTCTGTAAGCAATTACCACTCATGTCAACCAAAGCCTGAATTAGATTCAGTGCATTCAGGAGGCAAGGATCAGGAATTGAGCTCATAATGAAAGGGACCAGCCACGCTATTTTTCAACCCAGCTTTGTTCAGACTTCTGGTGCTCAAACCCCCACAGGAGATGTGCTGGAGCTCAGCTGAGGAATCAGCATAATTATGCTGTATAATGTTGTCTTTCATTTTTCACCCAGAAGTGCAAATCAATGTTGCTGCGGCGCTATAGTGATCTAAAACATGATTTCAGACAGCCAGAATTTCTCTTTAAATAAAGAACAGGTTACAGATAGGACCAGCACAGTCCCTCGACTCTGAAAGTAATATTGAAACATGATAGCAGAACTCTTTAATCTACCCAGTGGAAATTCTTCTTTTTATCAGAAGCTGAGAAACAGAATCTGCCACATTTACATTAAACAGAAGTCATACGTGAGATAGAAAGATAATATCATGAACAGCAGTAAGTGGGATTTGTCTTTTGGGAAAAAGTAAAACAGCCTATCTCACAATCCTGTTATAAATAACACCTCAACCTTTCCCATCACAGTTCCCTTATACAGAATCAGATAGAAATTGCCATTTCATGTATATTTCTCTTCCAAAATTTGTTCAGCATCTTTTGGGATTAGAGCAAGAATATTTGCTTCTTTCACTGCCTTGAGCACCTTTTCCCATAATATTAATTCAACAACTTAGAGCATCAAGAAGGATCAGAGACATCATAAATAAAAAGAGTTTTTCTTTCTGCCTTGCTCCTGACTTGGCTTTTTAAAAGCTTCCTAGAAGAAAAAAAAAAAAAAAAAAGTTAAAATGAAAAGGGAGAAAAGGGTCCGATTGCCTCACCCCCTACCCTGAAAAATTTTTCATAGACAGTATGAAGGCAGCTTTTTTTAGACCATGAATAAAACTGATGGCCAAATACAGGAGTGAAAAGTTAGACTGAAACCTGCTTTAATATCAGCATAAGAGTGGTAGAGTGGTAAAAATTATCACCAAAATGAAACAATTTTATTTATTTGGGGATTTTGCTCTTTCTGGAGTATAAAATGTTAGGGTATAAACATGGTACCTAAGAAGAGCAGCAAATTTAAAACATGCTGCTGAGGAAAAAGAATAAAACAAGGACATCTCTGGGTAACTTAGAAGATAGTGAGAGAAGGGCTCATTTATTTATTTATTTATTTATTTATTTACTTATTTACTTATTTTTGACATCCAAGCCATTATTTTGAAAGCATGAAAAAAAATATTGATAGAGAAGAGCTTGGAAAAACAGGTATTTCTAAATGCCAAATTAAGATATTTTTACCAATTACAATAGGAACAGAGAAGTTATCTAGCTGGTGTTCATTCTTCATCATGTTGTCAATTTCTTATGTATTTTTAAAAATGGTATCAAAGTTTTTAACTGCCTTTGGTTTTCTTTCAGCACTGGAGAATTCCAGCACCATAAGACACAACAATAAAATCATCAAGCGTAGTCAATAACATAGAAAAATCATCAATAGTCAATAACTTGGAAATTCTTCTGTGAAAAGCAGGTTGGTGTGAATGCTCTCTGTTACTGCAGACTCGAAGGACTGGTATAGTCCTTTTTGGATTTTTTGGGTTTTTGGTTTTTTTTTTTTTTTTCCTTTCTTTTTTTTTTTCTTTCTTTCTGATTGCAAGTGTCAAAGTTTCTCATTTCCCATTTACCTAGCAACTGAATTGTATTTAAGAATTACTCTCCTTGTAATAGTTATTTTAAGAACCAATACTAGTAGCAAATATAAAAATAATATATATCCTTTTTCATTTGCATTATCTTGGAGCCCTTTACTTTTACCCTTTTAAGTTGTAGAAGGCAATTAACTTCTGTAGGAAGGCCAGCTGCCAAAAAACTTAATATATAAAAAAGAATTTAAATTTTTCTATAAAAAAGAATTTAAAACTTCATGGCTTTTATTCAACAGCATCATTGAGGATGTTATCAATAGAAGTCAAAGCAGACTGAATCAGTTTAAAATGATAGTGTTAAATAAATAAATAAAATAAATAAATAAAAATGAATACATGAAAATCCTTCAGAAACATTTTAAAACACGATATAAAACAAAGCCTGTATCAATTCAAAACAAAATTATATCCAGAAACAAAAATTACAGAGCAGACTTCCAAACGTTGTTGAGAGATTCAAAAATTTTGATTTCCAGTGGAGCTGGCTATAACCAAAGAGCCTGTATGACAAAAAAACAGTTTGGATATCTTGGTTTGTATCTTTTAAATTCTAAATCCCATGTATTTTGTATTTTATAATTCTGGAGCAGACTTAAGGGATATAAGACTATGGCATTTACAGCTAAAAATGTGAAAATTTAAATATGTATGAAATATTTCCTGGAAGTCACTGAACATTGCAAGAAAATTTTCACTTTCTGTTGACATTTTGCTGAGAATTCAGGGTGAAAATTACTTTTCATTAGAAATGGGACAAAACCAATGGAATAACTCGGCAAATACAAGCATTGCAATTAATTTTCATCTGTTTGGTTGTCTTTCTTATGTACCCAGGCCACGAAAACCAGGTGAACCATGGGGTTACCATTCACATAGTAGTAGTAGTAGTAGTAGTAGTAGTAGTAGTAGTAGTAGTAGTAGTAATAATAATAATAATAATGATAATAATAATAATGATAATAATAATAATAGTAGTAGTAGTAGTAGTAGTAGTAGTAGTAGTAGTAAGGCAAAACCCCAAACCACACCAAATAAACTAAAGCACTTGTCTTCATGTTTGCAATTTTGCTCTCATTTTGCCAATTTGGAAGGTATAAAATTTGGAAGAGGAAATACCATTTAAGAGCAGGCAAATAAAATTACAATTAATTTCAGCACAATGAGTGTTATGACCTATAAATACATTTGAGCAATGACTTCAATGCTGACTTCAGACTGAAAAATGTCCAGAAAGATCTTTGGTTTTACTCCCAGTAAAACAGTAATATTCAGGATTGCTTACTGAGGAGTATGAAAAATAAAAGTTACTTGAGGAACAAGGCTGTATGATGATTGTTCTCTAGATTAGAGAAGTCCTCCAGATAAGGCAAACTAAAGGAATCCTTTTGAACAGAATTTTTATTTATTTATTTTTATTTTTTTTTATTCTCTTGAAATGCATGAGCTCTCTTTTTGGTGTCAAACATAAAGGGGAAAAAAAAGATACATACTTGTGCAGCTTATAATAACCACTCCAGAAAGATAGAATGATATACTTCCTGTCATCTTAGAAACAAGAGTAATGTGAAATTTCCTAAAACTGAAAAGTGCTGAAATGCAATCAATCAAAGAAGCTCTCACAGTAAACATGAAGCAATCTTGGATAGGATTGCAGCCACACTCCCTGCAAAATCATCTTATTTTCCAGCTAATACAATATTTTTCTTTGACAAGGCACTTTACACTGTCTTCTTATATTGTCTTTATCACAAGTCTGCTACAATCTGGAGATAAATCTAACTTTATTTGGTCTGGCAGAAAGGGAAAAAATCACAGCAGGCTTAACTTTGTTCATTTTTTCCAACACAGGCTGCTATTTTGCAAAACTGAGCATAATGTCCTACAAAAAAGTTCCAAAGTGCCTCATAATTACCTCCAGAATGAAGCAAAGAGTGAGCATACCTTAATAATTTTGCATCTAAAACAAAAAGTCGGCAAGTGGTTCTTAGTGAAGTAGAGATGGAGGTCATTATAGACCCTCTCTAAGTTGATATTAAAGTATTTGTGATTTTACTTTTGAGGATAATAATAGAAAAAAAAGAAATAATGAGATGATATCACACTTTCCCTTTCATTTTACAGAATGACAGAATATTTGGGATGGGAAGGGGTGTCTGGGGATGGTCTGGTGCATCCCACAGGAAGGTGCCCAGCTGGGGCTGGGATGGCTCCACACAGGGACACTCCAGGCCCTCCCTGGGCAGCTGTTCCAGGGCTCTGCTGTCCCTCCATGCACACAAGTTCTCCCTCCTGCTGCCCTGCCCCTCGCTGCCCTTTCTTTGATGGCCGCTGCTGCTGCTGCTGGCACCGGCAGCGCCGAGCAGAGCCCGGCCCGTGCTCTGGCAGCCCCCGCAGATGTTGGGGTGCATTGATGGCACCCCCTTGGCACGATCCGCTGGGGCCAGCGGGGTCGGGCGTGGGGGTTCACCGGAGCCGTCTCAAAAGTTCCGGTTTCTACAGTCTCCATCCACAGCAGCGGCGTCTGGCCAAAAGGTGGGGAAGATTCCTGGGCCATTGTGCTGAGAGCCCTCGGTGTGTGGGGCAGGCGCAGCGAGCGAGGCCCAGCCACCAAGTCAGGGCTTGTGGGGCAGGGGCAGCGTGGGAGGACAAGCCAGCATCCATCAGAAGCTGTTCCAAGCAGTGCTGTGTGCAGGCACAGCCAGCACACCTGCAAACGATCACTGGGGATAACATCAGCAAACGTCCCCCTCAGCCAGGCCCGGGCTCCTGACGGGGCCTTCAGGGCCCTCGCGGCCATCGTGAGGCAAATGAAGGAAACTCGGGAACGTCTCTCCCGGCCCTGTCAGGGTTCCCTTGTGCAGCCCGGCCGGCCCAGCTCCCGCAGGCTGTGCCCGGCCCAGAGATGCTGCAGAGCCCAAATGCTCTGCGTGCCTGCCCTGGAGCCTGTGCAGCAGCTGCTGGTGTGTGCTGTGCTGAGGAGCCCAGGGCTGGAGCCAGCCCTGCACAGGAGCCCCTGCAGGGCAGGGCACAGGGGCAGCCGCCCCTCCCTCACCTGCTCCCACCCTCGGGGCACCCCAGGGTCCTCCTTGTGAAAAATGTGTATGGTATGATTGGCTTTTGGCAAATATGAAAAGGAATATTATATGTCCTATGTTAGAAAGTTATGCTGTATTCATTTTCTTAAGTCCTGTGCTAAATCTAGTTTTGGGTTATAACGTAAGGTTAAAATAGAAACTGTGCAATGTAGGATACATTTTTTCTAAAGAAAGGACACACAGTGAGATAGCAGCCACAGGACACCTAAATCTTTCAGAAAAAGACAATTTATTGCCCCATTATCAGAAGAAATAAACTTCTTCCCGCCTTCCTCAGCCCTGAAGTCACCATCAGGATTCAGAGGAAGAAGCTGAGACTGCCCAGACAGAATCCTGTGTTTGAATGGAATTTATGCATCAGGTATGTGATGTATGAATATGCAACAGGTTATTGTTTTTAAGGGTTACTCCTCTGTTCATGTGGATCCTTTTTTGGACTTATTTTGCCCAGAAAAAGGTACCTGGACGTCTATAAGTCTTTGTTTTTATTGTCTCATATTGTCCTAATCCAAATTGTCCAAATTATTATTACTCTAATGATATTATTATTTTTATAACCATTTTATTACTATTAAACATCTAAAATTTTAAAAACCCGTGATTGGCATTTTTCACACCCTGGCCCCCCTGGTCCCAGGACCCTCTGCCAGCTCATGGTCACCTTGTGCCCAGCAGCACCCCCAGGTCCCCCCCAGGCTCTGCTGGCCCTGGGGTTGTTCCTGCCCATGCCCTGCTTGGAAGAACCTCACTGGGTTTGTCTCCAGCCAACTCTCCAGCTCAGCAGGAATTGCTATTTTCGTAGAGAAATACCCGAGTCTCATTGAGAGAAATACCATGAAACTCTGTTGCGCTGAAACTCCCCACCATATGCAAATTTTACAATTAAGCTGTCTTTTATTAACATTTCCTCCTTTAAACTTCCTACACGACTCAGTCTAATGCACAGAAGAGAGGAGTCTTAAATTAAGTCCAAAGGCTTAGCACTTCTGAGGCAGAGCAGAGGCAATTTCAGACTGGCTTATCCTTCATATCTGTTCAATTAACCTCTGGGAGCTTTAGAACAGAGGTCAGCCTGATGGGTGTCATTTGAATTGAACAAATGCCATCTCTCCATCAAAGTATTGACTCACATCAGCTATTCCAAGCTAAGATCAGGACTTTAAATGGGATGGACAGACTGAGCTAATTGTTGGTGTTTCAGAAACCTTCCCTCTCAAGCTTGATGTTTGACAGGCTCTGCCCACTCATCTGAACATGTAACTCCTAAGACGGTCAATTTTGTGTCTAGAATCAGTATTTTGACATTTTTTGGGGGTGTTTCTTGATGTGGGGGCTTCCCCAGGTTGCCCAGAGAAGGTGTGGTTGCCCCTGGATCCCTGGAAGTGTCCGAGGCCAGGTTGGGTGGGGCTTGGGGCAAATTAAGTTTATCTCTTTGGTGCACTATTTCACCTGAAACCAAATGAGGGCTTTTCAGCAGAAATTGGGCAAAACCCTTTGCATTTTTTTCAATGCTAGAATCTCATGTTTCTTGCCTACTCCTTAGGGTTAGAAGATAATGGAATGAGAACTTTTAGGGTCGCCATTTTTCCAAACAAGTCTTTGATAATCAGCAGTGAATTTGGACAATCTGGAATTCTGTGGTAAGACTCACATTTAGTCCAAGGGGACCAGAATTTCAGATTTTCTGTTGTATCTCTTAAGTGATAGATCATTTTATGTGGTGTCTCAAAAATTGTTTTTTCTGGCATCTAAGATGAGTGAAAATTCTCAGGATTCCCTAATTCTCAGGATCTTCTTAATAAGTTTTTGGAATATTGAGGGTCTTTTAGTTTTATCAGATTGGCCAACCAAGCTGAGGTGAGTTGAATTATCTATAATTTTGGTTTCTCTTCATTGGTGACTTGTAATATTAAAGTTCTTAAAAACCAGAAAGTTTTAATTAAACATCTATAATTTGCGAACTCAAGCAGAAAATCCACAAGGCTGCCATCACAGTTGCTGTTGATAATGGTATTTTGTGTATTCACCGTCAACCACAAGAGGAATTCTGGTGAAGGGTGTTTGAAAAAAGAAAAAGTGAATATCTGGTTTAGTGTAAAACTTCAGCTGTCTTAAATCACTTCTATTTTCACTTGTCTTTCCAAACGATGAGAGTTGAAAGTCATGTAAAAATGAAAGCAAAAAATATCAATTTCACTTTGAAACTCCAGAAAACTTGGGCTGCACATCCAGAGCTGTTCTATACACCTTTGTAATGGAAATTCATCAATGAAACACCAAGAAAGTCTCAAAACTAAGGAAAAAAATCCCAACCCATTTTGATGCATCATAGAAGGAGATATTATCCCAAATATTTGGGCTGTAGTCCTGAGAAAAGTAGCAGTTTTTCCTGGGAATTACAGATAAAGCTCTAGATATTGCTACTAAATTTTAGAAAGATGTTGATAGGTTGTGTCTTGGCTTTGATTTTCTTAAAATGTCAGATATTTTTGACCTTGCAGTTGATTAGAGGTTTCACTGCAATTTAACAAGTAAGAAACATTTGAGCCTGTGAACAGTTTTCCATATTAAGAGTCACAGATTTTTAGTGTAGGACCATTTTTTTAGTTCCACTTGGAGAACTCTTCTGAAGCTTCAGCAGGATGACAAAATTGATCCAAAACATATATAATAACAATGATAGATTGTTATTATTAGCATATAATTGGTATTTTGACTCGAAAGCACATTTGCAATGATTATGCCTTGGAGCATCCAGATATTTCAAAAACTATTTTTAATATTTTATTTATAAACCCTTATCTGTTAAAAAGAAATAAATATGAATTCTGCTTATTAACAGGAAAAGTGCTGAGACGGAGAGTTAATGTTATAAGTAATTCAGAAACTGACCTCAAAATCAATTTGCTTGACTTTATATTACATTATCATCTAGGAGTTTAATTTGCACTCCTTTCCACTGAATGAAAAGTGATAATCTCCTTAATTCCCTCTGATTTTGAAAATACCAAGAGTTTGTATGTGTATTTTGAACAAAGATTTCTTCTTGCACAAGTATTGGAGATCAAACTGATAAGGTTTGGCTAGAAATTTTTTGCTGTGTTAGAATATTATGGATAAAATGCAGCAATATTTGATAGCACACCACACAGTGCATTGAGAACAGGCCAGCGCAGAAATTCACTTTTGTTTCAGACTGTCATTAATTAATCTGCTGGGCAAATGAGTGGTCATTTACAAACAGAGAGAATAATAAATTCTGTGTCTTGTCTTTACAGAAGAAGCACAAAAATCCCTGAAGAGATTTCTTGTTAACACACAGTGTTCCACCTGTGTAAACAGGCAAATAGAGCCCAAGAGTCTGACATTCAATTACAAAAAAAAAAAAAAACAAATAAGGAGATCCACATCCAGGGAATGAAAAATAAAAACACATATTTAAACAGTGAAATCTTGCTTCAAAGTGAGATACAAATCCCAGCGCTGGGAATGGTTTGTTCACAGGAATTATAATCCCTGATTTGTTGATTTCCAGCCTGTTTAGAATTAAGGGACAGGTGCCAGAAGCAAGGATCACTGCCTGGATTTTGTCACGAGTTCCAGTGCTGGGTAAATGTGCCCAGCATGCTGAGAGCAGTGCAAACAGATTTGTGACTGCAAGCTCTCTTTCCTAATAATCAAAATCCATCTTGATAGAGTCACCGGAGTAGGCAAATCAGGCCAGATTTTAGTTTTATCTGATTATTAGTTAATATGCCTTATTTTTCATTATCTCCTTCTCTAGCTTCCTTTTTTTTAATTTGCTTTTTTCTGTCTTTTCTTTTTTTTTTTTTTTCCTTTTTTTTTTTGTCCCCCATTTAAATCTCAGTTTTTGGAAACGTGGCCTTCAACCAGTGATGAGACCACACAGGACCCACTTGGATCTATGTTATTAATTAAGCAGGATTTCTGACTATAACCTGAGGCAATAACTACGTTTGGGTGTTTGCAATCATGGTTCTGAAGAAAAAACTGGCATTGAATCTGATAAGCAGATTATTGATAAGGAGAATGGCTGACGGAAGTAAAAGATTGGACCTATATGTAAATACACGCATAATTTTTTAAACATTTCTTAAAAAAAAAAAAGAAAAGAGATTGGAAAGAGAAACATCAGAACATGAACAAAAGAACAAAGAAACCCACATTTCAAGCAGTGACTTCTAATTTTATACTTTCTGAAAAGTTATTTTCTACTTGCTTTGGTGTTTCTGTACTTTCACAACTGAGCTACTTTACTTATTTGTTTGCTTGATGGATTCTTCTCCAAAGAGAAGCTATTGCAAAATCAATAGAAAATTTTTGCCTCTGTGAAAGGTTTGCATAACTATAGAAATCTACAAAATATAGGGTAATGGAGAAACCAAATAGCAGGTTTCTAACAATAAAATTAGATTAATAGTTCCTATATCTGCAGTGCAGCATTTTACAATTCAATAACCATAATTTTATTACAAAAGTAAAGAACAGTAAGGGTATAAAGTTTTCAGGTAAGATTTAAATTAACATCTTTGCATCAAGTGGGAAAGAGGATCACAGTGTGTCGAAACTTCTGGCATCACTTTTGTTTTTTATGACTCCACTGATTTTCAATGCAGTTTCTCCTTACTTTTACCTCTTGTTCACTTGAAGGTAAAGAGTTGTCTAAAACATTTTTCTTACAATGAACTTTGGTGCCTTTCAAAAAGGGGAGAAGGCAGATCCCATAATGTGATATTTCACTTCTCTTTAAAGTATTTGCTCAAGCCCCCATAATAAACTCCCTGTGCATACCAGAAGGGGGATCATCCAAAAAACCACACTTCTCTAGCTACTTAATACCAAACTTTTATTATCTCATAATTTCCCAATGAGGACAGTTTTGACTGTTTACTGATTCTTTAAGGGAGGCAGTTTAGATTTTTATAGTAATTTTTATTTAACTAGATGCTTCCTGTTTAAGGACAGTGTGGTGGAGCCTAGTTGACAGGCTTTGATGAACCTGAAAAGTTATCCCACACTCTGAACGTTTTATCTCCCAGAAAGGATGAGAATTTCTAAGGAAAATATGAGGGGAAAAAGGATATGCACAACCAGATGGTAATTTAGGACAGCATTTGAGCATAGGTGAACAGCTTTAGGAAATATTGCTTTTTTGTTTGTTTGTTTGTTTGTTTGTGGAAAATATGAGCCTTTATGGACAATTTCTGAAATCCTTGGAAGGCAAGCTTTCAGCGCAGCTATCATTCGTGGAGCAAAATCTGTTTGTGCAATTTCAGAATGTCTTCAGAACTTGTTTTATTGCACTCTTGTTTTACCCTTCCCTCAGAAAATGACAATGAGAGGAAAAACTTGCACAAGGACTTGCAAAATTCAACTCCTTTTTTCCCCCAGAAAAGGAGAAGGCAGAACACAGGGATTGCCAAACACTCCCTCAGCCTAAAAAAAAGAAATTTCCAGTCAATTAAATATGAATTGTCAATTCAAGTTAATTCCTGATTTGTTTGTAGGACAAGGATGCAGTGGAGACTGTAGTTAAATTCTTCCTCCAGGTGTGTGCAGCTTCTTTTTAGAGCTGATTCTGCTGCACAGGAAATCAATCATGGGTTCTGTGTAAACTTTCAGGAAGAAAAAATTTCTGGAATTATGAGTTAAATAAATAAAATCACAAAAAATATACTTGGAATAAAAAATTAATATTTGAGGATAATCAGTTTAATGGGGTTTCTCATATTGTCTGGGTCCAGAAGCTGAATAAGTTCATTATTATTTAAGACAAAAATTTTTCATAAACATCTGCATAATAACTGAAATATAATGTTGATGTACATTTACCCTTGAACCTTAATGTTACACCCTGAAGTATAATTTTTTTAAATTTCTTTATTAGTAGTTGTTTAAAATATGACTACTGAAGATGTAGGTGAATGCGCTATTATTCCTGCTCATTTTTCTGTACATTTAAACTTAGATGTTGCTGCAGCACTTTGGAGATTCCAAGCAGGATAATTTAGAGAAGTCCTGTACCTTGTTTCACAATGTCACTGTGAAATGGCGAGATTTGGCTGCAAATGAGGCTTTGTCAAAATCATATTGTCTAATATGCTGTTAAATTGATCTCTTTCTTGCTGTAATTTTTAAGGTAATGTAATCAATGGTAATTATCTTTTATTAGATAAGATACACATATATCCACAAAAATGGTTACAATAACCTCCAGGCTGCAGTTCATTTTTAGAAATTAAACTGCAATTTCTAGTCAACCTTGACTTGGAGGAAACACTTCTTAGGCAACACCCACTATTCATAACCCCCGTGGTGTAATTACAGCTGAACAACTCTGCAGCCATATCTGTAATAAGGAAAATTTTGTCCTTGTCTGGACAAAAAAGAGCTGGAAAAATGGAAAACTGTCTTGATCCTTTAGGTCAGATTATTCTGTTAAATTCATCCAATAAAAGGTACTCTCTGAGGGGGACTGAAGGAGAATGAGATCTTTTTTGTAATGCTGATATCCTTCAGGTTAAGAGTCTTAGTTAAAACTGAAATTATGACTTAATGTAACACCTAATGCACTCTAAAAACTTATATTTTTTGCAACATCTTGAATACTTCTTCTGCTGTTCCTTTTTTCCTTTCTGAATATATAAAAGGGTGATGTGGAGATGACTCTGTGACCTCAGCATGACTGGGTAGAACAGTGTTTTTGTTGGTGCCACATATTTGGGATAGATTTGGGTCATAGAGCTTAAACACACTTGCACAGACCATACTTACATTATTCCTACAGTAATTAAATACTGCAACTTTTTAATAAGTCTCTGTATGATTAAGCACCAAACTAGGCACATATAATGTGAAAATTTAAACCCTTCATTTGCTTGCACGTTGGCCAATGTGCTTTATCTTCAAATTTCTCCCCTCAAATCCCAATGCATTGCAATTTCAGAGAGCTGAAAATTTGTATTTCTGTGTTTTTGAATCTATCCCTGAAGACATGGCTGGTTAGCAACCTTTCTGTTTTACTTCCAGTTCCAATATTTTCCTGCTCTATGCTCAGATGTGATGACAACTGCAGCAATGACTTGCATGGCAAGAGCTTTCATGGTTTTCAACAGTGTCTGGAGCTGTTCTGATTCTTCATCTCTATCTAAGCAGCACTTCTGGAGCTCACAAGTGATGTTTATCCAAGGTGCACAATAACATCTGGAGTCATCATCCAGAAACGGAGCTGTGAATAAAAAGGAAATTGTCTTTTCCGGTCTCTCTGATCTCAATCTACCAAGACAAGCCTGGGATAAAGCATTTTATTTTACTGTGCTTCAATAAGACTTGTGTAAATAAAGAACATTTAATAGCATCCAAGCCATATTTAGAGCTAGACACAAGCAATAAAGTCCAAGAAAGATGATTTGCCTCCTAAATGTTGTTAACACTTTTTTATTGTCCCAGAAACATGCAGAAAACTGGCCCCATTTCCTTACTTGAGAATGCTTCTGAATATATTAAATTCTGCATCCATTCCTGGTCAGACAGAGTTCTTTAGTCTTTTAGGTTTGAGAAGATTTGGTTGCAGATTAAGAAAAAACAGCATTTTAATTGTGTGTCCCTTAGCCAGGGGGATGCAATGCACCTCAATCCAGTTTTACATTCTTTAAACTTCACTTGAGGTTTGTGTCATTTTGTGAATTACATTGCTGGAGGATTTTTCAGCTACAAACACACATGGAGTCATCTCCAAATTTTCGCTAATTGGGTTGCACTGCACCCAAAAAACCCTTGCATGAAAACAGAGAGAAAGCCGAACAAAGTACCCCAGTGGAATTTGTGATTATCAGCATATCACACATGATAATATTGCATTTTGTGGTGGTGATCCCACACCTGGGATTTGCCTGAAGTAATTGCTAAACTTTGTAGCACAGAAAAATATCTTTGTATATATCCAAAGATTTCAGAATCAGATTTCAGCCCAGAGAAGGCTTCTGATGACAATGAGGGCTTTTCCCAAAAAAAAAAAAACCAAAAAGGAAAAAAGGAAAACAAAACAAACCACAAAAGCCACCAAAACCTCCAAAAACCCCACAAAAACCACCCCAAACCAACAACAACAACAACAAAAAAACAAAACAAAACACCAAACCAAAGCAAACCCCCACTAAACCTAACCCCTCACCAAAAACTCTAAAAAGCCCAAACCAACTCCCCCACCCCCACCCCCCCACCCCCCCCCCAAAAAAAAAGAAAGAAAAAGAAAGATAAAAGCCCTGTAATACCTCTGTGCGCACAGGAAATCAAACAATGAAACAAAATAGGTATTTCACCTTGTTTTTACCGGTGAATGCACAGGTTTCTGGTGGGAATTGCTGCCTCCTCTTATCCCATGGTTGTGATAATGAGAAGAAAGACAGAGGAGTTTTTGTCATTGTTCAAACCCTCTCAGAAAAGTGTGACAACTTAGTCAATGTATTTTTAAATCAGAATAAGGATTAAAAACTCCAAAGAGCAAGAAGAGGAGTCAGCTCATACTAATTTTGCAGTTCTGTTTATTTCCCATCCTGCTCTTAATTCACAGCATCACGCTAAAAAAGGAGATTGGGTCCTCAAAGTCTGTATGAAGGTAATAGAACAAAATTTACATCTGAGTGACTGACAGTGACAAATTCAAATTCAATGTTCCTTTTTTTTTTTCCTTTTCTCAAGATTATGAAAATGTGTCTAGGACTTAGAATGATTTCCTAAGTGAGGTAATGAGGAAAATGCTTTTTAAACTTTTTCATTCTGTGTACTCACTTCAAATTTCCAAGCATGTATGAACTGGTGTCTTCAGTAATTACAGCTGGAAGAAACTAAGATCTGACATTTCCTGTTTAATGCTGACTTGTGTCAATAAAATATTTGTATGTTACTATTGGTGGTGAATAGAAACACTGACAGAATTAAAATAATTTGTTCTGAAATTTTAATAATTAATTTTAATATTTTTTCTGAAATTTTTCTTGGTTATTGTTTAATGAGAAAATGCAACAATACTGGCTGCAATTTATATAAGTAAGAATTGTTTTGAAATTATGGCTGATTAGAAAAATTTGGAATCAGAAACTAACGAAGTTCTTTGGGGAGGCAACTTTGATATCTTTTTTCCTCAGAAAAGGTGTTTCCTAGTGCAACAGCTCTACGTTTTATTCTTATGCTGATTTACACCATTTTTGAAGTTTCTACAAGGTTTCCCGTGCCTGAAAGTTATTTTTAAATGGTTAAATTATTAAAGCAATGCCATGCAATGCATGAGTTTCATGTTTCCTCATTGAGGCCCCAGGACAAAAGGTGTTGTAGTAAGTGGTGAAGGGGAAAAGGAACCTGAGGAACAGAGGTGTTGAGGAAAAGGGGACAGGAAGTTTTCCATCATCACAAAATAAAAAACAATAACTGCCTACACATTTAAAGCCTTGGGCTAAGGTTTTTATCTATTCATTTTATTAAAGATGCTTGTGAATTTCATGATGCCGCTCCCCAGAATAATGGAGTAATATAACACTGCTGTTATTAAACATAATTATTCCCAAGGACTTTGTGTAATAAATTCCAGTTTATTTGAAAATTCACTATGTATAAAATATTCCCCAAACCCTTTTAACAAGAATTCCATCTGCATTGGCTGTAAGGTTTGTCAACATTAAATTCCTCCATCAGAACATGAAAGCACATGAAGCTTTTCTTCACACTGAACTTTGAATAATTTAGGCTTCTGAATAAACTTTATCTTCTGTTAAAGTTTAAAATTTGTAATTACTAGATAAATCTTACAACCTCAGGAAACAATTTGGGGAAGGAAATATTTAATCCCTACTTAAATTTTTCAGATTTTCAGATCAATAAATATACAACTGGTCATATTTATATATTTATTCAAAGACAATTATTCATAGCATAAGGAAATTAATGTTCAGAGTTCAGCAGTGGAAAGTGTGTGTTGATTTGAACACAAGGTCTGAGGATTTTTCCTTTGAGCCCAAGTGTCCTATTCAGATCTCTTTCTCAGGGTTTGAGCCTTTGGATTTGTCAATGCAAGCAGGGAAAAACACTTTGTACAAAACCAATAATTTGTGGTAAGCAAAGAGATTGGTGTTTTTTTTTTTTTGTTTGCTTGTGGGTGGTCTTTTTTGTTTGTTTTTGTTTTTGTTTTGTTTTATTTTTTTTCCACTTCAATCACTTCAAGATAAGAGACAATAAAATTGCCAGGAACAATTTAAAAAAAATTCAGCCAATCAGTTCATGATTCCCTGTGACACACATAAAGCATCTTCTAATTTCTACAAGGCCATCATGAGCATATTTAAAATTCTACTGGCAGATGTTTCAGAAGGGAAGGGCTGTGTCAAAACCACAGATTTTTGCAAGAATTTGCACCAAGTTCTAAACTGAAAGTTCTGGAGATAAGGACTTAAATGTGTCGTTTCATAGTAAAGTGTTGAAGTTTTCTAAGCCGAAATTCACATTTACTAATGTTAAATCACCAGCTATCAATAAAATAGGCAGTCTGTTAATAAGATTTTATCACTTTAAGTGTGCTACTTTTCTTAACACCTCCTGCATGAGAGGCTTTTTCCTTCTATTTTTTCATTTCTGTTTGCTATTTACTTACAGAAATGGGAAGACTGCATGGAAAATTTAAGATCAGCATTGGGAAGGGAAGAATCATGTTATCATGTCCTCTCATATCCTTATGAAAGGATTAAAGCATATCCTTTGCTCGGCTGGCTTAAAATTGCTTTTCCCCAACCATTTTTGTTCAAGTCATATCTCCACGAGTGGATGTTGCTAACATCTTTAAATCTCAAATATGTTTCTTAATGTGTACACAGATATTTCTAAATGTCCTTGCTCATATTTCAAGAAACCATCACAGCATTTTTGATATTATTTCCACTTCTTGTTCAAGCCATTTCCTGAAATTTTCCAGGCCTTCCATCTCCTCAGATGTACCTGGAGCTAAAAATAGTTTTTGAATGAATCAAAACGAAGTCAATTCAATATTAAAGCTGGTGTTATTTATTTGGAATTGGCTCTTTAGATAGTAAAGAATCACCTCTTTATATATTTACCTCTCCCCGCTTCAAGCTGGTGCTGCCCTGAGCAGTTCCAGGCATGTAACTGAGGGGAACAGCAATGGTGAAACAATAATTTTGTGTATCTCTTTAAGCATTCCAGCCTGTGCTCTGCCTTTATGGCTCTGTTTCACATATGTGTAATGAAAAGGCTGTTATTCCTAGACATGAGCAGAACACCTCTTTAATGAATGGTTTTAATACGCTGCTTCTTTCCTCCAGGAAATCTGTTATCCTCTGAGTAACTGCTCAGCCTGCTGAAGCAACTGGGTGCAGGCATCGGCGTGGATGATGACATAAAAGAGCAAATAAAGCCCTTGCTGCTTAAAAGCAGCCTCTCAAACTAACATTCCTCCTCTCCTTCTTGCTTGGAGTGTGCTGACTATAACTCCAAACAGTTTCAGCATTTAGGATGCCTTCAAGCCTCAGTTCTGTGCTGAATATTTGGCCGAGTGCTGCGAGAGCCTGGTTCCAACTCGGTGTACAAAACAGATGCATCAATGCAATTAATCTTAAAGTAATTGAAAGGGCAGAGCAGAGCCACAAACAGCAACAGAGCATCACTTTCCTAACTGCATAATAATGAAGCAATTCCATGTGTGTGCTGTTTTTGGGTCCTGATGAGACTGGTAATTCCTGATTTTCCATGGGCAGTGGGTGACTCCCTGCAAATGGAAGCCCACACTGACAATGTCTACAGTTCAGGATTGTTTATGTTACATTAAGCAGCACTGTGCTTTTGTGCCTTATTAATTATGGGGCCTCTCACTGATCCTGTGATAGTTTTTTCCCCCCTCATTTTGTGAAAAACACAGCTTCTTTCTAAGGCGCCCATCACGCTGAAGCAGCTCATTAACTCCAGTCTTCCTCTCTGTTTGAAATGACAGGCTTTGCTAACTAACTTTAGATGTAAGGTAATAAAGTTTTATCTCTTTTCACAGTAATCCAAGACATTTCATCACGCACTTCACTCGCAGACAAAAAGCTAAACAGACTCGAGCACATCAGGAACCCTCTGTACATCACATGCCCACAAAAATCTAATTTGAATGAGGGAAATTTCTCAGATCAAAACTCACAGAAGCTCGTGTTCCACGGAGATAACAGAGCTTTTCTCCCCCATCTCTCCAATCTTCTCAATTTAGAAGGCTTGAAATTTCATCTCCTAGATAATTTTTTTTAGTTATTTTTTAACCTCATTACACACTCATTACATACAAGACTGAACTTTTCTGAGCCATGTGAGGCAGACAGAAGGTCAAGATGCATTCCCATGACTTAAAGGACACATGGTTCCCAAGGGTGCACACTAATGAGTAACCGATGATGAAGTGAGGAAATGAATTTTGTATATATGAAAAAAATGCCAAACAAACAAAAAAACCCTGCCAAGCAACAACAAAAAACCCTAAATTTTGTATATATATATTTAAAAAGCCCCAATGAAAATAAACCCCACCAAAACTCATAAATCAAAAATCAACAAACCCCCCCCAAATAAAACCCAAAACCCGAGAAAACACCAACCATCCAACCAAACCCCCCGCCCCAAAAAACAAAGCCAAAACCAAAACAAACCAAGTAAAGAAACCATAAAATCACATAGTTTGAATTTTTAAATTAGTGTCAGTTTTTTGTCTGTTTCCACTAGAATGAGTTTTCTTTCAGAGCATGGCACGCCTTCAAATAAGTCACCTTACTCCTTCCATTCATACTGAGGTGCTTTGGACCTCAGGCTTTAGTGCAAAGTTCATTTTTGGCATTCAGTGTTAAGATCTGATGATTATTAGAGAGAGAGGCCTCTGCCTGAATTCAAGTGCAAACAAGATCATATGCTGAGCTCAGTTGTACAGATTTTATTTAATAGCAAATGTGAGGCAGGGAGAAGGAACAGAAATAGAAAAAAATGGGGAGGGAGATGGAGAGGAAAAGGGAGAGAGGCACTGTGGTTGAAAGGTGCTCATTACCTCTGTGATCCAGTGGCAGAATAAAGTTAAAATCTGAACTATCCAGATATCTCCACCCACTGGACCCAGCCTTCTTTACTCCTCCTTAGATCTCTTTGGGAAATAGCACCAGCTTTAACTTATTTCAATTTTCTCCCAGATGGTTAACAGGAGGCACATTGGTCTGGGAGTGAGCTTTGCCGGCTGTAGCTTCCTCATACCAGAGCTGACAAAGTCCTTCAGTTATCCTTATAATACAATTATTATTTTTAAGTTTCTTACATTCAGTCAAGTCAGCTTTGCTCCAGAAGTTCATCAGGTGCTTGGTGGGAGATGCTGCTTAGAGCTTGTGTGACATGTTGGCTGAAAGACAGCTCTGCCCTCCAGCCCATACCACAGAGGGGTCTGATCCAAAGACCCTGTGACACCCTGAAAGGTTTCTCCTGCTCCTTCATCTTCCATTTAATCCTCTGCTCTTCCCTTCTTGCTCTGCCCCTTTGGCTGCCCTGCTTTCCAGAAGTTCTTATGCCTCTTACTGAAAGATAAGTGGGTCATTACTGATCCTTCATTTTTCCTTTTTGTCTCCCTAAACTTGCTCTTGGGCCCTGGCATTAGCTTTCCCCACATTAAGAAAAGCAAGATACAAAGATGCTGCCTGAAGACAACAGTTCAATCGCTGCTGTGAGAACCAGAAGTTTTTAAGCAGGGGGTTTTGTCTTGAGGGCAGCATTTCAAGTCTTGTGTTTCACACATAAAACATGGTGTGATGGTGACCCTGAGCCAGAGCAAACACAGTTTCAGCCAGAAAGTTGTGGGGACACCAAAAGAGGAGGAAATTCATCTTGTGCTTCTCAGGGAGAGCTCAGGATTCCTCAGGAGCGCACACAGCCAGGCTCAGTCATCATCGAGGTGGTGAAACTGCACTGTGACAGACATATTTTATGAAAAATCCTTTTGGAGGATCTTTTCTCCTGAGAAGCTGGGAAGCTTCAGCTTCTCCATGTTTTGCTGCTCTGGAATGTGATCTGGAGAATTGTTTACCCAGCATGTGAATTGTTTTTACTTGATGACCAATCACAGCCACCTGTGTCGAGGCTGTGAGCAGCCACAAGATTTTATTATCATTCCGTTCCTTTCTATTCCTTGCTGGCCTTCTGATGAAATGCTTTCTTCTATTCTTTTAGTATAGTTTTAATGTATCATTTTAATATAAAATATGTCATAAAATAATAAGTCAGCCCTCTGAAACATGGAGTCAAGGTTCTCATCTCTTCCCTCGTCCTGGGACCCCTGTGAGCACCACCACAACTGCACCTCTGCCTGACACTTCATCTTGGTCCTGTCAGCCTAGAGACTCCCAGAGGAGCTCATTTAAAGTCTTTAAAGCCTTTCTGTTCATCTCTGGGGATCGTTCATAAGCCTCCTGTAAGTTTTTGAGCACTGGTTTAGCTTAAGTTTTGGACTAAAGCTCGGAAGCAAATTAGTGCCAGATTTGTGCACAGTGAAAGCTTTACTTCAGACACCTGATGTTGGATGGACCTGGGTTCCTTCAGCTGCAGATTCCTCAAAAAGAGGATTTTGGTGTCCATCCCAACATTTGGGAATGCTCTCAGACATGGGGTCAGACTTTTGGTGTGTGCTGGGCAGGCCAGGAGTGGACGATCCCTTCTGACTCTGGGTTTTCCATGTTCTATAATTTCATTGCTGTGCTGAGAATAGTTTCATCAAGTGCTCTACACCTTTCCTAAAGGCCACAGCTCCAAAGAGAGCCCTCTCTGTTGGTTTCACTAGCTGATTTTGGGGCTAGAATGGAGCTATTCATACCCACACTTTTCACTGGCCATTTTATGGAAAATGGGCTCCACTGGCCCTGCAAAAAAACCACAAAATTCTGGTATTTTACTACTTTCAGTGACCCATTTTTGTTCTGTTGGTCTAGGGCCTTTTTGACTCCTGTTGGGCATGACCTGAAAAGTCAAATTTCAAGCATCAGAAGAGAAGGAAACTGAAGGGTTCACAGATTGTTGTGGCCCTACATAACGCTCTGTTTAGTTCCGAAATAACACTTTTTCAGGGAATAGATTTACAGCCAGAGCTCATCTTCTGAGCTCTGCTGGTGTGGGAGAGCACAGGAAATTTCTGAGGGGATGAGAACCTTCTCTGGTGCCAAAGAGGGGTCTGTGATCAGGCTGCAGGGTCCTGACAACTCAGAAAAAAACCACTTGACCCCAGGATGAGGACAAATAGATCTTATCCTGTCAGTAGAAAAGCAGAAGGTTGCACATAAAGCCACCAATGATTTGGGCAGTGAACACAGAGAGATTTCTTGCTATGCCAGAGGTGTACATGCACAAAAAAACCCCCAAAAACCACAACTCTTCTGCAAAGAGAAAAAAGGAAAAAGAGGAACTAACTAAAGATCAATATTATAAGCATGTGCTTGATGTGTCAAATCTTTGCCCAATAATCAAAATACATCATGTCAAACAACTCACAGGACATAGGGAGTAGACATCTGTTTTCCCTCTGGAGGAGAACGACAGGTCTTTTTCATTACTAAAGAACATTTGTCTCTGAAAAATCTTACATAGGCAAAATGAAGCTGCTTCATTTATTTTCCTGAGGTGCTAAACCTGGTTCAGAAAAGAACCAGGCATAGCTGCAATTATTTTTTGTAAATAACACATGGTGCAATTTATTCCTTTTCCTGCAAAATTGGCACCATTACAAAGTGCTGTGAGCTTTCCAAATTATGTGACAACTTTTCTGGTGCTTGGAAACAAAGACCCTCTTTCCTCTGGAAATATAAAATTGTCTGTATTAAGGAGGAAAATTGAGAGGTTTTACACTGGATTAACACTCCCAGTGCCTTGGTTACAGGTGTGTATGCCAGAGTGATGAAATGTATGACCTGCTGTTTTCAAATTACAGCTTGTGATCCCATTTGGTTTGGAATAAGCTATGCCTATGTGAAATGACCTGTTATTTTCAATCTGTTCCATTTAACAAATTGGCACTCTATGGGAAGGGTGTTTTGATCATTCCTTACATGATCCTTATTTGCATAAATAGGAAATGTCCCTTTGTATGTCTTTTGAAGGGTGTTTGTTTTATTATCTGCTCATTGCTAGAACATTGTCAAGGCATAATAATGCTGGTCCACATTATCTTTCTGGACTTTTATTGCCTTTTCTTTCTGTTTGGATGTTTCCTTCTGCTATGAGGAAAGGAAGCCATAAAGAAATGAATGTTCTTAATAAAACTTGTGGGGTTTTTTTATTTTTCATTTTTTAAAGTATATACAGCTGCCATAAACTGAATAAAAATTAAAGTGTCTTGAAAACAAAACAACTGTTCTTACCAATAACACAAAATTGTTATCACTTCCCCAAAATTTTGCAGTCTGTAATCCTGTGACTATGTGAGAACTCTTGCTCTTGAAGACTGAGTTAATTCTGCTTTAATCTTGTCAAACTAAACTCAGATTGGGTACTCTTTGAGCAGCAGTAAATACAGTCTTAGACACTGAGGGGAATTAAGTCTGTAAAAAATAAAAGCAGCAAATGTTTTTCGTGTGGCATAAGGCTCTCTGAGAGAGAAGATGCACTGCAGGGAGATAAATTATTTGGAAATTAGGCAGTAGATTGAATATAGCATTTAATTAGCTGATTGGGCAGACAAATACAAGAGGAAGAAATGGCTCAGGAGTCAGGTTCTGTGATATAGAAAATGGCTCCAAATAATGAATTCAGAAATAATTTGGGTTGCTCACTGTGTAAAAAGACTTAGCAAGGTAGATATCTCATAGTGGCATCTCCTAGTGATTGTCTGCTGAAATCCAAGCAATTTTTGTGTCTGTCTTGTAAAACTGTTGCCTACACATGCTAGGCATCCTCTTAACTCAGATAAAGGAAGGCTCAGTCCCAATTTTGTGCCATGGTGGAGGTATTAATTCCCTTTTCTAAAGTTAGGCAGGGAGAAAACCAGTTTTCTACATGTTCTGCCACACTCTTCGACCCATCCTCAGGAGGTTAGACCTGGAACTCATTGACTGTGCCCAGTTTTCAACAGGGCAGAAAGGTAGGTGCCTTAGTCACATCCAGGATTAACATTGGATCAGTTTCTTTCTTCCAAAAAATAAAATGTCTGTATTACTCATAATTTGGTGAATTACTTTTTTTCAGCTCAATCTGAAAGAACTGCTTGAATTCTCAAGCATGTCATATCCTCTTCCACAGGCAGACCATGTTCACACCCAATTCTGCAGCAGCTAATTATGCAGCAGCTAACTATGTGGCATATTTGGAAATTGTGGCGCTATTGCATGGTTGTTGTGTTTAAATTGCAGCTAGTTAGGTTTCCAGGTGTTTGTGTTCCAAATGGTGGACAAAATTTGTCAAAATATATTCACTTAATGTCCTTTTAATGGAAATAAAAAGTAATTTTCACTAATAGTGTGCCTTTACTAAGAAAGTAGCCTGGATTCTTGCACATATGCTCACATACTATCTATTTATATGCCACAGTTTATACCTCATGTGTAGAATGCAAAAATCTTGATGTCTGCTTCGTATCCTTTTCTTCTCAGGACATTCTTATTTGTTATTTCTGCCCTCTTATCTCTTACAGTCATTATTAGATCCTAAAAAGGCAAGCAGGTATGGCAAAAGGCCATTTATAAAACCTTAAATTAACCTCTAAATTAATATTATCAAATTCATCTTTATTAATTTAGAATTTTGAAGTGTCAACAATTAAAAGTCAAGCTCTTAGGCTCCTTAGCCAGTCACAAAAGACTGAAACACAAAAGGTTAGAAGAGAGAAAATAAAATGGGAGAAAAAAATAAAGAGAGAGAAAAAAGTAATGAAAACAGAATTTTAAGTCATTAAGTCATCTTTAAGTAATTTAAGTAATTTAAGTCATATTTAGGCTCCTGGATTTACTGCTGTCAGTTAACTCCCACCCCAGCTTCACCTGGAACCACTGAATAATGAAAATTTCCAGGCAGCTGCAATGCCCATGAAAGAGGACAGGGAAGGCAGGATCAATGTGTTTACTTAAAAATGATAAATCTCTACAGCTTTCTTCAAAGAGTGTCTCATATGTAAAATGTTGATATTTGTTCATTGGTCCCATGAGCCTGTTCCTTGGAAGAGTCAAAAGAAAGGGGAGCTGAGTATGAACTTTTCATTGCTACATTTCAATAGTTCAGTGAAAGGATGAGACAGTCAGGATAACTAGAAAAAGGCAGGGGAATAATGGGCACTAGACAAAGTGATTCAATCAAAAAGGTGGTGTTACACCACTTTAACAATAATGGAAATTTGAATGTCCATTGTCTTGCTTGATTTTCATTAGTATGTCTGGCTTTTTATTTCTGTGAGAAGTCTGAATTGATGTGATTTTGACAAAGTTTTTGGATATTTATGATGATGCAGAGCTGGACGAGTGTCTGATGCACCTGGAGGCTGAGTTGGAGCTCGGAGGGACCTGGGCAGAGCTGGGTGGGGACAAACCCAGTGAGGTTCTTCCCCCACAGCCTGGGGGGGACCTGGGGGTGCTGCTGGGGACAAGGTGACCATGAGCTGGCACAGGGTCCTGGGGCCAGGGGAGCCAGGGGTGTTAATGTTCAGGAACACATAATCACAAAATGATCATATGCAGGTGCTTTTATTGAAGAGCTGTGGGTGCCAGGGGTACACACCCAAATCTGACCCGAACATGTTTTATATTCTATCATTATGTAACTTACATATTCATTATTAAAGGTACATTGTTCCATTGATTTAATCCAAGCATGGATTTCTTGTGATCACCCTCAAACCCTTAAGCATAGTTTCTCATGATTCTTTAAACAGTAATTATATCTAATCACATCTAACAATTATTATTATTTTTTACATACTGACTACACAGGTGCAGTTTCACCTGATCTAGCAAACACAAGGCCTAACATTTCCCAGGGCCTATCTTTAACACTTCCCAGGGCCTACTAAGCCTTTCTTTCTAACTCCCTGAATTTTCTGTGATTTTAAAATCTTTTACTGTCAGGGGGACCCTGGGGTGCCCCGAGGGTGGGAGCAGGTGAGGGAGGGGCGGCTGCCCCTGTGCCCTGCCCTGCAGGGGCTCCTGTGCAGGGCTGGCTCCAGCCCTGGGCTCCTCAGCACAGCACACACCAGCAGCTGCTGCACAGGCTCCAGGGCAGGCACGCAGAGCATTTGGGCTCTGCAGCATCTCTGGGCCGGGCAGAGCCTGCGGGAGCTGGGCCGGCCGGGCTGCACAAGGGAACCCTGACAGGGCCGGGAGAGACGTTCCCGAGTTTCCTTCATTTGCCTCACGATGGCCGCGAGGGCCCTGAAGGCCCCGTCAGGAGCCCGGGCCTGGCTGAGGGGGACGTTTGCTGATGTTATCCCCAGTGATCGTTTGCAGGTGTGCTGGCTGTGCCTGCACACAGCACTGCTTGGAACAGCTTCTGATGGATGCTGGCTTGTCCTCCCACGCTGCCCCTGCCCCACAAGCCCTGACTTGGTGGCTGGGCCTCGCTCGCTGCGCCTGCCCCACACACCGAGGGCTCTCAGCACAATGGCCCAGGAATCTTCCCCACCTTTTGGCCAGACGCCGCTGCTGTGGATGGAGACTGTAGAAACTGGAACTTTTGAGACGGCTCCGGTGAACCCCCACGCCCGACCCCGCTGGCCCCAGCGGATCGTGCCAAGGGGATGCCATCAGTGCACCCCAACATCTGCGGGGGCTGCCAGAGCACGGGCCGGGCTCTGCTCGGTGCTGCCGGTGCCAGCAGCAGCAGCAGCGGCCATCAAAGAAAGGGCAGCGAGGGGCAGGGCAGCAGGAGGGAGAACTTGTGTGCATGGAGGGACAGCAGAGCCCTGGAACAGCTGCCCAGGGAGGGCCTGGAGTGTCCCTGTGTGGAGACAACCATCCTGTGGGATGCACCAGATCATCCCCAGACACCCCTTCCAGCCCCAAACATTTTATGGTTCTGTGATTTAACTGAGCAGACAGAAATCCTTTTGTACTTCCAATCTCAGCTGCAATGGTCTGTCAATCCAAAAGGTGAAAGCAGCTATTTTGCTACAAAACATGCCTGTGTAAATCAAAGACGCCCTGAAATTTCATCACAGTTTTCGCAGTTTAATAGCATAAATAGTACATAGACAAATTTTCCCTCTAAGTTCATATATTCTGTACCCCCGGTCCTTCTTCAAAATTAAAAGCATGGATGCATTTGAAAAATGTGTGGCCATTATTGAGTTTTCCTTTTCACCAGATGACAGATAAGTCTGAGACTTATAACAGCACAGGATTCTTCAGGCTTGCAGTTTTGACATCATCAATCTTATTTCCAATGGGAGTGATCATACCATACTCAAAATTCTGTTGCTTTTAAAAAAACTATATCTCTTCCATATTGCACATGACCTTGAGGTGTTTGACAGACTGAAGGATCCCATGGAGGCTTCATATAGTTATACTAAAGAAAAAGGGAAGTATTTAGCTATTTTGATGTATCATAATTGTTTTCCTTCCTGTTCAGATTAATTTTTTTTAATGGGAGAGACAGCTCCAAGATTTTTAACTTTGATCTCTGAGCTTTATGCCCATTAATGCAAATTAATTTGAAACTCCAAAATTCTATAGATGGAACACATAGCAGGAAGTTACAAATTTTATGTGACTTTCTAGCATATTAACTTTTTGCATTATTTCATTTCATTTCATTTTTCCCTGTGTTATGTTTTAGTCCATGATAACAGCATCTGCTGATTTCATGCATTTGCTTTGGGATACACAAAGCACTCTATAAAAAAAATCTTCACAGTTCATCAGAATCAGATCATTATCCATTAGCTGAAACTATTCCCTAGAAACAGTATCTGAAAAAACATTGTGGCCCTCAATAGGAATCTCCTTCCTTTTTACACAGTGCAAATATGAAACTTCAAATTGCTCACTCTGCATGTTGAGCATGCCCTGCCAAGATGCTGGAGGCACCACTTTCCAAGATGTAAGGTTGTTTTTTAACCCTGGCTGTGACTCAGGGCACTTTGGAGGATGAGAGGAAATACTGCTGCACTTTACAGGAAAGGAAGTGTAGTTGCAAACTATGCGTAGGACACATATATTACTTTTTCACCCTCTTTTTCAGGTTGTTAACCTGAATGGATGATGGTAGCATTCTTCAACCTCATTAATGGATTGTGCCCAGCAGCACCCCAAAATATTTTCTCTAGAGAAGCAGTTGTCTGAACATATTGAGGTAAGGCTGAATATCAGATAGGAAGTCCCCAAGAGCGCAAAATATTCACTCAGTCTGAAAGGAAAAAATATTTCTTTATTCTAAATTCCTATTTTCTTCAGGGGTTTCTTTGCCTTGCTGCTTCTGTTTAGTTTTTCACAGCTGTTGCAGATGTATGAGAGGGAAGGGCTCTGCTATCATCCACATTTTTAGCTTGGTGTGCATATCTTTCCTATCTGAAATTGAAAAGAAAGAAAAAAATTACTTAAATTCTATTTTATGAAAAATAAGTTGTAGTGAGACTCTCAGCATCCGAATTTCATTGCAGTCTTGGAAGCAGTAGTATGACTTCTGGCAGTGAACTTGTGGGTAAAAACAGGAAAAAAACACCTCTGCCACAGCAGCTGCAAAATAAGATATAGATTAATATTCTTGTTAAAGATAATATATTCTCATTTAAATTTACCTTTCACTTTTGAGGTTCAAGAAAAGATAATTAGATGTTTTGGAAACAAATCAGTTTTCCCCAGAAGATTAAATCACACATAGGAGTGGGTTTTAGCTGATATTCCTCAGCATTCTTTTCAACATCTTTATATTTAGACTTAGGCAGTGCTGGGTTTGGATTGAGTCAAATAGCAATAAAATGTTGAAAAGAGAGGATTTGGTTAATGAGGCATTTGTGTTCCTTCTTGTAGCTGGGAGAGATCAATGTTTTGCAAAGAGAAAAAAAAGAGAATTGCTTCTCATTTTGGCTGGGTAAACTTTCCCCACCTTCCTGCTGTGCACTCAAAGGGATGCTCTGCTGTTGAACATGTCCCAGAGAGTCCGGCATGGTCCTGCACCACAGCACCAACAATAATCTGAGGGAAAAGTTCAGTTTTATGGGAATTCATCTTCTTGGGTGAACTTTTCCTGCCATCCTAAGGCATTTCCTGCAGCACCACAGCAGCCTTTGAATTTCCTTGGGGGACTTCAATAATAATTTTTTTTCGGGGAGCTGAACCTATAGCAGCCTTTAGATGAAGGTTTTTTCATGATTCACGTCCTCAAAGAATTCCCCAGGCCATTTTCTCCCTGTCTAGATGGGAAACCAATGAGTTGGAAATTATGTGAGCACACCTAATTTTCAAACATTTCAACCTTGTGCCTTTTATTGCCCCAGTAATAATTTGAAGGAATTCATCATCCTTTCTCAGATCAAGATTTCTGGGCACACTTCACAATCAAACTGCTCTAATCCTTCAAGCTAACCTTTCAAGCTATGTATTAAAGTTGATTACATTTTGTGTCGTGTCGAGAAAATTAATTCGGTCAAGATAAGAACCTCTTGAATGTTTTTTTATTGCTTTCCTGGACCCAGAGCTGAAATGTTGCAAGGGGAGCGGGGGAGGATCAAGGCTGGGTAATACACTTGTTAAAGTGTCTGCTTCTTGTCACACAAATCTTTCCTAATGGTCCTTCACTATTTCTTCCTGTTTACCAAGAAAGCAATGCTAAAGCTGCACGATACTGTGGATGGCCATGAGAGAAGACTGAGGGAAATGCTTAAAGTATTTAGGAATGAAAAATAATTTGCATTTCAGACAACTTTTTTTTTAATGTTTATAATTATTATTCACCTAAAAGGAAAGTTTTGTGGTGTACCTCATTGCGTAACAAAATGTTGGTTTGCCATCTCTCATTTCCAACTTTCCCCCACAATAGCCCCAAAATAAAATTGACAAAAAAAAAAAAAAATAGGGTAGTAAACCCCAAACCTCATAAGTATCAGTAGGAAATGAATAAACTCCTTTCACTGAAAGAGGGAATGCAAGTGCACAAAGATAGGGAAAAAAAATTTAACACAGTAGGAAATAAAATAATTTGAGAGCACTGAGATTTGTCTCTCAAATGCTCTGCATGAGCATTCAAGTATTACAGCACAGAAGAAGTATGTGATGCAATTAACGTGCTATTCATTGAACATGTAACTAAGTTATAGTTACTGCATATTCTGAATTTTCGTGCAAACATGAGCATAAATGTGCTCATTGCAGTTGCCAGCTTCATTTAATCCATTTGCTTCAATAATTAACAACAGCAGAGGTTGAGGTCTCAACAACACTTTAACCTGGCAGGAAAAACAGGTAAATATTGAATAGCTACAGGCACCTTCCAAAGAAATCATTAAGTGGGGATTATTTAAGGTACACATGTGGAGGAGCTGGCATAGTTTGAAAATGAATTTTCCATGGCTTTCAAGTTCCTTGGAATCATAGAAAAATGATACAATCATATAAGTTTCATAGTATTAAATATTAAAAACTGAGAAGTATCAGCTGTTTTCCAGCATGACTGAGGACCAAAAAGCTTCACCAAAGCATAAAACCACTCAAATATTCTATTCATGGCCAAATATTAACATGTATATATGCATTTATATAGGGATTACTCTTATCACTCATTAACTTATGGATTTACTGCACATTTGTCTCCCATTAATTTAGAAGTTCACCATAAAAATGATTGGTTTTGGCAGATTTTGTGCATCTCTGTAGTTGCACACACAGTGGAAAAATGTCATATTTAGTCTTTTGTCTTCAGAGTAATTTTTATATTGTGGGATGAGGGCTCCAACAGTTTAATTCTATTTAGAAGTTCCTCCTTCATGGTTATGAGCATAAGGTCACAGGCTCACAGAACTATTTGGGTTGGAAAAGGCCCCTAAAATCCCCAGCATTGCTGTTGTCTCTTTACTACACCATTATTGTTTAAAAAAATCAGGATCAGAATTGCAAGGAACTGAGAAGTTTGCCACAAAAGCAATTTTGGGAAGTAAATTAGGTATTAGCACACAATTATTCATAATTCCATAATTTTTTACATAATTCATAATTTTTTACAGTCAGCTGCATATACAGGTGGTTTAAACACCTGCCTATTTAAAACTTATGTGTGCCACATATTCCAACTCTAAAAAGAAATAAAAACTAAAAAAAAAAAAAAAATTTAACATCTAAAGCATAATCTTTTCCAAAAATAAAAAATCTATGTCTATTTAAAAGGCATGGCCTTTTAAAGATAGTAACAATTGCACACACTGCTTACAGTGAATTGTGTATTAATCCACCAGTCACCCACAAAAATTCAGAAATTTTTACTGAAATTTGAGCCACCTGGGTTATATATCTAAGATGATGTCTCTTGTAAATATCTTCTTGTCTAACAGAGAACATCAATGAGGTTATAAGAAAATTTATTTTAGCTGTCATTGTCATTCAATAAAAAAAGAATAAAGAAAAAAGAAAAAAAAAGAAAAAAGAAAAGAGAAAAAAGAAAAAAGGAAAAAGAAAAAATGGAAAAGGAAAGGAAAAAGGAAAGGAAAAAGGAAAGGAAAGGACCCCATTTAAGTTAAAAATTAAATATAGGTGAGTAAAAACAAAACTAAAACAAACAAACAAACAAACAAACAAACAAAAAGGCAGCCAATGAAACTCACTTATACTCCCAGTTCTCTTCATACAGCAGTGCTCCAAAATAATTTGAGTCAATTCATGTGATGCATGCCATTTTTTTACACCCCTTTGATTGAATGATTGATTGATAACCACAGGCTAATATCACACATCAAAAAAGAAAAAAAATATTTAATTTTTTTGATTTACTGTTGGTCTTTAGTATTTGAGGATCAGGATGGTCACACACCAGACAGTTCCTAAAAGAAACTGGAGTCACACTTAATGAGTCTGTGGTGGATACTCTGAAATCCAGCACAAGATTGCAGCTAATTCTTCCCAGTTCAGATAAAATATATGAAATTACAAAATATTAACATACAGACTGCCTCCTGAAATGCTGAACATTGGTATATTTGCCAATTATTTTTTGTTGTGAAGTCTTATTTTTTAACAGCTCAAAAAAGTCCGCTGGAAAGAGGAATTCAAACAGCAAAAGGAGAAACAGGTTTTAGGAGAAACCTTGGAAAATTAAGTATCTCTTTACCAAGTTCAAAGCTTAACCAGTATCAGATTATTTCAGACTTTATAATAAATAAATGACCAAAATTTCATTATACTGTAGCAGGGGCTTTTTGGTGTTTAATCTGATGCAACAGCTTTCATCACAAACAGTGTGATTTCAGCTTTCAACGTCTTTCATTTAGACAGGAAAACTTGCAGCCTCTGTAAATATATATTATAAAATTTATCTGTTTTCTTTTAAGGTCTGATGTTAATATGTGTTCAGCATCCAGGTATGGTTTCATGGCAGTGTAAAGACAGAAAGAATATTTGATGGGTGTGGGTCTGCATTCCTCTGGAGTTTGTTCTTCAAGGCATTTTCATAATTTAAAGGAAATATCTGTGCTTCATGTGTCAACACAAGACTTGCCTGGTAGAAGTAACAGGTTCTTATATTCCCAAATATCTCACACACATCTATGAGAGTCTCAGTAAATAAATTCTGCTGTGGAGAAGAGTTTTGTGGTGGTTTCTGGATTTTCTTTCTCCCCAGTTTCATGCCAAAGAAAGCTACCAGGAAATGTTGCCTTTCAGCATAGCTTAACCTTTTACAGTTAAGGACTGCATTGAATCTCTTCCAAGTGCAAAATCTTTTTATATTTCATTGCAAAGTGAAAATTCAATTTAAGAGTTATCTTTAACCTTTGATGTTGAGTGTTCTGGAGCCAGAGAAATTTAGATCATTTATAAAAGCAAATTTGTTCCCATTATTATTTATGGAAGAACAAGTAATCTCATTACTCCATTGTAGTGATTTGTAACAGGAACAAGGAGAAGGACAAAGTTCAGACCTACATCTAACCTGAGACAAAATAATGCCAAACACTTTGTGACTGCTGATGATGGGTGGGTAATGAATTTATTATGTTTTCATAAACTATCTATATGTTTACAATTTGGAGCTTCAGCTCCTTTTAAATTCAACTTACCCACATTGTCCTTGCTGAGACTAAAGAGGGGACCATAATGGAGTGACAGGGGTACAAATCTTTAGATTTTCCCTTTATATCCAGAGGTTCAAAGAATAGAACTCGTGAGGAAATGTGGCCAAAACCTGGGGGATGGAGGGGATGGGAAAAGGTATTGAGCTTTGTAGGCAGTTAGGTAGAAAGGGTGATAAAATTGCTACTTTTGTCACACTCAGCCATGGAAATCAAGGCTTGAATCAGCCTGAAATCTTGAATCTTTACAGAGAAAGCTTAGACCACAACTTGAGGTGCTGCTCTCTGTGGTTGCCTGCTGATTTCATGAAGCAAAATGTCCTGGGGTTACACTGGGCTTTGACTTTTTAAGGTGAAGAAAATAATCCACTCTAAGTAAAGGCAATGGGACTGGAACTGCCTTTTACATATGAACAATCAGAGGTTTACTGCTTTAATAGCCACAGCAGATTTTTTTCTTTTAAATTTAATGTAATGAATGAGCACTTAAGCTATTAAATTCTTTCCTGAACTGCTGCAAACAACCAAATACTTAACATTTCAGGAAAAAGACAGACCACTCAAGTAAATAGCTTTAAAAGGGAAAACCTTTATATTAATTAGGGTCCAACTTGGAGAGGAAATATTACATAATGTAAACAGCATTATACTAGTTATATTAATAAACTACAACTCAAGGACACGCTTGCCTAATGTGTAGTCACAAATATGAATAATTGGATTAAAACTGCAGCTGGAAAAAAAGCCATACTTCAAAGAATGAGTTTGTTACTTTACTGTCAAATCAGATGGAGAGCTCTTAGCTGAAAGGCAGACTTGGGGAAAAGGACAGAAAGATGTAACACAACAATTTACTGGCCCAGATTGAAGAGGGGAGATAAAGAAAGAAACCCAAGTGGGAATTTCAATGCCATCAAAATACCAAAGTTATTAGGAATAACGCACTTGCAAGTTTTAAATAATAACTTCCTTTGTATAAAAAGTAGCTCCACTGAATAAAACACTAAATACAGTTTTAAAGTTGTGTGGAACAGTGGATTTTTAATGATTTTTCAAGGTTAGTGTAACTAACACTAAAGGCAGTAGTTAAAAAAAATTAAGAATTCTCATTGGAGAAATCTTACTTTCCATATCCCTGCAGTAATGCAGCATACTCTGCTAAACTCTCCGGACACAGTTCACAAAATTACATTAGAAGAGCAGGTTAAATAGGCTAGGAGTTTCATTTCTAAAATGCTTGGCATTCAGAAAGCTCCTCCAATTAGTTGATCACTTATGACTTCTTGCATTGTGAAATGGCTCCCTATCAAATTAGGAGTCTTAGCTGTCAAGTACTTAGCAAAGTGTAATTCAATTAAAAAGTAATGAAGCCACATTATCATATTAAATGAAATATGACAAGCATTTTTGCCAAGGTTGCAAATTTTCATTTTTTAAAACTCACTAGTGTGTGACTAAGAATTTTATTTTTTTTTTTACTTTTCATCCAGGCAACATTTTAGTAATTTATGCCATCTAACAGGAAATGTTCTGCCCACTGCCTGATCAGCTTGACAAAGCCTGGCTGTCTACTTAAAATTTCATTTCTTAACGGCAAATTACGGTGTGGGGAGCCAGCACAAAAGCTTTTCATGGCTGCCACTCTCAGATACCACCAACAAAAGCAGCATTTCTGGTGGGAAGGAACTTGTTTTCCATTCTGCTGCCAAAATGGCTCATCAGAGCTCAGGTGCCAGGGCATCAATAAGCCCTGTTTGGAAGCTAGGTGGTTTCATGCTGGGAATGGGACCAACTCTTGCACATTTCCAGGCTCTGTTCCTGCCTTTCTCTCCCTAATTTTGCACTACCTCTCGTTCAGGATGTCCAAATAATTTGCCTGCATTGGGTAGATGTTTGTGACTCTTACACCCATTGACTATCTAAAAAAAAAACCTGCATTATTCCAGATTGTCCTTGAGGCACGCTCGTTCTCAACAGAATACCAGAACCCATTCTCTGCAGACATTTTCATTAGAAATTCACATTACCTGGGTTTTTTTCTACAGGTCTTTCCTCCACCGTGGAAAAACTGTTGTTGATGATCCTCTGAATTAAAAGTATCCTGGCACATGACCACGTAAAATACATAAATAATTGCAGACACAGAACATTCCGGGTGCCGCAGGTGCTAAATTAACTTTTTTTTCTTTGTCTCAGAAGGTTTTATCAGAAACAATATTTAGAAGATTGAAATAATTTCTTTTTCTGCCTTGTTGCACACAACCTTTTAAAGCACAGGCAGCACAGATATAGGTCTATGTATGAATTGCAAATGACCTTTTAAGACTTTGAGCTGCAGCTTATCAGCAGGGCACCTGCTGAAACATCTCTGCAAACTTTATTACTTTTGAGCTTGTTTCATTCACTTTCCTTTAACTGTTTGGGTTTGTTTTTTTTTTTCTTTAAAATGAAAGACCTAAAAATCTCTGCATTTTAGAATGTTTCTTCTGTTCTAGGAGAAAGCTCATTAGAAAAAAAACCCTAGTGGTTTTATTGATCCTTTTTCAATTTAATTTTTCTTTTTTTTTTTTTTTTTTTTTGTTTTTCCCTTCAAAAATAGACACTGTTTAAACAAATGGTGCAAGACACAAAGTTTAGAGGGAGAATTATGTAGTGAGAAATCCAAATTTACTGGAACCAACAAAGGCATACCACATAATCCTGAAGGGTTAAATCTGTTTTTTTACAATCCCTGCCCATACAGAACTGACCCTCTATATTCCTCTTGGTGGCTTTGGCTGTTTTCAGAGTAAACCAGTTAAATATTTTTTAAAAAAACACCAATTTTTCTTCGTAAAATGCAAGTGGCTGTGCCTTAAAGATGGTCAGTTGAACTATGTAAATAAGGAAATAAATTCTCTCCATAAGACATGACAAAAAGTCAGGAAAAATTTGGGGACAGGAGGTTTGAGAGTTTTCAGCTGCTGGGGTGGTGTGGCCTTTGTTTATCTCGCTCAGGAGTTAAAATTGCACTAAATACAGAGCCTAACTCAATCTGTCAACTGTTTGTTAATTACTAATATTCTTTTCCCGCTCTGTGTTTTTAAGTAGCTCCCAACAAAAGATATCCCTTTTCAGTGTCAAAATTTATGGTGGGCTCCATAAAAATGTCCTTTTTTGCACCTGGGAAAGGACTGTCTCTTGGTGACAAGTTTCAAGTTGCTTTCATCCCCGTGAAAATGAGAGGCTCTTCAGAGGTAGCACATTTTTGGCACTAATAATAATAATAATAATAATAATAATAATAATAATAATAATTTTTAATAATATAAAAGAACCCAAATAATTTTTAATAAAGAAACATCCCAGAGCAGCTCTGTCACTTCCTTTAGACTTTCCCTGGAATGGCAAGTTTTCATAATTGCTCTTAAATCTTCCTTTAAAGTATTCCTGAAAATATTTTGGGGATAAAGAAGGAAAAGCCCCTGGTTGCAGAGAAACTCTGTAATCTTAACCACCAAATTAAAGGTCAGAGGCTCTCACCCTCTTTTTTGTGCAAGGGTTAATGTGGGTACACCTTATAAATCTGTAGCTAAACTTTTAATACAGAAGAAACATTCTAAAATGCAGAGATTTTTAGGTCTGTTATTCTAAAGAAAAAAACGAATCGTTCAAGAAAAGTGGATGAAACATGCTCAAAAGAAATAAAGTTTGCAGAGATTCTGCAGGTGCAGAAAATATGTTAAGGGAAAAAAAAAATAAAAATTAGAAAATAAAAAAGGAGGGGGAAAAAATCAACTTGTTTCTTCTTCAGTTCTTCAGTTTCTGAAAAATCATTTTTATCAGCAATAGCAAGAAGCAATCAAGGATCTTGAAAACGCAGTGTGGATAATCTGCATACTGATGAGATTATTTTGGTTGAGAGTGATCCCACAGTGTGGGAGAAAGTGCATTTTATCCCTCCTAAACGTGGAGCAGCAACTACTCATGACTTAATAAACTTACTCCCCTGCTTACTCTGCTTAGTAAAAGTGATGTGACAGTCATGCCACAGCTCTTCATCTTGGACTGCACAAAACACCGTCTTCCCTTTTGCCAGGAAGATGCAAAACCAAAATGTGTGTGGAATAAAAAGCAAATCACTCATTCAATGAGGACCCAAACAATTTAGTAGGGGAGACAAAAGAGAAATTGAGTTCAAATTTCTATATATGCAATCTATTCCGTGATGCCCCTTTTCAGCCAAGTATAAAAGATTTAGAATTCAAATCACCACTAGTGCAAATAAAGCTGTGACCTATAATCATCTTATGGGAGGCAGGAAGAATGCTAAGATGGTAATATCCTAGGTTTTTGCCAATGAAGTATCATATTCTAGTTAAATTGTCTACCCGAGGAGCCTGAATATCAAGTAGCTCACTAAAACATGAATTTTTGTATTTCCAAAAGACAAAATTAATGCCTTTATGATAATTCCATATTTAAGTGGAGTGAATTAATCAATAATGCTGCAATATCTGAAGGAAATTACATAACCTAGTTCAAGATGACAGAAAGCCAGACAGGGAATTTCTGGGGTTTTTTTTGGTTTCAGAAAGAGCATCAGGAGTCACTACGTGGGCTATAACCACAGGAGGTAATGATTGCAATAAATATGACCACATGCTGAATAATTAATGTCAGTAGGTTTTACAAGGACTCTCCCCTGGTTTTTCCTGATACACAGTCAGAGGTATTCTCCTTCAGCTGTGTGGAAAAAAAAGCAATGCAAAAGAGTAAAACAATGTAAAAGAACAAAAGAAAAATGAAAACTAAACTCAGAACTCACACTTTTAAGCATTTTTTGTTCACATTTCACAACATGGTAAAGAAAAAAAATAATTTCTTTTTCTTCCTTTTCTTTAATTTTCTAGTTTATTTTTCTTAAAGAATTCTTAATTTCTTTATACCATTTAATAGAATTTTTTTAGCTACTCTCATGAAATCTACAGAACAATAATTTCATTTGCCTTATATTCTGAATCAATATTTCCCTGTTAAATTCTTTGTTCTCCCTTGAGCTTCTTAGTCTTATGTCCTGTACCTCTTGGTGTGTTTCCCCTGTGTTTACTAATTCCCTGTCTTCAGGACTCTTTCTTTCTTGGCAAATGGCACTGACTTTTTATATAAGTATAAAATTTGGGGTTTCTGGAGTATGGTTTGCTTTATTCCAGAACAGAAAAACAAGAGCTATGAAGAGGGAGAGAATGGAACTGATTCTAAGTCCATAGAATGTAAAGAAAAAAATTTTTTTTTTTTAAATTCTCATGTTTTAGTTAATCAAATAAGTTTGGAGAGAATTTTGTCTTGGGAATAAAGTAACAGCCATCAGGTTGCGCAGTCAACCATATTTTTCTATTCTATTTGGAAAAAAAGGGGTAAATTTTTCCAAAAGAAAACTAATAGGATTAAAAAATTAAAATAAGATGAGAACAGCAGGGGACAGGAGGGTATTGTGCAATGGGCAGGTTTTGAGAGAGTCAGGGACCCAATTCCAAGTAGGCCCATGGCCTGGAATTGATCCTTTATGAGCAACCAACAGCAAACACTTTATTTCTTCATGGTAATTTGGTTTATATAAACAGATTTTATATAAGATTCATTACACCAAGGACTTCAAAATTAAATTTTAATTGAAATCTGGTAACATCATTAGAAATGTTGAGCAAGCCAAACAAACCCAAAAATATTGTACATACTAACAATAAAACTATTCCTAATCTTCAAAGTGCACATTTTAAAAAATTGTGTCCTCCAAATATGGACCTTTCTCTTTTGAGGATAAATTTGTTTTTAATGGTTGTTCTTGTACTTCAGCACAGCAATTTGTTGTGACATTTTTACTGAATTGTAAACTGAAAATGTCTCAGGTAAGGGAAAGCAGCGAATAAGAATTAGGATCTGGGTGTCAGAAAAGCTTAATTTTCATTACACAAATGGATCATATGTGCATTATTGAGAAAAAAGGAGGATCTCTCTTGGGTTATATATCACTCATTTTATTGAAAGTCAAATATTTTAGGCTTTTCTTTTAAGAAACAAGCTACACCTCCTACAGTGTTAGAAATCAGATGAAAAGGTATATATATTTTTCCACATTTTCTTTGTTTACAAAAATCCTAATAGGATAATACCACATCTCAGTTTTGCACACCAGTTCTGTTCAAGTCCCATGAAACATTTTACAAATTCTGAAAAGCCTCAAAACAGACTCATTGGAAAGATTTTTCAGAAACTGTGACACAGATAGCTTGCATAAAATCGCCCCTTAATTTGCACCTGAAGAACTGAAATTAAAATCATAACACAATTTAAAATACTGCGGTACGCTTGCACATAACAACAGCAAAATTAATACCAAAATTAAAACCAGTGATCACATGACTTTTTTGTCATTCATCAGGTTTTGATCCACCCTGATATTTCTGTTTGCCTCTGGTGGTGCACCTCTGTAGCTTTGACATTTTGACCATTTTAGGGCAGCTTGTGCCTTTCTTCCTCCTCCAAGCCTTTGTCCCCACTAGGTCCAAAGACTACCTTTACACTCTTGTATGAAAAAGTACCTTCCTGCTAAAATATCAAAAATTACTGGTCTTTAAAGGAAATTTTCTCTCGAAATAAAAAATAATGAAAATGGGCCTGTTTGCTTTGTCAGTTTTCAGTGATGCTGTCTCCCTGAAATGGAAAGCTGAAAATGTGATGACAAGTGGTGCGATTGTATTTGACCTTCTGTCCTGTAGTTCTGGTGCAAATTACTGGAATATACTTTGATTGTGTCTCTTCTTATATTTCTTTTTAAAATAAACCAGCCATGTGTTCTCAGTATTTCTTCAGGGGAGAGTTTTGTGTATTAAGTCGTTCTAATCACCTTCCCCTCAAGCCTTATGCTCTTCTGCTGTGTATTTTCAGACCTGGAAAATACAAAATATTATCCCAGATGCTGAAAAGTCAATGATTTATAATGTGTCATTATGTTTTCTGCTGTTTTCCCCACCCTGTTCCTTACACATCATTACATTTTGCTAATTTCCTTTTACACTTGCTGTGCATTGCCCAGAGAAAGGTGCCAGCCCAGGAACATTGGATGGCTCCTCTCACAACACCCATGATCACCTTTTTATTTCTTTTTTACATTCCTTCAGGGAATATTTCACTTTTACACTGTGATTGTGGCATTTTTGTCCCTTTCTGGCTCCAGAAAAATACAGGGTAAAGAATTTAACTTTATATAATTATTTGCTAAAACTAGTGCCTCTTTACATACTTATTTTTAATTAGTTATATACAAACAAAGCAACACCTTCAGTTTTTGTTTATCTTTTTTTTATTCTGGATTCTTATTATTATGCATGTGCTTTACATTTGGGTTTGTGTCCCATCGTGCTTGGGGGCCTAATATTTACAAACTGTACTTTGTCTTAAAACTTGTGTTTTCAAAATAATGTATCCTAGAAGTTTATTTTCCATCTGTACACCCAGCATAAACCATTTTACAGAGGAGCCAAAAAGAAAAAGCTGCAGAGCTTTCTCACCCCTTGTCAATGAGGTTTCAATATTAACTCCTGGCTAATGACCTGCTCTTCAGAAATAAAAGATAATTGATCTTTTGCCCACGTCCTACAGCAGAGAAGTCCATCTGGGCCGTGCATTGCCATCAGGACATTGGAATGATTGGTCTGTTATGAAACAACCAGATTAGATTGTCCCTTCCATTTCAGCAGAGAACAAGGCAGAGGCAATTTCTTGCCACTCTAAAATGAGGTCTGCAAATAGAGTGAGTTGTCTACAATTCACTTAAGAAATATTACCCCCATTAAGGATAATGACAAAACTTTGGTGTCATGATTTTGCAAGAAACTTCTTTTATGAAAGCTGCACCAACATAAATTTAGAAACGGAGGGGAAGAAACCAACTCAACAAAAAACCCCAGGTGCTTGTTTCCAGAGTGGCACATTTCCAAATAGTAACTTTTATTATGCACAAACAGCTGTGCAACCCTCAGATTTTCATTTCTTTTCCTCTCCTCTTTTCCTAAACCTCTCTTTTGAGTGTCTTTTCCTGGACCTGGGAACCTTAACATGTCTCTTTCTTGCCACCCTGCTGTGAAAATCTGGTTGCTCCATGTTGGTTTGACAGTGGAACTAAATTAAATTAAAGAACAACCCAACCATCGAGGTACGGTGGTGCCTGCAGCACCTCAGGATATCCAAAATAAAAGAAATTTGCCTCTTGCTCCTTGGCTGCAGAGGTGCCTGACACTGCTGTCACCGCCACCATCCATTTTACAGCGAGGAGGTGCCAAAACCACCGAGGGTTTTGGCAAAGCAAGGGGATGTTTTGGGTATCTGCACCCTGCTCATCGCAGTGACAGCTGCTCAGGCAGACCTCTGAGTCTTCTGCTCCGTGAATTCCTGTCCCTGGCAATCCCTTCAAGAGGAGGAAATGCCAGCTGTTACTCCTGGACACAGAGCAGCAGCCACAGCCTTCTCCTCTCATCACCTCTCAATAAATGACTGAGTCAAGGCAGCTGAATCTGGGCTTGGGAATGAGCTCCAGGTCTAACTCAGACTGGTGAAAGGGCATTAATTCGACAGAGCTCCAGCTGAAAGCAGCAGTAAAACCAAAAAGGATGAAAATGGAAACCAAAAACGATGAAAATGAAAACTAAAAAGGATGAAAATAGAAACCAAAAAGTATGAAAATGGAAACCAAAAAGGATGAAAACAGTTGTCATTGGGGGTTCTGCCTTTTGTATTTCCTCTCAAAATACTTTTAGCAGATAGCCAATATGGGATTTTTTATCCTTCTGGCTGACTATGCTTTATATATTTTTTATATACTCTATATACTTTACACATTCATATAAATCAGTGATGCAGTGATACCCCATAGCTGTAGAAGAGATAAAAACATGTATTTATGCAGGGTCATCCAGAAAGTTCATTGCACATTCTAAATGCTGCAGTTTCAAAAATCTGAAAAGATCTGTGTCCTCTCTGTTTTTTGCATCAGCAGAATGTGCTTTCTCACCCTTCATTTTCAGTTCTCAGGTTGCACGTTTGGTACACCTCTGCACATCATCACATTAAATGCACAATTTGAATTCAATGTAAAAGACACCTTACAAACTCAGCCACAGCCATAAATGGAGGCAAAAAGGTTAATTTCTCATAGATAGCTGATAAAGAAAATTAAACAGACATAGCCAAACTTTCATAATTTAATTCCTCCTTGAAGTAAGTTTTTATTTTCACAGTAATGTCTTTCACAGTAGCCACTTTCCAGTCAATAGCAATACTGGTACCAGTTCCTGTACAGATATAGAAGATATTAATCCTGCCGAGAGGTTAAACAGACTGAGGGGACAGCAGGCAAAATTAGTAAGAGTGCATTTTGTTCAATTAAGCTAGCTGCTAACAGCAATTTTTAAAGTAAGAAAACAGGAATCAGCAGAACCCTACCTATGCTGCACTGCTAAACATTGTGCCCTCCAAAGACTCCAAGGGACAGTTTCTTAATTTTAGACCTATCTGCTCTTCCTGTGACCCAAAAAAAAACCAAAAAAAAAAAGAAAAGAAAAGAAAAAATAAATATATATATATACCAGCTGAGCAGGAGGTCTTCTTCAACTTGCAGTTCTGTAGTTCTTCTGGGATTAGAAACTGGCCCTGAAAATAATGTGTCAGAAGGCTGAGCCATCATAACCCCTTCATGCATGGATAAACATTTCTCCACTTTATTCATCTCCTTTCTGCACAGCACTGTGGTGTTCAGATCTTGTTGGTATCTCCTGGCACAAATCCCTTTTCAGGTTGCATTGTTAATGTATTGAGTGTTCAAATTGCCACTGTTTGCTAAATCTGATTTTTTTTTCCCCCCCCTGTGTTACGTGTCCTCCAGGAAAAGCTGATATGCTCTTAATTTTTGGATTGCAGCAGGTGATTTTGGATGGTTTTGTTGCTGACAATAGGAAAGGGAGCGTGGTCAGCACAACACACCGAAGGCGCACACTCACAGCATTTCTGCAGTGCTGTCTGTCTGTCTGTCTGTCATCCTGTTGTGTCCCTGGGCGTCTGATAATTCAGCTCTGCTTCCCTCAAAGAGCTGAGACATTGCTAAGTGTCTTTATCTGCTATCTGCCACACATCCCCATACTGTGGGACTAGGCAAGCTACAAAAATGAGCCATTTTTTCTTGTTATTGGAGACTAAGAATGGCTTTATGTCATTTCCAGATGCAGGAAGACATAAAACTAGCAAAATTTGAGTTTAATCTGAAGAAATAAATCCTGGCTTAAACTGTGTACACCACTCTGCTTTAGCAAATACACAACGTTACAGTTGGGAGAAAACAGACACACAAAAAAAGAGTAATTTTTGTAAAAGATGTGATACATTTTCATCCATTTAAAGTGGCTTCTGGTGTTGCTTGGAAATACATATTCCTGTGCTTCAATTTCATTTCTTTGTAAGGCTTTATTTTGAAGCAGAAATATCTATCAAACCTTGGAACATAAATATAGAACATAAATTCATGATCCAGCTCCCAGTTTGTCTGCTGTGAATCCTACCACCAAAACTGCCTTTTCTCTCAGGAGGTGAGCTCCCCCTTGCACAGGTAGAAAGAAACTTTAAATTTCAGGGTTTCATCGTGCCTATCTGTCTCTTGGTGTACAAGCTGGCAGAAATTTGGAGCTAAACCATGAAGAACAGCAGGAGGGTAACACGCTCTGTCAGCGCAGCCAGGAGCAGGAGGCTGAATCGGGGAGAGAGGCAGCAGCAAATCTTGCAGATAATGTCCTTTCCCAGCTGAGCAGATGATTTAGTTAGTATTCAACACACCCAGGAACCTGGCAGGGGAAGGATGAGGAAGGATAAGCAGCAGTGTGGCACTGGTGGAATCGAGTAAAACACAGAGCTGAGGAGAAGGAAGGAAGTTTTATTCTTGGTTTCCCTGCAAACCACCGCAGCTCTTACAAAGGATGTGCGAAAACCTTTGGCACATCTAAGGTGTCCAAGAAAAAAAAAAATTACAAATGTTTTTTATGTTGTCATTCCATTGTTTTTTTGGGCTGTCAGTGAATTCACTCAGACTGGGTAAGAATTGGGACTGAGGTGATACAACCCCTGAGCATGTCCTCGCCTTGGCTGTTGGGTCTTGTCTTAGGAAGAGATGGAGATTTAGGTCTAAAAGAGACAAATCTGGCTCACCACAAGTAGAGGGTAACCACAAAGGCTAAAAGCCTCTGCTGCCAGGATTTATTTTGTATTATCTATTTCATATTATCTATTTCATATTATCTATTTTATAGTATCTATTTGGAGCCGTCTACGGTACAACAGGAAGCAGAGCTGAATCCTAAAAGTGAACTGAAGGCTTTGTAGGGTGACTTTAATACCCTACAAAGACTTTACAAAATACCCAAGTTGTACCAGAGCATGGGTAAGAGGAACTGGTTTTATTTATTACTAACTCTAACATTTTCAGGCTACTTAATTAAAGCCTCATCTGATCTTGATTTAATTTCTCTGCATCAGGAGTCCCAGTTTGCCTCCAGTAGAGGGGCAGGAGTTTGCACAGGCTCCTGCAGTTGCTGTAATTAACCAAATTTTGACATATTGACAATGAAGTTAGGTTTAAATTGAAGCCAAAATGGGAGCCGGACAAAGGCAGACTAAGCAGAACTGGTTGCTCCAGAAAAACAAAGGAAAAAATCTGAGAATGGGGGAAAAAAATAAAAAGGAATGTGATTATATGTATGTAAATTGGAATATCTTTCTTACATTTACTAGATCTATGTCATTGTTTTCAAACCTTTGTAATTACACAGCATTTTCACATCTTTAAAGTATTTTGGGTAATCAGTAAGTACTGAACTGTAATTTTGGAAGCAACAAACCAAAACACCTTGTTTTGTTGGCTTCATCTGCTGAAATACCCTTTCAGATCATGAAACATCTCTGAACTTTCTGCAGTTGGTGGTGTTGCTGAAATGCTGGGATAATTTAATGTTCTGGAACTCCAGCTTTTTAAACTGTTTGAGTCATAATCTGAATATATTGAGTATGTATGGAAAAAAAAAAAAGAGGAAATATTTTCATAGAAAGCCCTCCCTCTACTTTTTCTCATAAAATTGTGATCCGCAAAAACACAATAAGAGCAGCTATTTGACAACATTTGGCTGATGAGACAATAAAAAATCATTTCTTTACTTTTAATCACCTTGAATGTGGCCACTAGTCCTGAAAGTGTTTTGATTTTTTCCTTTGTTTTTGTTTCTCCTTTTTTTTTTTTCCATAATCAGCTGCAAACACATTTACGATGACTTCAAAAACTAAAACTGTGAGGTTTATAGAAGTCGTAGCTGATGAGCTTTCACTTCTTGACAAAGAAAATAAAAAGTTGGCAAGGAACAATTAAGCTTAAGGGGAGGAGGCTTAATTAGTCGGTGCAATACCTGTGATGTTATAAAGAAAAGAAGAAACAAAAAAGTAAAGGTGTTTTGTTTTTTGGCACACAAAAAGTCAGTATTTTTCTATTTAGCACACTGCAGGATTTCACTTATTTCTCCTCAGCCTCTCCTGGGGCTCCAGACCCTTCCCCAGCTCCATTCCCTTCTCTGGACATGCTCCACAAATATCAGTTACTATTCAAAAGCACAGAAAAGAAACTATTTCTTTCTATGCATATAAATGTATTAAAATATATTTCCTCATGCCTAAATATTTTCTAGTTTTTGATGTGCTGTTCCATGAGCCTCAGAAGTGAAAAAGCATTAACCTACAGTGGATGAAATTTGGTGAAATTTTACAGTGAATTTTGCTTCTGCCTCCAGATAACACAAACAATGACTACCCAACAGTAAATTAATGGATATTTCAGAAACAAATTGTTACTTAATAAATATCAGAGGGCAAAAACCCAAACCAAACACACAAACAGAAACAAAATCCCTCAGCCAAACAAACAAGCAAAGTCCAAAAATACCCCACAAACAAAACCAGAATCAAAAATGCCTCCTGAAAAAAAAACCCCAAAACAACAAAATCCTGAACATGACTGATTTTGAGCCTCTTTTTATTAACAAAAGTACAGATAATTTTCCATTGTTTGCCTATGTTGCTACAGACTTGTGCTCACCCCAGTCTTAGACCTTCAGAAGCATCCCTGACAAATTTATAGTCTGAATGTTTATATTTATGTTCTATATTTAAATTTATAATTTGAAATCATACATATAAACATATCACTATATATAGCACATTTGTGGAATATATTGTGTTTATACATAATGTACAATATTATATACGATTTAAATATATATACATATATTTTTGTGGGGGTTTAGTTCAGTGCAAAGTGAAAATAAAACTTGGCAAGGAGGTGTATATACTTTAAATAAATATACCTATATTTTAAATAAAAATATAAATAATAAATATATTCTGTCACATAAAATTACATCTATTTTGTATATTTGAATTTGAATATATATATATTTTGTATAAAATATGTATGTATATGTGTATATATGTATGTATGTGTATACATGTTTATGTGTAAATATATATTTATATATACATATTATATACATATAATTTATAGTATAACCTAAATGGCTATAAATTGATAGTAATGGCATTTTGGCATTCCTAGCTTTGCACAGAGGATAATATTCAAGAGGTGCTGCAAAGAGGCAGACTCTTTTTCCTCCCAAGCCCTCAGAGTTAAACACATATCTGAGCTTTGACACGTTGGCTGACAGCATATCACTTGTTGATTGGATTTTTTCCAGCTAATTCACTGCCAACAAACACGAGTTTTTGTGGTGTTTGCACAGAAATTGCAGGGCATCTTTGCAGAACATCTGGGAGCAACAGACCAGCAGATTACAGCAGCTAATGATGGAGAGGTACATCTGAATTAATCAGCGTGTGCTCTGGACAAAATGTTATCTGTATTTCCCAGGCCAGGAGTGTGTATTCCTCAGCAGGGCTGTGATTGAGTGCAAGAACTTTGAAAAAAAACTGGTTTTGGCATCCTTTCCTTTTATCAGACAAGTCCTAAAGGATGGGAGAGTAAGAGAGGAATGTGGCAAAAGTGCTCGTCCGCCACCCTCAGTAAAAAAAAAAAACCCAAAACCAGATTTATTCAGTGTATTTTGTACCTCAAAACCAGGCAAAAATCAAAACCCCACTTTTTAAAATCATCCATTTGGAAGGAGGAAAGAAGTAACACGAATCTGAAACTGAAAATTTGTAACACGTGGTTGTCTTACTTCAAAGAGACAATCCCTTTCTTTTTATATGGCCATTTTGGGGATTTCTAGGGGAAAAGAAAAGGATCCAGAACTTCTGGGTGTCAATGCCTTTCTGGAGAATGCCTCCACTTGGAAAGTTTCCTTATCTCCTCTGAAAACACCCAATAAATTTAAAAAAGTGAATTACATGGTTTGTACTAGACAAGATTTCCCAAGGCTTTAGAAAATCTCAGGTAAAGTTATTCATGACAACACTAGAACTGATTGTGAGACTAGAATCAGAACAAAATTTTATTAGCAATTGCTAATTAATATTGTTGCTTATTTGCATTGTAACTCAGCACTGTCCAGACACGGAATGAAAAGATAATTGTGATCTTGGTTACTTATCTCTCATTGAGTAGGTAGTCTAATTAATTAATGTCTTGTTCTTCCAGGGTGTGCACTCAATAGAATTACTTTTTAATCAGTGCTTTCAAATCCATTTCACCCAGACCTGCTGTTATGCCTCAAATTGCTGCATTTCTGTTAATCTTGGGGAAGAAAGGGAAAGAAAGGATAAGAGCAGATGTCACCGTCATGTTTTCTGAAAAATCCCTTTGCCCAGGATTTCTTCTCCAGGGAAGCTGAGGAGCCTCAGAGAAAAAGGAAAACAATAATTATCTGATTCGCTTCTCCTGTGTTTTGCTGCTTTGGAATGTCTTAGGACATTGTTACCAACAGGTGATTGTTTAATTGGCTTCTACTGTGAACTCTTTGTGACTTAATGACCAGTCACGGTCAGGCTGTCTTGGGATTCTAGAAGGAGTCATGAGTTTTCTTTCGCATCTTTTTAGCCTTCTTTGTGTATCCTTTCTCTATTTTTTAGTATAGTTTAGTATTATTTATTATAATATAGTATCATAAAATAATAAATTAGCCTTCTAAAAACATGGAGTCAGATTCATCATTCCTCCCTTCATCAAGGGTCTCTGAAAATACCCCAAGCAGATAGCAGAGAGGAAACATCTCACTACTCTTCGATACACTCTTTGATTTTTGCAATTTTTAATATCTGTGGTCAAAGTGATTGCCTCAGTTGTGATCCAGGAATCAGCTCTTTCCTGTCACAAATTCCTCCCTTCTGTGCTTTTCCCAAGTTGCCACCCTGGTGGATTTTCTTATGGGAAGCTCCTTCCCTGGCCTTGACGGGAAACTGTGATCTTTATGTCCTTCCAAAGAGCAGGATCACCCTCCTCAACCTGCTGGCCACAATTCCTGAGGCACCCCAGGATCCCATTAGATCCCACAGCTGTGTGCAAAACACAACAGCTCAACTGGTGTTTAGGTTTTACAAGAAGTGAATAACTTTATTGTTGTTTAGGTTTTAAAAAGGTGAATAACTTGAATTTTGTTGTGAGCTTAGAGGACGAAAACCTTCGTGCTGTGACAGCAGCATCACCTGAAGATCTTAGGCCTGAAACTCTTCCTTGGCAGGGCTTGGATGCCTGATAAAAATCTTGACACTGCTGCAAGGAGAAAAGAAACAGAAAGCAAGTGCCTGTTTGCTAACACAATAATAGCAGCTGAGCCGTGAGGGCTGGGGATGATGGATGGTGGCAGAGCTGAACCTGCAGCTGGAGGAACAAGGTTGTGGTGTGAAGTGAATTTTTTTGTCCTCACGACTCGCCTGCACCACTCCAAGTGCTGAGTGGTAAAATCTGAGTACAATGGCCCTGTCCTGTCACTTTACTGATGCACAGCCCTGAGTTCAAGCCACCACAGCTTCTGCTCAGCCCAGCAACTCAGTAACAACCTTTTAAGTACTCTATTGTAAAAAAAAAATTAGTGTAATTGATGATGAAAGTCATGTATATCAAGCTCTCTTCTTGCAGGTGCTACATTCCTCATTGTTTGGGCACAGCCTTACTCAGAATATTTATTCATTGATCTATCTTTTTATGTTCCTGTAAAGTATTTTCTTCCAACACATGTAGATTCAATTCACTCTGCTTCTTGGGGAGTCTCTTTTAGGAGGAAAATTCTGCTTCCAAGTCCTTTTGACCCAAATGATGACCCAGCTTTTCAGAAAAAGAGTTTTTAATTCCCGAAAAGAACTTGAGGCAACAAACAATGAAAACTATTTATAGCAAGATCAAAAACATCTATAAGTATAAATAAATACAACATTTTGGACTCTTGCAGAGACATTTTTAGAGTTGAGTGGCTTTTTCATCTTATTTTTGAAAAGCATTTTGCTGAAGGGACTTCATGGGCTGACAATCAAAGGTTATGGCTTTTGATTCAAGTAAAGATTTTTCAAAATACTAAAGAGCAGAAAATATCTGCACAATTTCACAGTCTCATGAAATAAAAGTGAAATTGTGTTAAAGTGTATTGGTGTAAATGAGGGCTTTGGTTTGTTTTTTGTTTTGTTTTCCTTTATTGTTTTGGGTGGTGGGGTTGTTTTTATTTTTGTTTGGTTTGGGTTTTTTCTTGTTGCTTTTCTTGGTTTTTTTTTTGTTTTTTGAGGGTTTTTTAAACAAAGTAATTAAATTTGAGTTCTTGAAAAATAGCTGCTAGAAACAGAAGTTTGATACATATTTGACCTTCATGTATTGATGTTTACATGATTTTGGACACCATATTTAAGTGGGGTATTTTAGAGGAACTATGTGTACCTTTTCACAGACAGGAAAAGTGTTAAAATATGCAAAATCATGTATCAAGTAGTAATAGTAGAGATCACATGGATGCAGCAGCAAAAATAAGAATTAATACCCTGAAAATATTTTTTTGGTCCAGCAAAAAATCTACCTTTTATATATTTAATGTACTTATTGATCAAGGCCTACGCCGTGCTAACCTGTAAATATAAATGGAAACAAAATGAAATTAAAAGTTTTAGGGGAACAAAAAAAAAAAAAAGCAGACTGAAACATTTTTAGAACTCTCTATCCAGGATGATAGAACTGCAGGGCAATGATCCATCCTGCTCTGGTCACTGTTTAATATGTTGGCCTCTCAAAGACAGCTGGCTTATCACAGAGCATGAAGTCTGGGAGGAATTAAAGGATCATCTGTGATTTTGTTGTGTCAGGCAGGAAATGCCTTTTCTTGGTCAAATCAATATCGAGGGCAGCGGTTACTCCAAGGGGTTTCTAAACCCAAATCACTTCCCTCGAGGTCACAGAGACATCAGGACAAATTCAGACTTCTGGCCTGCAAGCAGAAATTCCTGCTGCCCTTTAATGGCCTTAGTGACAGCAGAGATATTGGAAGAGAGATTTGGCCAAGAATTTGTATAAATATAAGCAGCAGCACTGTTCATTATAAGCACCCCTGGCGTGGGGTTAGGCAAGACAGTTGCAATCCCCCCAGACAGAAAATTTTCAAGGGAGGTGTTCTTTGCATTAGAAATTCTTAGGATGAGTTATCTGCGTTGACAGATCAAGGGGCTTGGTGGTTTTTTATGCTGTTTTCTATGCTGGTTAATTCCTTTTCCTCAGCATATGCTCAAGAAGGTTTTAATGTCCGTGCAAGGGAAGGGCAGAGAGGACAAGGCCCAGCTGAAACCAGCTGAGGGAAATGAGAGGCACAATAGGTGACATGCATAATTCCCCACACATTTTTTGCTGGTGACAGGGAATCTCAGGTGTGAAAACACTCAACAACCCCCCATCTGCTCTGAATGGAGTCCTTTCCTGCCAAGAGGGGAACAGGAAAATAAACAGGCCTTCAGCTCCCAGCCCAGCTCTACAGTGTCACTTTTGTCACAGGAGATCTTTCGATATGTTGGGAACAGGCAAATGTTGGATTGGAAGCAGGAGAAAATTAAAAAGAAAGAGACTCAGCGCAGCTCAGGATCCTAATTCTCTCTGAGGTGGTGTCCTGTGCATTTAATTCTTCGTAAATTCCAGTTCGCTCTGCCTGCACTGTCCCAGGTTACTCCAAGCCGTGTCCAACCTTGGGCTATTCCAGGGATGCAGGGACAGCCCCAGCTGCTCTGGGCACCCTGTGCCAGGACCTGCCCACCCTCCCAGGGAGGAATTGAAGCAGAATATATTGTTTTTCTAAAAAAAACACCCTCTCATAAAGTATGACAATATTGTGTTTGTCCTTTCGACCAATGAGATTAGATTCTACCTGCAAGTTTTCCATTGCTGTCCTGTGCTCTGTAATGGATATATATGATATATATAATCTACTCTTGGGCACTTAAATATATATTTCTTTTTAATCTATGTTTCCTGTTTTGGATGAAGATTTGGCTACAAACCTTTGCTGGCGGGAATGTTGATGAGGCTTGGAGCAACCTGGTCTCATGGAAAGTGTCCCTGCCCATGGCAGGAGGGCTGGAACCAGATGGGCTCTGAGGTCCATAAAACATCTAAGCCATAACTGAAGCTATTTAATGAATTTTTTTATTTCCAAGATTAATTGAACAGCAATGGACTGGTTTTAGTATCAAATTCAGAGTTGAGAATCTGCAGTTTCAATGGATCTTTTATTGGGAATTTAGTTTCTATTTTAGGATCTGGTCCATGATCACAGCTAAATTTCTAATGACAGCAGTCTTAGTCTGCAGCCTAACCCCTGTTTTCAGTAAATTTGCTTCTTTCAGGTCTTTGAACAATGCTGGAAATTTAAAATGAAAATAAACTAAGTGAGAAATCCAGCATTTCAAATGCACACCTACTCCTAATTAGTGTTTTTATTTCTCTGCCAAATGTCAGGCTAGAAAAATAGGGAAGGAAATTCATATTAAAAAGCCATGTGAGGCATTAGTTTGCTATTTTTAAATGCATCAGCAAGATTCTCTCTCCTTCTGCCTTTTCAAACATTCACAGAGATCTTATTTCATCTCCTCTTAAAGATGTTTCTACAATTCAGATTTGCAGTTTTCTCAAAGGTATTTCAGGGGTTTTGTGAGAGAGCAATGGGATATCATTTCATATTTGTGCTTTTGTGAAAAGAAGCACTAACAGGAGCTAAATTATTTATAAACACCCATGAGAAAACTGTTCCTATTCAGAATTAAAACTGTCATAAGTTAAATTTGGAGAATCAGAGGCAAACATCTTTTAAGTACCTGAGATACAATTGTTTTACAATTTTGAACTTGGCTGGAATTCTGTCATATCTGGGAAAAAAGCCCATCTTTCATCATCCCCTGCAACCCAGACTTTAAACAGAAACATTCATTTCTCTCCCATTTGTCTCATGCTCCTCCTGCACACGAATAAAGCTGGAGTCCTGGGAAACAAAAATGTGTCACCAAGTAAGAGAAGGCTGTCTGCCAAGCTGGATGAAAAATGACAAGTGAATTTCATTTCAGCCTCTGAGGTCCTGCTGAAAAGCAGGAAACATGAACTGTGGCAAATTATCACCAATATCTAATGTACTCCTTGTCCCTGGCTCTGCAAGATTCCTTTTGTGGATAAGCACATTTTCACCAGATTTTACTTTACCTGAAAATCACTCATGATTCTCTAGGAAACTGCAATTTCCAGAGCTCATTGTAGGTGTGAATGTACAGAAATAAAACAGTGCAATTACATTTTCTGACAGAAAAGAACCAATTCCAAACTGTTGATGCTTATGACACAACCAATGCCTGTAAGTTTGAACTTACACACCTAAAGCATCTTTATGAACTTTGTGAACGTATCCTGAAACAAATTTAAATGTCAGTTAGCTTGAATCAGATTGTTATGGAGTTTTCCTGCAGGATTGAGTTTTTGTTTGTTTGTGCTTTTTCAGAAACATCTAAATGTTATTTTCCAAAGGAAAGGAAAGGAAATTTCAGGAAAGGAAAGGAAAGAAAATTTCAGGAAATAAAATTTCATGAAAGGAAAGGAAATTTCAGGAAAGGAAAGGAAAGAAAATTTCAGGAAATAAAATTTCATGAAAGGAAAGGAAATTTCAGGAAATTTCAGGAAAGGAAATTTAAGAAAAGAAAAGAAAAGAAAAGAAAAGAAAAGAAAAGAAAAGAAAAGAAAAGAAAAGGAAAAGAAAAGAAAAGAAAAGAAAAGAAAAATACCATGACATAACACATAAATAAAAATCTAAGTTCTAGAAGAGACCATACATATGTTAAGACTGGCAAAAAACAAAAACAAAAACAAAAGCAACAACAAAAAAAAACCCACAAAAACCACCAACAACCAAAAAAAAAACAAAAACAAAACAAAAAAAAAGCCACAAAACCCACCAAAAACCAAAAAAACAAAAACAAAACAAAAAAAACCCCCAAAAAAATAAAAACAGAGGAAAATAAACTTAGATTTCCAGAAAATTCCAGCAAAATTTGTATTAAAAACCTTTTTTTGCTCTTGGAGAGTGGAGGAAACACTTGAACCTTTTTTATCTCATTGATTGCTTGCCTGACAATGTCTGACTAATGTGTACTGAGCAGGTCCAGTCTGCAGAAGTTAATGTGATAAATGGGGTGAAATTAGGTGTACCCTCCACACCTCTGTGACACCTCTGTGTCTGCTCTGATCTGGAGGTGACTTCAGACTCTGAGGTGAAATTTTGCTGAGAACTGCTCCTAAAGCCAGGGATCCATCCATCAGCCTTAAATGCAGGAAAAATAGCAAATCAGAACCCCTGAACATTGCTCACAAGTTTATTTAATGCAAAATCACACATATTTTGTCTTTTCTCATTGCCCCACTCCTGATTGTATCCTACAAAATCTTCATATATCAGGGTTTTGTTCCTTTTAATGGAAAATAGTTCCTAACTTTGACTTTTAATAGCACACTATTTTAAAAGTTTCTATGTGCTTTTTCTGGGTTGTTGGGGTTTTCTTTGTTTTTTGTTTTTTCTCTGGGGGGTATGAGTTGGTTGGGGTTTTTTTGTTGGTTTTAGTTTTGTTTTTGCTTTTGTTTTTTGTTTTTGGTTAGTTTTTTGGGTGGGTTTTTTTTGTTGTTGTTGTTGTTTGTGTGGTTTTGGGGCAGATTTCAATTTTTTTAAAACTTCTCCTCAAGAAGCATTTGTCTCTCAGAGTGCCAGTTCCTTCTGAAAACAGGGTGAGTGGACATTTCATGGTTTGGAACTCTTACTTGGCAGGAGGCACTGCTTTAATAGACATATTGCTTTACACTAAGGCTTCACCATCTGTTCTGCCCTCTAATTACAAGCACAGATATAACATAATTCAGTGATCCGTCTTGGAATACAAGTGATTTATATCCGTGTGGTTTTTTACTTGCATGGTAAATAAAATGAGCATCTTTTAATTTTTTTGTTTGTTTGTTTCTATTTCAAAATCAAGAGATAACTGATTTCCAAGTATATAGAGGATACTTTAGGGTCACAGGAACTCACATTTCAAGTGTTTATCCATCAAGTTTAAAAATCTAAGCTAAATACCAAATACCACAAACATGTGTTCTGTTTTTTACTGAAAAATAGAAATTCCAATCGTCAAATCCTTTAAGGGACTGGAAGACTTATTTAACTTTCTTGTTGTGAATGAAAATCTTCAAAATATGAAGAAAGAGAAGAGAAAGGAAACAAAGAAATCATAACAGACAGTCAACTACAATCTGGCTGAGTTAAAACTATTTTGGGGTCATCTTAAATCTCCCTCAGCCTCTTCCTATGTTGCTTATCTTCTCTAAATCAAGACAATTACTGAAACAATCAGATTTTATATTTTGTTCTTCTGTTTGTGCCCAGTTTGTGCTTATTTAATTAACTTTAAAATTTACAGATTTTATTCACATCCACACATTTAATCTTATTCACATTGCAGCACTGAAATAAGCAGGAATGCACCTTCATTAACCTTCCACTGAATTCAAGCCCCCAAATCATTTATGCAGTACAGTCATTTTATCTTCTATGCAAATATCAGTTATCTTTGACTTAAATACTTCCCAGCCTTTACTTTTCTTTTGGTGCATTGAATGAAAATTTACATTGCTCATAAATGGTTTTGTAGGCATGCATACCAAATCTTTTTTAAAAAACTTAGAGTGAAATTTTTCATGACTTGAACTGTCAAATGTTAATTACAAAGCCAAGATTTGCTGTGAAATAGGAAAAAGGGTGCTATTATGTACTGCCTGAGGTTGTATTCATAAAATATGCCCATATATATGTACATATAAAAGTTAATACATAAAATTCAGTACCTACTTATGGGCTCAAGAATGTATGTAAACACCAAATAATATATACAAACACATTAACTTCTAGAGCATTTAAACCAGACTTTATCTGATGTCGATGGAAAATAAAATGCAGAATTAAAACAGCAACGTTAGATGGTGTATTGCAAATCTTTATTAAATCTTTCCCTTACAATTAGAGAAATATTTACCAGAACCAATACAGCCCTGGGTGTTTTCACATCCTTTTGTCCTGCCAAGATCACTGTGGTGATATAAAATGACAGAGCTTAAAAACACAAATTTTTCATGGTTCTGCACAAATTAAACACCAGAGAGGTGATTTTGTGGGAGGGAGCAGTACCTGAGCACAGCTCATTCAAAATTTGAGCACTACCTCTCTCCAGGATTGTGCAGCCTCTTCCAGGCTGGTGAGGCATGAAGAGGTATCACCACTGAAACAAATCTCTTGCAAGTGTAATTAGCCTGACAAATAAATTTATACTAATTTATGTCAGTTACAGAGCTTAATAACAAGGGAGATCTCAGTGAAGTGCAGTTTTGCAAGGGTTTGAATTGTGCTTTTTTCAAGAATCCGGTTACCGGTATTGGAAAAAAATAAAAGATTGAGAAATCAGTGGCCATTTCTGCTAGGCTGAGAACTAAAAATCCTGGAATTGTTCACAGAGGGACCATTACACTGAGCTGAAATGGAGTAATTCTGAAAATTTAGGCCTAGTGTTATTTTATTAGTGTTTGGTGATCTGTGGAAAGTGAAGCAAATGATTGTGTAGCTGGAAGATTAATGCGGTTTCCCCTTGGTTGGGGGCCCTTTATTCATGCTCCCCTATATTCCAGCAGAGAGGAATATCCAAACCTGTACAAAAGGGAAGATAAATTTGGCTTTTTCAAAACTAGAGAGGTGGTTTTACCTAAAAGATACAAATTTTTCTGCCATTTAGTTAATAAAAATATCACTGTCACCACTCAGGTATTTTAACAGGGAACTGGATTAGTCAAGATGTAACAGGAACATCTGAATCTCAAGACAGGGAGTAGGAAAACAAATGAAAAAAAAAAAACCAACCAAAAAACCCCCAAACACTAAAAAAAAAAAAAACAGTAGATGGAGAAAATTCATAAATATGAATTTTCATATTTAAAAAATATTTTCATATTTTAAAAATATTCAATTTTCATAAAAATTAATTTTCAGGAACCAAATCAGCACAAAAGCCTTGCAAAATGTATCTTTCTTTTATACAGTTTACCTTTTTCAAATATGAGAAACCTAAATTGCTGTAAGTCAATTTCATCCGAATGCAGAAGTACCCCATTGGGTAGAATGAATTTCCTGTATTTACTTACATTAGATTAAGCAGAAATAATACAGACAAAGGGAATATTGCATATGCGCTTTCCCCTTTTCCTTAAACTTATATTAACATAGAAATTTTTTCTTTTCGGCTAATAAAAAGATGTTATGCTATTACTATACTTTGTTGCACTTAAATAATATTTCTGATATTTTCTCCTGCCAAAAAAACCCGATATTCCAAATTAACCCTATGAAACTGAATTAAAATATATTTAACAGCTTGGGAATTTAAATTACTACTTGTAGGACACATATCTGAAGCAGATCGAGTGTGTTTCTTCAGACCCCCCAGTTGGTTATTGAGTATCAATAGAAAAGGAGTATCTTTAGAAAGATCCTTCAGAAAAAGTGTTACTGGTAAAACAGAAATTATTGTAAAAATTCAAGCCAGCTTTCTCATAATAAAATCAAAATCAGTGTGGAATCCTTAGATTGATTATCCACACTCTTCAGAGAAAAAAAATGCAGATTATTTCCTTTATAAACAGAGAGAAAATAGGAGGGAGCAAATGATAAAATGGCAGCAGCAATTTGGAGCAGGGAAGGATGCATGGATGGATGGATGGATGGATGGATGGATGGATGGACAATGGATGATGGATGGATGATAGATGGATGGATGGACAATGGATGGATGGATGGATGGATGGATGGATGGATGGATGGATGATGGATGGATGATGGATGGATGGATGGATGGATGATGGATGGATGGATGGATGGATGGATGGATGGATGTAAGGATGGATGGACAATGGATGATGGACGTATGTATGGATGGATGGATGATGGATGGATGGATGGATGGATGGAGGATGGATGGATGATGGATGGGGGATGGATGGATGGATGATGGATGATGGATGGATGGATGGATGATGGATGGATGGATGGAGGATGGATGGATGGATGGATGATGGATGGATGTTGGATGGATGGATGGATGGATGTTGAAAGGGGCCAGTTCGTAAAGCTGATTTTTCCCCTCCTCTTTCCTCTGTAGTTATCCTAAGTTTCCATAAGAAATGCACACTTACTATTTTTAACTAAACATGATATCTAATTGAACCTTTTCATCACTCTGATACTCACCCTGCCTCTCTACACTTAATTTAAGAGCTTATCTCATTGGACGTTGGTTGAATTTTGCTGCAGGTTGCTGAGATGTAAATAACAGAACCAGGCTCCTAAAAATCTGAATCCTTGCCCCAGAATAGGGATTGCTGCTCATCTCACAGCAGATGAGACAAAAGCTGCTGCCAGTTGCAGACCAAACATCTTAAGAAAGGCACTGCCTGCATCTTCACTGACTCTGCACAAGGAACCCTCCCAAATTTCCTTTCCTCAGCCCGAGCATTTTCACACTTTCCTCTCAAAAGTGACAGAAAATGAAGCAAACTTACAAACTTTTTCTGCTCAGACCTAAGACACTTTCCCAAACAGAATGCTGTCAAAATGCAGAGGGATGCTGCAAACCAGACCTTTCAGCAGAGGCTGTTTCATCCCCAAAACTCCAAACTGGTGCTTGTAAACAACCCTGTAATTGTTCCCAGCATGTCAATGAGCAAAAGGCTTTGATAATTTTATTCTGGCAGCAAACAATAGTGAGGAATTAAGTTCATAAAACTTGACTTAATTTTGGATAAAACCCTGGCATGAGATTTTGTTGCAATTCAGAAGCCAATTAAAGTGTTTACAGATTAGTCAACATCTATCCATCCAATTCGCATCATCAGCATGCAGCCGGCGCTGGAAGTGCTAAATAAAAATAAACAAATGGCTGTAATTTATAGTGGTGGAAAGTTGTCATCTGCTTCCCTCAGCTTTGTGGTCTGCTAGGATGTCCTTTCCAAACCACCAAACTCAGGAAAGTTTGTCTTAAAAAATTGTCCAGTCAAATGTTTCTGCAAACATTCTGTCCAAGCAAAGGCTGGAATGTCATCATGCAAAACAAAGTCCTCCTCACTTGTGGCTCATATTTGCAATTCAAACTAGGCATTTTTTAACATTTATTTGAGATTCTGGAGGAATCTGGTACAAATCCATTCTGCCCTGATCAGTAATGAGCAATGTTCAAAAAAGGTCGGGTTGAAATTTCTCTTTGTACCAACACAGCAGCAACTCTTTCAGTGACGTTTAAAGTCCAGGAATGCAAAAGCATTAATAGAAAGTAATATGTCTAGGAAAAAAGCCCTTATTCTGACATTAAACTGCAACATTTTCCAGCAACAGTTAAATTCTGGAGGCCAGAAATAAACTGTACAATACAAATCTTCATTTATTGCTATTTAAATTATAAATTACAAATTTTTAATAACTTTTTAAAGTGGTATTAGAGCAGCTGCCTTGTACAGTGATTACTTTATACTTTTAAGAGGAACAACATTCTTTCATTTCAGTGCACAAATCACTAATGGGAAAGTTCTCTTATGATCATGTCATGAAACTTAATTTTCAGTTTAGGAGACAAGAGACACTAGTGTATCAGAAGTTGGTTTATTTGGTCTAGGGTATCTTATCATGGTCCTAAGGCAATAAAATTGTGGCAAAATAAAAACAGCAGAGCAATTTCTCTCATTTGGGGAGAAAACAAAATATCTTTTGCTGCAGAAGACAAGAATAAAAAAACATTGGTTTCAGGTTTTTGTTTTTTTTATACCTACAGTCTAACTTCTAGAACTATACTAAAACACAGAGAAAAATCTCAATCTTCACAGCACCAGGTTTGGATTTTATGAGAAGAAAAGTTGTTCTGCCCTAAGTATATCTCATAGCCAAAGCAGCCTGAGGATTCATGAGAAGGTTTAACTTTTGTTTCCACTTTGCATTGAACTAAAACCCCACACTCATTTACCATATGCTGCTGTTGCTGCGCAGAGAGGCAAAACATCATCTGTTTATCAAGGCTTTTCTGCATGGAAAAGTGAATGCTTCATGGATCAGCCTCTGAGGGAAGCTGAGAGGGCAGGCCCCTCTTTTCAGTGAGTATGAATTTCACCCAGAGATGTGACATGGGAGCAGCAACTTCATTTTTGTGCAAACCCACTGCGGATTAAGAGAAGACGCTTGGGGGTCCTGGGTGCCCTCCCCTCCCACGCCAGTTGTGCTTCAAGTCCAGTGCCAGGAACAAACAACACAAGTTTTTAACTTTTCACAGCCACATTTCCATTTTTTGTATGTTTACTACAGAAAAGTGACACCGATGCCTTTTTGGGCTTACCCAAAAACAGAGGCCAGAAGTCATGAGAATAAAAAGCAGTTATGTTTATTGAAGGGCCTGCAGGAACATTTTGGGCAGATAAAGCGCACCAGGAGCTACACCTAAAAATGGACCACAGGTCACAGGTTTTCGCATTTTTATAAGTTTGGTCCATTTGCATATTTGGGCTAATCTAACAATTCCAGCTTCAGCTAATGAAGTCATTTACCCCAAGTTTGCCAACCCAACTCACTTTCGTTTGCATTTCTGGGCCCTGGGGCAGTGAGGTGCCCTTGGATGCCAGGCCTGGAGGGGAATTGTTGTGCCTGCCCAAAATGGGACAGCAGCAGCTGACACTGAATGTGGAGTTTGGAGTTACACACTAAAGAACTGCAGGATAGCAAATACATGAAAAATATAAACACTAAAATCCTAAGGCATCAACACTTCCCTGGAACGGGAAAGGGGATTTTTACCAGGATAGCCAGAGCCAAACCTCAGGCTGGAGGGCTCATGGGGAAGGTGGGAGCTCAGGTTTTGACTGCCCAGCAACAGAAACCCAGCCCTTTCCCTTGTGAGGAATGGCTCTTAATCACCTGCTGGCTTGACCCACTCCAAAATTAAATAGGTTGTTCCTTGGATGCAATGGAAGACTGGGTCCAGCTCAACAATAAAGCTGATAAATCAAATGGAGAACCAAACCTGATGGGAGTCAATTTCCAGATGGTCTTCCTGCACGTCCCAGAGGTTTTATCTGGCCTTACCCATACTTCAATTCTCTATTATTTCAAAAAAACCCCAATAATAATGATGATATGTCCTGCATTTGCATTCTGAGGGAAAAGTTTGATTTACCTTGAGGTTGCAGAGCACCCTACACACCGAGGCTGTGGCGTTTTTTTGGTGTCACCATGAGGAAAAAAGCAGCAGAGAGCCAAGAGTGGTTTGGTGGGATTTAATAAATTTGGGCATTTTCACGCTCTCTGGACTCTACTTCTCTTGCCATTCCTGCGAACCTTGTGGGGACCCCATAATTTGTTTCTGCTGACTAACAGACACCAGAGTGGTTGGTTTTTTTTTTTTCTTCATCCTGGGCATTAAGATAAAGTAAGGTTGTTTCAGCAGAGTAAAACAGTAGAAAGAGAAAAAATAAATGAAATGCTGGTAGTTTAAGACATATATTAATTAAAAGGGGTCAATATATGGATTTGTTAACATAAAAGAGGCTGTAGCCACCTTTGGAATTGACCCCGGGAAGGAATAACAAATTGCATGATCACAGGAAGAGCCCATAGGGCATTTGTCTTCTATTTGGTTATGATATATAATTTGGAGAAAAAAAGGTCCTAAAATGCAAAATACATGAAAATGTTTCTAGACTTGAGTAACAATTAAATTTAAGAGATCAAACGAAGATCTCTGAACTGTCAATGGCAAAGTTTTTCTGAGCCAAACACAGCTATTAAAAAATTGGGGACATAAGGTAGCTAACTCCAGAGTGAGTTCAATATGCAATGAAAAGTAACCTTTGAATCAGATCAATCTGTTGAAGCCTTTTTTTCCTGTTCATCCAGCTTTTGAATACATTCTTAGACTTTTTTACACCAAAGAAAGAAATAACCAAAGCCACAAAATGTGTAAATGCTTCGAAGCTCTTTATCAGAAGCACAATAGAGTGTTCATGTCTATGGGAGCAATGCAGAAAAGCTGGTAACAAATTTTCATCTCCAGGGGAAAAAGAGATGATAGATAATCTTATAAATATAGCCATGAAAATTGCAGAAACTGTCAGAGCTGAACTGACCTTGATACATCTGCATGTGTCATTTTTTGGACACAAATATTAAAAAAAATAAAAACAATCCAAACAGATAACTAAAGAATATATTTTTAAATTTTTTTTAGACTGGAGAACAAGAGAATCCACTAATGCTTTACAAATGAAAATAAAATATTGTATTATATTTAATTTCCAAGGCAGTTTTTTACTTCCCCAATCATTTCCAATATTTATCAGAATCTTACTCTGCATTTGAAGCTAATTTGCAAATTACTGACTGTTACCATGGAAAAAAGGACACTTTTCCCCTTCACTCCTTAGAGGATTTAACTCTGTCCTGTGTCAGACTTTTGGGTTTTTTCCCCTTGAAATTCTAAAGTCAGAATTAATTTCCTGTGAGTTTCCTAATCCTTTCACTAAGAATATTATACTAAAATATATTCTGTTCAAAAGATGCCATTAAAACTATTCTTAAAAAAAAATTAAAAATTAAACTTTAGTAGTAAAAATTAAAAAAAAAAACTTAAAAAAAAATCCCAGAAAGCATACAAAGGAGAATTGCCTCCCAAATATTCAAGGAAAATGTTGTTCTGGTAGGTATGTGATTGCTTACAGTATGGTTTTCCTGTTACCATGAAATAGTTGGGAATCAAAGCAAAATGCAGCCATTTAAAATTGCTGGAAATCACAGCAATTTCAGTTTCATAACTGTTACTGCCCTGCATGTTTAACTTTCATTTAAACACTCAGAAGTTATTAATGAGTACTTTTTTTTTTTTTTCTGCACCTTTGGGTCATGATTTTATCAATTATCTACATGAAAAAAAAGGCAAAGAAAGAAAAAGTAGAAATGCAGCCTGATGCTAAAGTGCAAAGATGCATTTTATAAGCAGTGCTGTCCCTGTACATTCAATACAGAAATAACAGAGATATTGTGTAGGGAAATGTCACTATTGCCCAGATTTGTGTTTTATTGTCACTTAGAAGGCTGTGTTACCATGGCTATGTGCCTGGCTAAATCACCAGCAAACAGAAATGATGCTTTGATTTTATCTGAAGGGTGAGAGAAAAGAGCTGCCTGTAAACTTTTAGGATGGGGAAAATGGAAAAATAGATTTCATATTAATCGTAGCTCATTTTTGGAAGGCATCAAAACACTCTGCGCTGTGGTTTATTGGTTGCAATAAGCTGTAAAACATTATTTATAAGTCAACTTTTATTTATAATTGACTATAAAACAATATATTTGAGGCGAAACTGAGGGATGACAAAGTAAAATAGCAGCTGGAGGCAGGGGGGGGTTAAGCCATCCTGTCTGAAATGGGGATTGGCACAGAGATTTTTTTCATAAATGATGGTGCAATGTCCTCATGGCAACTTTTTGATGTAGTGGTTCTATCAACTGGTAGCAGAAGGAAGGATGAAATGCATGTGAGATTGGGTTTATATCCTCCAGCTGCAGGCAGCTACAAGATCCAGCTACTCTGGGGAGTTTCTTTCACATGGTCAGGGTGCACAAAGCTCTTCAGGGCAGCAGTCTGAAGGCACAGTGCTCCTTAAAAGCAGATAAATCTACCGTTAACTTGTAAGGCTCTGTTAGACAGTGCTCAGCCCTTCCCCAGCCAATGCTTCTCCTGATCATTCACTGGCTGTTCTAAGCGCAGGCCCAAAAATGAGCTTTTTCATTTTAAACTAGAAGGTTTAAACTGAAAATATCTGTTGTTGGTGCATTTTGGAGCTACCTAAAAACAGAGGCCAGACAAAATGGAATAAAATGGAAAAAAAAATTGATTCTATTTTTTAAAGGGCCTTCAGGCCATATAGGCCTGACAAAGCCCATCCAGGGCCTGCACCCAAAAATGGACCCACAGGTTTTCACATTTTTAAAAGTTTGGTCCATTTACATTTTGGGGGCTAATCTAACAATTCCAGCCTCAGCTAATGAAGTCATTTACCCCAGGTTTGCCCACCCAACTCACTTTTGTTTGCATTTCTGGGCCCTGGGGCAGTGAGGTGCCCTTGGATGCCAGGCCTGGAGAGGAATTGTTGTGTCTGCCCAGAATGGGACAGCAGCAGCTGACACTGAATGTGGAGTTTGGAGTTACACACTAAAGAACTGCAGGATAGCAAATACATGAAAATTATAAAAGCTAAAATCCTAAGGCATCATTATAGCTTGTGATTTTATCATAGGAAAACAACATTGAGTTTATTTTGTTTGCTTTCTGAATGTCTTGGTGCCATTCCCGCTCACCATTTGCCAGATCTTCAGGCATTTTTATGAATTCATCAGCATTTCATTGCACACGGGTAGAAATATGTAGAAATAAGAGAGGGAGGTCTGCTCTGCCTCTGGAAATAAAGCACAAATTTGAGATCACTCTCCATTATAAGTGTTTTCCTTTCTTCTGATACTAATTCATCAGATTGTAGTGACGTAATAATAATTTGTAAAACTTTGTCATTTTTTCTTTCCTTCTAACATTTTTGGTGTGCCCTGGCTTCATTTCCACCTCTTTAACACAATTCCCCCAACATGGATTTCCTTGCAAACATATTTTATTACCTCAAAGACAAGTTTTCCAACACTTCAAATGCAATCTGTGCAACCTCAACTTCATATTACCTTTACGTATTTTAAGATTAACTTGCACCTCTGGAGGTTTATGTCAGCAGATTCCACCCTTACATCAGTTCAAATTAAGATGAATTTATTGAATTTCCTAAAATTTTATTGGTACAAAGGTGAGACACAATACTTATTAATGGTTCCCGCATGTGAAAAGAAATTGAAGAATCAGAGTACCAATATTATGTTTCTTCAGACACTTGGTGGAAACCTTTTGTGATGAGGAATGATATGATTATTCAGGCCAAAAAATGAGGGTTTCATCCCAATTACAAACAATGGATCAATGACTATTTAGAGCACAACTAATAATGAAATCTACACAATCTGAGGCCCTTAACCCCTTAAAAAGTTGTTCCCTATATAAAACAGGACATTACAACACACCACAACAGTTCCCTGTAATCACCCATTTATTAATGAGAATAAATTTAACAGAAAAATCATCCTTTCTGTTCATTTGTAAACTTACTTCAACCATTTCAGTGAAAATTTTCAATATTTCCATGTTTGAAGCACATGCATTGAAAATGAACAGAGACATCTGAAGGAGAACTTGGTAACTCATCACCAGAACTCATTCATTATTTCATTATTTTATTAATAGCTGATGAAAAATGTTTAGTAAAGACATAGTCCTTTGCCAGACAAATCCTGATGCAATCCAAATTTAGAATCAGTTAGTCAAAGATGAACACTTTTAAATTTGTTTTTTTCCCTTCTGCAGAGTTATGGGAGTACATTCAGCAACCTAAAATTTCACACACATGTAGTTCCTACATGAACATAGCAGCCCCTGATTCAGTTGTGTCAAAACAAAATAAAATTTAAAAAGAAAATTTAAAAACCAAGAAAATGAAAAAAAACCTCAAAAGGGAAAACCACAACTGTAAATTTTCAAGGATTTAGAGAGAGCATAGAAAACCTTGAGGAAATGAGAACACAAGGAAACTTCTGAGGCACTTTGCTATTAAAAGTCACTAGGCATGAGAACTTGGATGAAATTTTGTTTAAAAATACTTCAGCCTGCTCCTAGGAAAAAAACCCAGTATCTACTGTTTGTCAGACTTGATGAGCAGAAATTGTTAAGATATCAGTATTTTCTAGAAATCCTCTGCCATTATTCTTAGTGCCTGTCCTAATTTCTCTTTACATATACAATAAATACTATCCCATATTGTATTTATTAACTATTTATTATTGTATTTATGTGTTATATATGTATTTATGTATGTATAATGTTCCATATTCAGAAAGAAGTCTAAACTACAGAAATTTGGGCTGTTTCACTTTGTGGCTCTTAATGCAACTGAATCAGCATTTCTTGCACATTTTCTGCATGCAATCCCTCCAGCTGTTTCATCTCACAGCTGCAATATTTAATTTGCACCTATTTGCAGGGATGTGAGGTGCAACGCACAGGGCACTTGATACAAAAATAAAATATCCCCTGCCTCAAAAATCTTGTGCTCAAAATGTGCGGCAACAGACTGTATTGGAAAAACAACAGGGAGAATGGAATGAAGGATGAAAATGACATTTAAGAGGTTATGACAAAATGAGTGTGGTGGAAGGACCCTGGAACACAACACCTGAGTTTTGTTGATTTTTGTCAGAATCACAGATGTAGTTTCAACACATCAATGCTAAAATATACGTTTTGTCCATGAGTACATTCAGTGTTTGATGATCAGCAGGAGGTAGGTGCAAACTAAAGTAGGAGGTAGGAGAAAACTAATCTCATTGTGTAATAAAACAATCCAGAATAAAATATATATATTATAATGAACAAACTGGCATCCGATGCAAAGATATACTCTGATAAATCCTCTGCCCTGAGGTAAAATAATTTCACTGCTGCATTACTTCTCTTTTTTGCATTAACTCTGACACTGTGACTGTTTCTTACTGCTGCAAATGCATGTTTTTCATCATGAACAATTTTCCTTTCCAAGCAGTTTAATCAAGAGGGAAGAAAAAATAAAATATTGAAGAAGAGGAAAGCAATGTTGAGAAGATAATTCTAAATTTTGTGGTAATGTTATATACCTCACCCAGTGATTACAGTGAAGAGAAGGATGAGACCAATGTTTAAGGCACAGTTAGCCTGAGATTAAGTTAGTTTATTTTCATGGCTCTTGTGAGAAATTATGCCAGAAAATGTATCCTTTGTGATTTTTAGGGGCTGATTTTCTTGTTTCAACTGAAAATTGTCTTTTTATGTAACATCATGAAATTACTGGTCTACAATGAGTCCTGTGAGTTCATCCCCTAATCTGTTTGCTTCAAAAGATTGCAGCCTTGAAAATACGGGAAATTTTAAAAATTAAATTAAAAATAAGAAAGTATCACTTGCTGTAGACAGAAAGTTAGAACACTTCTCCATTCTTGCATACTCAGGAGTTATGGAATCACCATAAATCTACTTATATCTTTTTGTTTAAAACTTCATTATTTATGGAGAGACTGCTATTATAATTGATTTACATTTCATGCAGTTTTTACTTTATTCTGTTCACGTCTTGCAAGTGTCTGCAGTCACTCATACTCTTCAAAAAGGAGGGATTTTCACAATGGCTTCTTTGCAATCAAAGGTTGTTTTCTAGTTAACTTAAATGCAACTGAGTGCTAAATTTTAGAATAACTTTTCCTTGACTGGTAGGATTATTTAAAGGCCAAAGATCCATAAAGCATTGATTACAGAACTGACACAAATGGGAGCGCTGCTGTGGTTAAGTTGAGCATGTGTGCAAGCACTTTGACAGATTGTGTTCTGATCAAGAAAACAGTGGAAAGCACCATCTGTTCAGTGACATTTCACAAGGTAGTGACAAAGTTCTGAAGTCTAATCTTTGGTGCAGATGAAGAAGAGATCCTTCTGAAGCAACAAGCTATCATAAAATTAATTTACCAGCAGAAGCAGGCAATTCCTCCGCAGTTCCAAACCCTTCTTCTTCCTCACATTCATTTTGCAGATTAAAAAAAAAATGAAATAAATTGTAATGCATCCCTGCTGGAGGCATGAGGCTCAGTGAGGGTAAGAAAGAAATGTTGTTTTGGTTTCCTGTGGTAATAGTGGTGAAGGAAATCACATCTCTGATAAAATGATTAATTTACAGGAGTCAGCTCCAATCATTATTACTCTGTCTGCAGTGAGAGTGGCATCACTGCAAGTTGCTGCTTTTTCTGCTTAGTCAACCTTGTTTCTGAGAAACATCCATCCCACAAGTAATCAGGTTTTCCTAGGGAAAAAAAATCTTCTGTAAAATTTAAATGATCGAGAGTTGAAAATATCTAGGCAAACATCCACATGCTGCCAGACGTTCTTGTGGAGCAAAATTAGATCAATAAAATAACCAGACCAGATTGACAAGGCTTTTTTTTGTTGTTTTTGGTTTTGTTTTTGTTTTTCAAAACAGCAATGCCTGAAATTGAGAACATTAATATGGGATCTGCTCCCACTCTCATCATTCATGGAAAGAGGAAAAACAGGGAACAGTGAATCCAATGTGGCGGTCCCATGGAAAATGTGCCATGCCAATAAGGACTGATTGGCACACTCAGGTTCAAATCCCTTTTTTTTTGGTTAGCCTCTCACCCAAAGACTTTGTTCATGCAAAGCAAAGACTTGGTTCATGTTTTAGCACGAGTGAGAAGTTTCAGTGGCCACCAAAGCAGAAATGTACCAGATGAGACTTGGCAGAGACCTAATTCCTGTGACTCATTTAATGGCAGCAGGTGACAAATGTAGAGTGGAAACAGGGACGAAAAGTTGTTTTTTTCTGGTATTTCTAACCAACCAGCGTCACTCATAAGTCTTGTGTCATCCAAGGGGCAGCATCATTTATCAAGAGTACGGTGAGCTATGCACTGAAGTGTACAGCACTTTATGGCACATCACTCCTTGCCTTAATGCTCTGAATTCCATGCTCTGAGCATGGAGTGATTCTCCTGCTTCCACACATGCTTGGTCATCAGAGAGAGAGCTGCATTTAACAGATCAGATGAGATGACTGACATCCAGAGCTGATGGCATTCATAAAGTGAGCGGGATTGTTCCCTCCTTGCAGTGATTCTGATTTCTTGCTCAGGCAGCACCAGTGAACCCTTCCCTTCTTCTATTTGTGCTCCGTTTGTGACTCTGGGACTTCAGTGTGCTGGGACACCCTGGCTGAAATAGGTGATGGCAGGATTTGCCACACTGAGAAATTTGTGTTTCAGTTTTAGATTTTGAAATGCCGGTTGTCACAAGTCAAGGAAGTAAAACTTTAATCTTCTCCTGTTCCTCTCCAAAATTTAAAGCAACCCCGGTGAACCCCAGCTGAGGATCCTCTCAAACCAATAACATATGTTAATTATTAATTAATTCATTCATTAACTAGCTTCATTACATTTTCCCACCTAATTGTTCCTGCATTTGAGCATACTTAATCTGGACTGATACAAAATTAATCCACATCTTCATTCTTTGGTTTACCAGTGACCCCTCACAAATTGCACAGCAGCAGCCAGCTCACCCAAAAACCGTGCAAAGAAAAAAAGGAAAGATATGATTAAAACATCCCTGCAAGATGATGGGCCTCACTTGCAATTATGACAGCAGATCTTTTTGGCATTCACAGGCTGGGAGAACGCCTGCATGGAGTGAATCTCTGTCCCCAGTGACTCTGTTATTACAGATTTGTTACACTTGGCTGATGGAACAAAGTGTCAGGATTGCTCCACTTAGGGCCAATTATTTTGCAGCAGCGCTGATTTGCTGGTTCCCAGATTCCCACACGTTTAATGTTCTGCTTTTGAGGCCTTTTTTTTTTTGTTCTGCCTTTTTTTTTTTTGGATTTTGAGGCAGGGGTGTTCTCAACAGCCTCGTTACACACGGGCAGATTCTCTTTAATTGAACTGCGCACTCCTGAACTGCAGCCCCGTGTTCTTGCCTTGCCCACTTCAGCTACTGAGGTCAAATAGTTTCCCCTTCATTGCTCAGAGAACTGTCACTGGATTTTCTAACAAGCTAAAAGTCAAGGGTATTTGAATAGAGTGCCCAGATAATCATATATATGTCGGTGACAAAAGTGTGACTAAATCGAATTAAATTGAAATTAAAAAGCTTTTTAGATAATCAGCTATTTGCAGGCCTGACCAGCATCATTATGTCTCATCAGCTGTGAGCCTCAGCTGCTTCAAAAATGCTGCAAAGTCTATTATACCAAAAAGAGATATTAAAAAATATATTTCTCTGCCTGTCTGTATATCTCTAAACCAATGGAGAAGGGGAGAACTTTGGACACCACCCTTTGGTATTTCTCATTTTTTAAATCACAAACCTAATAAAAATTCTCCTAATATTTTAGCTGATTTTGTACACTCCTATGTCTGCATTTCAAAAATTTTAATGTCACTGTCTTAATTTTATAAAATAAATGTGTTTTCCCTGTATTGATTTACCCCCCACACCCCAAATATCTCAAATATACAATCCCAGAATAACCCCACAGATTACATTATAATGATAGAATATTTTTTTGGTGAATATTACTGAGAATATCAATGGTTATTCAGTGACAATTTTATCTTTCCCAAAACAAAACTAAATTTTCTCACATGTATATTTTCTTGCCATAGCATCCTAAAAGAAGCAACACTCTTACAGAAATTTAGTGATCTCATGCAGAATGATAGTGTCTTATATGAAGATCTAATATCAGTAAATAGCTGGAAACAATTGTCTATAAAAAAATCAGAAATTTAAAATTTTATGGATAAGTTAAAGCCTGCAAATGTGGGAGTGGGAATGAAATATCTTCATCTTTGTACCAAGTCTCAGGTAGAAAAATGAAATAATGAGTTATTTGTAGCTTTCAAGTCATAATAGTGCTAAAGGTGATGTATCTAATAAATGTGTTATATCATCAGTCAAATGAGAAAAAATGCAGGGTTTTTGGTATTTTCACTCCTGTATAAAGAGGATATAAAATCAATTATGTTAGTGATCTGGATTAAAATCTCACTAATTATTGCCATAAACAGAAGACATGTTTTTGCATTCATTGTGACAGAATGTAAAGAAAAACAACAACAACAACAAAAAACACCTAACAAAACACCAAAACAAATAAATAAAAACCCCAAACTAACCCCAAACCCACAACAAACTTTTGTTTTTTACAGAAAGTACAAGAATAATCCTTTATTCAGGATAGAACCTCTGTGACCTGAGACTAGAACTCTCTCAAAAGGAAAAGGAACACGTGAGAATGTCAGCAAATTCCATGTACAGGGATGCACAGACCCTTTCCTTCCCCTGCAGCTGCCCCTGGAATAGGAAGGACCACCACAGAATGCAGATTTTTAACAATTTGCTGTATTATTTTTCTCTCCCTCAACCCTTTTCCAGCAGTTTTTCCCTATTTAACAAGATGCCAGGCATAGGGAGGAGTTCACACACTCTTCCCAGGCAGCATGGACTGTCATTAAGGGGTGACAAGAGAGATAGAGTTGTCAGAATAATTTCTAATATTGTGGAAATATGTGAAGCACAGCTTGCTTTATACGTATACATTTCAGTTTGCCCTGGGCTGTTTATGGAAATGCTCTCAAATCCTTCAGGCCTTACAAATTATTTCATAAATTATTATCTGTCCAACAGCTTGCGCTAAAAGTACAATATTCATTATTTACCATTCACCTCTAGGTTAAAATGTTACAATCTAGTCCTGGGGTGGAGAAAATGTCACACAGGGTAGAAAATTTGCAGTTTACAGCCCCAGACAGCATATATTTGTAGTGAGGAATTTAAGGACGACCTATAATGCAGTGTGTTCTTCACAGTGCTAAACAAATGCAGATTAAACAGACCCAAGACAGTTTATCAATTGCTTTTTCATATTTAATAGCATCACACAAGCATTGTTTTAAGGTCATGAATGATACTATGTGTAACCCATACCAATATCTTATATGGAAAGCTGGAGAGATGTGGGCTTGTGAGAGAGTTTCTTTCAGGTGCTCAGTAATAAATAGAAACAAATCAGCTGCTGAAGAAGTCCCTGCATTTCTGACCTGGCAGTGTTGCAGTGTTTCAGGGTTTGTTTACCCAGGTTACCTGCTCAGAGAGGAAGCTGCTGTGATGTTCTCACCAAATGGAAGTGGTTATCAGGAATTCAGTAATTAGCTCTGGCTGCTCTGCTGGCCCTGTGACACAGAAATGACAGACAGACACAGATTTAAAATATCACGCTCACTGCTGGCTTTTTTAGCTTTTCAGTTCATAAATGGGGGAAACATACTTCCTAAGGATTCAACAAGGAGCCTTTCCCACTTCAAAATTTATCTAATTCCATTTTTTTTCCCCTCGAAATTCAGATTGAATTGTAAATTGTGGGGGAAGGGGGGAATAAAATTTCTTTATGCAAAAAAACTCTTCAACTTTATTAATAAATAGAGATACTTCCATTAAATTTCAATTTTTACTCCTTTTTTTTCTCAATACTTCTATTGTGCCTGAGTGAGATGGAGTTTATTTTCCCCATATAAGACACAGTATTTCAGGAGTGTGTTTATGAAGTTACCTTACTGTTCCTAAATGTGGGGAGCAAAGATAGGAAATGTACTGGAAGCTACAGCCATGCTTTAGCAACCTACACAGATACAAATATATGAAAAATATAAAAAGCTAAAAATCTTAGGCATCATTCCCAGCAAGTGCTTTTAGCTGAATTCACCCATAAGGAATTAATTGGGTCAACATACCATTGACCCAAAAATTTGCTTAAATGAGGCAAACTTGGCTCTTTTGGCTTCATCATCTTGGTTTGGGGGTTGGCAGCAAGTGTCTGCTGTAAGATCCCTGTAGGAAATAAGCCCTGTGATCTTCACCCAGAGATATTTTATGTGATATATTTTGCCTTTTTGTTGGTCATAGACAACAAAGAAAAATAATTTTTCTGTAGCAATCTTCTGCATCAATTTCTCCTCCACACAGATCATGATTCCTCCCTCTCTTCCTCCTTGCCTGGCATCAGAGTTCTCCACCATTTCACTTTAAAAATGATATTTTCAGTTATGACTTATTGGTGTATTAGTTACTGCCATAACCCTTTGCACAGACTCAATTCCATGTTACAGACATTCTTAAATTTATATCCACAGCCTGTTAAAATTTTGTGGTTCACCAGCTTACCTGAGGAAATAATAATAATAGTAATAATAATAATAATAATAATAATAATAATAATAATAATAATAATAATAATTAGTAGTAGTAGTAGTAGTAGTAGTAGTAGTAGTATTACAAGTATAATTATTTCATTGTTATAAATAATTATTTATTATGTTGTATAATATATAAAATATAAAATATAAAAGATAATATACAATATATAATATATTATATGTTATATATTATATGTAATATATTATATATTACATGTAATATATTATACATAATATATTATATATAATGTATATTATCTTTTCTCTATTATTATCTAAGTTATCTATTATTATTATTATTGTTCTTATTATTATTGTTATTGTTATTATTATTATTGCTATTACTATTATAATTGCTATTATAATTACTATTATTATTAAACAATGCTCAGTTCACACCCATTGTTAAGAATTCAGTCTAAATGGGACATTTCCAATTCTTGGCAGGGAAAGGTTAGAGACAGAAAGAAAATTTCCCCTATACAGGAAAAATACAGTCCTGGTTCAGGCCCATTGCAGAATTATAGGAAAGAAGCCAGCATGAGGTTAAATGTCCTCACTGGAGGTCTGAAAATGGATTTTCAACAAATACTTTTAGAGGAAATATGGTATGTAAGGCACATATAGCAAAAAAAGAAGATATTACATTTTCTGTTGCTCTCACATGCCTTTTCTGACTTTTTTTCCTTAGTAAAGCACAGAGCTGAATCCTGTTGCTCATGGCTCAGCACTGACTGGCTGGTTATAAAGAACAAGAAGGATGGGTGCTATCATGGAAAATAACTTTCCCAGAACATGAAAAAAATTATTTTCCTTTTTTTTTTTCCTCACAAGTCTCACAAACCTCTCACAAGAAGCCACAGGATCACATGCACAATCTTTAAATATCTGCGAATTTTAAGTTTTCTACCTGTGGCAAGCATTGCGGCTAAAAAATTTTAGCATTAAGTAAATATTAATAAGCTATTAGAATTATTATTGCAAATTAAGCACCTTATCATGGAGACACTTTAGCAAATGGTATTCCAAAGCTCTTAACCCTCAAAAAAAAAAAAAAATCAAAGATTTTTTATTAACACTGTATACTAACCTGTTGAATCCATAATAACTGTGTAGAGGAAGATGTTTTTAATAAAAAGAAGGGCTTTCATAGGTATATGTAGATATTTATATATGTCAGTGTATATGAATTTATATATGGATATTTACATGTATCTGTGGGTGTAAAAAAACCCACAAAAACAGAGAAATTTTCTAAAACATACACATTCAATGTTAATATTATAAATTCACCCCTTTTAAGAACTAATCTTCTGTCTGATTTTTTTAACGAGATACAAAATGAGTGATACCACTCTTCTGGATCTAAATTACCACTTTTGTATGAGTCTCCAGTTCCATTACTGAGATAAGGAAATAATTCCAGAATATTTTTTAAATACACCTCCCTCATTTTCATCAGCTCTCCAAGGTTTCATCCTAAGAACAACAACTTTTCCTGATAATTATGTAAACTAAGATAAAGAATTAATTTCCATATTTAGAGAGACAGCGAGCACACACATATAAAAAATTTATATGAAAGTTCTGAATATGAGCAAAGAAATCTGTACCCTTGGGTAGTTCCCCACAGATCTGCAAGCCTCATTTGCTGTGGGTTTTTTCAAGGAGGTGATTGCACAGCTGACAAAGAAGGGAGTAGCAAAAATACATTATTTTTTTGGCTATCTTTATTATAGAATGGTTTGGATTGGTAAATATGATCTCATCCCACCCCCTGGGCAATTCCTCATTGCCAAGATCCCAATATTCCTTCCCTGACCCCTGAGGATGCCCCTCAACTCTGCTTCTCACTTTTTACAGCCCAGTGCTGCGTGCTGGAATTATTGGTTAATTTTAAATCCCCTCAGATAAAGGCACTTTACAGGGAAAATTTTATTGAGGGTAACCAGGCAGTGTTTCACACAATAAAATGTCATTTGATAGGAAATACCCAGGTGGCCTCAGTTATTTCACCCTGTCATTTCTGCGAGTTGCGTTAGGCTCAACAGGTCAAGACTCTTTTTTACCAAATGGAGTAAAAATCAGTAAGGAGCTGGATTTTACCAAATATGAGCAAGATGAAAATGCAAAGTGTCAGAGAGGACTGGGGAAAGCTGCTTGCAGAAGGAGGGCAAGGCCAGCATGGTTTCAAGGGGGAGAGTGGTTTTTTTGTTAACATAGAATTTTGTTGATGAGTTGGAGGATGTTGAATGAGGATTTTTCCTTTAAGTGGTCACTCTACCTCCGTAATTAGCAATCTTTGAATCTGTAGATTTACTGGCACAATTGTTTATATCTTTTCATATCTTCATATTAATTTATATGCTTTTACATAATTTTTATATCCACTATGTTTATTTTATTTTGATATTACATTCGTGTTTTGCATGAATACACACTATACATGAAATTATTTTCCTAGCAGGAGGATGTGGGTCTGCCAGGGGGCTGTCACCACTTTTGTACCTCAAAAGCCCTGTGTGCCTGCCCCCTGTCCCTTGAAAGACTTAGAACCATTAAAAAGTCCTTCCCACTACAGAAACAGTCTTCAAATGGAAGTTCAAAGAAACTGGTGCACAAGAGAACTTAAAAAAATGCCTTTTAGTGCAGGGCAGTGTGGCACTCAGCTACTTTTAAACTGACTGTCTTTTGGACTGGCGGGAGTGCCTGGTGGTCGAGTGGAAGGTGTCCCTGCCCACTGCAGGGGTTGGAGCTGCATGGTTTTTAAGGTCACTTCAAACCCAAACCAATCTCAGATTCTATGGTGCCACAGTGCTACAGCAATTATCCTTAATAAAAAAATGCATGTATTTTTACACGTCCGAATATTATCCTAGTACTTCCATCTTCTTTTTTTTTATTTTTTTTTTAATTTTATTTTTAAATCATTTTAGGTAAAAATCAATATGATTACATTAATTCATGCAAGAAATTGAACTCTGCTTGCTGCCTCCCTTGACAAATATTCCTCCCCTACTCCCCCACCCCAAAATTGTTAGAACAAGTTTCAGGAACTAGCATATTTCACCGCTATGAAATAAAAAAGTTCGGTGGATAGAAATTAAATTCCTTCTCAGCATACCTATAAATAAGACCGGGTAGGAAATACAAAAGGTTTGCAAATTATAGTAAATTCTATGTCAGGAAGTATAGTCTTGATGCTCAGTGCTCTGGAATAACAACTACCTCTGTCTTTCCAGTTTTTCTCTCCAATCTCTGTTTCACAAGGTATAAAGTTTTCATTCTTTTTCCTTTAGTTTATGATGAGTGTCAAGGTGAATGCCAGCCTCCCAGAAATTTGGCCCAGAGAATTTTTTTCCCCAGAAAAATGTCAGTATCTGACTGATTTAGACACGAGTATGACAACATAAGGTGGGTTACAAACTAATGTAGAGCTTCATCTGAAATTACACAGGAAACATAGATCATGGTGTTTTTCAAGTGATGCAATTAGAAATTATCATGATTACCTGTCAGAGAGGACACCTATGTACACAGGGGTGTGTTTTGTTTTCCTGCAGGATTTTGAAGGCTCTTTTTTTTTTTTCCTCAAGGTGCTTAAATGCCACAAATGTTTTCAGGTATTCGTTCTGCAGCTCCTCCTGGTAGTAGCCAAAAATCAAAACAAAAACCAAACCAAAAATCAAAACACAACCAAGAAAAAACTCTCACAAAAAACCCAAACAAAACCCCAAATAAACAAATGAAAATAACAAAAATAAAAATACCCCCAAAAATACCTGAACGAAAAAACCAAACCAAAACCCCAATACAACCAAACCCAAAACCCAAACAAAACGAACAAACAAACAAATAACCCAAAAACATATGGCACAGTGAAATTGCAAGAGGCTAAAAGCAAATAATTTGAAAGAGTCACAGCATGAAACAGGTTCAGTCTGAAGCCAATTCAGGCTTTAATCATTAACTTCTATGAAAATAGCATTAGAGCTGCTTTCAATGTTGATTTTGACAAAGATGGCACAATAAGAAATGCGAAAATCCACTTTCTATGCTGGGAAGGAAGAGAAATAAAAAGACTATAATGTCACTGAGAACATCTCTGAAGAGTTACTGTGTTTTTAGAAGTATAAACAGTATGAGCAGAACATCTATGCAAGCCCATCTCCATAAATTCTTAAAGTATATGGATATTGGATATAAACCTACAGGTTTATATAACACCCTTGATGATGGCATCTGAAAATTTAAGGGTTGGACTGTAGCAAGCATGGAAAAGTGTTTTTGGTTCTTTTTAACAAGTTCTTTCAGACAGACAACCAGGCTGAAGAATATATGAGTCTTACATGTTATTGTTAGAGTAAAGAGGTACAGGGACCAGAAATGCCTCACATTAGGCATAAATTAAACAGAATTTTGAATACAAAATATTCAAAGAAATGCTCAAACCCAGAAAAAGTTTATTGAACCATTCAGATATTTCGAGGTATCCCTAAAAATTCTCAAGGTCATATAACTTTTGGGGTTTTATTTAATTGTAACACTAACTCAAGTTTCAAAATAATTAGACTTCTCAGTAAACTGCCCAGGTTTTGGAAGGGTGCAGGAGCAAGATGAAAAATTCAGGATAGGAGACTCTGAGCTGCCAGATTTACAGCACGTTTGTGCAGTGAAAGAGCCAATACTTGAGATTGATATTATTACAAATATTTACTCATGTGCTTCCTTCCAACACTTAAAACTTACAACATGCATGCAAGGAAATATAAGGAAATATACCAAAGCTGTGTGCACTGGGCAGGCCTGAAAGGCAAATGTTTATGCACAGTATATAAAATATGGCAATGATTCCCTACAGTCAGAAATTGCCTTTTCCTCTTTCTTCAGAGGTCTGCTGCCTTCTAAAGTACAATTACTTCACTTTAAAGATTTCTGGTTTTAATCCTAACCTCTCTGGGAGTTCTTCTTTTTGGTTGCCCCCGTGGATTTTTTGTGGCATTATTCTTTCCTACCCTTTACTTCACGCTGCAGTCTATTAATGTGTATGATTTATATATTTTTATTATGAGAATTCTCTACTTCCTGAGGGCATTTTGAGGCTAAATTCATTAATATGTATGAGGGGCTCAAACTATGGCACCAAGCACCACTGGGGCTGTTTGTATGCGTGAATACATCTCTACAGAAACACAAATCTACACACATATATTAAAACTGATGTATTTTATTGGTAACTGGTACATGTAGCCATTACATGAATACACAAATGCTCTGCATTTCCTCTGCATTGTTTTCTCCCACTGCCTGATCAAGCAGATATGTTTGTTATTCTGTTGGCTGCACTATTTATTATTGTTAATAAACTGCATTGCTGAATATTTTGTCTATGCAAACACATAGGAGCTCTACTTAATGTGACTCAGACTTCTTTATTCTGGAGATATTTTCAGTATAAGTGGTGCCAGAATTTATCATGGCTCTCCTTCAGCTTTCCCACCAACACAGAATTTTCAGGTTTTGGTGGTTTTGGGGTTTTTTACCATATTCACAAAGGTGTGATTTGCCAGTGCCTATCCAAAGCTTGCTTCAGTACAGAAGGTGCTGCAGACCTAAAGTTAGAGACTCCAAAGCCTCTAAGTTTTGTTCAGTCTTTTTTTACACCTCAGGTAAATTTGGCCCTCGTTTTCCTAATCATTAAACAAATATAGAAGTCAGAATACATTCACAGTCTAAGCAAGAAGCACAAAATGTGTAGCATACCTGGGTTTATAGTTTCTCTTTACAGCCTTTCCTGTATATTTTAGACAGGAGAATTCCAAAGACATTATTTTTATTTTTCACTGCTTTTTAGGCACACTTCCAACTGTTTAGATATTCCGGCATGGCCCAGGGTATCCAGAAGACATTGTAGCTTCTGTTTAAGCTGAAATACTGCTTTTTCCAAGGTCTGTTCCTGCCTCAAATTCAGCATCATTTGCTGCCATCATCACATGGCTGATAACATCCAGACTGGAAGATCCTGGGCTTGAAACCACCTTGCATCTTTTGGGCATTCTGGGCCTGATTTAAATACTATTTTCTAGCCCAATTCTACAGAAAACTTCAGCAAGCTGAGCAGAGAAGCAGCTACTAAAATTTAAGTCTTGGTGGGATTTGCACACAAGACATCCTTGGCTGGTCATGGCGCACCCACCTCACCTTTGTTTCCCTCATGTACCTTAATAAAGACGTAAATTTAAAATTTTGATGCTTGCTTAGAGTTGTAATAGAGAATAATTGCAATGCTACATTCTAAAGGGAACTGTGGGCATTTTAATCCTTGTTTTATAGCATTATAATTTATGGTAATGGAGAGAAAAAACCCAATCTCTATGATAACACTGCAAAGAATGTTTTAATTACAAGTCAGAAATGTACCATTTGATTTTCATAAACTCACAGCTAATGTACTGGTTTAGCAAGGTAAAAGTCTCTTTTCCTATGATTTTTTTTAAGTATACTTATAAACTGAGGGCTGTTTTATCAAGCAGCTTGCTTTAAACATTGCATTTTATATATATCATGCATAAAGTCAGTGTATTAGCCAAAAAAATCATATTTTCAGTTGCTGACTCATTAGTAGCTGAAAATTACATTATATTTCATTACCAGTAGGTGAATTAGGTATACATACCTCTCCTTGAAATAAAAGCAGGCAAATTACTTGGAGCAGACAGCCTGCTTTTGAGTAGGCAATATATGTCACCTGAAAAGGATCTGGAGCTTTTATTAGGTTCTTGGGGCTTTTTTGTTTTGGTTTGGGGGTTTTTGTTTGGTTGGTTTGGGTTTGGTTTTTTGGGGGGTCTTTTTGGTGTTTTTTTGTTTGGTTTTTCTTGGTGTGTGTGTGTTTATTTTGGTTTGGGTTTTTTTTTGTTTGGTTTGTTTTGTTTTGTTTTGGGGGGTGTGTTTTTGTTTGTTGTTTGTTTGTTTGTTTGTTTCAGAGACCTCCTGTGATCATTATTTCTGCCTCTAGGGACTTTATGCAAAAAGAAATGTGCTCAGACTCTAACCTGGCCTTTTCACAGTCATCCTACTACATGACATAGAGAACAAGAAGATGCTTTACAAGTAATATATTTTTAGAAAAAATATGTTTCACCTTGGAAGTCAGTGAAATACAGTTGATGGCAGATGTAATATAAAAGCACTGTATTTCAAAGGACAAAATTCTTGAAAGGAGTAATTTAAGCAAATATGTTCATAATGGCTAAAGTTTTAGGGTTTTTCCAAGTGCCACTTGGAAAAGTGAAGAAAGCAACGCGAAACAACATTCATTAGTAGGTTTTGCACACTGGGGTCAGCTAGCATTTACATGCTTTTTTGTTTCATTCTTCCTAATAATCCTTCATTCTGTGGCAAAATAAATTACTGTATTTATTATATGCTCGTTGACATTCAAGCACATAATAAATGCAGTAATTTAATTTCCTATCACTAAATACCATCCCATTTTACTTCCCCTGTCCCAAAATCATTAAACCTTGCCTGTTTAACTTTGCAATCCTTCCTCCATGTAGTGGCTCATCCCAGTTTTGTGCCACTACACAGTTCAGTTATAAAAACTCCAGTTGGTGTGCCAGAGTCTAAATTAAGGGGGAAAATTATACCCCTTGCAGATAAAGTTCTTGTGAAATTCTTTGTGATGTCCTCAGAAACTCTGTTCAACACACCCAGCTGCCAGCCCTACTTCAATTCCTCCTTTAGTCTACAATTCTTGTAGTAACAATTATTTTACTCATCTTTGCTTCAACAAGCAATTACCCAGGTGGTTTGTAAATGTCTTAGAAGTCAAAATTTCTCATAAGGCATAACTAGCTTCATTGTCTGCTATCATTGAGGTTATTAGATCAAAACTTGGGGAATTAGAATCAGATTAATACATCCCCAAGTAGAAGCTTTCTCACTATTCTGCCTCAGAGAGTTTTGACACAAAACTTAAAGGTTTGTATTATATTTACTCACCTCATTCATGTATAAGATGTATTTACCTGGATGTGTTCTACGTATATTTCAGACCTAACTGGTACTTCAATACTTCTCTGTTGTTTTTTTCTCATGCCTTCCAGCAGGAACAAAAATATATTAATAGCTGTAGCTCTCCAGCCACACACAAATATCGAGGGACAGAAGTGGAAAACTAATCTTACTCCAACCAATAATTCCCCTCCATATTTATGGTTGTGGCTTTTATTAGTGTTGCAGAAAAGAAGGGGAAGAAGGGGAAATGGGTTGCACCTTCTGCTCTGACAAATGCAGAGAGTGGGCACTTTTTTAAAATAAAAATTAGATAAATGCATGTATATCATTGCAAAACAAAATTTAAAAACAGTGCAAAGTCTATCAAAATGTCTCTTTTAAAAAATATGTATTACTGGGTTTGTGTTTGAGCAAATTTGTTGAGAAACTCCCCAGATGTATGTGCTGAAAATAGGTCTGCCTCTGTTTGTTTGTGGTTTTTTTTGTCATTGTTGTTTTTGTTTTGTTGCTTTTGCATTTTCTTCTTTTAATTTTTAATTTTAACAAAATTCCTGGTTGACCAGGAATGAAAAGGGTCAGTCTTCATTCCAGTGTCAGAAAGACATTACCATGTGGAAACACTCCTGCTACCGAAGCGAATTTCTAAAACTGGAGTTTAGAAGTGAAAATAACACCCAGGTTGACCTCTGTAAGAAACAGACTTATTTTAGGACCAGAAATTGTCCTAAAAGTTTTACAAAATAGGATCCTTGCTGAATTTTTCATGCCAGCGAGTGACTGCTATACAGAAGTAAAACCTTTACTTCAAAAGAAGAGAATTACTGATCTTTGGGGTAGGTCTAGACAACATCTAGATTTTAACATTCAATTCCAGTTAAAACAATTTAAATTTTTCAAATTTCAAATCTTGAATTCTTCACTGCACTGGATGAGTTTGAAAACTCTTAGGGAAAAAAAAAAAAGATAGAGGCAAATTCTGTCTTTTTAGAATCCCATAGTATGAGGAATAATGGTTTGAAAGGAAAGAACAGGTATTTTCCTCATGGCAAAAAATGAAACTCACTATCAAATGTGCAATTTAACTCATGTTGAGTAAAGTTCTTTGATGTTTGGTTTGAATTTTTGTTTTTTCATTGCTAGTTTAAAGTTTAGGCTTGGCAAGGCAACTTAAGACTAGGACAGTGTTTTAAGATAAACACACAGGACCTGTGTGTTTATCTTAAAACACTGGATGCTCTTTGAGCATCATTTCCATCAGCCAGAAAAATACAATATTCAGTCTCTTCTGCTCCAGCAGGGTTGTCTGTTGACTGATACCTTCTTAATATCAGATGGAATAAAGGCTGCAGACCCTGTTCTCTGCAGGAGCCTGTACAGCTGACCTTACCCAAGATCTTGGACAGTGGGAGGTAAGGAGCAGAATGATGTTTTCCTTCACCACTTTCATCCATCAGGACTTTCAGTTCAGAGGTGATCACACCCTACAACCCTTACACAAAACTGTTCATCTCAAGTCATCAGTCGAGTTGCAGAAATTTCCCCTTTCCTGAAGATAACTTCTTAATTATAGGAAGGGATAGCAAATTCTCTGAACGGATTTCAGTCATTAGGAATTACAGAGTGGAAAAAATTAACTCTCCGAAAGCATACTATTCATTACAAAAAGAGGTTTAGCAAAAAATTTCAATCAGAAAGACCACATTATAAGCAATTCTTGAGGCATTTGAGTTCAGAAAGCAGCCCCTTCCACATAGGCTTCTCTGATTTCCTTGTCACACTCCCTGAGCACCCTAATTTTGATAGCTCTGGGAGGAGCACTCAGCTCTGTGAGGCCAGGAGAGCCTGCTCAGGCTGCCTTCCACCACTCCTCCCTTGGCAATTTGAACTGCAGTGACACAAAATCCTATCCTTTATCTCATTAATTCCCGTTCCTCTAATGTGCAGCAGCATCTGATGTGTTGGATGCAGCCTTGGAGATGTGGGGTTTGAACATTTCAAACATTTCAAAGAAAAGCAAAGAGGATGTGTCTGACCCAGGGGATGGTGGAGTGCTCTCACCTCTCCACTGCTCATCAGAATGATGCTGATTGGTTGTGCTGATATTTGGGAAAGGGGAGGATCTTCTCTGTTCTACAAATAAAAGAACACTTAAGAAAAGTTTCAAGCTCACCCATATCGAACAGGAAGAACAACTTGAACTTCGGATGCTACTGGGGCTGTAGATTATTCATTTCCTCTGCAATTTTTATATTTTTTTACTGTCTAGGGCAATTCTGTGTTGCAGCCTGGTTTTCATGATATCCATTTGGAAGCATCTAACTCCTCTGTATTTTGTGGAGGAAAAGCTCCTAAACCCTTCCCCTGAAATTCCCCTGAGGACCTCATTATCGATCAGTTTTCTCAGTATCTCAAGTAGTGACAGGATCAGGGAGCTCAGGCAGGACCTCCAAAATCCTGTGCTAGCATTTGACCCCCTCTCCCTTTATCTGGCTCATGCTCAGCAGAAGTTTTATTCACCCCAACCACAACCGCAGTGAAATACGGTGCAGAACACAAACTGACGTGCGTGTGCACAAGCGAGAGTCTCTCCCTTGATTTGTGCGACGTGCAGAGCACCAGCAGACGACCAAAGCCATTAGGACATATTTCATGGTGCACCTGCAGGAGTCTCATTGTGAATGGCCTTGCTGCAGCTTCCCCTGTTTGTGTCAGGGATGAATTAGGCAGGGGAGTGAGGGCGAGCAAGCAGATCCATCAGCAGATCCACACTTCCCCTGTCAGAGCAGCAGCCCTGCAAATTTGGCATGATTCATCCTTTCACCTCCCTACATCTCTCTTAAACATGCAGAGGGGGAGTGATAACCAGATCCTTTGTGCACAGACAGATATTTAAGTCTCGTGTCTTGCAGGTGTGTTTTTTGTATATAAAGTTTTGTCTCCGCGTAAATTCCATACAGTGGAGGAGGAGGAAGCATCCTGACCATCCACTGCTAGTTCCTGCTGCATAACTTCATTCTTCCTTGAGGAGATTTTTCTCCCTCACGCTGTGAAAAAAGAAACTAACCGTGTAATATTTCAGAACAGGGCAGCAGAAATGTTTTACTGTAATGGAATGAAACTTTCATTTATCATGGAGTTCTGACTGCAGGTTTTTCTGTGGTAGGCAGTGTGTTAGGTCTGTACAGTGACACAGGTAACTGAGCCCAGGTGGACTCTGATTTCCCACCTGAGAATCACGGTTTGCAGCTTTTTAAAAAAATGAGAATTGATGTAGGTTGAAGGATATTCATTGTTATCATAAGATACTGGAATATTTAAGGCTCAAAGAGTCCTTTGAAATCATAAAGTTGAACCATTCCCACAGCACTGCCAAATTCATCACTCCAGAGCATCATCTCCATCTCCAAGAACCACATCTAGAGATCTCCTAAATATCTCCAGAGACGGTGACTCAACCACTTCCTTGGCAGGCTGCGCCAACACCTGACCACCCTTTCAGTGAAGAAATTTTCCTCGATATCCAACCTAGACCTTGCCTGGCACAGCTCGAGGCAATTTTCTGTTGTCCTGTCACTTGTTCCTTGGGAGCAGAGCATGGCCTCCTGTCAGGAGCTGTGCAGAGCCACAAGGTCCCCCCTGAGCTTCTTTTTCTCCAGGCTGAGCCCTCCCAGCTCCCTCAGCTGCTCCTCATCACATTTGTGGTCCAGAGTGGGTTTCTGTCCATATTCTGTGCACCTTTCCTTCCCAAATCTAGTGAACTCTCTCCTCTTCAATTTCAGTCCTCTAAATTACAAGGAGTGACATTCTTATAGGTGCTTTTGGAGAGCCAGAACTCTAAAACTGAATTGCAGTACCTTTATTTTTTCCATAACTGCAGTTCTTGCCTCTTTTTTTGTTTCAGTGCTGATATATAAAATCATGATTTTGGCTGTCATTTATAGAAGCTATGCAAACAGTAACAACAGATGTTTTCTTCTTTCCCCCAGAATGTTGCCACTGGAATACAGAACAATAAATTCAGCTTAGAATTAAATTTTGCTGTCAAAAAAACCCCAAACCAACCCACAAAAAAACCAAACAAAAAAATCCACAAAAAACAAACAAAAAAAAAACCCCAAAAAAACCAGCCAAATCAACCAAACAAAAAAAAAACTCCCAAAAAAACCCCAACCAAAACCAAACCAAAACACATGTTATTTTACATATACACTTCCAGGGGATAAGATAGCATAAAAGACATGTATCATGACATGCTGTGATTAATAAAGCAGGCTTTAAAATAGCTTGATAATAATCCCCAGATCTCACATGTAACCAGGCCTAATCAATTCCCCTTGATTACCATCTGAAGTGGCAAAGCCTTGCTTCAGTGTTTTTTCTAATAACAAAATGGGTATTTTCAATCACACAGTTCTGAAAGTTTGGGAGCCAGTGCCTTTTTCCAAAATGACATTTGCACCACAACTCTGAGTCTCAACTGAAACCTAATCTTGCTGTCTAAATAAACAGAACCAGAATTGATAGAGAAAGGCATTTCATATGATTTCTTTAGAATCAGTGTATGACTTGAAATTAACTACAGAAAATGAAGTGCAATGACTCATTTGAAGGTAAAAGGAATGTGCCCATGCTCATATGAAGAGCAACAATATCACAGAAATAAGTGGCTCTAAAAAGATTCAAGTCATGGCAAGCAACATAAAAACATCCATTTTACTGCTGGTATTAATTAATATTTTTACTAAAAAGTGGCGTTTTTCCCCAGTTTTGAATATCTGAAAACTGTCCTAAACCTCTCAGTCTGGTCCTTAAATCACTGCAAGGAGCAATGATTTATGAGTCGAGTCTGTGATAATTGAGTAACAATCCTCATTAGCCCAAAAAAACCCCTTTAAATTTTCTTTCCAGAATTATTACAAGCGCGGAAGTTCTATTATTTGTGCTCAGAGTTTGCATTAAATGGCTGTTGGTCTTCTCAGTGTTCAAAGAAGACAATTTCTGCATGACCCATCCCTGGAAGGTGTCCTTGTCCATGGCTGGGGATGGCACTGGGGGATCTTTAAGGTCCCTTCCAAACCGAACTATTCTGGGATTTTGGCATTCTATGATTACGTGAATCTGTGATTACCAGATTCCATGATATTTGGGCTCTTTGCAGCTTATGTGAAGCTCAGCTTAAGAACAACAGTATGCCTGTTTTGTTACTCACTTTTCCAAATTACCCCTAAATACTCTGAATTCTGACAGAAACTCAATGCAAAACTCAGAATATTATTAATCTCCTATATACAGGTGAAGGAAGCAATATTTTGGATAGAAAATCAAGGTGTAGTTTTACATGATCTTGGCCTCAATTCTAGGCATTCCCTGCATATCAATTTGTATTTACCAAATTACAACATTTTCCAGCACAATGCTTACAGTTAAGACATCTAGAATTCCATTTGCAAGAGGATTTTGTTATTTTCCCACTTGATTTCACTTGGAATCAAATTATTTTCAGAATTCCCAATAAATAGCAGCCTAAAATTTCAGCTTGATTTATCTCATAATAAAATCTTTCAATACAAGTAACACGTAATGGTGTGATTGGGTGAAAAAGCAGAGTCAGTGGTATCAAGAAAAAGGAGAAATGGGCATAAATGGAGAGGTAAGAATTTCTAATTAAATATAAGAAATTTACTTTGAGGATGGTCAAATCCAGACGTTTGGAGTGTTTGGAGACTCTCTATTCTTATATACATGAGTCATTGACAATGTGCCCTATCTGACTCTTTTTTAACAGGGAATTTGAATTCAACATCTGGAGATATCTCTTCTAACATCAATAATTCTGTGCTTTGAGGAAATAACTCATTGACTCTAGAAAATAATTTGAGTTGTGCCGTTTTTTTCAGTGAGGAAGATATCTATTCCTGTTTTACAGATCATGAGATCTCACTTCATCCTTGGAAATTCTTATTTAATTAGTCTTGCTCTTGTTCAAAAAATTGTATTTTATTTCCAAACCACGTTTTTGAAGCTTTTAAAAAAGTACTTGATATCACAACATCTTTCAAGGTATTAAGGCATGATAACTTTTGCTATCATTGCGGTCATACTAGGATTTATGTAAAGAGAGTGCTCTCATTTTTTAATAAATTTTGGATGGTCCCCCACATTTCTCCAATTAGAAGGTGTAAAAAGCCTCCTCTGTCTTTGTACACACAAAAGACGAGCATACATGCAGAATAAAGTCATATAGGACAGAATATTCTGCAGGAAAATGGGGCCAGTTGGTACCCCAATCCCCACCTGATTTTGAATTTTCATCATTCATGCTTTAACACCTGGAATTACAAGAAATTTTACCAGTAAAATGTAGGAAGTTACAGCTTTTCCAGATTCTAATCACAATCATTATTTAAAGAATTTCATTTTCAGTAAAATGGAGAGGCAGATAGACAATACTCCTGCATCCAAACATCTCACTGATTCTATTTTTAATCTCTTCAGACAGAAATTATACAGTACTTTTTGAGGATGTTAACTTATTTTTTCCTAAACTACATTTTTACTTTATTATTAAAGCTCACTATAAACTTAGAAATGTAATTGCCCAAATTCTATTACTATACAGAAGTGAGATACAAATTAAAGACTGCTCTTTATAGGTCATCACTATGTTTTAACCTCCAGAGAGATTGTAATGGTTCTTATAAAACTCTTCATTTTTTTGTCAAATTAATGTAGAAATAGCAATCGGCTAGTAGAAGAAGAATTTAGAAAGCAGCTCCAGGTGGGGCTTTCTTTTTAAGGAAAAAAGACATCTTTAGTTTTATAAGCAAGAGTTTAAAACTCCAGCAGTAAGTATGAAAGAGTACAAAAAAAAAAAAAAAAAAAAAAAGAAACCATAGTAAAACAAACTAAAAGCCCACCAAACCAAACCAAAGCAACCAGCCAATCAACCAAACAAAAAAATCCAAAACTTTCAGTTTGGGTGTAAATAATTCAGCTCAGAAAAACTTCAACTCATCTCAGCTTCAGGAGAACTGCACGTTTGTACACAGCAGCTGATAAACTGGCACTTCTTCCCACATTATTTTATTTCCTTGTCTCATGTGATTTCTCATTAAATATTATTGTCCTCTTCTGGCACTTAGCTGTGATAACATGAAAGCAATACAGATAAGAAATTCATTTGTTAAGGATGAGGGATTCTCCTAATTGGAAAGGAATATTCCAAAGAACAATGTTTTGTTGACGTGGGTTTAATGTCTGACTGGTTTGATAAGGTAAATAAGACTCAGAACAGTTTAGACTGCTAAAACACACGTTTCACAAAGGATGTGGTTGAATTCAGCTGAAGTTAATGAAACTCTACTTTTAATTTAAGAAAAAAAAAAAAAAGCTATTACTCTTTCACACATCAGATGTAGTTGGCTGTAATCCACTCAAATGAGTAAGTATTGTTATGATATAAACTATATTTGCCACCATGCATAATTCTCCTGGCCTACAAAATTTTCACAGTGCTCTTAAAATATGCTACTCTGTTAATAGTGAAATGGAATATGTCAAATTAAAGAAACAAAAGTGTTATTTTTAATTAAATATTTCTTGAGTTTTGACTCAAAAGTTTCCAAAAAACTGTAGTTCAAAAGTGAAGTTATCTTAGCTATGACCTATATATTTCTTCCTGTTTCTTCATGATTTCCCCACCATAACTAATGAGTGAAAGAAAAAAAAAAAAAGAGAAGCATTAACTGATTTTAAAAAAAAGAATTTTTTGTGCTCTACAAAATAATTTTTTTTTTGGTTTACCAAATGACTGACTGAAACACTTATTTTTTTTATTCTGGCTGCTGTTAAATTTTTTGAATGTGTTTCAGTCAATTTAATTCTTCACACAGCCTATTGCGGTGGGAAGAATACTTGTGGAACTGAGATTTGATAATACAGTATTTTAATTTTCCACCAACATAGAATTGTCACATTTTCTTAGCTTTTAAAAAGCTTTATATGTGAAATGACAGTTATTGATGGTTCAGATACATAATTTTAAAGTTTAGCTCTATGTTTCTTTTTAAGCCTGACTTGTTCACTAGAAATAAGTTACAAATTTGCAATGTTAAATGATTAAAAAATGAAATTACTTTCAAGACCTTTTTTCTAAAAGTCATTAAGTTAAGAAACCACATTATTCTAAGTATATTTTTTTTGCTCTAGCAATGGAAAGATTTTTTTAAAATGAGCTAGAAAATCTAAATATGTGATTTTAATAATATTTCCTCTGAAAACAACCCAAGATTTGCTAAAAGAAGAAAACAGAAGACATAGATCTCCATGCATAAGTACCTGATTTTTAGATGAGCATTATTACCTGATAAGTGCAGAATTTAAAAAGCAAATATTTCCATCAGAATGTACAAAATCTTCAGACTATTGGTGAAAATGAGAGCTGGGAGAGGGAAACCACAAATTTGTGAATTCCGCAGTTAACAAGAGTACTGCGTGAATGAAGAACAAGAAAAATTAATTTAACCTGTGTTGCTAATCAAGGTGAACGAACAGGCAGCAGTGTGAGATACACAGCCTGGAGAAATAAAGCCACTGCACCAGGGGAGGCTTTCCATGCAAGCAGCAAAGCATGGCCCTGCAAGACAGCAGCCCTTTCCACAGCACACTTGTTTATCAATGTGCTACAGCTTCCGATGCACAATGAAAATCTTGGGTTGATTCATTGGGGCCATGGTGGAGACCTGTGAAAATGTCAAAATGAACATTTGTTCATCAGCACGGAGAGCAGAAACCATCTCTCAATAGGCTGAACGATTCAGAACTGGTTGCTGTGATGATTTAACCCCATGTTAATGGAAAAAGTCTTCTCAAGTGGACTGAAGGGATTTTTTGTCATACATTCAGACTTAGAAATTACCAAAGAGTTGATTTTTTTTTCAAGAAACAATTTTCCTGTTGGCCTGATGCTTCATTCTATTTTACACAATTTGAGGCAGCATTTGAGGCAGTGGCAACATCCCATACCTTAAATATTGAAGAAGCTAAGTCCTTGCAGAGGGAATAACAAAACACCTTTCCATGACCCTCAAGAAAACAGTAACATTACCTCTGGAATATGGTTGTATGTAAGTAAACTTGTATTTTGGAAAAAAAATCACCTTCATATCTATGACTGAACAAGAAGAAAAAAAAATAAAAGAAAGCTTTTGTGTGTTTTGAACTTTTCAGTTTTTAACCTATGGGAGTTATGTCCTAGGTTATACTTATCTGTAGGGCTGTGATGGGTTGACCTTGGTGGGACGTTGGGTGCCCAAAAAAGCTGAAAAATGTGATTGAAAGCTGCTTCAGGCTGTGGCTGTACACAAGAACTGATTAAAAAATCCCACTAATGCACTGCCAAAACTGGGAACCTTTTTTCCTCTCAGTTGCTTTCTTTTACACTTAGTGACAGATATATCCAGAAGCCTATCTTTGTAAGAATTTAGCAGCGAAAACAGAATGTTGCTCCCCATCTTCAAGGCTGTAGAGTGCCGCACGTTTCTTCTGGGCTCAGAGTGATGATTTGGAGTAGGTGGCTGTGCAAATGCTAGAAAGATGAGTGGTTTGGGAAGCTTTTGCTCTATTGAAGTGGTGGTTTGCGCATGGAGAAGAGTTATGCTGTGTGATAATGAGCAGAACTCTACAAAATTGTTGCAGGCAAAACTTTCACAAAATTACAAGCAAATGGTGATGCTTTGACAAGATTTAATATTCTGAAACCCAAAGAGATAAATACTGAAGTGATGGGAAGTTTTTGGTTTTGTTTTCTGGATTTTCCCGTATACTTTCATTGTACATGGCTCCCTAGAACTGTTCTGTCTGCACCACTTGTTGATGATTAGCAGAGGTTTTCCCTTGTTTTTCAAGAGATTCAACAGTGCTCTCAAAAAAGTTCTGTAAATGCTCAAAAGGTAAATGCTCTTTATAAGAGCAGGAATGGGAAGCAGGTTTCTATTCTCTCTGTGGGAAGAGCAATGACCACAGCTATGGTTCATCCATCTTAAATCAAAACTCCCCTAGCAGAGGGAAAAACTTACCACCTATAAAGTGTATTAGCTAAATTCACTTTATTTTCTGTTAGGCTTGGAGGAATAATGAAAACCATAGGGATGGTTATTAATATCTGAAGAACCACTTGCATATTTAATTTTAAAAGAAAAGTCTTTTTCATTCTATACTTGTCTGAGTGCAGGTTGGGTTACTGGATCAGATAAAATCTGCTGTTCTGCTGGCTTGCATTACTAGTATGAGGATTTTCATCCTCCTTGTGCCCTGTAAAGCTCAAAGTCCTTCATTTTCCTGCTTTGACTCTGATGTGAGGCTCCTGCTTTTTGCAGGAATGCAGCACTACCACACCTGCCTGTGAGAGGCTGCTGATAGCAGCAGGGCTCAAGCAGGTCCCCTGAGGTCCACAAGTGCTCAGCGAGGGCAAAGCATTAGAAAATGAACAAGTTGATGTACTTTTAGAGGTCTCTGATGCCTAATTATTTCAAATGATGTCACTCTCACAGTTAATATTGGAAGAAGTTAACCAAAGTTAATTAACATGTGCTTTGGCAGTCTGCTCAGTTTAATTATTCTGCTGCATTCTGTTAGGGCAGACTATCCAGATAGTAATGCTGATAAAAATTCCGTGTAAAATTGCTACCTTGGCTGAGGGCTCCGTACCATGAGTGATTGCTCCTGTGCCCTGGCTGCTGAGTGATGCATTTTTTATGAGTTACCAGCAGACTCTGTTTCAAGAGATACTTCCGCCAAGGAAAATAATGGGTTAAACAATACTGGGATATCAGGAAAGGGACTGGATGGCTTTAAGATCCATTTCAACCCAAACCATCCTGTGATTCTTTAATTCTCTGGTCTTGATTCTTACAGCTGAAAGAAAAATAATCCCACCAGTATTTCGCATCTTATAGACAAACCAATTGGAAGAAAGGGATGTTTTAATGACAAAGTACTCTGCTCAGAGTTTCAGGAGGACCCTTAGGCCACAAAACTACTCAATAACCATTTTTGCACTATCAGAACAGTCTCACTTTTTGAGGAAAAATGGAGAGACTACATCTGGTATACTCTATGTACACAAGTTAGAGTAAGGGGGGGCTAACACAGTTGTAAAAGTATGATCAAGCAAATCCCAGCTGGTTTTGCTTGTTTGTTTTTGTTATTTTGTTGTTGCTGTTTCATTTTGGTTTGGTTTTTTTCTTTGTTTGGTTGGTTTTTTGTTTCTTTTTTTTGTGCGTTTGTGTGTTTCCCCCCACCCACCCCTCATTTTTTTAATCTTTTTTTTTTTTTCCCGTTTTAGTTGGTTGGTTTTTCCAGCTTTTGTTTTGGTTGCTTTGTTGTTTAATTTGGTTTTGGGTTTTTTTTTCATGATATAAGCTGAAATACATCTTTGGAGTATGGTTTCTTCATGAGGGTGGAAATCCAGAGCAATTCAGTTTTACCCCAGCCTTTTGGAAAAAAAAAAATAAAATTTGCATTTCTTTTTTCGACCTGTAAACAGCCCAGAGAGAACGTTTTTTCAACAAGTGAAACCAAATTACATACAAGTATGATTCTTGCAGAAAAAACCCCACAAAAGAAAATATGGGTTTTATCTGTTTCTTCTGGGTCACACTGTACAGATTGTCTTGAGCCGAGTTTCTGATTTTGCTTTCACTGATGTGAATGAAAACCCTTGACATTTTAGCCTTCTACCTGAAGACTCCTCAGAACTACACCCCTCCTCAGGGCAGAAAATGTGCCTCTGAGACACAAAAATAGACATTCACCATCATGGAAACTGCTCAATTTACTCCAAAAAAGACTGCATGATTTCTGAGGAAATAAAAATGAACCCTATAATAATAAACTTGACCTGGCTGAATGAACACACCCAAGCTCTGTGTCTCAGCATTTGAGGGTTTTGAGGGTTGATAAGTGCTGACGGATGTCTTCAGCGCTGATCAGCGTTCTGTTTTACCAGTGGGAAATGTAGAATTTTTTTACCAAAAAGATGGCTTGGCCGTGTATGTCAGAATTTTCTCAGTCTCTCCTGACATCCAAGCTGAAGTGATAATTTCTTTGAATTGCTGCACCCCCCACCAAAAGAAAAAAAAAATAAAGGAAATTGAAATTCAGGCAGCATGCCTGCATCAGTGAGTTTGCATGCAAAATTGAGGACAGAATACCACGTGGTACTAAGACAAAACCATTATGTGTTTTACAACAGAATAATGCCAGAGAGGAAGTTAAACCTTCTGCAGTTATCACATGACAATCCTCCAACAGTTGAAATCCTGCAAATTCCGGGTATGACCAAACCAATTGATTCAGACCAAGGCACAGATGGAAGTGGAAGGATATTCACCACTCCATGGATCTGATCTGGGAGGTGATGTATGGTCTGCAGCCTTGAAGTCTAACAGAGCTTTCACGTCCAAAGAGATGTCAGGGAAGTGGTCTCATACCTTGCACACCTCAGTGCTGAGGCAGATTACAGAAATGTCCTGGGCTAAACCCAGCCCTTCTTCCTCAGGCAAAAAAATATTCTCTCAAGGTCCTTCTGCAAGTGAAAATGTATCTTATTCTTGCTTTATAAAACCCCTTGAAATTCCCCACCAACCCAACCTGTAGCAGCTGCAAAGGACTTATTTTGTAGCATTTCAGCTCCCTTTGTTACTCACAATGCCCTCATCAACTGAGCTTGTACCTCAACAATTGAAATGAATTTTCCTTTTCTTCACATTCAGATACCTTTTTCCATCTGGCATCCACTGCAATCTTGTTTTCCTTGTTGCCCATTAACAAAACACATTAGGAAAACTTCTGAGTACCTTTAAAAAACAAGTATTGATTTACAAACTTCTATGGAAGGAAAAAATTGCTTCTTCCTGAGAAAATGATCTCCTCTGAGATGTCAGACTGTTTTGACACTGAATTGATGGATTACCTTGTTCTGCTCCAACAATTACATTCTAAAAAGCCTTACTGATTAAAACATGATTCCTCTACGTTGGATTTGGGACTGCCACATGTCTCTTATGCAATCTTTGCAAAAGAGCCATTGGAAGTCAACAGAAATACCCTTGTAAGTGTGAGAAGAACATGGTTGTAAATTTCCATTGGGTCAAAAAGATTAATTTGTTCTATTAATTAGCATTCGGGCCACTGAGATTTAAATACAACTTGTGGAATGCTAAGCAAAATAGTCTACAAGGATCTAATATCTACTTTGTTCTACTTGATTAAACACAACACAAGTGCCACTGGACCTCTTGGAACTACATAATATACTTTTATACCCAGATGTCCCAGATTCTCCTTCATTTGCATTTACTCAGACTTTAAAACTGCAGTACTTGCTATCAAATCTCCCATGCAGAGAGAAAGTCTGAAAGAAATTAGCTTTCTTCAGCCCAGTGCTTTTTTCCCCTTTTTCTTTTCCTTTTTTTCTTTCCTTTTATTTTTTCTTCATTCCTTCTCAACCTCCCTGTATGGCCTAAATATCCAACTAACACCAGGGACAACTGATAAATTGTAGATTGGTTTTATTTCTATCCAAATATATCTACATCTAATATATCTATTTGTGCACATATATATATTTGTGCACATATTTTTGTGTATATATATGTGCATATATATAACACATATTTGTGTACATATTTTTATATATGCATATATATAATAAACACACATATTTGTACTTACTTGATTGAATAAGTAGATTGTTTCTGCCAATTCACATTGAGAATCACACATTCACAAGCTCTTCTTGCCATGCTCTAAAGCATTTTATCCATGGGAAAAGTATCATGGAAGGACTTTTTTTAAAAAAAACAACTTCTCATTAAACATTAAATAAAGTAATTTTAATCATCTTTTTCTTGGGTATAACACAACATCTCCTATTATGACAAAGTCTTTCATTGTCTTCTCTTTCTTTTTTGGAAAAAAAAATTCAACATTTCATCTTCAGATTCATCAGCCTTCATTAGCACATAATATAGTCAACAACCTTAATTGTTTGGTTTTTAGTTGCATGCCATAAGTAAGATCAGGTAAATCCTTCTTGGTTTTTTAGGGTTTTTTTGGCCCTCATGATTCCAGATGTACTATCAATGTCTGCCCTACTTTATTCAGACTCTTAAATCCAACATCATCCCTTTTTAACAGCTTGTTCCTGAGAACACACGAAATAGGCCAAAGGTGTGAGGTGAGTCCCAGGGCAAGTAACTGAAATAACAAAGGTCTGAGCTGGGGAGAACATCCCTGCTGACAGAAATAACCAGGCTATGACAAAGTAAGTCTGGAATTATTGAAGTGTCTTATATTTTGAGAGTGAAAAAAGGTGGTGTGCCTATAAATCCTTGTAAGGTTTTACTGTCAAGGCTGTATCTATATATTTTCATAGTCATGTGTATCAACATCCTATGCAGGAAAAAAAAAGAGATATTTTCAGTAATAATACAGTTTTTTAGTTTGTCTTTGATAGTCATAATCCATAACTTTGGAAAGTGTGCCTTGAAACATTACAGAAACAAAACAAAATAAAATTAATGGTTAAATGAAACTGAAAGGTGAGTACCTTGTCTAGTGAAAACTGAATTTGTCAGTGAAGGGTGTAATCACTACTAAGTAATCCAGGTTTCACATGTATTAGAACATTAAAAAAAATCTTTTCATTTAATTAACAAATCCTTCATTTCAACCTGAGTAGGAAGCAATTCAGAGACAATTATAGTGTGATATTACATAGATCAGTTCTTAATCTTAAGCAAAAATGTCCTTGAAGAAGTACTCCAAAAGACTCAATATCAATGTTTTACCAATTTAGAGAGCTGAAAGCTAATCCAGGCAAGATCCCAGCTGGTCAAAATAGGCACAGCTCTACACTATCCAGCTTGGGATAAAATATTTATGAAGATTTGAGAGACCAAGATGTTGCTCTGCATGGACCAATGCCTAATTATCTGTGTGATCAGGCAGGAAAATCTTACTACTCTCACCAAAAATCACCAATGTCCTTTTGGCCCTTGAAAGTTACAGGCTTTGCACAACTGTATTTGTTAGGTGTAAGTTCTTCTTTCAGGTGCCAAAAAAAAAAAAAAGGCAGTTAAAGAAGATTTCAATTTTATTTTCCAGCTGTACATATTTTGTGAATTTTCATTTCCGCGACAGCAGTGTGATTAGTCTACTGATCTTTTCATTTTGCTTGGAAGAGACAGCAAAACCAGGGAAATGTTGTTTATTGATGTATTGCTATCATTGCTGCAGTGACAGCTTTAGTCATACTCCATGTGAGAGAGTCATTAGCCAAATGGAAATCTGAGGCCAGAAAGCATTCCTGATGTTCAGTGAGATAGCTCAGTTATTTGAAAAACAGCGTGTATTTCATCACAAAAGCCTCAGATTCTTTACCGGGATAATTTATTTTCCAGGGTTTAGAATTCAAAGTAGTGCCACCCAAAGCTTTCCAGTTGCTTCTCAATATTTAAATGGATTGTGGTGGTCCATTTTTTTTCACCCAGCTCTTTGCACCTGCAGCAAAACTTTGTTGTTTGGACATTTTCATATCCACGGAGGTCCAGCTCCATGTTCTTAAATTGGTTTTATACTTGTGCAAACTCAGAGAACCAGACTGTAAAATTTTACAGCCTGCTGCAATTGAAGACTTTGAGTGTTAATCTACAGCAGCCTAAGAGCAATGTGGAACAGAAATAAACTTTCGATATTCTGTGCTGATACATCCACTCTTCTGAGTGGTACTGATACTAAATTAATTGTGTTATTCTATTTTTTGAATATCTGGAAAAGCCTTTCTACCCCAGTGACCTCATCAGTTCTGTCTTCCTTTGCAAAACAGCAGGTTTAAATGTCATACATTTTAATGTGGAAATCCTCTCTTCCTTTCATTCCAGCATTTCAATGCAACTTATCTTGAACAAAATTGCTTGGCAATGGATTGTATTTAAATTAAAAGGAAAACATCAGTTTAAAAAAAAACCACAAAAATTCCTCCACAAGAAACCAAATACTTTTATCAAAACACTTCTTTGAGACCCACAAACTTTTTAGTCCAAATGTAATACAGAAATAGTTTCTGATTATCATTTTCCTTTGAAGTTTAATTACTCCTCAACCAATTTCTACTTTTTTGTTTCTGTGTTTTCTGTCAATTTTAATATCTTTGCTAGAAGTGCTGTGCACACTTTCCTTTCCTACTCCAAACATGCACATATGACTTGTACTCTTGTACTAAAGGTTTGAATATCTTTCCAATAATCCAACTACTGGAATTTGCATTTTCCGTCAAGGTTAAAAAAAATAGTAACGCAGAAGGTTTATTTTTGTGATTATGAATTTTGCATCACTCTGCATTAGAAAATTATCAAGTTCACTGAAATAATTTCAGATCTTCATTAAAATCCGTATTATAAAACTCTCAAGATTTTTGATAATAGAATAAAAACGTTAATCCATTCCAACACAAAGACTGTGCATGGGAAAATTCTCATGAATTCTCAGAAATTACTAAAAATTTCTTCCAATGTGGCCTTCTTCCTCATTCAAAATATTTCAGGAACTTCATTTCAGACATGTTTCTGGGCTTTCTGGCTATTTTCAAGGAATATCATGCTATAAAATATTAATGTTTATTTTAGAGGTCTTTAGAAAAACAGATTAAACACTAAAGCATCAGCCAACATAAGAAGCTTAGCATCTTATCCTGCAGAAAGCAGATGTTGGTCTGCAAAGCTCAGACCCTCACACTCCCAGGGTCTGCAGCTCTTTCAGGTAGACCTCATGCTTTGGTGTCAACCATAAAACATTACATTGCCAGAGACTGGAAAAACATTTTCCCCCCAGGCAGTTCATCCCTGTTTCACTCATGGAGTGCAAAGAACCAATTTATGGTTGGGAATAAGCATGTACAGGTTCGCTTTTCTCTGGGTTCAACCCTGGCTTAAACCTGGCCAGCCCCAGAGAAAGGTGGGCATTGTGGATCATCATTTCTGGTGTTCCCTGGGGCTCAGCACTAGGCCCAGTTCTGTTCAATGTCTTTATTGATATTGATAATATCTGGATGAAGAGATCAAGTCCTCCCTCAGTGAGTTGGTGGATAATGTTTTCATCTTATTTCAAAAGTTCCATACCTTCTTGATGATTTCTCATCAGCAGCTCCTCACATCACTGACTCCACCATCTTCACAAAGCAACCAACAAACTCCATCTCACTTCACAGCACAGGTAACAAACTCCAACTCTCTCCTCACCCAGCTAACCCACTCTTTTGTAGCACTCCTCTTCTTATTGGACACAGCTGTGGCCTGCTAAGGGCAGGCCTGTTCCTAATCTTTGGTGGTTAGTACAGCTGCAACTCCTCAGGTGTGAGACTACCTTCTGCACTATTTCCTTGCATTCTATCCCTCCACAGGATGACACCAATTTGGGTGGAAGTATTGATCTGCTGCATGGCAGGAAGGTTCTAGAGAGGGATCTGGGCAGGCTGGATCAGCGGGATGAGGCCGGTGGTGTGAGGGTCAACAAGGCCCAGTGCCAGGCCCTGCTTTGGGTCCCACCAACCCCCTGGAGCACTCCAGGCTGGGACACAGGGGCTGGGAAGCTGGGACAGCCCCGGGGATGCTGTAATTTTGATAAATAGGAGCAGACCAGCTCCATTAAAAGGGCCTTTATTAAAAGACAGCTTCGGGTGGGGAACCCGAGGGGTCACAGGATGACGCTGAGGAGGAGGAGCGCAGCTTTGTCTCTCAGCAGAGCTGGGGCTTCTTGACTCATAGCCCAGCGGTATCCTCCAAGCTGGGTACTATCGAAGTTATGGTGACAGGACGGAATCCAGCTCTGGCCAAGAGTGGGTGACTTAGTGTGGTTCTGGTGGGCTCAAGTCAAAGTTTATGTGCTGGCTTGTTGTTTTGAGAGGGTTCATGTAGTTCCTACAGCCTCTCATTTGAATTCAGTGCGGGTGCAAGGCCTCCTGGGAGCAGGGGAGCAGGGAAGCGGTTCCCTACGGGAATGGGTACAAATCCGGGGTGAGAGGTAAAGGAGTACAAATACAGAGTATGACGGGGAGAGATACAAATACAAGGTAAAATAGCAACATCCAACAGCGGCAACTAAAGGCAAGTCTTAGAATTCCAATATTCAATGTTTAACAACAGGCTAACACGGGGTACAAAGGCAGGGTATGATAAGGAGAGATACAAAAGCAGGGTAAAATAGTAACATTTAACAATGGCAACTAAAGACAAGTCCTAGAACTCTAACATTCAATGCTTAACAACAGATCAACACTTCAAATTAGGACTCTATCAACTTCATTAACATCAACTACCAATTACTACTCTGAAAAAGAGCTCTCATCTCAAGGATTTCATTCCTCACAGTGACGATGAGGTCTCTGGTGTTGAGGTGAGCCCCAGGTGTGAGAAAGTCTCTTTTTCCCAGCCCCGAAACCGAAGAAGCCGAGTTCTGCTTTCCAAGGTTGTTTTTTTTTTTCATTATCTGTAACATTCATTCTCTGATCTGCCCAGGTCTGTCCAGCAGGTCTCTTCACTGCACACTGACCGCCCTCAGGGCAGTGTTATCTTTTTATACTAAAAACTACGTGTACTTTATTTGCCATAACTTCCCAATACCTATCATCTACGTTAGACAGTGAGTTTCTACCCAAATCCAATCCAGAAGTGCCACCATCCCAGCAGAAGATGGAGGCCAAGAAGAAACAGGAGGAAGGACAGGGCAGGCCCAGATTCCTCCATCTTGCCTCCTGAACCTCCATTCCAAAAACCCCAAAATTTTCCATTTCCACCCTGTGACAAAGTCACTATCATTTTACTCAAACCCTTGTGGCTTGTAACAAAGTTGGTAATTGTTGTTTCCATGGGTTGCAGTCGAAGGCCCGGGTGTCTGACTCCGTGCCCAGGTCTCTGCCCCCTGGCAGGCTCTGAGGGCAGCCAGAGCCATGTCCTGTGTGCCAGCCCTGTGCCAGCAGCCGGACACAGCCCAGGGGTGCCCGGGGCCCAGAGGCCGATGGCCCCGGGGCTGTGCCGGCCGTGCGGCGGCAGCAGGAGCGGGGCAGGGCCCGTCCCTGGGCCGGCCCTGCTGAGGCCGCACCTCGAGGGCTGCGGCACCTCCGGGCCCTCACACGGGCAATGGAGGGGCTGCGGCGTGGCCGGGGCAGGGAACGGAGCTGGGAAGGGAATGGAGCCCCAGGAGAGGCTGAGGGAGCCGGGAAGGGGCTCAGCCTGGAGCAGAGGAGGCTCAGGGGGCCCTTGTGGCTCTGCACAGCTCCTGCCAGGAGGGCACAGCCGGGGGGAACGGGGACAGGAGCAGAGGGAACGGCCTCAGGCTGGGCCAGGGCAGCTCAGGGTGGGCACAGCAGGAATTTCCCCATGGAAAGGGGGCTCAGGAGCTGCCTTGGCACTGCCCAGGGGCGTTTGGAGTGCCCAGCCCTGCAGGTGGCACCTGGAGGTGGCACTCGGAGCTCTGGGCTGGGGACAAGGTGGGGACTGGGCACAGCTGGGAATCCATGGGCTGGCAGGGATTTTCCAGCCTATTTTCCAGCCTGAATAAATGATTCTGTTTTTCTGCTGTTTTTTCTTTCTGGTTTCTGCTGATATCTGTATCAGTGCATGCGCACACAGGCACACACGCGCGCACATTTTATATATATAAAATCTGTGTCTAGCTATATCTATATATCTAGCTATATCTATATGTATCTATGTCTATATCATCTATATCTATCTACTCAAATCTGTATTACCTGTATCTATACCTATACCCATCTATAACAGTATTTATCTATATATCCATATTTCTCTCTCTGTATATCCATATCTATATCTATATTTGTATCTGTCTGTCTGTGTATTATCCCTCTCTCTTGCTCTCCGTATAATATGTATTTATATCTATAATGGTAAATCTGACTGTGATTTTATTCTATTTCTGTACAACATGACAGCTGTATAAATGATATAAAATATAATAATAACAATATAAAATGATATAAAAGATACACTTTCTCTCCAAATCTTTGGAAGAGATTATTATTTATCTGTGTGCCACACAACTGACCCTTAACCAGCTGCAAAACCTAGCCATGGCCTCACATCTCTGGATTCTGCCTCATTTGCTGGATTTAGGTGGGTTTTTTGTCTATTTTAATCAGTTAGACAAACCTAACTGTATGCCATAACTCAGATGTTATGACTTGTCTCTTGCAATAGATGCACTTGCACCTATATATTTTGTACAATCTTTGGTCCTGCTGCTATAATTTGGTATTAATAAACAAGTGATACCTAATATTATTTATTGAAAACATATTTGTCTGTTTTGCTTCTAAAACTGGATTGTCACCATGATCAGTGGGCATTTTCTGTGCCCTGTCCAAGATGAAATAGGCACAGACTTGCCAATGACATTTTTTATTTGGAATACCTTTAATATGTAAGAACTTTCTCAAAAAGTAGTGGTCAAATGTGTCTTTTATCAGTATTACTTAGAGACAAGATGTTTTGCACTGTGGTGGGAATGTCATTGGAAACTTTAGGAATAAATTGTGTATCAAATGACTGATGGGGTTGTGCTTTTGTAGGAGGGGGAAATGAGTGAAGGTTCCTCTTCAGCAATTGAACTCTGGGAAATATTCTGGAAAACATTCTGCATCTTCAATCTCATAGAAAGCTTTCTATTAAAAAAAAACAAAAAAACAAACAAATAAAAAAATCCCAAAGCAAAAAACAAAAACACTAAAAAACCCCAAACAAATTTGAAATAAACCCCAATAAACCACAACAAATGAAAACAAAACCAAACCGAGTTACCCACAAACCAAAACCAAAAAATCACTACAAAAAAAAAAAAGAGAAAACTGCCCAAAACAGAACAGAAATCACAAAAAACCAAAACAAACAAAAAACCAGCCCCCCACATAAACCCCAAAACAAACAAAAACCCCAAAAATATAAAATCAAACCATAAAACCAAACAAAAAAAAACCCCACAAAAAAAGCCCTAACAACCCCAGAAAACTCTCACAAAACAAAACAAAACAAAACAAAACAAAAACAACCCCCCCCCCAAAAAAAACCCCAAGTAAAACAAATAAAACACAAAAAAGAAAGAAAATTGATCTCCAGAAACCTGCTTTTTAGCTCAGAATGATTCTGAACAATAAGGAAATTAGGTAAGGAAAATGTAAATATTATTCCTGGTTTTGTATTATAAGAACTTTTAACAATACCTTAAGCAAAGTAATCCTGTAAAAAAATCTGTTTTGTTCACTTCTCATGATTAACACGTAGCCCTTATCTGTACCCAAGGAATCAAACAGTGAAATAAAACAGAAGATGGTCTTGGGAAAGCACTGTAATTCACTGAATAGTATAAGGGAAATTGTAATGAGAAAACATCACATTTATGGCAGAATTTACATGGCTAGTCTGGTAAATTAATTTCTACATGAAAAGTACTCCCTCCAGCAGCCTTTAAGTCCCTTCACTCCTTCTGCAGGGCCTCTTTCCATCAATACTCACACAATTTTCTAAAGCACCTTAAAAATGCCAGTCAGTGAAAATGATGGCACAGATTGGAGGGCTTGCATTTTTGGAATAAAAGTGTTTGTCTGAAAATATACTAAAATAGTTTCTATGTACACTTGACCTCTGAAATAAGAGCTAGATGGAGGAATGTGCTGGCTTGCAATCACTCCTGACTGTTCCTGGTTCTATATTGACTTCCAGGGCTTTTAATGTATTTCTCCTTTCCTAACCCAACTGGTGCAGCTCCAGGGTTCCCTCACATTTTGGTGTCTCTCAGAGAGGTGAAATGATTCCACCACACGTTTCATCCCAAATGTTAAGAATTTTTGGTTTTCCATTGCTGAAAGACTTCTTAAGTTAATTATTGGAGGCGATTATCTGCCTGCTACATCTTATTCCTCAAAAGAAATTATGTTGCTTTACTCCCACATAAGTTTGCTTTTTAGGCTTGTCAGTAAAATATTACAAGTGTTAAAAAAAAAAAAAAAGAAAGAAAAAACAACTTGAAAAAACACATGATTTCTATTATTGAAAGAAATCTTCTTCCTCCTGTGCTGACACTTTGATTTCCTGAACTCCCTCCAGCTTTATTCAGGCAATGTTTTAGTGAAAAAGCCAGAACCTCAGATCTTTTATTTCACCTTTGGGTGCCAGACCTTTATAGATGCGCACCTCTGATCATCACAACAGGCATTTTGTTAAATTGTAAACCAACATTTCAGCAACCAGAGTTTGACCAGATACTGAGCAGCCTTTGTTCTCAACACCCTGACCAATGTGCCTGGGCTTTGTAAAATATAACTTGGAATTTTTTTGATTACTCTTTTCAAATGCTGGTGCTTCACCAGACTCTTCTTGGATGCCAAAGTCTGATTAGAAGGTCAAATTTAATCCTGATTTGCACATTAATTAACCCAAGCAAAAGCTCTTAGACCAATCCATGAGGGTCAATTCCTTGAAGAAGCTGAACTAGCTTTTTTGTTTTTCTCCCCGCAACTTTGAATGTTGCTCTTATGAATTAGTGATACCTTAAAACTCTAAAGGTATTGCAAAACTAAGAGAATAATATTGTGTTTCTTGTTTACATGGATCATATTTATTATTAACAGAAATGGAGTGTGGGCTCTCACCAGCATTCCTTATGTGAAAAATATCTGAAATTCTATCACCAGTAAGCATTTGGTGTACCAGCTTATTTTTGAACTTTTAAATTTTAATTTTTTTTTTAAAAAAAAGTTTGAATGGCTTTTAGGTATTTCTTTTTTGTTGGAATTTTTTTAATTAAAAAGAATCCATCTCACAGGATGAAAGTGTTCTTTATTTTTACTTTTATCATCACAGCAAAATATTCACATCCCAAATTTTTAATCTACAAGTGAAAGACTCTCTTTCAGGAAGGCAAAAAACCGAAAATAATATAAACCTCTCACCAGTACTGTGGAGAGTGAACTCTCTGTAATTGTTCTCATATACTCAGTAACAAAAATTCACAAGGCTTGTTCTCTGCTACTTATCATTACCAAGTAGGATGAATCTAAAACCAGAAACCTGTTCCCACCAATGGCTGAATTGTCTCTCCATGATGAAATTTACAGCTCATGTTAAATCCTTCAGCTGCAGAAAAAAGAAAATCCTCCTTTTTTATTTTACACCAGTGCTTTCTTCCATTTTACCTCAAGGTATTCAGCAGGAAAATAACATAATGTACTTTAAAAATTAATTATGATGTATCAAGACCCTTGAGAGCTACTGCTGTTCAGGGCTTATTTCACCTAATCTGTTCAGTTTATAGCATTTAATTTGTTCATCTTTAGGCTTATTTATTCAATTTAATATTCAGAATTGAAACCTGTACCTGATGAAAAATATTTGACTTAAAATCTCAGTATGAAGAAATTGCTGAAACATTTTATTGTTGCTGTTTCATAGATATTGAAGTCAATCCAGTCAAGGGCTCAATTCCTTGTAATATTTATGACTCTGGGGAACTCTTGTATCCACATTTCCTATAACTGTGCTTTGCTGAAAGTAAAAAGTTATGAAGTTACATGTAAGAAGATGCTTTTAGCTATGATATTGCAGTATAAATTATCACATAATGCTACACTGAATGAAACTTTTTTAAAAAAGGACAGTTCCATCAGTAGAAAAGGAAATGTGTGATTTGCCAGAAAATGGTAAAAAAAAAAATGTTCTTTCACTGCCTGAGAAGGGAAAAAAAAAGGAGACTGTGAGAATATTCTAGATAGCAGCAAGGCATTGATTCAGTGGAAGGTAATATCCTAAAATTATTTTTTTGGTAAAGATTACTAGTATAATATCACTACTAGTGTATTTCACATATTGCTGAAATATTTTATCTTTTATAAACAGGTCTTTAGGTCTTTAGTATCTTCTTGCAGGTTAAGACAGTATAAATTACCTGGTACTTTAATATAATTTTTTCTACCAAGCATTTTTCCACCAAGCATTTCACTCCGCTCCTTGTCAGGTTTGAACTCCACAAGAAATAAAAAAAAAAACAAAAACACCCCAAAAACCTGAAAACAAACAAACAAGAAACCCCACAAAAAACAAACAAGCAAACAAACAAAAATCCTAAAAAACCAAAACCAAACAAAACCCAAAACAAAACAAATACAACAACAAAAAAGAAAAATAATTGTTAAAAAAAGCCAACCATGACAAAAAAACCCAACTCTTCAGCCCATTAGGCATAGGTAAAATTATTTGCATTTATCTCCATCGTGGGATGTTAATATAGTTGCATTTTCTGTTCACATCAGAGTTTTCACCAGGTGAACAGACCAGGGGAAATCTGTTGCTTTACACATTTTCAGGTGATTAGCGGTGCTCTACACAGCTCTGACATTTCCAGGGTTCACAAATACTTACTTCAGGATGGTGACTGAAACCCCTTTTCATCCTCAGCTACTTGCAGATCTACAGCCAACTATAGGGAAACTTGAAAATGTATTAACCAATTAAACACGGAATTATGAAGAGGTCAAAGTGATACAAAACTGACATGGCCACTCACGGGTGGCCCCATCTGCAGCTAAGAAAAGAGAGAAGGCAGTGAAAGATTCAATTATGTTTGGGTTCAGCTGATAAAAGAATCATCTTTCTTGTTAAAATTTGTTAACCTGGTAGAGGAGGGGCTCCTGTGGTTACTGGGCCTCGAAGAAATCATTTCAGATGGGATCAAAATGTGCATTTCTAGTGAAATCTTGTGAAATTCACATTGATTGAAATGGCTCCAGGTTTTCAGGTCTGCACAGAGGCATTTTTCTCTCAGCTGGATCATTTTAACTTTATGGACAATAATTACAGAATGAGGAAATGCCTCATTCAGTAGGTAACAAGTGGCAGGTGCCAGAATTTTTGGGGCCCTGCGAGAGCTGCCATGAGGTAGAAAAAGTTAATTCCTCCCTTAACAACACCAGATCACCACTTTGTAAATATAGTTAACTGGTGTTTAGTGGAATTTCTGAAATATTTAATTAAATCATGATTTTGCCTCTTCTCTTAAACTTTGCAGCCAGGCTGGTTTACAGCTCTCAGCTGGGACATTTTTTCCTATGGGTGCAGCAAAGGAAAAGTTTGTTCTTTGTTGCACTACTGTGAATCTTACAGAGCCAGCTTTAGTGCTGTGAATCTCTCCTTCACTTTGAGTAAGAAATCTGTCTTGTGGGTGGAAAAATAAATTTGTGTCCTGCTCTGATTGGTTCAGCATCTTGGCTGGCTGACAGTTCTCTCTATCGTGACACATTAGGATGTTGTTCCAAAAAATCACTAAGGAGATGCATGAGATGAGAATATAAATCCATCAGAGCTTGTTGTCACTCTCAAAAATTCTTAACATTCCTAAATAATCCTGTATTTCAAATTAAAACTATTATTTTTATGCTAGTTTATCATTCTTTTACAGAAATTATGTTTAGTACAGACACAGGATTCCCCATAGGTTTCCAATTTGCTGGGAAATCAAGGGTGTAGAATTCTAGATATCTAAACATTGTCCATGCCCACTCTTCCTTAAATTTGAATTATGAATCTGTTCTGTAACTATAACTTACATCAGTGTGTACACTGCCAAATTCACTCACCTTCGCCACACCTGCAGCCTTTGAGAGTCACTCAGTGCATGCTCTGGGCCTTTCACATACAGCAGCTCCTACCACAATTAAATTAAAAATATCTATCATATTTTCATCCCAGATTTGGTGTTTAATTTTCATATCCTGCCTCTCAATCAAAGAAAAAAAATACAGACCGCTGAAACTTACTGATGTTTTTAGACAATGTTGTAAAACTGTTCCAATTTTGTAAATTTAAAAAGTAACTAAAACTGGTGCTTCATCTTGATATTACTTTCAAGAGCATTATTCGCTTGCACTGAACAGTAGATTTTAGGTATTTTAGCATAATTTGGAGTATACCGAAAACAGGCAAGTTTAAAACCTGTATTAAAAATTGAAAGCAACTCCTGTCAATCATAGGTTTTACTGGATAGTCCATAATTCTACATCTAATTCCAAATTGTACTCTGGATGTGTCTCTTGCAACAGCAACATGTCTGAAACAAAAGACTAATCCTATTTTGATACAGAAATTATTCTGACATCTACACAGCTGTGCATGCAGTATTTGCACAAATGCAATATTGTTATGGAATTTTCAGATATTTTCTTGTTCAGAGAAGCCTTTTGCTCTTCAAGCCCTGGTTTGTAATACTTTAATAAGATGACTAAAAAAATCTCCTTATTCACCTGTGGTCTGAAATTTGCATGTTTAGCACTTTAGAAACTGAATTTTTCATGTTTTCTGTACCAAATTGTGACAGCCTATCAGCTCAGGCGTACAAATCTCAGCCATTACAAACAGAAAAGAAAGCCTAACAAACACAATGTCATAAAACATTAGTAATGTTTCTTTTTTCTTTTTTCTCTCTCTCAAAACAAATGTTTATATATTTATTTTTTCATTTTTTAATTTATTGTTCTGAGGGGAGCGCTAAGAAGTTTATGTCACAGCAATAAAGGGAGGGGTCTCTGTTTTTTGTTTATTTGGGTTTTTGTTGGTTTTTTTTTTTTTTTTCATATAGCTAGACTATATGATTCCTTTTCAGAAAATGAATATTGATTTTTTTTTTTTCAGAAAAGGTTAGGTATACCTTGTGGGGTTTTTTTTACCTCATCCTGCTGAAATTGCTTTCTCTTGCAGAAGGCTGGATTGAGATCTGCTTGGATTTAAATCTCTCCCACATCTTTTTTCCTTGCTCTATCTCCTGCACTTTGTTGGGCTGAATAATCGTGGTTTTGATGAATCTGTTTTGAGGGTGTTCACTCCAGTGCTTGACTGAGCACTAAACTCAGCAGTCACTCCTCACATAATCTGTACAAAGCTGTTTCTGCTGCAGTCCATGGATCAAACACATAATGCGAAGCATAAAAACATCAAGAGAGAGCACCAGTGGTTTTTACTTGTTTAAAACAAACTGAAATAACCCATGGGCTGCGCTGGAATATTGCTGGAATCCCTAAATTATAATAATTTTTTTTCTTCTAAAATGGTAAATTCTGATGACTGAAGAATGTAAAACAGATTGTAACAAACATGAGATGTCGGTGTGACTTAAATGAGTCTGTCAGCTCATTTCGTCTTTAAATGCTACTGCTCATCTGATTTATTTAGTTTTTTTTAATTTTGTCCAAAAGCGTTGAAGTTTGTGCTTCAGGAATTCCACCACATTAAATTCTGCAGACTCACAGAATTTCAGAAACTTTTATAGCCAAAAGGGTCTCATCTGCTGATTTAAACTCTTACCAGCATGTCCTATCCAAATGGTTCAGAGGTTAGTGCCAATCATAAATTCAACTTTCTAAACCTGAAGTTAGCATTCCTAAGAGATTCTGTTCCACTGAACAGAAGCTATTGCACATTGCCTACATATGTGTATCTTTTCTAAGCTTACAGCACAAAAAATTTCTACTTTTCTGCTGAAAAAGTCTTCATAACAGAAGTTTCCATGCATTTGTGAAATATGTTTAACATTTCAGGGAAAGAATGCAAAGTGTGATGTGTTTATTCTTTCCCCATTTATCTGCTAGTTTCTCAAGCCAATATTCACAGCTGAGTTTGAATTCTTCTTTTGTCAATAAAAGACAAAGTCAGTAGTTACCCACCTTTCCCAAAACTTCAACCACATTTTGAATTTCATCTGTATCTGGAAAGAATGAGCTGGAGGGACCCTCTTGATTCCTTTAAGTTACTTGAATTTTTAATAATTATCTTGTTTGTGAAGAAAGTAGGTATTAACACATCAGACTTAATCAAATTATTGGTGTTCCCTATATTTTCTGTTTGATGTTATATATTAACATATTTTGAGTTTATGAATATTACTACTTTAGAGAAGTAATATTTGACAAAAAACAAATAAAAATGTGGGTGTATTCGCCAAGCAAAAGTGTGGACAGATATCTCAGGTCTCGGAGCTGGGGGCCACAAACCATCTCTCTCTCTTCCCACATGCAGAGTGATTCTACCAGAGACCTGAAGATTTCGAAGAAATCTGAACAGATTTTGGGGTTTTTTTCCCCAAATATTATGTCTTGTGGACACAGAGACGGACAGTCTGTCTCTCGTCCTATTATCACAGAAGTATTGATTCCATTCTGCTTTCATATAACACAAAGATCTCAAGGCACTAAAATAGAAGCATGAAAGAGAGCAAATTTGAGGTGAAGTGTACAAAAGGAGAAAGGAAGGGTTGAGGATAAATAATTTTTTTCCTGTTTTTTCCCCCCACATTAGACCCTTAGATTCAATGGTCACATCACTCTTCACTGTGCAAAGGTTTAATCTCCCCCTGCTAGTTTGCTCCTGCAGTTCATAAGGTGTTCCAGATGTTGCTTTTGGGGCATTATTTTTGGACATGAAAGCAAAAACTAAATAGGTATTTGGAGCACCTTTAGATGCAGTTCCTTACCACCAGTCACCACAAGGAGTTTAAACACAGATTTCAGTGTCCTTCATGAAGTTTATCTGTTCTAACCTTGCGTGTGTCTTCTTTATGTTCCAAATTAGTGTTCTGTAATCTAAATTGCATGGTGATTCTATGGTATGTCTGAAATAAGGGATTAGAGAATGCACAATATTTTTCTTATAGAAAGAAACTTTGGGCGTGAATTTTTAAGAAGTAGTAATGCAATTAATTTTCATCAAGGTTTTGAGTTTAACCCTAGAGTCAATCCTCTGTTAAGAGGATATGCATCTCAATGGATTTTTGAGGTATTTCTGTAGGAAAAGAGAAAGCTTAATCCTAGAAGGTAATTAAATAACTTTTTATGGTCTCTGAAATGGAAGGGGAAAAAAAAAGCAGGAGGAGTCTTCTACTTTGGAAGCTCATCCTCAGTATTTTTATCCTGATTCCATTTTAATTCCTTAGGGGTTCCACAGACACATACAGAGATACACACATGTAGACAGAGACAATATTGTCACTTACTCTTCTCAACTTAAACAACCCTTTTGACCACATCCAAAATCCCTGTACCTCAGTAAATCTATTATTTTAATTTCAATAAAATACACATAAGACCTCAGGATGAAATATTATTGTAAGGATTATGGAAAAAAAATTGTCTTGATCATTCTTCTCCGCCTGCTGTGTGTGCACTGATTTCCAGTGACTAATTACATCATCTCTAATTGCCCCGGTGTGTAGAACAGCCAATATTTCTTATATTGCTGACTCACTTTTTTCCTGATTAATCACATCAGGAAGAAGTCTTTGGATGACACTCCCCACTTCCTCCATTTTCTGTGTCATAGTTATTAAATGTGACAAATAGAGCTGGAAAACTTTCCCTTACAACAGAACAGACAGAAGCCTAATGTGTTTAAAATTTCATATTTGGGCTGGGGATGTGACAAGTGCTGTGAGTTGAAGATAGGATGCCTGTAAGTGGTTTTGACAATCTTGGAGAAAACAAAAGCTCTAAACATTTGGAAAGAGCCAAACAACAGTGTGCTAAGGTAAGTAATGCTGCTGTTCTCCTCAGAGATTTTATTTTTGCTCAGTGTTCTTGTTGCTGTAACTAATAGTTAAGCTTTTTTATCTCCTCCTTTCCCCAGCCCCCTTCAGAGTGTTTGATTATGTTTTAGCTATAACATACAGAACACATTTGTGGAGCACTTTCAGAAAGGACAAGCAGCTTTTCCTGAAAGATTTGACCCAGGCCATGTGAGTTTACTACTGGAAGCTGGATCTTCTGGCTGCTCATCCGGGACATTTCCTCTGTGGCAAGGCCAGCACCTAAATATAATATAATATAACATAAATTATATATTATATAATATATTTTATATATTATATATTATATATTATATTATATTATATTATATTATATTATATTATATTATATTATAGAATGCTATACTAAACTATGCTAAAGAATAGAGAAAGGATACAGACAGAGGCTTAACAAGATATGCAGCGATGCCGCGGCCGATAATCCTGTGCCCTGGCTAGCGGAGAGGGTGGCCAACAGCCCCACTACAGCGGGGGGTGTCAGTCCCGGTGGCCAGGCCTCAGGACTGGCAGCTTCAGGCACCCCTCGGTGGTGAAAGCCTCGGGCTGTGCCTGCAGGACGAGGTCTTCGGAGAAAAGCTGCGAGGCAGGGCGGAGAGAAGCAAGAGCCGGACACTCTCTGGGGTAAAACTGGTTTAATGTCCCGGGGGACAGCCAGCAGGGGGTGACAAACTGGGAAGGACCAGCAGAGAGTGACCAAGAAAATGGGTTGAGCATGGGATTATAAAGGGAGGTGGTAACTAGGGGAGGGATTTACAATAGACCAATCAGGGGAGGTCAGGGGAAGGGCTTAACATAACAGACTTGAGAGAAGAACCAATGGATACAATGTAAAGGAGGGGCCCCGGGACCTCAGCCAATCACTGCTCCCACTGAAGGGAACTTTCTAGAAGACTAGGAGTGGTGGGGAGTGATTGACTGGGCCCAGGGAGGAGAGAAAATTATACATATTTGGAAATATGGGGCGGGGAAGTTACATAACAGGGGGGCAACCATGGCAACAACATAACGGACAGAAACTAGGGTGGGGAAAACTGGGAGGAGAGAACCATCATAACAAATAGGGGAGAACTGGAACAAACCAACACAACACAACATCTCCCCGTTTTTTGTTAAATAAAATTGAAAGGAACGGAAAAATCTGTGCTTAAAAGTTCAAAAGGCTGGATTCCGGGGCTGGTCAGTCCAGGAGATCTCTTCCTCGTCATACAGCTCCTGGTGGTACGGGGGAGGCTCCTCTTCCTCTGCGGCTCTGTCTGCCTCCGAAGAGTAGTCTCCCACTTCGGTAGATTCTCCCGCTTCTACTTGATTGATGCTTGGAGCTGCGATCTTATCGACGAGTTTTTGAACCAGCCCACGGATCAGCGAAAAGCAAATCAAAAGTAAAAGCAAAACTAAAACAACCTTTAAAACTGATTCTAAAACAGAACTGGCCCAACTGCCCAAGCCCCAACCCTTAAAAATGTCCCTCAGCCAATCTGATGTTTCTTGCTTCATCTGGTGAACTTGGTCTTCCATACGCAGGAGGGTGTGTCTGACGTCCTCGGCTCGCGACGATAAATTCATGCAGCAGAGGCCCTCAAACTCCTCACACCGGTGGTGATGGAGCAGCAATAGAAAATCTATTGCTGCCCTATTTTGGAGTGTCACCTTCCTTGTTAATTCCTCGTCTGTAAGGAGGTTGTATATAGCAGCCGAGGTCAAATTGGCTTGCTTAACCACCCAGCACTCTAGGCGGCCCAATTCGCCTAGAGATTTCGCCACTGATACCCATGGCAATAGAATGGTAAAAGCGACGGTTTTGGAATGAGACCAATGAGTAATTTCGTCATCACAGTCTTTGGGGAGATCTTTAAGATCTCTTTTAGACCTAGCCAATTCTGCTGTGATGTTTGTCTGTTTCCAATTCACAATCGGAGTCATGTTGGGGGTAAACAGCGTCAGCTTGCCAAATGTGCACAGCCCTCCGACCAGACCAGAGGGGATGCCTGCCCATGCTCGGTCGCCACAAATTAAAAAGGCTCCCTTAGGAAGGGCGTATGGGGTGCGGCCAGTGGTGGTGGGGCCACTGATCTTTAAAACGGCCTTGCACCACTGGTAGGCTTGATATTCAACTTTATTCTGCTGCACCACTTCATTTCCCTTCTCTATGGGGGAAGAGGAGTACTCAAACTGAAAACAAATAGAGGAATTGGCCGAACCGAGTAGATGAAGTTCAGTGGGCTCGGAGGGCAAAGGATCCAGCCTCACCACTCCGTCTCTCCAGGCGTTGCTAGAATCGAAACTAGGCAGGATAGTGAGGCTCCGGGCCAAAATTGGCGAAAGGGCTGATTGAAACGCGGAGGGGAACTCGCCCGGAGAGAAAGGGATCCCCACAAGGCATGACGACATCGGGTCCTCTGTTGATCCTGCGTCGAGGCAGATATGGTCTTGCCCCAACGCCTGAGCCAAGGTACGCCAGACATTCACCTTTGGCTGAGGGACAATCCATGCTGCCCATGGTGGTAGGAGAAAACAGATGACCATGAAAAACAAGAGAGTGCTTGGGCGCTGCCACAGTTGAGGGCCGAGTCGGGCCATACTGACGAAGCAGGGGCCGGAAATCGGGAGATGAACTGGAAAAGCAAAATAGACATCAGTAAAGACACTAATTCCTCAAATGGATGGTTCTGTCCCAAACAATAAATTAAGCTCAGAGGAAGAGTCTGAAGTCGGGGAGGAAGGTCGGGAGTCAAAGACAACACAAAAAGGGGCATGAAACAGAGGAGGGGATGAAGGGGACTCTGTTGGAGGGAACCTGTCAAGTAGATAAAAATGAGAAAAGGTGGAGGGTTTCCTCCTCCGCCGCCAACATGCCTCTTGCACCTGTGGTACAGCCTCGGTTGTTTTCGCCTGCCTGGGAAGGAAGGGCTTGACCCATTTCGATGGTATCCATTTTGGTCCGGAGGGAGTGGACACACAAGCGTATCCCCTCCCCCAGCTGACCAGGTCAAATGGCCCTTCCATCCGCCAGGTCTCCGGATCTCTGATGAGAACCGGGGGCCTGGCTTTCGGCTGCAGCTGTTGGTGACTGCTGAAATGCTGGACAACTGGAGGGTTCAGGTTGTCAAAAGAGCAATTGAGAAAGTTGAGAGTATACAGTGCTCTCGACAACCGGACGTGGGGGGTCTCCACCTTCACTGCCGCGCGTTGTTTTTCTAAAGTCTTTTTCAGGCTCTGGTGGGCCCTCTCCACCATGGCTTGGCCTGTCGGGGAATAGGGGATGCCGGTCTTGTGCTCTATTCCCCATTGTTGCAGGAAGCTCCGCAGCTCCTTGGAGGTGTACGCTGGGCCGTTGTCTGTTTTTAGGGCCCTAGGGATGCCCAGGACAGCGAACGCCAGGAGCAGATGCTTCTGGACATTCGCCGCCCTTTCACCTGTGTGGGCAGAGGCAAAGATAGCTCCAGAGAAGGTGTCGATGGAGACGTGGACGTAACACAACCTCCCAAAAGATGGGATGTGTGTCACATCCGTCTGCCACACTTCACAGCTCGCCAAGCCCCGCGGATTCACCCCAGCCGCGATGGTAGGCATCTGATGGGCTTGGCATTGGGGACATGTGGCCACAATCGCCTTGGCCTGGTCCTGCGTAAGATGGAATTGCGTGACCAGACCTGGCGCATTCTGATGGAATCGCTGATGGCTGATCTTAGCCTGGCTGAACACATCTGGGAGCGGACCCATCGTGACAGCAGCCGCGCCAAAGAGTCGGCCCGATGGTTGCCCTCAGCGATGAACCCTGGCAGGTCGGTGTGTGTTCTTACATGCATCACAAAGAATGGATGCTCTCGGTGGGAGACTAATTCAACTAACCTTGAGAGCAGATTAAACAACTTTTGATTTGAGACCTCCTGCAGAACTGCCGATTCTGCTCTAGACACCACACCAGCTACGTATGCAGAATCTGTTACCAAATTGAAGGGGCCAGGAAATCTCTCAAATGCCCGGACGACTGCATCCAACTCAGCTACTTGTGGAGAAGCCTCCACAATGACGACGTCAGCCTCCCACCGCTGAGTCTGAGGATCCTTCCAAGTCATTACTGACTTGTGGGATGCTCCGGACGCGTCAGTAAAAACTGTCAGAGCATCTAGAGGCTTCCTGCTCTGAATCCCTTTAATTGATAATTTAAATTCCGAATTAAAAATTAAAAATTTTATGGGCCGGCCGATCGACTGCAACGCAGCCAGTGTAGCTGTCTAATGCAAATTGTAGCATTTCGTTAGTTTCAAGCAGTTCATTGAAGGTCTTTAATTTAAGTTGGCCCGAAACCAATTGAATTGGAAGATGGATGCATGCAAAATCACAGCCTGCCAGCTTCCTGATCCGAGATCTTGCTTTTTGGATCAGTTCGGCTATCAGCTCTTGTGGCCTTGTCATCCTTTTGGACCTATGGTGGCTGAGGAACACCCACTCTATGATTAAGAGGGGGTCGCCCAGACCCTGGTCCTTTAAACTCTTGTCCCATTGGTGGATCAAGCCGTGAAGATGTGGCAGTTTCCCCAAAACAATGAATTTGAATGGCAGGCCCGGATGGTAACGGTGGGCCTGTCGAGCCAAAATGGTCTTTTGCACCTTCTCTAGGGCTACCTGAGCCTCTGGGGTGAGTTCCCTAGGAGAACTCAGCTCCTCTCCCCCTTTCAATAAATTGAAAAGAGGGGCTAGGTCTTCAGTTGGTATACCCAGCCAGGGCCTCACCCAATTTAAAGACCCACACAGTTGATGGACATCCGCAAGGGTCTGGACCGAAGTCCTTATGGCCAATTTTTGCGGAACAATGGTCCGCTTGGTGATTTCAAGGCCCAGGTATTTCCAAGGCGGCATCCTTTGAATTTTGTCTGCCTGGAGCTCAAACCCTGCAGCAACCAACGCACTGGTTGTCAGGTCAAGCGCATGGGCAAGTAGATCATCTGTTGGGGCGCAGACGAGGATGTCATCCATATAATGGTGTAACAGGACGACATCCCCGAGGGCTGTACGAACAGGAGACAGCAGCGAAGCGACGTACCACTGGCAGATGACAGGACTGTTCTTCATTCCTTGCGGAAGAACTCGCCAGTGGTAGCGCTTGGCCGGGGACTCACGGTTGATGGAGGGAACCGTGAAAGCAAAACGCGGGGCATCATCAGGATGCAGGGGAATTTGGAAAAAACAATCTTTTATGTCAATAATTGCCAAATTCCAATTTTGAGGGAGCATTGTAGGGGTTGGCATCCCTGGTTGGAGGGGACCCATATCAATTATCTGTTCATTAATTTGGCGGAGGTCGGTCAGGAGCCACCACTTGTCCTTGTTGGGCTTCTTGATGACAAACACTGCGGAGTTCCAAGGTGACATGGTCTCCACCAGGTTGCCTTTGAGTAACTGCTCCTGCACGAGCTCATTGAGCGCCTTCAATTTTTGTTTATTTAGTGGCCACTGTACTACCTGTACTGGCTCATCTGATCGCCAATCCAGCTTCCAGGTAGGGCACTCCTCAGTGGCCACCGCCCGAAAAACCTGGGGAGCCTTTGGGAGGTCAATTCTGGCTCCCCACTGGGCTAGCAGGTCCCTTCCCCACAGGGGCTCGGTGTAATCTAAAACGAATGGGCGTACAGAAGCCAATTGCCCATCCGGCCCCATAATTTGCACAACGCTCTTGGATTGTTTTGCCAATTTAAGACCCCCACACCTTGTATGTGTCCGGCTGCGTTTTGCAAATCCCAATGTGACGGCCAATCCCGAGAGGGAATGATCGTCACATCTGCTCCTGTGTCCAGTAACCCCCGCACGATCTTGCGATCCGCGCCCAGGGACAGTTGACATGTCAACCTGGGCTTCTCCCTCCCCACAACCTGGGCCCAGGCAACCGTTGGAGGCGAGGACCCTGGAGATGGTTTGGGTTCCTGCACCTCCTCCGGCACCGGGATGGCTTGGGCGATGACTTGGCCCTTGGGGAGAGAAAGTGGGGGCTGGACACAGTACAGCCCTAAAGCAAATTGGTCCCGGTCGGTTGCTACCTGCCCCGGGACTATGTGTAGATCCAACGGTGAATACTTGGTGTCCCCAACAATGATCCACCTGCTACGTCCAAGTCTCCTCCAGCTGCCGGGATGTAGAACGTCGGCAGTCACCAGGTGGAAGTCAGTGTCCGCTAGGTGGATGTCGCGGGTCAGCTGCAGCCTGTATGGGGAAAATGAAGAAATCGTCGTTAAAGCAGGCTGAGGCTGTAACCAACAGGTACAATAAGTCAAATCCGGGAAAGAAATGTCACATCCAGTAAAGGCATGTGGCGGGCTTTTCTCTGTTCCCTCCTCCCTGCTCGATGTCAGCTTGCCCGCCTTATTTATATCGTTGCGCAGGGAGAGGCTGTGCTCACTGCCTAGTTTTTTGGTGGTCTTCCCTCCTGCTTCCCAGCAGGACACTCCTTCCTCCTATATGCTAAGAATTCCTGTCGCAGGGGGCAGTCAGGCATCCAGTGCCCCGTCTTCCCACATAAATGACACGGGTGGATGCCTGGATGTTTCTTTGCCGCCCCCGGGGTCGATGGTCCTGCTGCCGCCGCGCTGTAGTCCTCCTCATCGGCGCTAGAAGACGATGCAAACGCTACTGAGGTCCGCTTACTCTTACTCTTGGGTTCAGGCGCTCCTTGCAATGGGACTTTCCGTGCCACGACCTCCATCATCTGTTCGACGGTAGGCCGCGGGCTACGGGGGAGGGATCGGATGGCTCTCTGGCAATCAGAGTTCGCGTTCTTAAACGCCATCCGCTGCAACAGGTTCTCTCTTTCGCCCTCCTCAGAAGCTTGCGTCTCTACATACCTATAAAATCTCTCTAAAAATATTAAATATGGCTCCTGTGGCCCCTGCTGGGGCTCTTCCTCGTCTTGCTGAGAGAAGACCGCGGGGAGTTTAAAAAAGGCCCTCTCTGCAGCACGACAGGACTCCGTGATGTGATCTGGGAAGAGCACCCGCGCCTGAATCGCCCCACCGGCCCATGCCCCTGTACCCACTAGATGATTAGTTGATATCAATTGGCCCTCTGCGTCATGAGCAGTCGCTTGGTTCTCCCAGAGAACTGGGAGAACTTCCGCGACCTCTCTCCCCCACTCTACCGCCCAGGCCCTAAACTCCATAGGACCTAAAAGGCTGGAAAAGAGAGCTCTCAGGTAAGCAGGGACCAGATCTCCCGGTGCAAGGGCCGAACAGAGGAGCCCCCGGAAATACTCTGATTCCCGGGAGTACTCTCTCTGGGCCTTGCACAGATCTTTGATCTGGTCTTTTGCAATTGGCACCCACTGAGCCTGAGAACTCCCCTCCCCGCTCAGGCGGTAGCTAACCGGGGCGGCTTCAAAAACCGGGGCTCGCCCTGGCTTCCGGTTACCCACCCCCCTTCCCCCCTGGAACACGGAGCGTGGGAACCGGAAGGGAAGGCGTGGGAACCGGAAAGGGGGGAGGCAGAGGCGGGGCCTGGCACCTGGGAGGGGCGGGCTGATGGGCGTGGCGGAACAGGAGGTGGCAGCTGGATTTTCTCCGCCTCCGAGGTGGAGTCCAGAGGCGGGGCAGAGTGAGGAGGCGGGAACGAGGAGGGACTATTGAGGGGAGGAGCGCAGGGAGGAACAGGGGGCGGAGGCGGGGGAGAAAAGGGTGGATCTTGGGGCAGGAAGGGGTTGGGTTGAGGTACGAAGGGATTGTGGGAAGGAGAAGAGAAATTGGCGGGAAAAAGAGCGTGGCCGCCTCCATCTTGGGCTCCCTGGGAGCCATCTTGTGGAGGCGGTGGGACATTAACTGGGGGGACATTAAACCGAACACATTTGGGATTTACAACTGGGTACTGGGGGGAATGGGAAAAAGGGTAGGAAAACCTGCTCCGAGGAGTCTGGCCAGGATCTCCTCAGAGTCCTCCTTTAGGAGGGACAGGTCGGGCTGATCGAGAGGGGGCAGAGGGAGGATGGAGCCTCTGCTGCGTGTTGGCCTTGAGGACCCCCCTCAAGGCTCCGACCGAGGAACACGGGGTGAGGTAGGCGGTGTAGGGACAGCAGAACTGGGAGAACTGGGGTGAGAACGCAACGTGGATAGATTTTTTCGCAGTTCTCCCTGTGGAGACAATAATTGCAAAACTTTACCCGCCCAGTAAGCGGCCGGGTAAAGCTTTGCTTCCCCAGAGCCGACCTCCTGATCTAATTTCGCCAACACAGCCTTCCAATAGAGCGGGTCTTTAATTTGCTCCGGGGTAGTGTTGGGGAACTGGGAAAAAATCCACCTTATTAACCTTTTCAAATCAACCTTCGGGGGATCTAACTCTCCCCCCATTAGCAAACTTCTAACTTGGTGATAGGCTCGCTTTTGAGGGGAACTCTGCCGCGCACCCATTGCGGAACTTAAAAAGAAAACGAGAGAAAAATCAAAGAGTCCTCCTCAGATGACAACAAACCCACCAAACCGGAATCAAAGACAAACTAAAACAAGAACCGACCGCTCGCCTGCTCCACACTACTGCTGGCTTAGGGGATCGGTCCCAGAGCAGGCATGAACCCCCTAGAGGCCAAACAGTAAAAAAGGTTTAGGGAGAGTGGGAGCCATTACTTAGTGGCGGTCCCCGTCGGGCATGACCACTAGGCTGCCGGTCCCAGGAAGGGCATGAGCACGGCACCCACAGGGAAGAGAAAACAACAAAGGAAGGGGTCTAGGGAGAAGAGGGATTGGGAACAGTCCCCAAAGCAGGGCTCAGTTCCTGGGAGGGGTTTAAAAGGTGGGAGGGAAGACCCCCAAGGCAGGGGCTTACCGATCAGACGAGCTGCGAAAAGAAATCCGGTAAGGGCAGGACTCCGCCCTCGGAGCTGTCCCTGGGTGTCGAGAGTTGCAGCTCCGGGTCCACCGGGAGCGCCGCTCCTACAACGGAGCCTGCTGCGACCGGTGGTAGACTGTCGTCCAGAGGTCTGATGACCTCGTCCGCGGGGTCCGAGCGACGGCTCTGGCCCCACGTTGGGCGCCAAGCCGCAGCGATGCCACGGCCGATAATCCTGTGCCCTGGCTAGCGGAGAGGGTGGCCAACAGCCCCACTGCAGCAGGGGGTGTCAGTCCCGGTGGCAAGGCCCCAGGACTGGCAGCTTCAGGCACCCCTCGGCGGTGAAAGCCTCGGGCTGTGCCTGCAGGACGAGGTCTCGGAGAGAAGCTGTGAGGCAGGGCGGAGAGAAGCAAGAGCCGGACACTCTCTGGGGTAAAACTGGTTTAATGTCCCGGGGGACAGCCAGCAGGGGGTGACAAACTGGGAAGGACCAGCAGAGAGTGACCAAGAAAATGGGTTGAGCATGGGATTATAAAGGGAGGTGGTAACTGGGGGAGGGGTTTACAATAGACCAATCAGGGGAGGTCAGGGGAAGGGCTTAACATAACAGACTTGAGAGAAGAACCAATGGATACAATGTAAAGGAGGGGCCCCGGGACCTCAGCCAATCACTGCTCCCACTGAAGGGAACTTTCTAGAAGACTAGGAGTGGTGGGGAGTGATTGACTGGGCCCAGGGAGGAGAGAAAATTATACATATTTGGAAATATGGGGCGGGGAAGTTACATAACAGGGGGGCAACCATGGCAACAACATAACGGACAGAAACTAGGGTGGGGAAAACTGGGAGGAGAGAACCATCATAACAAATAGGGGAGAACTGGAACAAACCAACACAACACAACAAAGATACTAATGAAAAACTCGTGACTGACTCCTCAGAGTCCCAACACAGCTGGACAGTGATTAGTCATTAAGTAAAAACAATTCCCATGAAACCAATCAAACACACACCTTCTGGATATACAATCTCCAACCACATTCCAAAGCAGCAAAACAGGGAGAAGCAATGACATAATTAGTATTTTCATTTTTCTCTGAGGCTTCTCAGCTTCCCAGGAGAAGAAATCCTGGCAAAAGGATTTTTCCAGAAAATATGACAGTTATAGAGCAGAGCAGGTGGTGCAGGGAAGCAAATCTCCTGGTTTTGCCCTTCTAGGAGATTTATTTTTGGTCTGTGGACTGCTTGTCCTCTTTTTCCTCAGCAATCATTGCATCAAATAATTTACCATTTATGACCTTCCTCACACAAGAGAAAAATTCCTGTTCAGAGTTTTGGACTCTCAGGTGTGCCACCTGAGAAAAGCAGCTACATCTGGTTTATATTTGACCTTTAGAAAATCGATAACCATTTCTGGAGGTCAGCAAACATACAGGTGTGGAAATGGCATCAGTTATCCTGCTCCAGAGCATAAACTGATTGCCAGGGAGAGATTAAGCTGAAGTTTCCTTCCCAATTAGGTGAGACTGTGGGTGCTGCTGCGATGTTTTGTACCTTCCTTTGCATCGTTTGTGGTTTGCCATCATGGAAATAAAGACACCCTTTGGTTTTTTTTCCTTTTAAAAATGTCTGGGATGCTTTGATTGAATACTTCTTCTAATCCACCATTGGATTAGAAGCTCTGACAGCTGAGGAAACCTTCCCAGTTTGATCAAAACAGTAAAGAAAAGATTTCAAAAGAGACACATTTAAGATTCTTGGGCATCTGTTTCAGGTAACAACACAAAACTGTCAGAAGATCTAAGTCAGCACAAACACTCAGTTCTCCCATTAAAACAAAACCAAAAAAAAAAACCCCAAAAAACTACATGTATATAAGTCTATGCAGTCTCCACTAACATAAAATCAACCTTGGAAACAATATTAATTAACAATTCTAGCCAGCAGCAAAATATATTCTTTCTTCTATCAGAAATTTCTGGAAGGATGTACTGAGTGGTGGAGGCTGATTTACCAGTTTGACCTTAATTCTGTGGGCCACTTAGGTGATGTATTTCTGAGAGTTAAGTGTTTTTCCATCTTGCCTTACAAAAACAACACCAGTAACAACAGCGCTTTCAAGCACATTATTCCTGATTCTTTCATTTCTGCACTTAGGAAAAATCACCATTTGTTTTGGTGACTTTACAAATAATTCTGATGTTTGTTCTCGTTCAAAAGGAGCTTTACAAACACTGTTCAGCTGTTAATATGCTGGAGAATAATTCACTAGGCTTTCTTTAAGAAAAACAAGAATTTCTAGAACAGTGTGTTATCTTATTTTACAGTCTGGGTTTTTTCCTTCACTTTTATATAAACAAAGTCTTTTTAGTCCCAGTTTTAGTGATAAAACAGGAATATGTTTCCTTGGGCCTCCTCTAAACTGAAGCAACAGTTTAGGGCAGTAATGGATCAGGGGTCAGGAGTGTCAAAATCTTTCCTTTTTACAAAGAAGGTGAAAATGTCCATTTCTGTAAATGTTGAGCTTATTTATTATTTATTTATTATCACTATTTCTGCGCAAATTTAGCTTCAGAATTATACAATATATTTTCCTCTGATATTATGGCTTTGTTTATAACTTTCTGTTCCCATTTGACAAGATTTAATAGACACAGTTTCAGTAGGTAATAATTTATCTGTCTGTTTTAAAACGCTTTAACAAAAACAGCAACAACAACAATAACAGTAATCCTTGACCTGGAATGCCACAATAAATTATTTTCTATTATAAAGCTTAATGTAGAGGTGCACTTCAAGAAGGTGAAACTTACTTTCTAATATTTATGTCAGAACTACTAAAGATTTTATTCATATCTTTTAAATGCACACTGTTGCTAATGCTTTAACCTGAAAAAAACACTGACATTGAAGACATCTTCAACGAGATAAATGGTGATTTCCCAAGAGGATGGAATAATTTAAAAAATAAAACTCTCTTGTACAGTTTTTGAAGGATCTCATAAGAAGTAGACAGTTCCTATTAAAGCGTCTCGTATTCCACATAATTAATTCACTTTAACAATTATCAATCCTACTCATAATTTCGGGTTTTCTTCAGCTCAAATTGAATACGGTGTGCCTGCAAGATAAGTTATCAATTAATTAGCAGCTCTTAATGCCAAAACAGTGTCTCTTTTCTGAGGTGTCCTTACGTTCTATGTCTTGCATAAATGCCTTGCAACTGCAACTTGCAATGTAATAATATTCTGAATGTCCTGAATCTTAAGATTGATGAAGACACACAATGGAATTCCTACACTCAATGCAGATAAAGTTGGCTGTTACACAAAATTCTACAGCACCAGGAAGGATTTAATAAAGCATATAATTAAAAAGAAAAAATAAAGAATTTAAAGATTTTAAAGAACAGAAGAAGCAATATGTGTTTTGGTGATTCCCATCAGCACTCCCTTTTTTATGTTATTTGTCTTTGGCTGTGCTTGATGGAAGTAGAACTAGAAAAAATACCACGGCTATGTGATTTTTATAGCAATCTCAGGCTTGCTACTTTCTGTCTGAACTGAACATCCATAATTCAGCTCTCATACAAAGGCCACGTTTCTGGAAAAATGTGGCAAGAAACTTTAACTAACAAACCAAATTTCTTACATTATACCTTTAGGCCCAGACAGCGATTAATATGAATTTGCTCTTTCAGAAAAAAAAATCACTTTTTTTGAAAATCTTTTTTATTTTATTTGAGAGCACACAGTTTATTGTCTTGTTTCGTAGAGATTGTCACACCTGCTTCTTTTGAAAAATTAAAAATGATCACTATTTCTGATACACACATTTTCCCATCCTCATGTTAGAAATGCCTTCCGAAATACGGGTTGTACGCCCAGACTAAATACATTCATTGTTATTTTACAGTCTTATCAGCAAATTTTGGCTTCAAAAGTTCTTCTTTTAGTCTAGAGTTGACTTCAATGTATTTACAAGCTACAGTCATCGCATCTTTTAGGCCTGATCCCTGCTCAAGGGTGTATTTTTCCCCTAATGACTCTAAAATTATCTTATGGAAAATCTTCTTGTTTCAACCTCTTCCTTGAACACTGGTGTCCAGAGTTATTTTCAGAAAAACCTTTATGGATTTAGTTCAGTGTTATTAACATGGCCCTAGAGACACCTTTATTTCTCTTTGGCAACATCACATTTTGGTGCGATACAAGTCACTGGTATAACCAAAGCTCATTACTAGGTGAGGCTGCAATTAACAACAGCTTTTCTAATTTTCCCCTCTTTTTTTTTTTTTTTTTTTTTTTTTGTGTTCATGATACTCCTCAATTTCTGCAACAAGTTCTTCACTGTGTAATGATTCCTGCATTAATCAGCTGCTAATGGTGTTAATTCATTAATGGTGTTTCCTGTGGTCCCAACTCCATTGCTCCAAACCCGGAGTGATTAAGAGGACCCAGCTCCTAGCAAATCAGGTCAGTCACCCTGCTGCAGGAGACAGGGAGGAGGTTTGCTATTCTTAAATGAATTGATCTCCATTACCTTTTCTTACATCAGTGTTATCAATGCTTTCAATTCTGTAGTAATTCGATATATTCATTTTTATAAAAGTGTATTTTTAGTTTCATTATTCTTACTTACTTTCCTCCAGACTTAATGCCATCTTCTTTTCGTTTCCTAAACTGAAGCCAACTCCTTACCCATTTTTTATCTCTACTCAAATTATCAATTTCTTCTTATTGCCTATTAGTTACAATTTTTTTTTTCTAGTCTAAGTGAAGGACTTAATATAAATCTTAAAATATACCTTCTTGAAGCTCCTATTTTACTACATTTTTGACCTCAAATGATAGGTTTAATTTGCAAAGAGTTTCTTATATTAGAGTCAAACCTTTGGTTAATTATGAAAATCTACTTGAAAGACTTGTGAAATTAGTTCAGAGTGCCTTCTGACATGTTCTTTTACCTTTTATTATAACAAGACCTTATTATGACAAGAACGTTAGCATCTTTCACATGAAAAAGCTCACAAATTTTTCAGAAATTCTTCTCCCTCATTTTTCAAAGTATTCGATATAAATGTTCTAATTATAAACTATATTCTGAAACTTTACAAAAGTTGACATCACAGGCTGGCGAGGTAGGAACCTGACAAAAAATAAAGAGCACATTTTCTATCAAAACTTTATATTTTAAGTCTCATAATGGTTGATTTTGTGATTTTTGTTCAGTTGGTTAAAAAAAAAAAAAAAATCTATGAAGATTTTGTAACACCAGCTCTGAAAACAACCCTTTCAAAACAATGATGTAACAGATGTAGAGTTTTTATGGGTGAACCTTTACTATGGTTTTATAGGTTTTTTTTCAGTTTCTTCAGAACTGCACAGAAATTAACTCCCAAACATAAGCAAACCATTAAGTATTAATAACTCAACACATTCCCGAAATTCTCCAGAAATACAAATGAGAGAAGAAATTTTGGAACGTACCAAGGATATAAGTTATGGTTTTAGGAATAAAGTATTTTAACAAGCTTCTGCCATATAGAAAAAATATCTTCTTTGCATAATTCCAGACTGATTAGCAAAATCTTGGTACCTTTTATGTTCCTGCATACTTTGTGAAAAATATTTTCACAAATGCGAAAACATTAATGTGTGTAAAACACAACTCCACCTTTAGATGAATGGTTAATCGGCCATTTGTCTTCAATGTTTAAATATTTTACCAGACTTTTAAAGAATTGGGGTGTTTTGTTTGAGGTTTGAATAAGTGGCAACAGCACTACAGCTCCTGTTAATTTTGGTTTTACACAGGAGAAAAAAAAAATTTCCCCCATTTTCTCTGTGTAAAATACATAATTTCCTTAAAGTCCATTTCTTTTGCTCTGATACTGCTACATTGTGTACTATTTTTCATGCGGTTCTTCCAAAAAAAATATTACTCTAAATTTATATTCCCGCTGCGTAGCATGGCAGGGAAAAGAAATATTTTGTGTATCTCAAAATTATTCCATTCAAATGTATTTGTAGTTTTTGCTTCCCCTTTTAAATCTAATTTTAAATTCATGTCATTTCTACAAGGGTAAGTATCTAAAATGCATTTTCATTTATTTATCTTTTGTGGTGCTCCTGGGGTAAACTCTTTTACAACAAAACTGAGGAAGATGAATATTTGACAAATTTTTCCTTATTTTATTTCAATTAATAATTTATAAAAGACAGCATATCTTTAGAGCTGCTGAGCAAATAAACCCTCTTGCTGACAAGGATAAGATAATTGCTTTCAAAATCAGTATTCTTGTTATTCACATGTGTTTAGCAGTGTTTTCTCTAAACTGTTAAGTGAAATAGGAGACAGGAACAGGATCTGTGCTCACAGTAAGGCTGCTGGGTTCCAGGGCATTATGGTTGGATTTATCCCTGGTGCAATGTGGGCCTGGGCTGTGCAATAAAACAGTGACTGAAGTCCTTCCCCCTCAACATGCTGAGTAATTTTTTCTCATTTTTATTGTAAATATTAAAATTTTCAAAATATATATTTATGTCTATATTTCTTTATTTATGATTGATACTTACATTTATATTTATATTTATATTTAATTGTATATATATTAATTATGTTTAATGTATACATATGTATATATATATTTCTTTGTATATGTATATATATATTTGAAAATGTAGATTCAAGTAACACTTGGAGGGTCTGCCCTTTTCATGGGTGCCTAATTAATGTGTATTTTTGCATGCACCTCATCCTACTACTCCTTAGCAAAAAATGAATCACTTTTAATTTTATATTGTGATAAAGAACAGAAGCTCAGACAGGATGATCAGAAAATATCTGTACCCAGATACCACTGACATCTGTGTGAGCTACTCCTTTTGAACAGGGATAAATGCTAACAAAAAATATGTTCAGATATCTATCTTACATACAAATACCTTACAAGATTTTTGAAAATTTCCTAATTCCATCAGGAATCACAAAAGTTAGCTTAACTTAAAGATTTGGACATGTTCCTAAATGATTTAAACATTTTGTGCCTTAAAACCTGTTCAAAACTTGTGTTTCAAAGCAGAGCTCTGGCCATGCCAAAGCTAGGCTAATGGCCTCATCATGATCTACTTTTCTGTAATCTGTGATTTTTTAATCATTATGTAATGTATTGAAAAACAAACACACATATATGGCTCTTTCATTAGGCAAGTTGTCTTCAAAAATATTTTTCGATTCCAGAAGTCCATAACCTGACGGGAGTTTTTTCTTTCTTAAGTTTTATGTTATTTTTCAACCGCAGTTTTAGCCAATACTTTAATTTTTTCACTTTAAAAATACATTCTGAAGGTCCTGGGGATGGATCCACAGGTTTGGTCTCTTGGAGATCACGAGGGATAGCTGCTGTGGGTGCAGATTAGGGATTTATGGTGATGCAGAAGTGCCAAATGTGAACTCCCGGGCACAGGGCTGGGCTGAGTCTGTCGGGATGATGGAGCAGCACGTTCGCCCACACAGCACGTGTGGGTGGATGTGAGGTGGGCTGAGGAAGGAGAAGACTCACAGAGATGCCAGCAGGCAGGTGCTAGCCTTGGAGAGAGAACAGAGAGCCATATGGGCTGGTGCCTTGTCAGATCCGAGTGTGGGCAGCAGTCACAGACTTGCCCCCTCTGCATCCCTGCAATTCTGTTGTGAACGTGACAAATTTCTACCCTGTGCTAACTATAACCATCCAAACACTAGGCAGCTTGCTTTGAGAACATGTGATTTCTTTTTAATCTACAAGTCTGCAAAGAAAAAAAAAAAAAATTATTTTCTTTTTGGCTGCGTGTCTTAGTAGAGCTGCCAACTTCTACAAGATCTGGCCTCCAATAAAGCGTGTCCCAGCTTTCCAAAATTCAGCCTTTTCTCTCCTGTTTTCTCAGGTGATAGGGCAGAGTGCTGCTACTCTTTCTGTTTGGATTTGAAGGCTTCAAGGGCAGTAGACATTAGTTAATTAACTGTGGCTCTCTTGCAGGCAGTGCTGATATTGAGGTAACATCCCAGCACAGCTTTAACACACACAAATAAGCCTTGGCAGCCTCCTCTAACAAGCTGGCAGAGGGTCAAAGGAACTAGCAGGGAAGAATACAAAAAAAAAAAAAAACCAGGCTACTATCCAAATATTGAAGGCAATAATCATTATTACAACCTTATAAACATTAGTTTCTTACATACTACATCATTTCTTTATTAATTACAAGAATTCTGCACGTGTGTACATTGCCTGGCTTGCTCAGTTGTGTGCTTTTCTCAGTGCTTGAAGAAAAGAAAAAAGTGGAAAGAGAGTTTATTGGTGGCTAATGATAATTTCCAATTCCTCTCACAAAGGCTGATACCTTGGCAGTAATGGACCAGAAGTAGTTATGGCTCTTCTTGCTGCACAATATCTCTTTTTCAGTACAATAGCATCCACGAGCATCATCCAGAATTGGGGTGATGGGGAAACTGTCACCAGAATAGTTATGGAAAGCAGGTATAGTTGTAGGGTAACAGGTCTCAGAAAAAGATTCAGAAATTCCACTTAGAGAGTAGAACATAGACCAGGACTGAGATGATAAATTTATTATATTTACTTCTTAAAGAAGGAGAACGGAAAAAAAAAAAAAAGAAATAAAAAGAAAGGAACTTAAAATGAATGGTAATTTTTCAATAGCAAGAGATTGCAGTTGAATGAAGTAAATTAATTCAAACTATACCAATTCAAAACTTTTACACTACCCACAAAAACCTGTAAAAATCCTGAATTACCTTGCCCTTCTTGTCATATAGTAGGGACAGACACCACCTTATCAAGGAAGATTTATCAGTTTAGAAAATGCTTAACGACTCAATAAAAAATATAAAGTTATGGTATAATCCTATTTTTAAGAAATTCTAAAGCAAATGACACAAATGCATAATATAATGAGTGACATGCCTGGTGTAAAAGTGAAATCAAAAGTATATTAAATTTGTACAAAGACTTTATCAGGTGCTTAAATCAGACTTGTTAATAGGCAAGCACAATCAATAATAGGTATGACAGTCAATACTAATTTAATACTCCATTGCTGTGTGAATAGAGACAATGTCATATTAGAGATTTCAGGTATGAAGCTACTGGTACTTTTCTTTTTCCTCCCTCTGTAAGCACATGTGCCCACACAGAGTACAATTATCCCACTTAACTGAAGTTTTTGTAAGCACCTAATGAAAAAGAAATCAGGTAAAAAGCAGAACCCCCCCTTTTTCTCACAGGAATAACTGGAATTGCACTTGTGTCATTTACAATTCTCCATTTTGAAAGGGGACACCAGTCAGGTTGTGATAAGTGATTCAGTTTTGTTATTGACCTGCATGGATGCCCCACATCTCTTGTCTCAGGAACACAGGTTTAAATAAAAACACCGTTACATTGCACAAAAAAGCAGAAACTGCCCCAAAAGAAGCAGCAACTCTATTTAGCTCTTCCTGAGCAATCCAGGATTGCAAGAATGCATCTGATCATAAGTTGGCCTATATGCCTATATCAATGTCTGTGACAACAGATAAGCAACATTCAAGTTCTTAGGGCACTGAATAAATGGAACATTTATAAAAACTCATAGGGAGCATTCGATTAAGATTACCCCAGCTGTAAAAAGCTATTACACCAATCTAAGAATCACTAGTTTCATTTAAAGCCAATTCACTTATGAAAGAGAGCTGACAGTGATGAATTTGCTCCAGTATATGGAGATCAATAAACGTCCTGTGACTACATCACCAATAACCGCAAGAAATGCTCTTTGTTGTAATATTTAGATGATTTTTGTTTTGTTTTGTTTTTTTTTTGGTCCTGCACAAAGTACAAGGCACAAAACTGATCAGAAAATATGGTGAATTGCAACACCTCTTTCATATCTCACGGTGCAAAAGGAAGGCAGAAAAGGCATATCACTGCTACATAGTGTGGTGTGAACCTCTTTCCCCAAAGAGTCTGATCTGGGGAATACTTTTACAGCTGCTGAGCCTTTTTGCCATGAAATTATGAATCAGGCATAACTTTGTGTCGCTGTGTTTTAAAGGAAACCTTCCCTGAGCGTCCCTCTTCAGGACAATGCCAAGTTTGCTGTGCCATAAGGGTAAATGTGCATGTTCCTGCCTTCTGCATTAGCTTTATCCATCTGTATTTCAGTGTTTCAGCAAAAAAAAACAAAAAAAGAGGAAAAAAAAAGGAAAAAGTCCCTGCTTGCCCTTTCATCTCCTCAGTGTTTTGAATGGTGTCTTCCACAACCTCATTTGTTTGAGCCTATTTGAAATTTTCTCCAGGGATGAATGGGAAGTGTAGAACATAAAGTGTCTTTCAGCTGAAGACACAGCTTAAATGCTGGGGACTATAGAGAAAAATAACTGGTGACATTGAAAAGGAGCCAGCATTTCAAAAGAGTAAAGATGTTATGGGATTATTTTATTACCTTTGAACCCTGAGAGCTTTACAGCTCCACTACATTCCCCCTAGAGCAATTCCTGGCTACTTCTCTGTCCTATATTTTAGAGAATAACAGAAAGCTACTTAGACAGTATTTTTGTAAAGCTCCTGTTCTGCAAAGGTCTTTTGAAACTTTAAAAATAAAGGAAAACTCCTATGCAGAACTTATAATTTAATTCTGGTGACATTTCTCAAATAACTTGGGTGCAAAATGTATCTCAACTTCTTTTCATTCATTTTAATGAGTGTAATGAAAAGATAATATGTACTGAAATGCAACACTCAATCTGAGCAAGGAGTAGTATAGAATAAAACAGCTCCTGTGGCCCCTGAGGACTGCAATACATTAAGCTTTTGTTACCATTATGTGCTTTATTGTTAAGTGTTATGTGCTGCATTTTATAATTTAATTTCTAACTGAGGAGATTCAATGGCCTTAGATCTATCAGATTCTTAAAGGAAAAGTTTTCTAAGAGAAGGAATAAAAAACAATCAGATGACTCAATTACCTGAAAAGAGTTCTATTACAGGAAACGTAGTTCTCAGCTGGTATAAATCAACATAACGTCCAAGTCAATGGAGCACAGAATTTCATATGAGCAGAGTATTTGGGCCAATATGTGCATGTTAATTCTCCTGAATTTTTAGTGTGTGGAAGTTCTAGTTCATAATGAGGGATTCCAGATGTAATGGTTTCACAGGTTACAGTGACTTGCTGCTGTCAACTTATTCTCTCCTCTACTCACTTTCTCTGTGAGTTCCACAAGATTCATTGTCTCATTTTCTGACAGCTTTCATCTTTATTTTAACTTTTTGTCACTGTTTTAAATTTTAATCCTTCACAATAAATTATGGTATTCCACAGTGGGTAAAAAAAAAACCCCAAAAAACCAGAAACTTTCTGTTATTTTCTCTGTTTTGACCAACATAATAAAGAAGGAAAAATGTAATTTAGTCAAAGTGGGGGATGAAGACTCAATCATTTGTACATATAACTCCATCATTATTATTATTACTATCAGATGTTAATGAGAAGCAGAAGGTTTCAGCCTTCTTAAGCAGGAGAAAGGCATGAACCACAGAAGTAAACCAATTGCATGAAGTAAACTAATTCAAAAGACAGCAATTCAAACATTTTATACTACCCACAAAAACCTGTAAAAATCCTGAATTACCTTGCCCTTCTTGTCATATAGTAGGGACAAAAATCACCTTATCAAGGAAGGTTTATCAGTTTAGAAAATGCTTAATGACTCAATTAAAAATATAAAGTTATGGTATAATAATATTTTAAAAAATGGACTTAGGAATCCAAACACCCTCTTTACTGAAGAGCAAAGTGTATTTCTGGTACAGTAACTTCCTGATGAACTCTCTGCCAGCTTGTTCATAAAAACAACCTGTATCTTTTGAATGCTGATGGTAACTTCAGCCATTTCATGTTTTGGGCTCAGCTGCCCACATTTTGCCTCAGGCTGTTGTTATTAGATCTGAAAGCTGCACCTTGTCTTCTCTTTTGGATAGTACTCAAAAAAAAATCAGCTTTGTAACGTTTCCAAGAAACATCTACTCCACAAATATCGACTGGAGCCTAGAGGAATTTTGTGCCAAGCAGGTTAACATGCTCTTAAACTACCCTGGTCCAGAGTGACCCAAAATGTTTTACTGTGCCAGAAAAGTGCTGTCTGTCCCTCGGAGCCACGTGGGAGCCGAGGGGATAAAGGGCTCTGCGGCAGAATCACAAAGGCTGCCTTAATCTCACATTTCATGGGGCTGTCAATAAAGGTTAGTGACACCTTTCTGCTTTATCTGAAGGCATGACCACTGATACCATTATATCCCACAGTAACACTTTAAATTAGGATCCTCAAATAAAGCTTTAATCCTTTGAAGCTGGCACTTTCCAGTCCGCCAGCCAAGCGGATACTTGGGAGGATGTGTATGTAGCTCCTGGGCCCCTATTTTTCCCTTTGAAGTATGTTTTAAGGCTACTGTTGATTTCTGTGGAAGTTCAATGAATTAAATGCCTGTGCTGTTGAGAGGTTAATTAAATGTAGCAAGCTATTCTTCAAAGCATGGCTGTTGCTCAATCTGTTCTGTTTACTTCTCAAGTGATAGAAATGATCCATCTGCATTACCTGATTGTATATTAAGTTGTTTTGGGTTTTTTTGTTTGGTTGGTTGGTTTTTTTTGTTTTTTGGGGTTTTTTCTGGTAACTTCCAGTATGTACTTTTGGAAGATTTGCGAGTTTTGTGCTCCTTGGAGTTGGGGCAATCTTCAAACTAAGTGAAGTATTTCTGTTGCTACAACACACCTTTTGCAAAAAAAAATTCTAATTTTTCAGTTCAATAAAAATCTGTGCTTCTCGTTTTAATTTTGTTTTGGTTTGTGGTTTCAGACTTTAAAACTTTTGGGATCTATAAATATATTATTATAGTTTCCATTTTTTTTTTCATGACATGAAATTAGGGGTGAGGTTTAGTCAGCATTTTTTATTTTTACATGACATGATCAATCACTTTAACAAAGCATTATCAAAAATCATAATTATTCATAGGTGGCTAATGTTAAAAAGACATCCTATGATCAAAGAGAACAAAATATTTCCCATAAAATTAAAGAATATTGAATTAATTGCACAAACAAGCACTGGTAAAGCAAAATGGGTGCTACGAAAATAGGACACAGTTAAAAAAAACACAAAGGTAACAGAATTGTTAATAAATTGTTTGGAAGGAGCCCATGGAGCCTTGAGTCCCAGTTAAACACCACTCCACTTCTTGGAAGTGCTATCCAAAGTGACACGAATCCGTGCCACAAATGACATCACTAGTCCTGCAATAAACTTGCACAAATGATTTCAGGGAGTCCAGAGAATTAATATAATGAGATTTCCTTTTATTTTCAAAAGATAATCAATACTTAAAAGATGCTGGTAAGAAAAGCCATATTAAATCTAAAATTGCCTTTTTTTTCCTACTAACTCTCCCTTTAAATAGCTCTAAAATCATCCTGAGACAACATAATTTACACTACTCAGGTATTACGGGTTTTTTTCTTTTATTTGGTTTTGATGCTATAACCAGAGGCTGTGTCTGAATGGAAAATCTCCCTTTATTGAAGGATTAAAAGATCAAACTTCAGAAGAATCAGGACTTGTCTGTCACAGCAAATCCACAGCAAAATGCTGAAATCACAGGAAACGTGAAAAACAAAGAGTAGGGTATGATTTCATCTGGAAATTTGTGTTCTGTAGGTATTAGCTGCCCACCTGCAGGGCTTTAGAGTCCTGTACAGATGGAAACAAGCCAAAACATTACCCACATTTGGCCTGATATGAAGAGACCACCACCCACACTGTCTCAACAAGACATTGCTGAAAGCATTCCTTGGAATTAAAATGCTTTAATTACGACTCGTCCTCACTGCCTCTGCTCCTTGTTCTTGTTCTTCTTGATGTTTTGTTCTTCTTGTACTTCTGGTTCATGATCGTCTTACCGTTATACTTCTTGCTGTTCTTGTTACTATTGTACTTCTTATACTTATTGTTCCCATTTCTCTTCTTCTAGTTAAAATTCATGTTCTTGTTCTTCTTTTTATAATTTTTATGTCTTCTTATACTTGTTCTTCCTGTTAAACTTATTCTTCTTCTACTTCCTCTTCTTCTACTTCTTCTTCTCCTCCTCCCCCTTTCTACTGTTATAGTTATTTTTTATTCTTACCCTTTTTTAATACTACTGCTCCTTCACCTGCTTCAACTTCTTCCTGCTCTTGCTAATATTCCTATTCTTATTCTTTATATTTTTGTGGGGTTGGGGGGGTACTATTTTTTGTGTGGGGCTTTTGGTTTTTCTCTTTACTACTACTACTTCTTAAACCCAACTTTCTTGTGTTTTTTAAGGATTGTGCATGTCACAGTCCATCAGTTTGAGGCTGCGTCTGGAGAACAACACCTCCTGTGTGTGCCCAATGCTCATGGAGAAAAAGCCAAAGGACCAGCATGGAATCCTTTCTGGATGAGAGGAAACGGCCTTGGATCCCAGCAGGGGAGGTGCACATTCAATATCAGAAACAACTCTTCCCTGACAGGGTGGTCAGGCCTGGGAAGAAGTTCCCGCAGGTTGGAGCTGCAGTCAGCGCCCCTGGAAGGGGCAGGAGCCGTGTGGACGTGGCCCCTGGGGACAGGCTCAGGGCTGACGATGGCGGTGCCAGGCCGGCCGTGGGAGCGATGCCTTTGAAGGCGCCTCGGCAGCCGGACGAGGGGCTGGGACGCGGCGCCGAGCCCCCGGCACAAGCGTCCCCCGGGGCCGGGGCTCTGGGCCGGCCCCACGGGTGCCCTCTGGCCTCGGGGAGCCGCCCCGGGGGTGCCGGGCAGCAGCCGGGGCCGGCCGGGCCCCAGGGCCACGCGCAGGCCGGGGAGGCCCGTGCGGCTCCCTCAGGGCGAGGGCAGGCCGCGGGCCGGCCGCCATCTGCAGGCAGGGTGCTGCTGGCAGGGGCGCTAACGCCGGGGCCGTGCCGCCAGGCAGGGGCAGCGGAACAGCCCCCGCAGCCCCCGCTCCGCCCGCCTGAAGAGCCAGCGCGTTTTCTGGCGGGCACCCTCCGTGCCTGTCCAACAAGGGCTCGGGCTGCCACAGGGCTGCGCCTGGCACGCAGCTCCTGGTGCTGGACACAAGGCTCTTGTGGGACAGGCAGGGGGAACCCATCTTGGGCTAACACTTCCAGTTTTTCTCTCTTGGCCTCTTTGTCCTCTTCGTGCAAGCTCCAAGATGCTCACCTAATCCTACTAATTCCCCTTCCGCACCAAGGCCTTGAGCCGCAGGCTCTGAATCATATCCTGTTCCCAGGTGTCCTGCGCTAACTCTTGGTTGCTGTCATCTTTCCAGCTAGACTGCACTGAAGCGTTGCCTTCAGACACCTCTGGACAATGTAATCTTGCTTTTTTGAAGCTCTTGGCCAATGCAGTCTTCCCAATCCGAGTGTTCTTTATAACTACCAGCCTCTCTGGGGGGACAGCTCTTGTGGGCTCTGCTCTTCCCAGTCCAACCCTTTTGAGGAGGTAACCAATTTTCCTCCTAAAAGCCCCTGCTCTGCACCTCCTTCCTTATCAAACACTTCTTACTGCCTCCTGGTTTCTCTCTGGGACAGTTCTTGCTTGCTGCAACCGACCCAGTCCGACAGTCACTGGTGGCTCATGCCTTCTCCTGGGGACAGCAGCTGGTCAGGAGATTCCTCCCAGGTGGAAATCTCCTGGCAGTTCTCAATGTCTCCCAGGGACAGCTCTTGCTCCCTGCACTCCTCCCAGTCGCAAATTCCTGGGGAATGCTCCAATTTTGCCGGGGAAGGCTCTTACTCCCTGCCTTCTTCCCACTCTGAGAAATCCCCTTTGGACACCTCTGACCTTCATCCCAATCCAAGAGCTCCAGAGCCTACAGGCATGCTGGGCAGCACCTGTGGCTCAGCACAGCCTTGCCCTGGAGTCCTCCGCTGGTTCTCGTTCATTTCTCCTCCGGAGAGCTCTGGCTCCTCCTTACTGTCCTCAAAAAAATTAAAACTCCCCAAACGACGCCCGCCTCTGGCTCTCCTTGCCCGGATTGAGCCCCTCTCGGCGCCGTCTCCTCCTGCTCTATAACGGCGTGGGCTCCCTGCAGGCTGGACGAGGGGGTTGAGGAGGAAGGAGGAGCTGTGCAGGCACAGATCGAATTCTATTCCCTGTGTCCTGCAGCTGCTGCTTCGCCTTGTGCAGCCGCGCTGGGCTCCGGCTGCCTCCGCTCCGGCGGCCGCTGTCCCGGGCCCTGCTCGGAGCCCGGCCTCGCTCACGGCCAGCAGGGCCTGGCCACGGCCTGGGGGCTCTGTGGGGCATGGACCAGGCTCGGGGGCTCTGCTCATGGCACCTCCTGGCCGAGGGCAGGACATTCCGCTGCCTTCTCTCCTTCGGCAGCCAGAGGTTCGCGGGGCTCCTCCTCAGCAGCTGCCGGCCCCGCCTCGGCGCCGCTGGCGCGGGAGCCGCCCCGGCCTTGGGGCTGGAGCAGGCCCTGGTTGAGAGGCGCTGATGGAAATGGTCAGTGAGGGCCGTGCCCGAGGGAAGGGGCAAAGGAGACCTTGTGTCAATTGAAATGCTGGGGGTCAGATTGGAATGGGCATGGCAGAGACAAGGGGGGGAAATGGAAAGGGGAAGAGGGAAGGGAAGGGAAGGGAAGGGAAGGGAAGGGAAGGGAAGGGAAGTTGGGAAGGGAAGGCTAAGGGGGAAAGAAGAAAGAAATAGCAACCAAGCTAATTCACTTCTGCAGGCAATTTGATAAAATCACGAAAACTCTAAAAAAAAGTGTTCAGAATAAAAACAGGACACTGATTCCTATGGAGTTTAATGTTATAGAGCTTTCTTATTGTGGGAGCTATGTAGCAGAGGGAAATTTTAGGAAAACAATTGCAAAAAATGTATAAAAGATGTTAAAAAAATGTTTGACATAATAATCTCTCAGCATTGCAAGTTTAGTCTAGGAATACATAAAGGTTATAAAAAGATAAAATTGATATGAATATCAATTTTTTGAAAATATGATATGAAAGACACTTAAATTTCACAATGTTATAGAGAAATGTTATATTTTAAATTTTTGTAAAGAAATTTTGGTATCAATCACTTCAGTGATTTATTGTAGTTTTTTTTTCTTCATGATGTGCATATGAATATATAGGCCTTGGGAGCTGGAGTCTAATGGTGAATTGAGATAGGCCTAAATTTCCATAAACTATCTAGTCAAAGATTTGTTGCTATTTTGGATACTTCTATTTGCTTTTATTTGTATTTTGTGGACCCCTTAATCTTTAAAAATACTTAGCAATTGAAGAATAACTTTTCTTTAATTCCTCAGCAAGTTTCAGAGATGAGAAAACCTTTCCAGTCCAGTCCTGAAGATGGGTGTTGGTGTCACACAAGAGGGCATGTTTGTGGAGAAAGGGCTCTGGATTTAGGGGCTGGAAGAGGCCAGAATGTGATCCCTTAAATTGAAATTGGATCAAAACTCATGGAAAAATGGCAAGGATGGAAAATACTGCCCTGTCTTCCACCTGAAATGGTTCTACTCACAATTTCTGTGCAGGAACTGTTACACTTGGTAAAGCAGGGGACAGGAAGAGGAGATTACATGATTTTGTCTCTGGATTGCTGGGTGGATCTAAGGGACAAGTCAATTTGATGAACTGCTGGATGTCATTCTTAGGAAAACTGCCGTTCTTCTGTGTGGGCTTGGCAATCAGGGGAAGCCATGAACAAGATAGAAGGTGGTGTTTGATGTTCCCATGTCCAATCCACAGTGAGAAGAAAAGTGGCAGGGCATAGTAGGAACATAAGGGGTAATTATCCACCCAGACAGAGGGGGGATCTGGAGTGCTTTTTAAAATAGAGGAAAACAAAGGGAAAATTAAAAAGGAAAAGAGAGAGTTCTGTCACAGATTTCACTTACAATTCTTTCACGTGGCAGGACTTGGAAAAGAAAATCTAGGAGCAGTTGAACAGTGTGAAATGAACAAAATACAGGGCCTGGTGACATAGGGGACTACCCAGACCTCAGAGTGCTGGTGGCTCTCTGGGGGCAGGGAGGGCTGCAGCACATCTGCAGATAACACCTGCAGCAGGGCAGCCAAATGCAGGGTGTGTCATTCCTCATGGAAGCTGGGTCTGCTCCATGTCCCTCATCCTCAGCCTTCTGTGTTGCTTGGTCTGGCTTCAGCATACCAGGAGGTATTTCCTGTCACAAAAATGAGATGGGCCAGCTCTACTGTGAAGAAAAACTGAGGGAATTGAGGTTGTTCAGCCTAGATAAGAGAATCTTTGGGGTGACCTCACTGTGGCTTTCCAGTACCTGAAGGGAGCTGTTGGAACCCAGGGCACAGAGAATATTTCTCTGTATGTCCTGACAAGTCCTGACTCCCAGGAGAACACTGCTTTTGGTCCATGGAGAAGGCTTCCATGACTTTGGGATGAGTTGGAATCTATGAGTGTGTGAAACAGATAGTAGTAGAGTTTATCACAGGGTGAAAAACTCAGAGTTTTGGGTTTTTAGGATGGAATTGGGTAGGAGACAAGATGGAAGGGTTTGGGTGTTGTCTGATCACCTTCATCTACTCCTTTTTCTGTAGTGTTGGGAGCACAGGGTGATTGTGGTGTTTCTGAAGTCCCCAGGACGAGGTGAGAGATGAGAATTTGGCTCCATGTTCTCAGAAAGCTGATTATTATATATGATATGATATGATATGATATGATATAATATAATGTTTGTTATATATCATATCATATCATATCACATCATATATTATATTATATTATATTATATTATATTATATTATATTATATTATATTATATTATATTATATTATAATGTTTGTTATATATTATATTATGTTATGTTATGTCATGTTATGTTATGTTAAGTTATATTACATTACATTACATTACATTACATTACATTATATTATATTATAGCTATATGAAGTGGCCCAGCAGGGAGAAGGGTTGTCCTTCTCAGATGTCCCGGCAAGCTGGCCAGCACCGCTTGGAGCTCAGGGGGCACTATCCCACTCTCGGTAATTTGTACGGGAACTGTTTGTTAGAAAACAAGAGTGTATAAGGAAAAACAAACTCTCCATATATAAAATGTGAAGCTGATTATCAAATTTGAAGCAAAATTTTCCAAAACTCTGTGCTTTGGGAGAGCGCCTAAGGCAAACGCTCCGCGTTACAGCAGTCGCGTTGCCTTGCCGAAAGGACGTGGCCACCTCAAAGCTTCAACCAGCAGAAAGGAAGGAGCGCTCTCCAGCTGGGGCAAGTCCAGGTTCATTGTGATCCCAGGGAAGCCAACAACCCAAGAGAGCGACTGGGGAGGGGGTAACAACAGCTTATAAAGGGTGAGGGATATACAGGGGAGGAGCCTGTCCTTGGGCAGATGAGGATCCAGAGGGCAGTGGGGTACAGAGGACTGACATAAGGAAAAAAACAACAGTAACAAACTGGAGGAGGGGCCGCGGCTCCTGAGCCAGTCACTCAGTGCTCTGGGTAGAAGTTTCTAGAGAAAAGGGTGGGAGCAGAGAGTGACTGGCAGGGCACCGGGGAGGGGTTCGGGAAAGGATCCATTCGTCCCCAGGATAACTGGGGAGGAATTAGGATAACAGACAGCGGCAGGGAGGGGAGGGAGAACCAGGGAAGAATCATTACAAAACTGGGGAGAACAGAACAATCCAACTTCTACAAACACAGCAAAACAGCTATACTACAACTATACTAAAGAAAGAGAAAGGAGACTTCAGAAGGCTTCACAAGAAGAATGATAATGAAAGCTTTTGACAGAGTCTGACAAAGCTGGCTGTGATTGGTCATTAAGCTGAAACAATTCACATGGAACCAATCAAAGATGCACCTGTTGGTAAGCTATCTCCAGACCACATTCCCAAGCAATCAGATAATTATTGTTTTCATTCTTTTCTGAGGCTTCTTAGCTTCCCAGGAGAAAAAATCCTGGTGAAGGGATTTTTCAGGAAATATCATGGTGACAAGTGATTGGTGAGAAAGAGCTGCAATGCAGGCATTGCATGGACAGACAAATAATTAGGTTTTGGTAGAAAGGTGGAAATGAAGTATGTTCTAAGAGTTAATTGGACAAAATAGCTTTCAAAGGCCTTGAATCTGTGTGTCTGGTGGCTTTTGGCGTCTTTTTCTTTGTACACTGAGATGTAGGTTGTGTGCCGAACTTTTGATAAGACAAAAATAAACAACAGCCTGAAGACCAAAAAACCAAAAAACCCGTCCATCTCTCATTCTTGGAACAGAACTTTTTAGGGGTTCCCCCCATCAGGTGGACCTGCAAGGGAAGTTTCCACAGGAGCCTACAGAAAAATGGAGAGAGACAATTGACAAGGGCCTGCAGAAGGGGGATGGCTCCCACTTCAGGGCTGGATGGAATACTGGGAATAAAGAATTGTTCCCTGGCAGGGCGGGCAGGCCCTGGCACAGGGTGCCCAGAGCAGCTGGGGCTGCCCCTGCATCCCAAGGCCAGATTGGACAGGGGTTGGAGCAGCCTGGGACAGTGGAAGGTGTCCCCACGACAGTGGATGGCACTGGATGGGTTTTAAGGTCCCTTCCAACCCAGACCATTCTGCGATTATATGAAAATATTTTGCTCTGTTAGGCTTTGTGAGCTTCCTGAGCACAGTTCTGATTCCCAGCATGAGAGATGACTCCAGACAGTGTCCGACTGCAGTATCTCAACTGTTGGATGTCTTAAGATTTTTCTGGTAGCCTCATAAAATTTTCCCAGTATGTATTTAATTAGATTGAGAACTCTAAAGTTTCCTCAGTCCCTTTTGCAAGAATGAAATTGTAAAGTTTTGCAGCCCTTTTAAACTGGAAAAGAAGCTCCAAAACAAATGCAGCTCTTGAGGGAGAAACCCTTGTACAAGTACAGTTGTCAATTAGATGGTGTACTACTCAGTTCATGAAATTACAATACATCATAAGTCACCTTTTGCACTCTTAGTTCTTCTATGTCATATTTTATGTAGCCCCAAAGCATTTTAAACCCTCTTGATCTTTAAATAGCCCTAATTTTCTGTAATTAATAAGATTTAATGTAACAGATAAGCAACTTGTGACTCATACCTACGTGACTGTTTAATGCTAAAAATGCAGAGTCTGATCATTCAACTCATTAATAAAGATGAAAATCAAGGGAGGATCTGTGTAAAGGCCCAGAAAAATGATGATCTGTACATTATGCAGAGAAAAACAAAGGTTTTTAAAGAGTAAACAAGACGTCACAGAAAGAAACACAAAATAATCACCTCCTCCTTTGCACTACTAAAATGTGAGGTGAAAATAAAATGCAAAACCGTGACATTTGTAACGTACTTGAGGATCTGTGCACTCATCCCATCGTGCAAAATATAATATTCAGAGAAAAATTCAGGAAATTGAGAAAAATTTCATTTTTATGGATACATAGTAGCTGCTTGCTGGAAACGTATAAATGCCTTTTTCCGATACCCAAAGGCAAGTGCAGATAAATTATGTCTTTTTTCTGCAACCTAACTGGTCTTTTATTTAGAGAACATATAGTGTGGATACATTAAAGACAAAAGTTTTTGTGATGTGGTAATTTGTATGGGAACTGTTTGTTAGAAAACAAGACCATATAAGGAAAAATAAACTACATATATAAAATGTGAAGCTAATTATCAAATTTGAAGCAAAATTTTCCAAAACTGTTATCACGCAATTCTTTGCAAAAATTATAGTTAAAATGTCAATTAAAACCTACTAATGTGAAAAAATAAAGAGTTAAATTAAAAATAGCTGTATGAAACTTCCACAAAAAGCAGAGAAGCTGTGGCAAAAACACTATTTGATGAATAGCATCAATGAAATATGAGGAATTTTATGAGGCCACGTATATGGTTTCTTGAACTCTGAGTGGGCTATGTGATAACGTGGAAATATTACATTTTATTTTCATTAATATTTTTGGGTTTTTTTTCCTGTCTTAGGCAAACTTGTAAATTTACCAAAGAAAAGACTGTATATTTACGCCACCAGGATGTGAAATATAGGTTTGGATGGTCAGTTTCTGTGTTATAAATAATTGTTCTTTTCTGTAATATACCTAAATAAAAATGCATTGATTAAAAAACCCAATTCATCATTGACAGAGAGGGACTGATTCATCACTATGTGATGCCATGATAATATATCATTTATAAATCTTCATAAACCACAGACTTTTCATATTCCCTGTGTCTTTAATATGTCAATGGTTTTGCAGCTTCTGCTATTGGAAGGTAATATTTTCAGGAAGTATACTTGAAGTGAGTTCATTTTACTGGAACTAAACCATCAAAAATCATATTGGCTTTCTCATGTACTTTGCTAGATGGTGATCAATTTTCTTATCTTTAAGCCTTCTTCAGTTGCTGGGTTTTCCATCACACACATGATGACTAACTTCTTATTAAAAATTTAAATTGTTTTCCATTTGCTTTCTTCTTTGCATGACAGCAACAGACTTGTTTGTCTCGCAGTGTCTAAACATAATCAGAACAAATGTTCCACAGCTATGATTTGTTCAGGATAAATATTCCTGAATTTGCAAATGCATAGGTTGGAAGGGACCTCTGGGAGAAGCTTTCTTGGCAAAATCATGGTCCAGGCAGGATGGGCCAGAGCCCTGCCCAGCTGAATCCTAAAAACGTTTAATGCTGGGGAATCCATCCCTTGCCTGGGGAGATGATTCCAGTGGTTGATGGCTATGGGGAAAGTGATTCCTCTTGTGCCCAGTCAGAGCCCCTGGGAGCCCCCAGCCCTGGTCCTCTCCATGGCTCCACGCACAAACGGGCTCTCCCCCTGCTCTGTGGTCACAGACATCTTTCATGGAAAATCCTTTCCTTAGGACTGTTCCTCCTGAGCAGCTGAGAGGCCTCAGGAACAAAATGTGAACAATGGTTATCTGCTGCTGTGGAATGCAACAGGTGCATCTGGGATTGGTCTCATGTGGTTGTTTCTAATTAATGGCCAATCACAGTCAGCTGGCTCGGACAGAGACCTGAGCCACAAACCTTTGTTATCATTCCTTCCTATTCTATTCTTAGCCAGCCTTCTGATGAAATCCTTTCTTCTATTCTTTTAGTATCATTTTAATATAATATATATCATAAAATAATAAATCAAGCCCTCTAAAACATGGAGTCAGATCCTCATCTCTTCCCTCACCCTTACACCCCTGTGAACACGGTCACACTCTGCGGCCACCCTTGAACCAGGGGAGCACAGGGTGAGGGGTCCCCTCATCCTCCTCTCCTCAGGGCTGAGCAAGCCCAGGTCTCTCAGCCTCATCCTCCTCTCCTCAGGGCTGAGCAAACCCAGGTCTGTCAGCCTCATCCTCCTCTCCTCAGGGCTGAGCAAGCCCAGGTCTCTCAGCCTCATCCTCCTCTCCTCAGGGCTGAGCAAGCCCAGGTCTGTCAGCCTCATCCTCCTCTCCTCAGGGCTGAGCAAGCCCAGGTCTGTCAGCCTCATCCTCCTCTCCTCAGGGCTGAGCAAGCCCAGGTCTCTCAGCCTCATCCTCCTCTCCTCAGGGCTGAGCAAGCCCAGGTCTGTCAGCCTCATCCTCCTCTCCTCAGGGCTGAGCAAGCCCAGGTCTGTCAGCCTCATCCTCCTCTCCTCAGGGCTGAGCAAGCCCAGGTCTCTCAGCCTCATCCTCCTCTCCTCAGGGCTGAGCAAGCCCAGGTCTGTCAGCCTCATCCTCCTCTCCTCAGGGCTGAGCAAGCCCAGGTCTCTCAGCCTCATCCTCCTCTCCTCAGGGCTGAGCAAGCCCAGGTCTCTCAGCCTCATCCTCCTCTCCTCAGGGCTGAGCAAGCCCAGGTCTCTCAGCCTCATCCTCCTCTCGTCAGGGCTGAGCAAGCCCAGGTCTCTCAGCCCACCTTCCCCCCAGTCAGATTTCCCAGCCCTTGGATCCTCTTTGTGGCCCTTCCCTGCGGCCTCTCAGCCTGGCCGGCTCTGTGGGGCACAGCAGGGCCCACAGCTGGGCACGGGGCTGCAGGAGGGACCCAACAAAAGCTGAGCAGAGTGGGGTGATTCATTTACCTCTGATTTAGATGCCCTTGTTAATGCCTCCCAGCGCCCTGTTGGCTTTCCCTGCTGCGGCAGAACCCTGGTCACTCACCAGTCTGGTTTCTCCTCAGGATTCCCAGGTCCCTTTTCACAGAGCAGGTCCTCAGCTGGGTGGATCCCAGCCTGTGCTACACTGGTTTTCCCAAATTCAGGGCCTTACACTTGTGCTTATGGACCTTCTGAGTGTTTTCCCCCCCGCTCTTTTCCAGCCTGTCCAGATCTTCGTGCTGGATAAGCTCTTCCTTATAAAGTGTCTCCTTCCTCACATAATTTGGAATTATTAGCAAAATTCATGAGGGTATGCTTCGTGCCATCATCCAGATCACTTAAGAAGATCATAAGCAATGTTGGGTCTAATTTGGATGCGTGGGGGACCTGATTTGGGACAGTCTGCCAGTTTGGAAAGGATCTATTTGTCATGAGCCCCACCATGTGTCACCTGTCAGCCAGTCCCCCATCCACCCCAAAGACCTCTTGCCTAGAAAATATTGAATAATTTATTTTATCAGAAGGCTGTAAAAGTATATTGAAAACCTTGGAGGAATCCAGTTGCATTGTTGCCTGGAAAATATAAAATATCTTCCCATTAGAGTGAATATAAAAGCAAACTTTTTCTTGAGGGCTTTCAGGCACACAATACGGCAAAAAGTCACACGTGATACAATAATTCTACAATTTTTATGTGGTTAGTAAAGTAGTGTATCTATCATCTATTATCCAATTAAAAGTTTAGTATTTAGGTAACAATTCCTGGGGTCCTGCCCCACTGGAAGCAGTCCAGAGGTTTCTTTTGTCCCACTTTTGTTATGTCTGGTCCAGATTCTGGTCAGAAAAAGGAACTTCCCTGTAGCTGGTTCTCTGCTTGGAATAAGACTAAACAATATTTTAGGAATGTTTTTTAAAGGTCAGCTTAGTCCTCCTAAATGTAGGGAATAGAGATAGGAAATGTGCTAGAAGCTACAGCCATGCTTCAGCAACCTACAAATATGTGAAAGTTTTAAAAAAGATAAAAAAATCTAAGGCATCAAGATAATGGTCACTGCTCACATCAGCCAAGCAGAGAGCTGTGTCATAAAGAGTGGTCAGGTTTGTCAAGTAGAATTTGTTGTTGGTGGATTAATGTGGCCTTATCCCAGTCATGTGCTTCCTCTGACTCCTGATAACCCTCAGGAGGACCCATTCCAGAACCTCCCCAGGGACTGAGGAAAAACTGATGGGCTTAAAATTGAGTGTATCCTTCATCTGAGGCCTCGTAGATTGGTGTTCCAGTAGTCTTCTTCCAGAGTTGTGGGATGCCCCCCAACCTCCATGGCTGCAGAAAAAAGCAAAGAGAGAAAATCCTCTGAGTCACGTGAGCCAGCATTCCTGACATCACTTGTGGGTTACAGCATGGTTTGGGTTGGAATGAGCTTAAGAATCATCTTGTTTCACCCCCTGCCCTGGGCACCTTTGGCAAGAACAAGTTTCTCCAAGCTCCTTCCAACCTGGCATTGAACCTTCAGGGATGGGACATCAGGGTCCATCAATTTTTGAGCCACCAATTTTTTGACCCCCCCCCAATTTTTAGGGGTCAAGCTTCAACTGATCTCCATGACTTTTCTACAGTGTAGATAATTTTTTCCCTGTCTTCTTTAAAAATCCAGGCCAGCAGAGTCTAGAAGGTTCTCCATTGGCTAAAAGTGTTTAAATTAGAGCATTCATCTCATATGGAGAAGTAATTGGAGTAGTCAGTGTGTTCTGTTTCAAGAACACAAAATGCCATCCAACAGAAACAGAAAAAAACCCCAAAAAACAGAGTCCAAAGGGAGAGAGTGTGAATGCTGAAAACTGGAAGAGCAGGAGCAAAAGTATCGACTCAGTAAACTAACTGTTGGAAAAAGGTGTTTTGACACAGAAATATTCTGAGAGCTCAATGTGAAGGAAAAAAAGTGTGTATTTTCAGAAAATATGTACCTACACTTTGGGAAAGGCAGTGAGTGATGAGTGCAATGGTGATTTTCAGTGAGAGAATTTGAGTTGAAACACATTTCAAATCCTTACATTAATTATTTTGCTGCTTGTGCATTTGCATAAACATGATTAGGAGAACTTAGAACTCTGCTGGGTGTAAATTAGACATATTGGAATTATGCTGATTTTCAGATATACCCCATCACCCAGAAAAATTATAATGAGTGTTTGTGATTAAAGGAAGTTTGAAGAGTTCTTGCTCATTTAGAATATTAGGATGGGCTGGGGGTGCTAATGAAGTGCAAAATTAAATTCTAACAATTATGTAAATATGGGCACAAATAAAACTAAAAATATTGTTGGACTTCCAGGGACAAGGTAAAACTATTTTGAAACTATCAAAAGATAGTAAAATGAAATATTTTTTTAGGGTTTTTTTAGGTTTGTATTGTGCTAGGGCTCTATCTTGTCTGGATGTGGTTTCAAAAAATTCTACAAAAAACCAATACAACTTCCGAGCTTAATGTAAATGATAACCTAACAGACAAGTGAGCTTATGAAGGTGGCAGAAATTTGCTGGACTATTAACATATCTAACATCTTCATCATCAAAAGTAGGAAAAATTATTACTTGGTGATGAGTAGTTAGAAATTTATCCTAAATGAGAGAGAATTGATGATTTTAGTGAGGCAGAGTCACTAAATTTTGCTCCAGTAATCATGATGAAGAATAGCTAACTTTTTTTTTATTACACATGACATTTTGCACAAAACAAAGAATGTTTAATATTTCTTCTTCTCCTGAAATGAGCAGAGATGCATTTCTAGAAGTAGAAAATCTTGAAAATACAGCTAAAAATATGTAAATATTTTTTGGTAATATCGTCTGCATGATACTTCAATGTTTATCTCCATTTGCATTTCAATAGATTGCAAACACTTTTAATAAAGGGAAAGATTTTAAGGGGCTAGAGAAAGAGATAGAGCAGAAATAGATATATACAGCTTAAACTCTATCAAGCAGTGATGTTAGATTGAAAAAAGACTACTGAGGGAAATAATAAGGTTATCTTAAAACCACCAAAGCAAGGAAATTTAAAATTAATAGATAAGATTGATTTATTTTGTTACTTTAAATCCGTAAGGCCATTTTTTTTGTATTGCTTTCATGTTTAGTTTTTTGTACTAACAAAGTGAAAAGAATAGAAGTATTCACTTCAGCTAAATGTGTTTAGTTTTACTTCAAATTTTTGGAGGAAGAGAACAATCAAATAAAATCTTGGAACCCTTTATGCAATGAGTCCCTTATGCTTTTTGTTATTCGTTGAACTGTAGCAGTGATAGAAGAGCTAAATAATTTTAGCCAGTTGTTCCAAACCCCTAAATTTTCAGTTGTGAGTCTCACTGGCATTTTAAAACCTCAGATTTGATCATTCAAGTCAGAAGAAATACTATGTAAGTACATTTTTTGTGTGTTGCTAGTATTAAAAAAAAAGAATTTTCAAATTAGTTTTGGTGCCCTCTCTAAGAGTTGCATGTTGCCTCCTCCTTGCCTTTGTAGTTCTTGTTTCTTTGTGTTTTAAGCAGTAACTGAGATGGATTTAAATTACTTCAAGTATTTAAAAGATGCTTTTGTGAAAAACCTAATTTCTTGCCAAATCTCTGCTGCCACCCTCTCTTACTGCCTTTATAAACTCTGTAAAAACTGTAGTTGCACACAAATATTTGAATTGCCCTGCGAAGCTCTTTAGAAATGTGGCTGAACTTTGTTTAACTTTAAAAACTTTTGACATCTCCACATCTTGGGTGATTCCATTAGTGACCATGACTCCTTACCTAGAACCTCGCTTGTGCATTGGTTTAATTCTAAACAGACATCAATGCCCAGTTGCAGATTTTCTGTGGATTTCCTGACTCCTTTCAATATTTACTTCTTACTTCCCCAAATTTCCTTCTTTTTTTTTTTTTTTTTTTCTTTTTTCCATAACCACTTCTGCTCCCAGTGATGGTGCAAACATTCCAGGCTGCTGCAGGAGTGATGAATGGTGTTGATGCCTCAGGGTGGTACCTCTGTAAATTAGCTGCTGAAAGCTAAAATCTTCAGTTTCAATTTTGGATGCTGTTTTGCAGCACTGGCTTTTCATTCACCACTGAGTTGGCTTCGCTTGCTTTGTGATTTAATTACTCCTCACAGGGTAATGAAAATTTAGAAATGCATAAGGAAGACAAATGCAGTTTTGCAGCTGAAGCTGCACAAGAACACAATGGCTAGAGAATAATGCAGGGATTTCTGAGCTGCAGAAAACATTTTAAAAGCTTTTAGAATGTGCAGTGTGCACTCTGTAGAAACAGCTTTCTGCCTAGAAGATTCAAGTACTTCTATATTTTAAGATTCAGAGCTCTTTAAGCCATAAAATCCTTCTTATCCCTTCCCATCTGTTTAGAAGGGTCAATATCAGATAACCAGGAGAGAAGGGAAGAAGAAATTATTTTTACCAAATTGAGAACTGCTGGAACAGAAGATTTGTCTTCACATTAGCAGGACTTGGCACACCTTTCCCTGTGATTTTTAATTTTTTTTATTTTTATTTTTTTATTTCTTGGCTTCCAGGTCTACAGGAACGTGACACTTCCTGGAGCTAAGGCCAGCAGAAATTTGTGCATATTTGCTCTCTCACAGACAGGGAGGAAACAAAAAAAGAAAACCAAACTAATGTGGTTCTAAACTTGTTTATCTGTTTATTCTTCCATAAGTTTTAAAGATAAATTTATGACTGTGCTGGCAACTTGTGCTTGCTTGGTTTCAAGGCAGAATACAGAAGGATTTTTCAAAGATTTTGGTTTTTTTTAATGTGCACTGAATGTGCAGTCACTTGCTTTCCACCTTTTGGCCCTGAATTTCTTCATTTGTGGCTCCTTCTGTGTGTCTGAGACAATTTTTCATTTCCCAGCCACCAATGATCACTCATTCTGCAGTCCTCGTAAAACCCCTATTCTCCTGCAATAAAAATCTATATATTTTACTTTTTAATTATTGTTCCTTATCATTTAGTTATATGTACAGGAAATACATAGAGCTCCGTCATTCAGGGCATAATGTCATGTGTGGCACTGTTGACATATTAAATACTGAAATAAATATTTTGAAATAAAACCAGTTAGAAATGTTGGAATTTCAGTTTAATTTCACATAATAACTTCTCCCTATGCAGTTGTTTGGGTTTTTTGGGGTTTTTTTCTTTTTTTTTTTTTAATGTTCAGCTGTTTTATTTCTGCTTTTGAAGTTTTGGACTGATGTAAAATATATTCGGATAGATTCAGGCAGCAAATAAGAACGCAATTTAAGTCCATTTGCTCTGAAAGATATGGCTTTCTTTCTATTTAAATGCCTTGGAGAAATACACTGAGCTATTTTTTAAAAATCTAATCTTTTTTATCACCAAATTTCTCCAAGCAAAATTAGAATTTTCCATGGGGAAAGGAAATGCTTTCATTTGAAACACTCATGTTCAAGTTGATTGGTTTTGTTTTGAACTCACTGTTGAAAGTGATGTAATTAAATGCTTCAGTTTCATTGTTTTGGGGGCTTTTTTACTCTTAATTGTTCAATGTCAAGTAATATTTACTCTAAATCAGGATTATGTAGAGATAAAAAAAAACCTTTCTTTTTACTGGAGAGGAACTCAATCATTTAGTCAACAGTATTAGTTCCTTTATTAAAATAAATCTCATCCATTGTAGGAAATTTATCTTTCAGGTAAATGGGGCAGACAAAAGTCTCTGGCTGACAGAAGAAAACACCACTGAGAAGGAAAACACTGCTAATTACAGGTGCAGGTTAAGTAAATCCACCATTATTTTTCCATCAAATAAAAATTACAGCATTATGAAGGATTCACAGCTCATTAGCCCACAGCTGCTTAACTCAGGTGACTCCGGCCTCAAAAATATCTTTAATTGTTTCAGAACCCTGACACAGCAGCCAAGCCCTGTGAGCAGGCAGCTGTTGGATGTGCTTTTCCAGGAAACATTTCAAAAAGTCTCTTTTTCTTCTCTTTTTTACTGCCTCTGCATAAATACTACCGGTTGTATAAATATTTGAGCAGAAAAAAGTCCCAACCGAACGAACCACAACAACACCCCAGCATGAAACATCAGTGAACCTATTTGTGCATTTATGAATTAAATGTATCTTTTGCAGCAGGCATAAATGTGAAGAAAAATTCACTATGGCCTATCCTGAGGAAATGTGTGAGTTGCGTAAGTGTAAAGAAATCAATGAAAGAGATAGTAGGGATGAAATTTAAAATTTTACTTTCCAGTTTTTTACACTGCTGTTAGGAAAAGGAAATATGAGATGGCATGAAAATAAGCATGTATATTTGCAATGTATCAATAAGCATGCCAGGCTAATGCATGGAGATTCAACACCTGAAGAATTAAATAAAGGTGAAAACACCAAAGCACTTTTGTGAGTGGAAACATTACCTTGCTCTACAAAATTATCTTCTGCTTAGTTTGGAAAGCTAACAGGTAGAAACAGCAACAACATCCACAACAGAAATTAAGATTGCCCAAAATAATGAAAAAAAATTTAGGATGTTTTTTCTTGAATGTCTTACCTTGATTTTTTTATTTCTTACATAGCTATTTAACATATCAAAATAATAGTAGTGAGAAAGAGTAGATATTGACAGTAATGTAGAGTCAGTTTGTTATATAGTTATTTGGTTAGTATTTGTTTGCTCACAAAAACAGTAGTGATCAATGCTGATATACAAAAATCTAAAATATGCTATGTTCCTTATAAAAGGATCACATTGAAATGGGTGATGTGGTTGAGCCTATTATTCTCTTTGAAATGATATATTTTCATTATATAATTTAGAATAGCTCAAGTTGTTATCAAACTCATTGTATGTTGCTTGAATGGTATTATTTGAATTTCCTGTGTCTGATCTTTCTCTGTCCTTTAGATTCTGCTGATTCCTCTTACATACAAATTTGTCAACATCATTTGCAACTCACATTTCTTATTTCAGTGCCATTATTCTCTACCAAAAAGTACCGAAAGTTTCATTTTCATTTACAAGTCTAAAAGAACTTTTAGGAAAAAATGCCATATGTCAATTTTGTTTCTCCTGTAGAAGGTGTAGAAGTCAAGTGAGAATTTTTATTTCCATTGGAAAAGATCTCGAGGTGGTGACTTTCCAAATGATTGATCTAAGCCATTACTGAAACTACAGCTTTTATTCGTTTTTGCCCATAATTTTCTTTTACGATGCCATTGACTTCACTAAGAAATTTTACTGGAGATTGAAGTCCTTAATAGCAATATCTGAGTAAATCTGTTATTAGGAAATAATGAGTTCAAATGGGTTATAAAAATTTCAGGAAACTTGTGAGATTTTATATTGAAGAGGTCAGATGCAGCAAAAAATCCTAAATTGTAGGCGTGGAAAGATAGAGAAGTTTGGACTGAAAAAAAACCCCGGAGATCCTGCAATTTAACTTTAACAGTGCCCTATAGAATAAAGTCCAGAGGTTCTCTACACAAAATGTTCCAGAGTTGACATCCCCTCATGATGAAGGATTTTCCCCCAACTGCTTTCAATATTTATTTCTCTACAGGTGCTGTGGTGAAAGAGAATGATCTACAAGATTAAAAATGTGTTTGATACGATGCAGAAGGGGTTTACCTATTTTTCTCTTTTTAATTTTTTAGACCACGACACCAAAAGTCATTGAAAAGATGAAACATGGGTTTTACCTGTAGACTGATGCAATTAATTTCCAGAATCAGGAAACCCCAGAGACTTCAGCTTCAGGGAAAAAGGATTTTATTTTTGTGATATTGAGGAGCAATTTCATTCACATAAAGTATGTGTCTTCCTCTGAGTGATCAAGACTGTGCTAGATTATATCAGGTCTATTGCTGGTTTTACACAAATTTATTTAATTTTTTTTTAAGAAACAGAGAAGATTATCACAGGACAGTATTTAATGTTCAATCCATGTTTTTGGGGCCAGAATCTACTTATTTTTTGTGCATACATAGAACTTTTTAGCACTTTAGTTAAACATAAACATCTGTGGTATTAATAAGTAGTATCCATTTAACTTGTGCTGTTCCGTGGTTAGGTTAAATAAATTTTATGGCTTTCATGAAATAGGAGAAAATAATCAAACCTTAAATATTTTTACAACTAATATACAGAGAGTCATTAGAGATCTAATTATGATCAGGTCACCACAGCTGCTGTAGCAGGGAATAAGTCTGAAATTTAGTCCAGATCTTTCCTATTAATAGACATTAAACTATTTAGAAGGTTTTTCCTGCCTTTCCTTTTTCCTGTCTTTAATACTGAAAATTTTGCTTTTCAATATTAGCATGAGGAGGGGCAGAAGATAGTCACAAAATTTTGTCTGATAAGTCTATGAAAACTACATAAAAACCAGTTTTTTATACAGTCTTTATGCATCTACTACAACATCCAATGAAAGAACCACTTTTTTTTTTTTTTTCTGTGCAAATTCCAGTTTTTTGCTCCTTTGGCTTTCTTTGATGGTTGATAATATTGACTCCTTATAAAAGGTGTCTTGTCAACTTCAGACATTAGAAATTTCCTTCAGGAAGGTGGATTTGCTGCTATATGAATATTTTAGCAATAAACCAGTGTTCTGGTTTCTTTGGCTTTTCTGACTCAAAATGTAAAAGCCTTAAAAATTAATTTTTTTGTTAGTTAACTATTTTTTTTTTTAACTGTAAAACTATTTAGCAGAAACAAAACATTTTAGAATGAGTTAGAATGAGCTTGAAACTCAGCAACCAGGTAGTGAGAAACCACATGAGAAATGTTTGAGACTTTTAAATGGGAAGCTGCACACAGAAAATAAAATAAACAGTATTCCTCCTCCTTGCACTGGAAAATTTAAGGAGGGTAGTGAAAGAACTGACTCTGTTTCATCAGAGAAGGGCTTTTTTTAAAGTTGTGGTTTTGATGTTACCCTCAACCTACATTTCTTTCTCTTCAAGCTCCATGGATGCAATAAAAGAGAACTAATAAAAGAAAACCTTCCATTTAAGGAGTTGCTCACAAAATAAAAGAGAGGTAGTATCCTAACTCCAACATGTACCTCAGTGATTTCAGAAATACAGCTTGTGTTTTGCTTTAACAGTTCATTTTATATTTGCTTAAAATTTAAGACCCATTTAAAAAACTAAAACTAGAGGAAAACATATAAATTGAAAGCCTAAATTTCAAAATGCATTGCATGCCTGTTTTTCTCTCCCATCTTTACTCTGAGATTCTTGGTACAGAAAGGAGGCTTTGCTCTGCTCAAAATGAAGTTGATTTGGTTTTTTTATTGGCTGATTTATATTTTGTACTTACAGAGAAAATGATATGCTTTTGGAAAAGGATTTTTATTAATTTAACCATATGAAAATTAGAGCTCGTCATAAGAAAAAAAATTCCTTTCTTTTTCAATGGATGTGTGTATAAGCAGAATTTCCTGCCCCGCTCCTCCCTTTCTTTTTGTTATTTTTTCCCTCTCCCAATTTACTCCTGACTAGCAATTACTCTGTCTCATATGTTTTATTATACCACATATTTTCACTAGCCATCAGGTCAGTGTGGAGGGGTGCAGCAATGTGTTTTGTCTGCACGATTGTAGTGGCAAATTCAGCCTGGAAAAAGTTCTTTCAATTTCCTGTCTATCCCCTTTATCCATCATCCTCATCCTCAGCTGGAAAAGAACCCAACTGACTCAGCTGAGCCTTGCTGGGTTCTGATTGACTTTAATTCCTTGTGGCCCATTTAATATGAAGTCTTCCATAACTTCAGCATGTCAGGAATATAGAAAAAACAGGGTTTTTTCCCCTTTTTGATGTACATATAGCTAAATTGCTCTAAAACCTTCCAAGTCTGAAGAATTAAAAATAGATTATATCTTGTGTAGATTAATTCAAATCTTTAATTGGGAAGTGAGGCATTCTATACATACGTTCATAATTCTACAGCATTACTGAGGAGTGATGCATTGGCTAAAAATCTTTTGGGCTGTTCATGTGGAAATTGCACTCTACATAATGTCTCTGTCAAAATTTGTAAGTTTATGTTGTAGGAAATGAGAGAGATGCGCTTCATTTACTGACTTTGATTTCACTTCCTAATTATAGAAAAAAAGCAAACATATTTTCTGTAATTCTTATCAATATTGTCAGGCCTATATTTCCCTTTCAAAATTCTGTTTTTAAATTCTCTTTTAAAATTCTGCACTGATTTCAGTGCAGCAGAAAGTTACCTGCCAAACTTCTTATTGTGGTTGTGGGTAAAATGATGGCATGCAGTTTTCTATTTTATTATTAAACTGTTTTCTTGCACAGCTTAATAGTAGGTAATGAGACTTTTGATTTGTGTGGAAACTCCATTTCAATTAAATAATTAGTAAACCTTAAAAAAAAGAAAAAAAAAAAGAGTGAAAGGTTATGAAAAGGTTAGTCCACATTTTTTTATTTGTTCCTTTTCAGAATAACCTTTTGGGCATCTCATGCTATTTCAGTCCAAGGATTCTGGTCAAAATTCAAAACACTTTGGGGCTGTTAAGATACCTTTTGCACTTTAAATGGTCATTCTATTTGTGCTGTATGAATCTTTATTCATTTCCATTTGCCCTTTGCAGTTTGGGAGCAGCTGATACCTGGGAAAAAAGCACTTGGTACTCCCTAAGTTAAAGCGAGTGAGATCCTGGTATTTCGTTGCAGCTGGAAATGAACTGGAAATAAACATTGAACAACTCCAAGCCATCAGGTCCCACTGCTCTGAGCCGCTGCTGAAGGACCATTACAGGCTATAAATATACATTCAGCATCCTCAGCAAACACAGGCTTGAGCAGGAAATTTGGCTTCAGCTTCAGCATCCAGGAAAGGGCGAAGCTGTTCTCTAAAATATCCTTGTGTGAGGTGGGTGCTGGGGGTTTGGGTTATGGAAATAAATAAACCCATTCTTTATACTGTCCTCTTTCAGAAAGTCAGCAAACGCTCTCCCTTTGCAGCTCGTGGCTTTAAAAGGCACAAGTTAATGTTGCAGCAGCCGTCCCTGCGAGGCTGATGCAGCCCATTAAAACTGGGGGCACTTGGTCACTTTGTAGAATTACTTCAGAAATAAGCTGTAGCTTCTCAGAAGCCTCTCTGAGGAATTGAATGCAAAGTGAAGTTCTTTAAATGGTCTGAGGTAGAGTGTGTGTGTGTGTGTGTATGTGTGAGGGGCAGGGAAATGATACCTTCTCATTTTGCTTTGTTTTTGGTTTTTATGTTCACCTGACAGATGCTAAGAACATTATTATATTTCTTAGAGTTTCAGGTGATGAGTTCAATGTTTAATGTGTTTGAAATGTGTTTTTCAAATAAAAGAGGTTATGTTCCCTTTTCCTTGTGATTCTTTGCTTGTGAATTTTTGCTTTTTTATATTACCAGAGCAAGCTGCAGTGGTATGACCTGCTGTAGATGACGATTTATTTCAAACGTTCTATCTCTTTCAATAGGAGCAAAAAGTAATGAAAAAATATATCCTTATTGTCTTATATTACAACTTTTGGTCTTATTTTAATTTCATGCACTTACTGTACGTAATTTGAAGTAAAAACAATTGAAATCATCCACGATCTCTCCCTATGGCCTGTAGCCAGCTTTGTTGCTTTGAAGAAGATGGGGATCTGGTCTTCAGAATACCACAATATCTCTAATAAAATATATGTAGTTAGTTAAATTTTTCTATATTGTTTATTTATGGTTTTATTGTGATTATCTCTCTCTTCATTATGAAAATTCTGAAGTATAACCATTTGTCATAAAATAGTAGAAATTATTGGGCTGTTGGACAAAAGTGTGGAACAGACCAAAACCATCAAGGAAACTAAAAGTAATGGAATAATTAAAAAAAAAAAAAAAAAAGCCGAAGATTAAAGAACAAGAAAAGTCACATTATATATAGGTCTAGTACATTGCTCATAATGAATACCATTCAGCACATCAAAAACCCTTTTGTACTTCTGTTGTTTTTTTTTTTTTTTCCTGGAGTCATTTATTTTAACATACATATATATACATGTATTTATCTCAGATGTGAAGATAAATAGTTGCAAAGTGCCAGAACAATGACAGCAGATTAGAAAGTCCTGATTTTCAGCACATCAGCACATCAGGACTGCAGCCTTACACACCTTTTAATTTCTTCCCACGGCTGAGCTTCAGGCTTTATTTTTCTGATCTTACATTCATCCAGTGGGAGTATTTAGAAGTCAACAATTTAACTTATGATTGCTTTGAACTGCTGCAAATGTATTGTTGAAGATTATATAAAAAAGAGTTTGAAAGTCATTTTTGTTTTGACCCTCAGATACTAAAAATGCCCATGGTCCCAATAGGAACTTGTTTGCCTGTAAGAGCTGAGACAAAAAACTTTAACTTTGGCGAACCTTCTTAGGTGACTTGTGTGCTTCTCAGACTTGGTGGTAGTCATAGGTCATTTTACTGACATGATTCAATATAATTCATGATGACTCAGATATGTTCTGCCTCAGCTTTGGCTGGGCCAGGGCAGGCTCAGGGTGGACAGCAGCAGGAATTTCCCCGTGGAAAGGGGGCTCAGTCCTTGGAAGGAGCTGCCCAGGGGGGTTTGGAGTGCCCATCCCTGCAGGTGGCACTCAGGGCCCTGGGCTGGGGACAAGATGGTGATGGGTCAAACATTAGACTGGATGGTGCCAGATGGGGACCATCTGATGGTTTTTATCACCAACCAGGGTCTGTGTACAAATCACAAATGGGACGGGGCTGCTGAGGAACTGCCTTGAGCTGTTTGATTTCCCAGCATCACTCTCAGTCCATGGCTATGGCAATGGGAAGATGCCACCAGCTCACATCCCAGGCAGCAGACACAGAACTCAATGTCACAACTCACTTTATGAGTTCTTTGACCAATCACACAAAGCAAAAGCACACTGACAGTATTTATATCTGTACAGTGTATATTCTATATTGACTGTAGTTCTATCCAACCACTATAAGCACAGGTACCTTTGGTTAAACAATGCTTGCTTATTTCAAATGCAATACCTGCTTGTGAGCCTTCAAACACAATGCACAGAGCTCCATTATTAAGCTTCAACCTTCCTAATATCTTGCTAGATAAACTTTTCTGTAGCTTGAAGAGTTATTCTAGACAAGTGTTAATACACAGATCATTGTTCTATTTGTCCTTGCTTTTCTACAGTTTAAATAATTTTTCTGCTGACCAATCTCATGGCTGCTGCTTTAGCTCCAATCACAGTCCCGCTGTCTCTGAGGCCTGCCTTTGCAGCTTTCCCAAATCCCTCTGGTCTTGTGGATTCCCACAGTCTCCAACATCAATAATTATGTCATTCTGTTATCTATGAGGTTTGCAAAATGCTTAACATTTGGGGGAATAGAAAACCCAGAGATTTTTGTAGTGTTCGCATACAAGGGAATTTACTCTGGAAATCTGCCTCAAAAGGAAGAAGAAGAAGAAGAAAATTAACAAGAACAAAAAGAAGAATAAGAAGAAAAACAAGAACAGGAGGAGGGAGAAGAAGAAGAAGAAGAACAAGACGAAGAAGATGAAGAAGATGAAGAAGATGAAGAAGAAGAAGAAGAAGAAGAAGAAGAAGAAGAAGAAGAAGAAGAGGAAGAACAACAACAAGAAGAACAAGACAAAGAAAAAGAAGAAGAAGAAGAAGAAGAGGAAGAAGAAGAGGAACAAGAACAAGAACAATAAGAACAAGACAAAGAAAAAGAAGAGCAAAGAGAAGAACAAGAAGAAGAACAAGAACAAGAAAAACAAGAAGAAGAACAAGAAGAACAAGAAGGACATAAACAAGAAGAAGCAGAACGAGAAGAAAAGAGCAAGAACAAGATACCAGAAGGAACTTTTGAATGGCAGATTTAAAGGAATAATTCACCTCTCATAGATACCAGGGAATAAGGGTTGATATTCAAAATTCTAGTAATACACAAAAACAAGTACTTCTTTCCTGCGAGAATGCCTGTTAGATTCAGCTAAACCTACAAAATCTTGTTCCCTGACAGAGTTTAGTAGTCAGAAAGAACAGCTGAGTAGATGCTGAGCTTTGTTTAACACATTCACAAGTTTATTACTTTGCTTCAAACTCAATGGCTTCATTCCATGCAGAACAGGCAGCTGGTTTTGCCTTTGGAAAAAAAAAAAAATGTCCCTCTGGAATAACACAGAATATTTGGCAAAGAGACAAACATCAAGGTAATCCCTATTCTCAAAAAAGTAACCTTTGAAATTTTATGTGACTTTCTGTGTGTTCCTATAAATGTATTACCATTAATAGGAACATATTTGGGTGTTTATAAGCTGTAAGTTAATAAAGCTGACAATAAAATTTTCTGGATGTTGTTTCTTTTGGAAATGTTTAGGGAACTATCTGGGACATGTGAGGTCAGGTAAATACCTGGAGTTTCTGGCCAGGGAAATTGAGGTAGAAGCTCAGAGCATGGTTACTGAGGCCACAGTGTCCATGAGATGTGGGACAAAGCATTATTTTCAGGTAGTCATGAGCCTTTTCAGCACTCATTTTTTTAGCAGACAGAGGTTTCTGGCCTTTAGGTGAAAAGCAGGGGCTACTCACCTTGTCTGAGTGTTAGCCACATGCTTCCTCATTTTTCTCCTTCAATGACTATTCACAAGGTCTCCCATAGGATTTATATATTTATATTATTACCATTATTACCATTATTATTATTATTATTATTATTAGTAGTAGTAGTAGTAGTAGTAGTAGTAGTAGTAGTAGTAGTGGTAGTATTATCCTAAAATATATTTTTAAATTAAAAGTGTTTAGGCGCACAAAAACTCCACAGATGTAAAATTGGAATGTGACTTGTTCAAAGAGATAGGAATTTTTTTTGGTGGTGTCACCCTTTCAGCTCACTAAAAGGAAAGATTTTCCATTCATAACAACAATCCAAGTATTTTTTATGAAAACTTACAAATTAGAACGACTGAATCCTATAAAAATAATAAATTTAGAGTCAATTTTTCAGCATGTTTGCAAAGTTCTCGGTGCACTTTTAAGAACATTTCAGGAATGAGTTTTCTTCTTTGCACTGGATGACTGGAGAGAACTTCCTTACTGGAATTTTGTATTTTCTATAAAAGCATGTGCTCATAATTTCTTTCCCATAAATTCCTATTGATTCAAAGGTCTAAGGCCCTGTGATTTCCATAATGCACTCTTAAATTAATAAACTGCTCTTCTGCAGTATCTCAATGGTTCTCTCCCCACCTGGCTGAACATAACCCAGAATTAATAAAAATAAATTGGGAATGAGCAATTCCCTTTCCAATCAGTTTGTAAGGGACAGTGCCAAAGGGAAAGTTTCTAATCTTAAAAAAGCTTAAAAATTTATGCTGGTCAACATATTTCGATGGTTTTTACAAAAGCAACCTAAAATTTTGGTTATTTAACCCAAATTTAAATGTAAGTAAGACACGATTTTTATTGCTTGGTCAGAGGAGAAGCCTTCACCTGCAAGAATCAGGAGAAAAGCAGAGAAAGCTGGAGGCAGGTAGCTTGGATAAAGAGACAAGCAATTTAAAAATGCTCTTTCTCCTATTTTAGCTGGTAGACTGAAATTCTACTCTGTCATGAGAGAAGAAGAAAAGGAAGAAAATAAAAAGAAGAACAAGAACGAAAACCAGAAGAACATTAAACCAGATGGATGGAGAAGCAGTGGAATCAAGAGGGTCTCTTCTGCAGCAATATTTTAAATGCTATTCACTACATATATATATATCTAGCTCCATCCTTGAAAGTAACTCACAATTTATGGGAAGTCAAAATGCTTCCTAAGGAATCACAGAGAAGTTGTAAAAAGAAATTCCATCCCTCTGACAGGGGGTTGACATGTAATGACAAACACATCAAGACAATTGACAATAAACATGTCAAAACAAAGTTGTGTTTTGAAAATCACTGGGGAAAAAAAAGTATATAAAGAAGCCATTAGAGTTTTAAGATTTAGGAGGTGTAAAGAAGTTTTCCAAAGCTAGCGTGTTGACTTCATGGCAAAATGCAGTTCCAGGTATTTATATAAGAGGTGCTTTATTTCAGGTGAACGTAAACGTATACAAAATCATAGAAGTAGAAAAAAACTTCTATTTTTAGTTCTAGTTATAACTTTAATGTCATCCTTTACAGGTTTTATCATCATTTCCCCTAAGCAGCTTTGCCACTCAGAAAACAAGGAAATGGCGGCCAAATTAACTTTTTGCCAAAAAAACAAAGGATGTCAAAGAGATTTAGGAACTAATGAGTTAACTGAAAGCCAACAGATTAAAACCTTTAGAGGCTAAATTGAAAAAAAATGTGTCCCTTCAGGAACATTTGACTTATCCCAATGATATTCTCTATCTAGTTTCTTTCCTAGGTTTGGAGAAATGCTTTTTTATTTGTTTTTACCCATTTTGTTTTTTATTTTTTAAATGTTTTTTTCTGTGTTTCAACTGACATAAAGCTGCAAGGTAGTTGTTTGTTTAATCCTGTCTCTCCTTTTCTTTTTTTTTTTTTTTTTTTTTTCACGGAGAGAAATTATAAAACCATAGAAAACTCCATTGCTATCTTGCAGTCTTACTGCCATTAATGGGAGCTTTACACTCAATTACCACCATCCTCACAGAAAGTTTAATCAACCGACATAATGTGAAAAAAAATAAATGTATTTAACAGCTAGATTGAGTGGAATCATAGCATTAAGCACAGTGAGATATCTCTACATTGCCCTAGCATGAACTATATCCCAAATAATGAGAGGGGGGGAAAATGATGCTTGAAACAACCTTGTACCAGAAATAAATATTGCATTATTATTCCTGTCATTGGAAATAACTATGATAATTCACTGCCTATTGATCTTCCTCAGTGGGACTCCAGGTCTGCCTCGCTGCTCATCCCGAATGGCTCAGTGGGTTGCAGGAGCTGTCGGTGCCTGAACATTTTGGCTTTGATGGTTTTGTGCCCCCCGCCTGCCTCGCAGCACTGGCTGCCCCTGGGCTGCCCTCGCTCGGGCTGCTGGCAGTCGGGCAACCCGAAAAAACACCATGTTTTAATGTGCAATACGGTTTGAATTGCGGGAAAGGGAAAAGGGAAAAGGGAAAAGGGAAAAGGAAAAGGAAAAGGAAAAGGAAAAGGAAAAGGAAAAGGAGGGAAAGGGAAGGGGAAGGGGAAGAGGATGGGGAAGGAGAAGGGGAGTTCCAGGAAGGGAAGGAAAAGAGGCAAAGAAAAAGAGGCAAAGAAAAAGAGGCAAAGAAAAAGAAAAAGAAAAAGAAAAAGAAAAAGAAAAAGAAAAAGAAAAAGAAAAAAGGGAAGGGAAGTTCCGGGAAGGGAAGTTCCGGGAAGGGAAGGTTCCGGGAAGGGAAGGGAAGGGAAGGGAAGGGAAGGGAAGGGAAGGGAAGGGAAGAGAAGAGAAGAGAAGAGAAGAGAAGAGAAGAGAAGAGAAGAGAAGAGAAGAGAAGAGAAGAGAAGAGAGAAGAGAAGAGAAGAGAAAAAAGAAAAGAAAAGGAAAGAAAAGAAAAGAAAAGAAAAGAAAAGAAAAGAAAAGAAAAGAAAAGAAAAGAAAAGAAAAGAAAAGAAAAGGAAAGAAAAGAAAAAAGAAAAGAAAAATTTGTTTCACAAGGATGAAATTTTCTTTTACAAATGGAAGAAATAGATTTAGATAATAATTTTGAAAGATAAGCAAAAACATTAATCAAAATGTGTAATACTAAAATTATTTCTTTAATGATTTCTGAATTATTTTTACTTTTTATAGTGTAAGTCATCTGACCATACTGGTCTTTCCGCTTCTTGGTTGTTTTTATAGAATTTTCATTGGAAATGTGATATATTTTTCTTCAGCATATTTTTAGCGGGGGAGGAGGTGCCAAAATTAAGTTTTCACAACATAGTGATCTGATGTTACTTTCTTTTTTGTCCTTTTCCTTCCTTTCTTTTTCACAGATACTTCACCAATTCCTGTGCCACTCCTAACAGATATACATTTTAGTTTTTGTAATTTACAAGTATTGTAATTTTAAAAACTAGAGCATATATCTAATAACTATAGACAAAGTATTTGTAACCATGCTATAGTATAGTAGTACCTCAATATATTAAGATTACAGAAAATAATCTGAATATATACAAAAGAATTTTATAACTTATTTTACTTTTAAAAGCATAAATGCAGTAAAAATTTGACCTTGTGGAAGCAGTCTTTAAAGATTTGGGTTTTTTTTTTTTAATTGGCTTATTAATTAGCAGTGTTTTTGAGTATATAAAAATTATGTGCTGTCAGAGCTGGAGTGATTGAATGATTGACTGAAATTTCTATTAAGAAAATGAGAGTACACCACACTGCTCTGCATTCTGTAGCTGCTTTAATGGAGTTTGAAATGAGTTAAAAACCCCAGAACTGATGCAGAACAGAAACAATTTTTTTTTTTTTTTTCAGTCTTTAGTATTTAAACTTTTCTTGGTTTCCAGGACTTGAGGGTGGTTGCAGTTTCAAGACCCAGGAAGGGCTGGATAGTAATTGGCCAGTGAGACTAAACATGGGAAGTTTTTGAAAAGAGTGAGAAATAGGAAACTTCTGATAAAATATTCCATAAGAACAGTAATCTACCCCAGTTTTGTAAACATTTATAATCATTTTTTGATTAAAAGACTTCCCAGGCAGTGGGATTACTTAGGCAATTTATTAATTTCTTCTCTGTATACGATTCAAAAGCTAATTCTCAAAAAAGTCACCTTTGCGTATTACATGCCTAAATATAGATGTTGTTAAAAATAGGAATGAGGTGCAAAACAACAAACAAAATCCTCTCAATTATAGGGAAAAAAAACCCCTCATAAGGTTGATAACTTTATCTGGGTAGGGAATTTCACATCTTTTAAGACTAATTTCAATTTGACATAATGGAAATGTAGACATTGTAGTGTCAGGTAATTTACATTCTGTCATCTAACAAATTTAAGTATAATCCTTAAAGTGGGATAATTTCTCTGCTGAACTGCAGATAAGGCTGAAAAAATGAAGAAAGAGAGCACAGGTGAAGAGAGCACACTACACACAGAAATAAATTAACTAACATACCTAATTAATGTGGTGTACTAATTGAAAATTGAGCCCCTGATATTGAAAATTTTAATCTGCCTTGTTTCTCAGCACGTTATTAATCCAAGGTAACATTAAATTTCCTCTGTAAAGATTTCTGTGTAAAGTTAGCAAAGTTAAACCCAAACTTCCGCATTGCATAATGTTAAAATTAAAACTTCTAGATGGAGTAATAATCTCAGTGAAGTTGTGGGTGCTTACATTTTGTGCCTTTAATGCTAAACTAAAATAATCCTACCCACATAGTGCACCAGCCTATGACATTACAAAGGAATACGGCATTACTGAATCAATAATCATATGAATTGGTATGTGCAGCTGTGAGAGCACTGGTGTTGAATTGGTTTAGCACAGATTAATGTAGACGTGGCAATCTGAATATTTGCATATCATTAATGCTTGGTATCTTAAAGACTCAAGGGCATTCTCTCCCCAAAAAGGTCTTTGGCTTGCTGCTTTCAGTGGCATTTACCATCAAAGTTGGACGAGGGTTGGCACTTCAGTAACAATTTCAGGTGTTCCAATCTCATGGAGAAAAACCCAGGTTTAAGGAGTCTTCGAAGTAATCCCAAACCTCTGAATCTGAAATTCAATGATATGGCAAATTAAGCCTTTTACACGTGTACCTTCATGGGGGGTCTTTAAATGGAGAAATTGTCCCATTATTTTCATCCTTGAATGGTCATGCAAGGGGTATAGAGACAGAAATTCAATGTAAGATCTTTCGGTGTGTTTTTTACAGGAGAGTGCCATAACACCAATAAAAACAAATATGTAAAGTCAGTCCTTTTATATAAATAGTTTTAATTGCTTTATTACCACAATTGAGATTTTCTTTTTGCCTTATATAGATTTGAGAGTGGCTACAATTTCTTTTATATATTAAAATAAAAACCAAAACATGATCCACTTAAAAAAACCCCCAAAAACCGCTTGGTAATAGAACAAATCAAATCAAAGAAAACTGCAATAAATCACTAAAAACTTTTTTCCAAAACAGTCCACTAATCAATTAACATTCAAACTGCCTTGTGCCATTATCCTGACATTACTTAGGCCTCATTTGTAATTTAAATTAGGTAAGACCTTTATGTTCAACTGATATCTTACTAGTATCTGTAAAAAATCTGACATCTCAAGATCTGTTGATTTTGCTGGAATTGTTGTGGGTTATAGGAGTAATTTATGACTGGGGATAGTGTAACTTCTTTGAAAAATCAGCCTTTAAAGCCAGACCCATTTATCCATTTATTTTATTAATTCCTAGTGGTTGAAACAACTCAAATGGGAATGGTTTTCTTTTAACTATTGAAATTAATTCATTTACTCTTACATAGGTCGGATCTTTCTTTGGCATTAGAGGGAGAAAAGGGCATGACCAGGGACAATGGAATTCTCAGGTGTCTGATGCTCTACATAGAATAATTGTTTATAAAAGCCATTTTAGTTGTAGATAGCCAAATCTGGGTGGGATTAATGCCTAACTTTGCCATGCCTTTGATCTAGAAATCACTCACCTGCTTCTAAAAATTTCTGTGAGAACTGTAAACCACCAGGGATTTCAAGGAATCGAGAATTTATTGAATTGTTATAGGATTTTCAGCTATTATTTGAAAATTTACCTTTTTTCTAAACAAACCAGGAGCAATTATTTTCCTTCATTCTAAATGAACAGCTTGCCAGGTTTCCATCAAAGTGTCCCAGTTTTTTCCCTTTAAATAGGATTGCCTCCATCTCCTGAGCAATGTCCAGGTCAATTCTCTGCAGTTTCATAGCACTGCTTTAGTTTTTTTAAAAAATCCGTTAAATTTGACTCAAAGCATTAATAGGAACATAACTGCAAAGGGATTTTGAGTGTTAGACAACTGCAGGATTTTCATTTTTTCCATCTCTTGAGGTGTTTTACACAAGCAGAGATAAAATGACAAAAATGATAAATTGGAATGTAATGGAGTGCAGCCTGGCTGTATTCATGACTGCAGACCCTGTCCTAAAAATTCCTGCAACAGTAAACCATTTTTAACCTTTTTTTTAAAAAAAAAAAGAAAAGAGAAAATATAAATAAGAATCCAATATTTAATACCAGAAGACCAACAATCTTCCCCCTGCACACAACAATTACAGATAAATTAATTTAGTGTCACAATTTACAGATAAATTAATTTTGTGATGTTGTTACCCGACGAGGGCTTTTTTGATGTTGGCATCTGTGGGCAATACAATACAATCTGCGTGTTTATTTCCATATTTGTACTGTATAAACAATTTAGATTTCCTGAAAAACAACAACAAGAACAACAAAAGGCTGCGAATTTCAAAAGTACTGACATCTTAAATAAAAACGTAGTTCTGATTTGGCCTAGGATAAATGCTGGAGATTTTGTATGCTGGATTTCTCAGGGCTTCTCATTCTTGACCTCCTGATCCTTTCCTCCCATCCCTCATTCTGCCACCAGCCCTTTCCTCCCACACAAATCTATTCAATGTAATGGGTCAAAATTCTTTTAATGACTCTCTTATCAGACTTTTCACTTCTTTCTGTGAACTCAGAACCTCCAGCGCAGTACATTCCTCTCATATTTTATTATTTTTTTTTTCCCCTCTAAGGATTAAGTTAATGTCTTATAACACTTCTGGGCATCATTTGGCTCTATCTAATGTGCATCAGCTGTACTGCAGAGAGCTTGAGGCTAAATTCATTGCCCAGCTGTATTTCTGATTTGCTGGTACATAACTGGTCTGAGCACAGGATAATATCACTCTGAGAAAAATAAAAAAAAAAAAATAACCACTTTTTTTTTTTTTTTGTATGGTACAGGACACTTGGGGCAGTTATTTCCAATATGAATGTGCCTAAATGGTCTTTTTTAATCAGTTTTTGGTGGGTTTTTTTATCATTTTTTTTTCCAGCCTGGTGCCATCTGCACCAAGAATAAATATACTGCATATCCTTTTGTGTCATACCAGACACCTGTAAAAATGCTTAGAGGATGATCAATTCTAAAGGAAAAGGATCTTGGTTTAATTTTATCTTTAAGGGAGGCATAGAACGTTCCTTCATGTAACATTTTAGGCATAAATGTTAATTTTTTATTCAGATTTAAATACTAGGGGTGCTACTGTTCTTCCCAAACATGCAATGATTATTTTATAATATATATTTGCAGTATGCTAGAAAAGATGACCAGGAAAATCACTGAAAGAGATGGACTCAGTCTGAATTCATGGTTTGGTTTAGGAGCATTTTGTGCTACATATGCACATTGACAGCTGAGAAGATTTTTCATAAATCTGATAGAAAATAAGGGGAAAATAATATAATATAATATAATATAATATAATATAATATAATATAATATAATATAATATAATATAATGTAATGTAATGTTATATTATATTATATTATATTATATTATATTATATTATATTATATACATTATAAAATTAAAACATATTTATAAAATATATTTTATATAAATATAAACAATTTAAAAATATTAAAATATTATGATAAAATTTTGGGGTTTTTTCAAAGAAAAAATTCTCCAGTTTTGTTGTTGATAGCACTGGAGCACTTTTCTTGCCTCCATTGCTGCCCTCACAAAGACCGAGCAGAAGAAAACACAACTTTTTGTTTCAGGATAGAAATTTAAAAATCCACGTGTAAAGAATTTGTGCCCATGCTCTTCTCAAGTTTAAATAACCGTTTCCCTAAACCTTGGAGCTTTTCTTTATTCATGAAATTATAAAACCTTGGCACACAGACTGTTTTACAGAAAAAGTGGATTTGTCAAGCTGTGGTAAAAGCCAGTATCTGAAACATCATGTGGGTAAGGGTATTATTATAATGACAGCAATTCTGCACCTGGGTATAGAAGCTGTAAACAAAACAGGTGATTTTTATTGGAAAAAAAAGAGCAGGAAGGAGTTTTGTTTAACAGTGAGGGTGGCACAGGGTGCCCCTGGATCCCTGGGATTGTCCAAGGCCAGGCTGGATGGGGCTTGGGGCACCCTGGGATTCTGGGGGGTTTCAGGAAGTTTGGACTAAGTGACCTTTAAGCTTTAAATTACTCTATGATTCCGTGGTGTTTACTTGAATTGTGATTATAGTCCAAATAAATAACTGCTTGATGAGATCTCCAAATAAGTAAAAAGACCTAAGAAATGTTCAAAATGATGCAGGAAAGCTTTATCCCTTGAGATTTAATTTTTCTGTCAGGCAGAAAAAAATATCAGTTCCTATGGAAGACAAATTTTATCTGTTTGCCTTCCCATCCTCTTTAAAATTCCTTTTAAGCATTTTGGATCTTGTCCTAGTATTTATTGTTTCACAGGGAAATTGATTCTCAGTCACCAAGCTGAGCAAGGTACATAAAAAATGTAATTTCTCTTGCATAAGCTATGGATTACTCTTACCAATTTAGCACTCTAAAAGCTAATAAAATAATAAATTACAGTCTCTCACATCACCTCACAGTTGGCAGAGTGACAGCCATCTGAGGAAGGCTGTCTCTGTGCAAATGGTCCAATGCAGAAAAAAAAAAAATTATCTGTATTACTCTGCCTTATTTCTTTTCATTTAGCTATGTGTAGGATCTATGGTTATCACCTTGATGCATTTTTATTGATCTGATGAAGTTTCTGTCCCAGTCAGTTACAAGACATTGACTCTCTCTTTCCTTTCCTTTCCTTTCCTTTCCTTTCCTTTCCTTTCCTTTCCTTTCCTTTCCTTTCCTTTCCTTTCCTTTCCTAATTTCCTTTCCTGAAATTTCCTTTCCTTTCCTGAAATTTCCTTTCCTTTCCTTTCCTTTCCTTTCCTTTCCTTTCCTTTCCTTTCCTTTCCTTTCCTTTCCTTTCCTTTCCTTTCCTTTCCTTTCCTTTCCTTTCCTTTCCTCTCCTCTCCTCTCCTCTCCTCTCCTTTTCCTTTTCCTTTTCCTTTTCCTTTTCCTTTTTCCTTTTCTTCCCCCAGATGGAACTAAGGGAATGCAACTCCTGGGTCATTGCAGCTCATTTCAATTTCCTTGCATCCTCATGGCTCTCCAGTTCAGCCCCACTGCTTTCATGTAGAACATGGTATTTCTCTAATATTTCCAAGCAGAAACCTTAGAGACTTTGGTTTGGTGTAAATCTGTCTGCAACTGGTCTGTATTTCCAACATCTGTTACAATTTTTTCATCAGATTTAATTTTTTTGTCATTGTTGTTGAAAGAAATAAAAAGGGATAAATATCCACCAACAAATACCAATTTTTTTTTTTTTCCAACACTGTCACTTGATATTTCATGGCAATATTTTCTACTTTGCTTCAAAGGTAAACATGGACAAGTATTTAGTAGATATTTCATCTTAGCTCTCTGGTATTTACTGGAATGAAACAAGATAATTCTGCCATGAAAGAGGAATATGGTGGTAGTTTTATGTTTTAAATCAGAAGTCAGAATTCTGTTAAAACCATCATGTAAATAAAAGGCCAAAGCAGGAAAAATATCATTTTAAGGTTGCTGAAAGGGTACTTTTAACATTTAGTGCATTGTAAATTCTGTTTGGGGGATTTTACTTCAGTTTTGGGGTTTAAAAAAAACCCAGAAAACAACAAAGGGTTCCTGTCTGGTCAGAGAAAGTAGTTTTTTAGCAGTCTAACAGTGTGAGAGGAAGCTGTAATATATTTTTAACATTTTTCCCCTTAAATGTCATGGTGCAGCTTGCAGCAGTCATGTTCCACAAGCAGAATGGGAAAAATGTGTAAATATCAAAGGTTTTTAGCTTGACCTACAGACTCAAAATTATGAGTTTAGAAACAGAAAGAAAAAAAACAGAGAAAATGAAAATGCTGAAAAAATAATTGGGCTGTGGGACCTACCATGTCACAATTTTAACCAACCAGAAAAGCAACAGGATAACTTATTACATTTTACTGCACACTGTTGCTTAGATTCATTTCCATTACATTAAATATCCCTTTAGCTCTTATTCCTGACATTCATACCAAAACTAACTCTTTGAGCTATCAGTGGAGTACATTTTGGAAATATACATAAAATCCATGAATGCATATTTAACCTACTAAATCAATTTTCTGCCTCGGTTACGTAATTCTTTTCCTGTGTTTTCATCTAATTAAAGAGTAATTTAGAACAATTCTCCATGGTATTTGCAGCAGAGAAGTTTAGAGAAATCAAAGTTGTCCTAGAATTTTTCTTTAAATAATAAAGAATGAGAACATATGATTTTATTAAAATGTTCAGAGATTAACTCATTTAGCTGTTCATTATTCCTCACCAATAAAGTTTATGAGCACAAAACAAAAAAAAAACGATTGAGGGTGATAACTATGAGTCCTTGCTTACAAACTGAAGCCTAAATTAAAAACTTGGTAAATGTCTAAAAGAGTTCACACAAAACTGAATTGTTTCTTGCTTTTAAAAAATTATTATATTATATTATATTATATTATATTATATTATATTATATTATATGGTTAAATCATATGTCCAGGAAAAAGTCTGTAAGTGCTCCCCCAGACTAAATGGATATTATACTCTTACTATAAATTAAAATTGTTCACATTTTGTAATTCCATTGATTTGCATCACTATCTCCTCAGACATTCAATCTCAGCGGGTCAGCAAACCTGTCATAAAAAAGGAAAAAAAAAAATAAAGGAAGTTCCTGTCTGTTTGGCAGTAATGTCTATTAATTTGTGCGGAGAATTCATCTCAAAGGAGCCTGACCAGAAAAAAAAAACAAAAAACAAACAAATAAAAACGCCAAAATAAAAAAAAATATTACACAAAAACCCCACAAACAAACAAAAACAAAAAAAACCACAAAATACAACAAAAACAAAACAAAACAAAAACCCAAAATAAAACATAGATCTATGCAAGATTAAACTTATGCAAAGGTTGGGGTTTTTTTTATTTTAACAAAAGCTGTCTTGACAGGTAAGACACAGAATATCTTTAAAATTAATCTTCCTCCCCCCCCAGTAATATAGTGAAAACAGTCCCTTAGACTTTGAAACACACCTTGCAATTATGTGTTTCTGAAATAATTATGTAATTTACTGCTATTGCAAAACGTTTGCTTTGAGAGCTGATGATGCCACAGGAATAAATTAAATACCCAGGGAAGGCTGTGGGAGGGGAGAAGGAGCTCAGCTCACATCCTTTCTGGCATTAGTCTGCTCAGTGAGTTAATGGAAAAGCTGATCCTAATGGCACGCTGTAAATTAGTACATCTGCAATAAAAGAAATTATTTTCCATTTTAATCGCTCGGGAGCTGTTCTGCAAATGCGTTTCCATCTCAGGTGCCGGGGAGTTCAATGATGTGCACTGCGGTGCTCATGCTCCAGTAAACTGGCGAGAGGTGTTAAATGCTGGAACAGCATTAAAGTTATGTCTGGTGGCAGCATAAATGGAAAGTCTCTCACTATTCCCCTGCAACCTGCTCAGAGGTCTGTAACTCAGCTGTGAAATGGGCACTCAATTAAAAAGACTGCCGCACGAGCCTCAAAAAAATTATATATATCTATGTCTATATATATCTATATCTATACCTATATCTATATATATATGATTTAATACTTTCTTATATAAATATTTAAATATTTAAATATTTATATATGTAAAAATGTATATAATTTATTAATGTTAAATATAATTTTTATATTTAAAATTGCAAATAAAATTTGTATAAAGTTATTATAAAGTTATATTATTTATATATTTAAATATTTAAATATGATATATATAAAATTTATATAATTATAAATTTTAAATATAATTTTTATATTTAAACTTTTAAATAAAATTTATATAAAATTATATTATTTATATATTTAAATATTTAAATATTTTGATATTTAAATATTTTATATATATAAAACTTTATAAATTCTATATATAATTTTATATATTATATATATATAAATATAACTATATAAAGTAAATATAAGTATATAAATATAAGTATATATAAGTAAATATATTCTTAGATATATATAAAAGTATATATATAAATATATATATAATAAATATATATAGTATATATAAAGAACTATATATTTCTAATATATAGATATACTTATATATATATATATTTCTATATAAAAGTATATCTATATATTAAAAATATAAATAAATAAATAAATAAATAAATACACTCTCGAGTTCATTGGAGCTGCCTTAAATAGACTCTGATTTTTGGCCTTGCCAGGGGACATGAGTTTTGATTCTGGGAGATAAAACTGCTGTTCTGGTGCATTTGTAAGAAATACAACTTGTTCAAATCCCAGTCCTTGCTTTTTTTGGCAATTTGTGTGTTCTAATATCTCTGTATCAGAAATATCTTTAATATACACCAACACTAATGTCTAACTATTGCAAATTGTCCATGTTTCACCCCAAGAGAAAAGAAATCTGCCACAATTTACATTGGAACTTCTGCTGAGGAGATGAAATTACTTAAGAAATTCCTAATTATTCTTGACTTAATTTAGACTCTTTTGAAGTCTTGATAATTATTTATAGTGACATCTATGCATTAGCTTTTTGAGAGCACGAATGTGTGTTTGCCAAGATGTTTGTGCCTGATTCTCTTTACATTCCCTAGGAAATGGGAGAGAAATTCAACTGATGGCAACAGATTTTTTACATTTGTGCCAAAACCATTGGGACTGAGAGAAAACATTTTATGGTGATGCAATTTAGAGCCTTCTTAGCATCCATTCTCCCACTGTGGCTGTGGACAGAAACTGGTGTGCACAAATGGCAGGACAGAATTTGAGAATTCTCACATAAACCCTCATGTTTACACATATATATATATATAATTTTATATAAATATAGAAATATATATATATTTATATTATATTATATTATATTATATTATATTATATTATCATATTACATTACATTACATATATATGTATATGTATATGTGTGTATATATATGTATGTGTATATATATATATATACACACATACACATATAACTGAAATGTAGAATTATACATATATATTTTTCTTTTCAGAATACATTCACATAAATATAAGAACCCTTCAGGCAAAGCGAGCTGAAGAAAATTGTTCTCATTTCCAGTCCATTGGGAACCTAGAAAAAATGAAAAAAAAATGCATTTTCCAGGGCCAAGGGTATTTTGACTGTCTCATGAGGTTGTGCTGGAAAAGAACATTTCCTGTCCCCATTCTGTACATAATGACAAATATCATGTGGATATCAGACCATGCCATCCTGCTCTTGGGTACAACTCTTGACACATTGGAATTGAATGGCAAAAGGGATTCTTGATGCTCAAAATTAATTTTTGTTTGCAATCTGCCTCATCTGCCAGTATAACGTTAAAGTATCTCTGTTGTATCATATCCCTTAGTTAGAAAATAATGTGAATTTCAAAATTCTGTGAGTTTAATAACTGACCATTCCTGCTTAAAAGCCGCATTTTACTTGCTTGAGTGACTGCAGGTATCAGTAAAAGAATTATTTAGCTGCTTTTAAATGTCAGTTGTATTCTTGTATAAATACACACTCTATTTTCTCTTCCTTAATAAGGAGAAAATGTATTTATTTGTGCATAATTAGAGAAAATAACAGCCATAACCTCATGAAACCAGGGAGTTTTTTCCTACTAGTTGCTTAAAGCCGCAAGAAAACATGAAATTAAATTGCCACTTCATGCCAAGAAGAAAAGTCAACCTGTTGCATGTTTCCTATCCCTGCCCTGAGCATCATTTGTCAGGCTCAAACTAAGGAGCTCCTCGTGCAGAGCAGTGCAATTAGCCAAGCAATTAGCTGCTGCTTTTTTTGCAAAAATTATCCACACACCCAAGGTGAATGGGCAGGATGGGACAATCCAGATAAAACTCATTGCTGGGAGCGTTTCAGAAATCATTTTCTGCAGCTCAATTTGAGAGGAATCTCCTTTTTTCGTTTAAAAAAAAAAAAACCCAAAAAACCAAAATAAGAACAACAAACAACAAAACAAAAACAAAAACAAAAATTTTAAAATGTAAACAAAAACCCAAACAAACAAACAAACAACAAAAAAAAACCAACCAAAAAACCACATAAGAATTTGGGGTTCTTTTACTGCTTTCAGTGAATTTTGACCTGCGTCCTCAATTTTTTTTTTTTCCATATTTATGGTCATCGCTGTTTGTGCATAGTTTTGCAACAAGTGGAAAAACTTCAGGTGCTTTTTATTAAATTGTTGTGCCAACACAATTTGTCATTTGTAAATTCAATTATTTGCACGCTCTACTAATTCTCATAAGTTGTCCTGGGAATTTTAAATTTGAAATGAACCCCGAAATCCCACCTGATTTAAAGATTTTATCCGCATGATGGTTTTCTTTCAGAAGATTATGGTTAGCAAAGGAACAAGTAAATATTTAAAATTTTTACTATTTTTTAATAGAGGGAAATGTGATCTCTATGTGAAGAGAGTACTTTACTGAAAGACATTTTCTTTTTAATTTGCTACATATATAACTATATATTTATATTCTATAATTCTGAAATGGTATATTCCAGAATTATTTAATTTGGCTAGCTTTTTTCCCAGCTGATGGCCTATATTTTAAAGTTTGTTATCAGCTAGGGGTAAAGACTCTTTAAAACAAATAAATAAATAAATAATGTTTTACCCAAAAGATAGACTCCCAAAAATCTGAAAACTCAAACCAGCTGGTGAACATTTCTTCAGATTTCCAGTCTTACTTACTCCATATATTATGATTTTATTGAACTTTGAAAGGCTTAAAATTTTTATCTACATCGATGCATTATTTTCAAAAGATAAGTATGTCTTCTTTTAAATGAAATCCTGGTACAAGTCAAGATGAGGGAGCAAAGCTTTATTTCATATTCATATTATAGGTGTTTTTTTTCTCTCCTGTGTTTTCTAGAAATGTTTTCAGGAGTGATGTGACAGAGTTCAGCAGCAACAGCATTTCAAGTATATTCACTGCTGCTAACAGAACATTATTGTGGTGGAAAAAAAATGAGCCCCAGCCTATTTTTAAATCTAAATCTGAGTGGAAATGGCACATAATAATGACATACACATGAGAAAGGGCCAAAAAGCAATGCAAGTGTAGCAGAGGAGCTCAAAAAATGGCACAACGAAAACATGCAGTGAGGTTTTAGCCATGACCAAGAGCATCAATTTTTATTGTAATTTCTTAAATTCGATTACGCTGCTTTTCCAGGGGAAAACGATGAAAGATTTTGCACCAGGAAGCACTGTCATTTAAAATGAATAATTGAATAAATGGCACGAGGTGGTCCCAAAGCAATTCCCTGTGTGGAAGTCGTCTGCGCTTTGTCCCTCCTTTGGAAACCCAGGACTCCTGCCAAGGGCACAGCCCATCACACCTGCTCTGCTCTTCCGTGGATTCGTTACTGAAATACCTGAAATATTTGGCTCTGACATCCTCATTTTGATCCACTTTAAATCCCAATGCTCTTGTTTTAGGTAGGATGTCTTCACTTGGAGGACTTGTTTTATAGGGGAACAAAACCCAGGCCATTTCGAGCTAAATTTGAGATTTTAAATGAACGAGCTAAATTTGAGATTTTAAATTTTATCATTTCTGCTGTCAGAGCCTCACAGAACAAGAGCTAAACTCAATGCAACAGGATAAACTAAAAATCAGTGAATCAGATCTCAAATTTCAAATCCTCTGACGGGCATTTGTGGCGATCTCACCAACGCAGTGAAAAGCAACAACAGCATTGACAGAACTTTTTGGTGAACGGTTGAACAAAACAGCTATTTTTAATTTTTTTTTTGTCCTAATTTCAAGCCACCACCTGAACATTTTCAACTGCCTCAAACACAGCTTACAAGATAATTAGGCACATGAATTATTGCGTAAATTAAAAAATGAAGAAAAGTCTCCATTTGGGTGTGGCAGAATCCTGACAAAAAAATTCTCACTGGTTTCCTAGCTACCCTTGGGGTTTTTTAATTATGCTGAAAAACATCCACCAAACAAGCCCGAAAGAAGCCAAGCACTTAATTTTCCACATCTGCAAGAGACAGTTTTCTCAAAATCAACAATAAGAATGACTACACATTGCTAATGTATTTGTGCTTCAAAGGGAAAATTCAAAATGACCGTTGAACTGAAAACCACTTGATTTAACTTTTACTCAATGTGCAAACTTTCACTTAGAAGCGTCACTAAACGTCAGATTCTCAAATATACTGTGGCTCAGTTACATGCTTTTCTGCTAATATGGGGCAATTCAGAGGATTTTAAAGCAGGAACCATGAGGCTTTTTTAAACTGAGCTCCCTGTAGGAAGTTTGGTCCTCCCCACTTTTCATTTTAAAGTGAAAAGCCATTTCATCAGCCCAGTAATGTTATTCTGCTGTGGCTCAACTTTTTGTGCCTTGGTGTTTCATTTTGATGAGCACTGAACATGTGCAGACCATGTTCCAACCTGTAATTCTGCAAGAAAATTTAATTAATGACCAAGCTGACATTTATTTGTTCGTTCATTCATTCATTCATTCATTCATTCACTATTATTTTAAAACTTTGATATCAACAGCTGTGGAAATATTTTGGATAATTGTTCTCAGGTTTTTGCAGCATTTCCAAAAAGTTTCACCATCTTCCAGTCAGCTGGGACTTCTCTGAATTATCAAGATAACAACAAATGTCAATTCTAAAAACAATGATTTTTAACTTTTAAGTAAAACGGTGGTTTTCTACATTCCACTGAAATAATAATTCTGAAACCCACAGTGCTTAAGATGAGGGCTAAAAGAGAATATAAATTTATATATATATATATATATATATGTGTGTGTGTGTGTGTGTATGTGTGTCTATACATAATTTCCAGATTATATATGGAACATCCCCCACTAGTCTAATAGGAATATTCTGTTCACAGATCTCTTAAATTTAAATAGCAAAACGACCAAAATGGAAGCAGGCTGCAGTCAGAAATTTTTATGCAGAAAAGGTAACAGATGTGTAACTATTTATAATTGAAGCTATCAGGAAACCCCTTTGACACGTCTATAATATTCATATTGCAGCACTGGAATTTTTTGTGTGGCAGGGTGCATGCAAAATATCATCAAATCACCGCCAGAAAATTTCCCTCCTCACTATTTACTTAATAAAGGTGTTCAATTATTCTTAATTTGGCCTGTATCCCCTTGTGGTCCTCGTCAATGAGATGATGGGGAGTGGAAATTTCAACTTTGTCACCTGGAAGAGCTGCAGTGAGCGAGGTGCATAAATCAGCAGACATCCAAGCTGATGTATTTATCCAGGCCACTCCAGCACCCTTGATCTAATCTAGAAGTATTTGGGAAAAAAAAAGTTACCCAACGACCAAAACCAAAAGAAAAAAGCAAGAGCACCAACAAAACTCCAACAAACAACAAAACCAAAACCAACCAAACAAAAAAAACCCCAAAAAACCCAAAACAAAAAATGTGAAAAAGCGCAGTTTGTTAAATTATCTCAATTACTTCTAGTGCTGGATGGAGCACAATAAAGTTTGGGTATTTTTTATTATATTCACCTGTCAGTCAGTTTTACTTGCTCTTTTCATCCCAGACCTAGGGGAAAAAGTACTTTGTTATCAACACAAGCATTCAAAATATGTTCATTAACAGTATTTTTTTAGAACACAGACAATATATTATAATTTTAGGAGAAACATGAAATAAAATTAAACATCCAAATAAAAGAAAAACCCCTCAAACTTTGGCCCTTAGAAGAAGAGCTATCTCTGGTGTAATTTTTTTATCTGCCAGGGAGAACATACTCAAATTGTTACTTTATAAAAAAAAGTAACAATTTTTTAATAAAATTGTTTAAAAAAGGTTAAATTGTTTAAAAAAGGTAAAATTTATTAACAAAAAGGTTATGGGTACAGTGCTTTATTAAGTATTGCTCCCATTGTCTTGCCTGATCTGGTGTCTGAACACAATTTTTTAGGCAGGGTTCTAATCAGAAGTTCCAATCTGTTCTAATTGTATCATTCAGTTAATGGACGCCAGGGAAAATTACTATCTCTTGGAGGAAAAAAGACCAAAATGGCCAAAACAACCAAACCCAGAAAAAAGCCAGCCTTTAAAACATCAAAGACTATTTTCTTTATTACATGGGGCAGCACACAGCACAATGATAGAAACACTCTGCTTTTTTATTGCTTTGAGATGAGTCAGTGGCGTCAGAGAGCTCTCGAAGTTTATATTTTAAGATTCAGGACAAATAATAAGAAACACACCCAAACATACTCTTCCTCACAGCTTTATTTATAAATGCCATTTGAGGGGTTTTCTGTAGAAAACCTCTACTGGAGTTCACTCCTACAGCTGATACGGCTTTGGTAAAAATAAGCACTTCTGACAGCACCATCTCACTCCTTTCTGTGCTCCTTTTCCCAAGTACATCTATTTCTGTCACCCACCTTTGGCTGGTAGGGCCTTTTGTGAAAGGTTTCAGAGTCTTCTGTTTTCAAAGTTCCCCGTGTAAAATGGCAACACTCAATTAAAGGGGATATCTGTGTGCATTTATTCATGCTGGTGAGACCAAATTGCTCTGCTTTTTTCCACTTTTAAATCTCAGTTTTCATCAGGTGTGTTATGATTTAATCGGAGAGGAGCTGAGCACCACACAGCCTCTGGCTCACTCTCCTCCCTCCAGCAGGATCAGAGGAAGAGAACTGGAAGAGTAGAAGTGAGAAAAACCTCATGGGTTGAGATGCCAGCAGTGAAACCCTTGACACAAAATTTAGGAAAAAAAAAAAAAAAAAAAAAAAAAAGAAGAAAAGAAGACATACCCAAAGCAGCCACAAACCAAGTTAAAAATAAACTATGGAAACACAGATTATAACAACAGTGGCAATGATGATGGTGCTGAAAGGGAGTAACTCAAGTTTCTCCTTGTTGAGAGATGCTGAATTAGAAAACAAGCTTAAACCTTTTTTTTTTTTTTTTTTAATTTTTATTTTCCTCCTTTCCTTGGTAACTTATTATTGTATTCTATGCACTTTTTTTTTTTTTTTTAATGTTGGCAGACATCAGTCATCCAAACATGACAGATGGCACAAACACTTTTAATAGAGGTGAGGGTTTGATTTTTCATTTTGAGGGGGGTGAGAGGCGGGAGAGGACGTGCCCACATCATCCCCAACAACAACCAGAGATTCTTGTCTCACAGAGGAGACCTCAGCCAGAGGCATTTTGCCCATTATTAGCAGACAGCGTGGGAGTTCCTTTGTGCTGACACGCACGAGCCGCTCCTGGAGGAGAGAAGTGTTGCAGGCACAGGGGTGACAGAGATTTCTCTCTGTGCATCAGCAACAAGCACTGTCATCCTCCCACTTGACAGCAGATAGCTGTCTCCTCTTCAAATCGAGCCAAATCTGCAGCCCATCGAGCATTTATACTGCAGCCACACGATTTGAGCTTGAAAAATAACTTTATGTTGTCTGGGCTGGCCTCCTAAATAAATGCAGGCCTGTGAAGATAGACACATAGAGTGACTGGAGAGTTTATTCTTCCATTTCAGTTCACCACATTTCCCCTGCAGCTGATTTATCCATCAATAAATCAAATGTGCAGATTAGACAAATCACACTTGCTAGTAACAGTTCCTGTAGCAAACATCTTAATCCCATTTCATGCTTTTTATGGACTGCTATTAATTTTTTTTTGCCTGACTCCTTTTACTTCTCAGGAATGGGAGACACACATTAAGAAAATATTTATTGAAGTTAAGTAGTCATTTTATTAAAAGTGGACATGGAAATACAGACACTGAAGGCAGCTTTTTGCTCTGCCAGCTCATGTTACCTCTGGGGAAAAATGGTAAACACTGCTAATAGCTTATTTAAATTCAGAGATAGCTATCATAGAGACGAAAAATGTGAAGCTCTGCAGTCAAAAAAAAAAAAAAAAAAAAAAGAGAAAAGAAAAGAAGCTATAGCTCCACAAAGGAAATATTTTTGAGCTCCAGGGCTCAGAATGACCATGAATTTAATGACTTTTGTTGAGGCAAAGATTGAGAAATTCATTTTTGGGATTCCATATCCCATGATCAAAGGAAAACTGCCTCCTGTCTAATATAATGTCCTCAAAAGTACATGCACCAGGACCTAATAGCAGTCACTGGAAATAAAATATAGCAAATCCAATTTCCTTTTTCCTTTTTTTTTTCCCCCCTTAGAAATACACTTTAAGTAGATCAGAGTTTTTAAGCCCAAAAGTTGGCATTGGGATTAGCTCATTTTTGGTGCTGCTTTATCTCTTTCAAAACCAAAGTTTGCCTACTCCTTTTCCTTCCTGCCCATACCTTAGAATCCACTAAATCATGTAATAATTATGAAATGTTTAATTTGGCAGGAGCACGGGAAAGGGAACGGAAAGGGGAAGGCGCCATCACACGCCTGGAAATGTGATTTACTGAAATGCTGAACAGTAACATTTTTAGCAGTCCCTTTTACTTATTTTTATCTAATTTTGGTGCAGGAGGAAGAGGAGGGGGAAGGGGAAGAGGAAGAGGAAGAGGAAGAGGAAGGGCAAAGCCAAAGGGGAAAGGAGTCTTCCAACACATGTGAAACTTAACACTTAATCTCTGCATGTTACCAGCAAGAAGCATTGCAATACATACAATTTTCTTCAAAAACTAAATAGATACAGCAAAACAAACAAACAAACAAACAAAAAACGGATAACAACATTAGTTTTTGAACACCTGACACCCTGATGATTGACCTCAGGCAGGAAACATTTGTAACTATTTGACAGATGGAGTTTCAGATTGCGTTTTATTTCATTGAGGGTCTTGTCATCTAAGGCTAAATCAAGGTGCATGACGGCATTTAGAGTGTCATCTAAGTAATTGGGTTGTTCACCTTTCATCTCTCTTGGAACCACAAAATTGGACATTCCCAGCAAATTCCCGCATGTTCTACAATCACAGAAAGACAAGTTTGCCAAACTTCTACAACAAGCTTTGAGTAAAATGAAAAAGAAAATAAAATAAAAAATAGAAAGGTGGAAAATTTACGACAAAAAATCGCTTGGTATAACCCTCTGCAAACCATAAATGAATGAGAAAATTCACCACCTGAATCCTGCTTTGAGGTAAAAAGGAAAGTATTCCTTTTTGCAGTTAGGACTGGCCTTTACAAGATTTTGATTTTGCTAAATTGCCTCAACTAAATTACCTGTTACTCTAAGCTTTATCTCACACTCCATAAATTTGTTCCTTGGCTGGGGACTCATGTTCCTCAGGACTTTTTGTGATTTTACAAGAGCTGGGTTAGCTGATTCCCTCTGTGTTTGGAACACCTGCCACATCTGTAATAAAACACACAGAGTGCTATTTCTCTTTGGACAGATGGCACCACTGCTAGTGTTTAATATTTTAGCTAAGTGTTTAATATTTACAAACTCGGTGCCAGTGATAAATGCCCACTAGGAAAAAAAAAAAAAAATCAATGCCATAAAGAACAGGGAATTTTCCTCAGCCAGCTTCAGATTTTATCAATTCTTAGTAGGAAGCAGTCCCATGGTTTTGGATAGCTGGGAGCATGAAGGCAGTTTTAATCTATGCCAGCTGCTAATAGCCCCAGGCTTACTGGGCCATAGGGAGCTAGTCAGGCACATTTTTATTTGTCTGTCCTTCCATGGAGAAATAAATTATTTTTTAATTTACTTCTCCCATTTTCCAATTAATTTGGCCATATCAACATTCCAGTGCCCAGCAGAAATGTATTTGAATTGGCAGAGCTGTGCAAAAGCTGTGCTTGCAGTACTGCAAATTCAAATTCCTCCCATTAGCTGCCCAATTAAGCAGAAGGAAGTTTGAATTACCAGCCTCTGACTTTATTTATTTATTTTTACAGAAGACTAGTAGTTAACCATGTTTAAAGTCACATGAATAATAAGGGAATATATAGTGGAGCAAGCCACAAAAGAGATGAGGTAAAAAAAGAAATAAGGGAAATGACAATAAAAGAAAACACATTACCATTGGAAAAGAATTTCTTACATAATTATGATGTGATTCAGTGAGTTATTAGACTCTTACTTAAAAAAAGAAACATCTGATAATTAGGTAGTTATTGAACCAAATTGATTATTAGTTTGGGAAAAAACAGGCAACCCTTTTATTGAAAGGCTGCTTCCAAGTTGTGTAGCTTCAAATAGATATCTCTCTTTCCAGTAACCCAACTCAGTGGAGCCAGCTACACAAATAAAATGTTTTGTGTGAATAAGAACAGCAGCTAGAGCTTGCTCTGTAAAAACAAGAATTGATCTAAGCTGCTTATGGATACTCTGAGGAAGCAGATTCTGCTCTCTGTTATCTTGAGAACAGCATTGGCTGCCTGGCCTCTGGGAAAGCAATTCTGCCCTAAACCATAATACTTCCATTTTTTATTATTTTTTTTTTAAATACACTTGCCACACTCACACTGATTTAAAACGTCAATTCCATTATTAATGTAATTAAACAATACAAATTCTTTTCAAGATGGGTGAGCTCATAATGATCACAACTGGAGAGCATATCCATTTGTAGCAAAATGTTTAATTAAATCAAAGCTAAGCAAACAAACAAAAAAATTAGAACAGTACACAAGATCAATGTTGCATGTTAAATTCTGTCTAAGACTCATGTAAAAAGGTGACAAGTCTTTTTCTGAAACCTGATGAAATTTAATGGGTTTTGGATAAATGTCTGAAAGTAATTAAATAGTTTTAAATACTGAAAGATACATAAAAAAAACTTTATTGTCTCTGCCCTAAGGAAATGAGGAGTTTGTGAGGAAAATGTTCAAAACAATCTTGGTGTCGGGGCTATTTTGATAAAATGTTACTCAGGCTGTTGAATTCTGAGTCCATACCTAAAATCACAGCACTTGAACAAGCAAAGTCCATATCTGTAGGAAGAAATAAAAGTCTGAAAGTAAGGTTTTGACGTCATTGTTCACTTAGGGTTAAAAGATGATGTGTCAGAGAATTCAACATTTGCAAAGTAAAAAGAATAGCTTTGTAAATGAAGATTCTTTATTCTTAATTTTTAAATGCTTTGGCCTTCCTTCCTTCCTTCTGCCACTTCCTTCCTTCCTTCCGCCACTTCCGCCACTTCTTTCCTTCTGCCACTTCCTTCCGCCACTTCCTTCCTTCCGCCACTTTCTTCCTTCCTTCCTTCCTTCCTTCCTTCCTTCCTTCCTTCCTTCCTTCCTTCCTTCCTTCCTTCCTTCCTTCCTTCCTTCCTTCCTTCCTTCCTTCTTTCCTTCCTTCCTTCCTTCTTTCCTTCCTTCCTTCCTTCCTTCCTTCCTTCCTTCCTTCCTTCCTTCCTTCCTTCCTTCTTTCCTTCCTTCCTTCTGCCACTTCCTTCCGCCACTTCCGCCACTTCCGCTACTTCCTTCCTTCCGCCACTTCCTTCCTTCCTTCCTTCCGCCACTTCCTTCCGCCACTTACTTCCTTCCTTCCTCCCTTCCTTCCTTCCGTCCTTCCTTCCTTCCTTCCTTCCTTCCTTCCTTCCTTCCTTCCGCCCCTTGCTTCCGCCCCTTCCTTCCGCCCCTTCCTTCCTTCCGCCCCTTCCTTCTTTCGCGCCCCTTCCTTCCTTCCTTCCTTCCTTGTTTCCGCCACTTCCGCCACTTTCTTCCTCCCGCCACTTCCTTCCTTCCTTCCGCCACTTCCTTCCTTCCTTGTTTCCGCCACTTCCGCCACTTCCTTCCTCCCGCCACTTCCTTCCTTCCTTCCGCCACTTCCTTCCTTCCGCCACTTCCTTCCTTCTTTCGTTCCACCACTTCCTTTCACCACTTCCTTCCTTCCACCACTTCCTTCCGCCACTTCCTTCTGCCACTTCCTTCCTTCCTTCCGCCACTTCCTTCCACCACTTCCTTCCGCCACTTCCTTCCTTCCTTCCTTCCTTCCTTCCTTCCTTCCTTCCTTCCTTCCGCCACTTCCTTCCTTCCGCCACTTCCTTCCGCCACTTCCTTCCACCACTTCCTTCTTTTCTGAAGCAATATTTGCATATTATATCAATATTTACTTGACCACAAGCAGATAAAGTTTTTTTCAGATTTATGTATATTTCCTCTGCCCGTATTTGGATTCTTTTCTCCCAGAAGAGATGCAGTTGGTGTTAGAAATATTGAAATAATTTTCAGAAACACAGTTTTTATTAGAATTTGATTACAGTAATAATGTTCTCATTAAAAATTCTTATGTCACTTGGAGAGTTCTAAGTAAATAGGACTATTTATTATAATAGAGGAAGTTTTTCTTTGGGTTAATCTAATATTTCTATTGTTCATGTATCTATTTTTAAAAAGAAAAAAACTTATTAGAAGTTAAAGTAGGAAATGGGAACGTCATATAATAGGCTTATATTAACACACAGCTCTGTCCTAAAAATATCCAAATACCCTCAAGGAAACTGGAGGGATTCAAGGAGTTGAAAAGAAGGCTATAATTAGAAACTACAATTTTCTAACTTTGAAACTGTAGCAAGATGGACTACACAGAGGAAATTTGTCTTTTAAAAAACTCCTTATCTCATACTCCCAATCATTTAATCATTCATGGTATTAAAAACTGCGGACCAAATTTTCAGAAACAGACAATTTCTTTATTTATAATTTGGTCTTGATTTGCCCATAGGACCTGTCTATGAGAAAATATTTCCCTCTTGTAAGCTTGGGTTTTTTTGTATGGTTTAACTAATTAGATCAATCTTATACTCAGATTTTTATACCAGCTTAGTAGTTATTAGTGAATGTCTTGAGAGCCTCAGACTGACATTGAGACATCAGATTTCTCCACAGGATCCAGACCAAACATGACAATTTGAAAATATTCCAATTATACCAACCTTGTAAAGGAAATACTAAAGAGAATTTGTTTAATATTTTTTTATCATGACTACTAGAATTAAATGAACAATGTTTTGAAATTAACTTTTGGGGTTTTTTCTCTCATAGATGCATCTTAACTTAAAAAAAAAAAAAAAAAAAAAAAGGCAACTATTGGCTCATTCTGCTTTTTTCTGCTTGGCCAGAAGCAATATGTGTCACCCACATGGATGGATGTATTTCATAGAAGACTGAAAATAGAGTGCAGGAAATATATATCTATATATGAATATATATATGTATCTATATCTATATCTATATCTATATCTATATCTATATCTATATCTAGATAGATAGATAGATAGACAGATATTTTACCACTCTGTAAAATTATATGATATCATGTAAGTATATATAATAGAAATATAAAATTATATAATTCATTGACTTCAAAGTATGACCTTCAAGGCAATCCTCAAGGACTGGCATTCTCTGTCTGTGGGAATGGAGTAAAGTTTTGTCTGGTTCTGCATCAAAATTAATGACAGTTGTTGACACTTTCACCCTTTGGCAGTGCATGTGTGCTTATACAAACACATAATTAAGTAAGCATATGTAGACTAAAGGAGCATAGGCTAAAAATAAATACTTTTTTTTCCTTAAAGTATTTTTTTAATGCAAGGAAAAAAAAAATCCAGCTGGGCACACAGTATGTGGTGTAACTCTCATTGTACCTTTGCCTTAAAAGAACATCTAATACAAAGTGATTTGTTTTTAAAAAGGGTCATAAAGTGTCTTCTGGTGCTGTGTGTCAGGTAATACACTATTAGACAGAGTACATTTATAGAATATATAATGATATTATATATAACATATTTATATAATATATAGTAGTATTAAAATATATCATTTGATACTATATATTATAAAACATTTTTATGTTATATATTTATTGTATTTTATTTTTAATTACACAATATATCTTTATTAATTAATAGGATCATATTTTCACTAAAGCCTTGTTGGACATAAATGGAATATTTTAATATTCCTCTTCCATCTCTGATGTTGTGGAGAAGGGAAGACACCAAACATTGGACATATTAATACAGATTTCTGATTTACAGCTTAACCTATGGGAAGGAGAGGACCATCATCTCCCATAGATTAAAGATCATTTTATAATCTTGTTATAAAACAAGAGCCTGTTTTCACTTTAATGTTTAACAAACTTATGTAAGGAGGTCTGGCAATAAAGAGTCCCAGGTCTGGGAGGGTCTGAGCTCTCTAAGTGCAGAGGATTTGCCAGGATTGATCACAGAACTGTGCAGACTAGAAAGGACACAGGAGGTTGTGTTATTCAAAGCAGGGATTAACTTCAGACTTGGATTAGCATCCTCAGGGTCCTGACTGGTCAAGAAGTAAAAAAAAAAAGGAAATTATTCCAGGGCAGAGATTTTGCCAACTCTCTGGAAGCAGTTCCAGTACTTAATCATCCTGACCTTGAAAAGGCTTCTCCCTAATACACAGATCCAGTGGAAATCTCACTTCGTGCCACCTGTGTGCCTCTCATCTCTCAGCTGTGCTGCTCTGAGCCTCATTTTGTCTTCTGCATCAGGTTCTTGCCTTTATGGCAATGAAAACTGAATTGAAATCACCCTTAACCTTTTCTTCCTGAGGCCAGCTGAGCTCCCATGGCCTTTTTTCAGCATAAACATCTCTGTGCTGGTGTCCTACTTGATGATTTCCAACGCGTTCAGACTCTTAATGTTTTCAAAACAAAGTCAGCACAGCAGGACAAAAAAGATCATGTCTTTGTCACCACCAGATACTGAGGTAACAGCTGCTCTGCTGAAGTCAACATCTCGGAGTGATGTCAAATCTGTGCCTGTGCTTTTCCACCCCATGTAAAAATGATTAGTTGAAGTAGCACACTGTTTCTGATTTCTTGTCCAATACATCATGCTAGAAAGGTGAGGCCAGGCTGGACACTGGGACAGTGGGAGGTGTCCCTGCCATGGCACAGGTAGGAATGAGGTGAGCCTTAAGGTGCCTTCTGACCTAAATCATTCTCTGATCAAAGAACCGAATTGGTAACTGGGAGTCAAATGTTGAATCTCAAAATACTTTAATCGGGATCCCACTGCCTGTCCAGACTGCAGGGGAGCACAGCATCCAATATTTTTTACTTTTGAAAAATGATTGCTTTCCTGTCCTGATTTCTCCTTTCTTTACACTGCATTAACCCACATATTTATGAAGCTAAACATGCTTTTCTGTATGGTCTGTGATGAGTTTGGGGATGTAATTGTCTCTAACTGCTTTTCAACTCGTGGCTGTTCCCCTCTCCTCACAACTTCTCCTGACAATGTCCTGACAATGAATTCAATTCTTGAAATTTTATGCTGAATCAGAACATAAATTTGAGTGTTTTCCCTCTCCTTTTATGGGGTTTTATGGGTAGGAATGCTGTTGTGAAGCGTTTATGAACGTGAAACCTTCCCTAACTACAGGGTTATTGCCTTTTCTAGGGGATTACATCCCAGCTACCTCACGGTTGAGGTATGAAGTTCTCTTCAGTGTAGAGTTCAGCTCTGGCAGGAGCTGTCCTGGGGTCTTTATAACTGCTGGATGTTTTCAGGGCTGTAAAGCATCTAAGTGGAGACCAGGATAATTATTAACAGATCTCAAGTAATTAGGCAGAACACCTACATGAGAAGGAGGAGGCTTAGAAGCAATTATTTTCCTACAGCAATGTAAGGCAGAGATATATGACAGAATTTGTATTTTATCTGCTACTTGTCCCTAATTTTGCAAATAGAACAGATTCCAGATTCCAAATATATGCTACATTACAAATACTGTGTATCAGAAGAATTCAAGACGATGATTCAATATAATGGAGTTTTTTTTACCTTTGAACAAGCAATAAATAATGATAATTAAAAGAAACAAAAACAAAAAGAAAAAGGTAAAGATATATCTAATAAAACCATAGGGGAATTGCCACTGTTGATTATGTCCCTAAATTATTTTGAAGTCTGCATTAATGAAACTGCAAACTAAATTAAGTACCCTCATCTGCTTCTGGAAGCTGCTCTGTCTGATCCATTAAAGAATACACATTTTCACTGCAGTAATCAGAGGTTTAAATGGGCTTAATGTAATTAGAAAAACCCTTGGAGATATATATTATCTCTTATGAAAATGGATATGCTTCCTAGATTAGAACACATTGTTTCAGCATCAGTGTAGGACTATAAAATTACAGTTCTAAGTCTGTAACTTTGTTTATTCAGGGGCACAGGGACCCTGTTGAATATAGAAAGAGGCAAATTCAGTGGGAACATATATGTAGAAAAATCACACTGATTATCCCTATCAATATTCTAAAGATTGACATGAAAAATGATCCAAAATTGGCACAATACTTTTAAACAATTCTGAAAATACAACTGTGAACATCCCACCCCAAGTTTTGATGCCAAAGGAGTGTCAATCTGCTGGCTAATAAGACATTTAAACTTCATTTTTCACATCATAATCCATACAAATTAATCTGTGCTTCTTTGTATGAATCCAAGCTACTTACACAGAATACAGACGACAATATTCTTTATTGAAAATAAAAATTATAGAAGCCCAAATTCCTGACTTGCACACATACCTATGCAAATACGCAAACATTCCTGCATGCCCACATTCAACCTGTAGTGCTTGTAGTATTGCAACTTTCATTTCCTAAGCAAGAATCTCAGCAAAGAAATTGGAGAATTTGTGTTTGCTGACTGCATCCAGCACATGGGTTTGTCATGGCTTTCACCACGCAACAGTTTGAGCTTGGTAATTTGTTTCATTTAGACTAATATAATGATAACACAGGTTTTTATCTTCTTGAGACATGAGTGACTGAATATCTTAAGCATGTGTTAGTTTTAAGTACAAGTTGTTCTGAGATTTTCACATAAATATTGATGTGGCTGGGGTTAAACTCAAACTTAAGAGCTTTGCAGGGACTAGGGTCTTACTAAACTAAGCTCTCCCCACCCATGAAATCAGTGCCCAAGCCAGTAAAAACATGATTATTAGCTCTGTTTGATGCATGCCTTCTCCCTAGGGAGATTTACTGGCTCAAAAAGGGACTCAGGGTGCAGCCAAAACTCTATTCCAACACTGAGGATCAGCCAGAAAATCACATTTTTCCCTTTAAAGCCGCTTGATCTTCCCACTGGAGGTGGTTTTGTCAGGATCAGCCTGGCAGCAATGTTATCCTGTCCCCCTGAGAGGCTCAGGAGATGTGCACTGAAGCCCTGCCAGCTGTCTGCAGTGTCAGGTGCAGATTTACCAGCAGAGCCCAAAAAGGCTGGAGCCTCCTCCCCGGCGTGGCCATTTGTTTGAAGCAAATTTCTCCTATTCTTTGAGCAATTTGACATGGTGAGGACCTGACAATTAGTCTGAAGCCAACACCATGGGTTGCTGCAAAAATGAACGGTTTCTATCCTAATTTTACTAAAATTTCTCCTCTGGCAGCTTCAAAGTTTATTTGCATCCCCTTACTTATCAACTGGTGATAAATCTGCTTTTGCATACCTGAACATTTTGAGGCCAGATTGACTTAGGAAAGCATTTTCAAACAGCTGAAAGGAGTGTTGTATTATAATTTTAGGTGAAACTGTTTTATTTTCTTGTTATGTCTCAAACACTTATGTAAGTGTTAAACACTTTTTAACAACTTATGTGGGTTGTTAAAAATCTGATAATTTCTCAGAACAGTGGTAGATGAGTCACATTTCAATTGGTTCTCTTGCTTTACTCTCCATATTTTTAAAATTTGGCTTTTTAGCAAGAAAACGTGATCTTACATAGAGTGAGTCATACTTCTAAGACAAAATTAAGCATTTTTGGTCTATTTTGTGTTGCAACATTCATATCCCTGCTGCCCTCATGATGAGACTATGAAAGTTTCTGAAGCCTGACCCCAGACCAAAGTCTTGCAGGTTCTGGAAAGCTGTGAGTCACTATGTGTGCATCAATATTTGGGTACAATATTGACAGTTTGTCTGCTTCACCTTAGAGTTTTGCCTTCTTTGGATGTGTGTTTGAGTTTGACTCCCCCGCTGGAAACACTGAGCACAAAATATACATTATTAATTTTTGATTTTGTGATTCACTCTACACCCATTTTTTCCTCTTATATTTGCGGGATTTATTTCCATCTTCAAGGAGAGCATCGTAGTTTGCAAAATAACTTTGTGTAGTCCTTGGCCATATGGCACTATAAAAGGGAAAATAATTATGTAGAAACCATCTTGTGTGGCCTGTAATTTCTGATATAGAAAGAAAAAGAGTGTGTTCATCTCACTGACTGACATATAAATTCTAAATATCTGTGAAGACCAGTGTAGGAGCAGTTAATTTAGTTTTAGTGGGGATTACATATTCAGAAAATGCAAGGGAGTCCTTTAGTATGTCATTAACACAGTGAAATGGTGTAATTACAATGTATAATCTTTCTTCATTTATCTCCTTTACAGTTGTCAGCATCAGAAATCCTCAGAATTTGCCTAAAATGTAGACATGTAAGTCTGTGATATTTGATAGCACACTTAATTCGTGATTGCAATAGAATGGCTGCTAAAAATCCCAGAACATTTGTAATGTTTTTGGCAGGCGGCATAAGAATGTTTTCTGTCCTCTATGTCTTTGTTTACTTAAAAACACAACTGTTCTTTCTATTTAGGAACTAAGTAGTCTCCAGTCTGCTGCTTGAAAGTAAAATGACAACTTATATGGAGATAATTATGCAAGAATGGGAACACTGCTTAATTGAAACAATCAGTTCTAGGCAAAAAATACAGTCTCAAATTTGGAAGTGACAAGATGTTACAGTACCCTGGGTTTATTGATATTTCTTTGTCATTTTCTCTAAATTCTTAAACTGCTAGAAAACAACCATGCTCTACCAGTGTGTTCTTTAATTTTATTTTTTTAATTTGCTGTTAGTTTAAGGAAAATATATAATTTGTCTTTGATGCCATATGCTGCCTAATTGCAGAGCATATTTTATACAATGCTGTGCACAAGGATTTTGGGTTTGTAAAGCAGCACTCAAAGCTACAAAAAAAAAAAAATTGTACAGCACAGGGAGTGCAAGATCTCATTTTGAGATAACTGCACTAGAGTTCACATACACAGATGTTTAACCACTTAATTAAAAGAAAGAGTCATTTATTTAGGGTTTTCTAATGAGTGAAGGAGGACCTCAGCATTGCAAATGCAGTCTGAATTAATCCAGTCCATCTATGCTTCAAATAAAAAATTAAGATAAATTATTGGTGTTTACAACCTAGTCCAGGAAATTAATTGAGATTTAACTTAGAGACAGGCTTGTATTGCAAAACAAAAGCACTTGCTCATTCTGGATTATACAGCACTGCTAGAATTTATGTCTACAAGGAAATAGAATTTTGGCGCCTCAAAGGAGAGGTCTTGTATCTTGGCTTAGATCCAGTGAAAAAATAATATTATTTTTAAACAGTTATTGGATTTTGCTTTCCAACCGAACAAAAGACCATTCTCAATCCAGTGAATTTATCAAAAAAGTGAAATTGCAATGGATTTCAAGCCTTATTTGTAGGAAGCATATGAGTTACCTTTAATTCTTCCCTGGTAAGCTGTTTTTATTCCAGCCATTTAGAAACAGCAGACTTAGGACTGACTTTTCTTGATGTTTCTTTAAAGTTCTTCTGTCTTTATCTGAACTTTTCACTTGTGACCGTGGCTTTAAATGTTGCAAAATGAGCTCTAACTAATATCATCATCAGTCACCAGATGAAAATAGAGTGTCTTTCTTGACTCAAGTACACACACTTCTCAGGGCTTCGTACTCGGGATTTTTGACAAAACTGTGCCAATGCCTGAACTCTGGCACTGATGCAGTTCTTCATAGCTTTAAATCCTCCTCATCCTCCTCACCACCTTTCTCAGTATTATGGATCATGGATGGAGAGGACCTCAGGAGGTTTTTTAGCCCAAAATCCCATCAAAGAAGAGTCAACACCAAATTCCCATTTTTACATGGGGCACCACCAGTTATTGCCTTCTCAGGGTTTGGATTGAAGGTACTTGAGATGGTAGTTTTATGTTTGGACTTAGGTGTTTATTATTTTTTATTAGTAAAACAGTTTTACTACGGTGAGTTTGGTAGCAAGGTACACAATGGCTGACTATCTCTTATAAGGTTTTTAAGACTAAATTATCTGATTAAGAATTCATACTTAGATTATTTTTCCTTTAACTTAATAACTGATCTTAAAGAGTTCTCAATGTGGACTTTTCTGTTTAATTATAAAGTGCTACTTAAAAAGAAGGAAGAAGAAGTATGAAGAAGAAATTAAGGACAACACTTTGTGATTTTTATCTTGCTTCTATCTACAACATACTAAAAATCTTAAACTTCTCACTAAGTGATCCACTTACACTACTCTCTGTAATCTATTTTATACTTTTATAAATTCTAATCTATTTAAAAATCTAATAAACTTTCTCTATAAATAAAAGTTAAAGTGTTTCCTTAGAAGTTAAGACACCCTGAAACAAACAAAACAATATTCTCAGTACCTTACGTTTCTACACTATTTCCCTTGGAGTTTGGCTAACAGAGTCATGAAACAACCTGTGTTGGCAACATTGATTGTCCTCATATTGTTTTTTTCTCCTTTTCTGTATTTCCCATCAGAAATCATGTCAGTTAAAAGCCTCTTTATTCTCACAGGCAGTAGGAAGATGATGCTATGTCTCCTTACTTTTTTCCCCCTCCATTTCAAAACAAAATCTCCTTCCTTCATACTCTTCTCACATGGCAAGTTCTTGATTGCCCAAGCATTTTGCTGAATGAACACCAATTTATCTACATCTTTCTTAGACTGGGAACCCAAAATATTTTTCACTGGAGCCTGAAGAGTTGAAAATGCCACCAAAGTGCTCCTAAAAATGTGCTTTTGCAGCACTTTGGTGATTTTGCACCGAAATATCACACTGCTGCTTTCCCCACTCCTTTATTTTATGACATGCATATTGTTAAGCAGCTGTGCCAAGTTTAATTACACTGAATCTAATAGTAATAGCTTTTTCTTCGTCTTTTGACTGTGCACTTGCTGCTGTTTGTGAGACTATATTTCTGGAAGATAACACTCTGGTGCTGTGCTATGTGAAATATATATAGCATTTACAGAGATGAATTATAAAGTCTAACTGAAATTTGAATAATATATAAAACAAATGCATAATTTATGCTTGTGAGTATCTATTGTATACACAGGCTGGTTTTTGAACTCCACTTTTTCTGCAGCAGTCAGGTTTCGTTAGCAACATTCCTAAAATCTAGAGCTTTCCCAAAATTTTTGTGGCATTATGACATACCAGATTAGTTTATCTTTTTCAGAGTGGACTATGTTGTATTTCTTGTTTATTTCTTTGGTTGTGGGGTTTAAATTGAATATTCCTAGTAAATGTGAACATTTTAATTAATAATCATTTGCCTGCGGTCCTGGTGGACAAAAAGCCTTCTGATTATGCAAAAGTTACTCCCTCTGGAAAATCTAGAAAATTAAAGTATTTATTTGGATTCTTCTTACATAAAAGATGTTTCATTTTGCACCTAGACTAACATTTCTTTTACAGTGAAAATATCAGAAAGTCTTGGGAAAAATATTTATTCTTCAATATGTTTCCTCATAATAAGACTACATGGCAAATGTCAGGATTTATTCAATATTTTCTGAAACCAGACATGTAAAGCCCATAGGCCTTCTGTTTGCCAATAATCAGGTTGCCACAAACTGGAACATTTTAAACTGCAGGAATCCTGTAGGCATGACAGAAATTTGAAAAAATCATATTTAAGGAAATCAATTCAGTGGAAATATTTAGATCAGTCTCATGAACTTGCATCAGCCATGTAAGCCCTGCACAGTTTTAATTAATGCTAATTGTGTGTTGGGACTCTAGATTCCTTTTCCTAAAATACAAATACTTTTTCTCTTGAATTTGAGGAATAGCTATTTGGCACTCTCTATTTTACATGTTAATCTCTTATAATCCCATTGGATTCATGGTGGTGCATTACATAAATGATCTTAACATCAAGAGAATCACCGGTACAAGAGCCCTGGCGGTTCTAGGATCCCTCCCAGTCTTTCTTTTCCTCTTTTGTTTTTTTTTTTTTCCCTCCTTTCTCTGAAATTTGTGGGAATTTGACTCAATCAGAGGGAAGTATCCTTTTATATCCTCACTGAAATTTGTGCTTTTTCAACAAATATTGCACCTGAGAGCTTAATTTGCCATGGCCCTGCCTGATCTCCCTCTGTCCCTTCACACGTCTGAAATAATTTGTGATTTTACTAATTTTTACCATCTCCCTTAAGAAAAATGCCCTCTTCTCTGAGCTTAGAAACAACTTCAGAAAAATCTTCCTGCAGCTATCCAAGAAATTAATTTGCCCAGATGAATTTTGTTCAAACCATATGAAAATATCAAATAACTGTCTTTCATTTTGATTCATATCAACTCTTGTCCAGTCCTGCTCCTGGACCTTCACCACAATTAACTACATTCCAGTTTAAATATCTAGTCAATAAATAACTTGTGGATTAATTAGGCACCATGGTCCTAATTTCTCTAATCTTCCATATTTTTAAACCAATTGGAGAAAAAAAGGAAAAGAAAATGAGGCATTTCAATGTCTGGCATTGTCATGGTTTGACACTGGCACAATTCCAGTGCCCCCATGAGAATACCCTCTCCCTGGTGTCTGCTGTGAGATGTGACCAGGAATAAGCAAAGCAGGCTCCTGCTTAGAAATAAAGAAAACTTCATTAACTAAACTACAAGAACATAACTAAACTACATGGAAAGAAAAAAAAAAAACACAGAAGGAAAATGAAAACCTGACAAAAGCATTTTCCTCCTCCTCCCCACCAAATTCTCAATGCAATACATTCCCCCAAAATCACCAACTCTTGGTCTGGCACCACCCTTTAGAATGCTGAATCTTCAGTCCATGAAGAGGAGAGGAGTCCTTCTTGCACCATAGGCTTCCCCTGGAAACACGCTGAAACCTCGTGTGCTTCCATGTCACTCAGCACTCCCCGGAAAGTGCTTTGCCATCGTGACACCCTCCTTCCACGCCCAGTGCTCTCACCACTGCGCATGGACCAGAGCTGCTTCTAGGGTTGTCTTTCAAGGATGCCTCGTCGCACTCCAAAAAGGCGCAGTCTCTCCTTCGGGACACCTGTCCCCCCCACATTTTTGCACACCCTGGAGCCGAGGGGTACCCACACTGAACCCTCCTGGTTCTGAGGCACTGCCTCCCCCTAAACGCAGTCTCTGTGTCACAGGAAAAGAAAATGGTCCCGTCCACAGCCACACAAGAAAAGTCCAGCCAAAAGGCACTCCATCATCTCCCCCTCCACTCAAGAGTCTTCTGCACTTCCCTTGTGGCCCATTCCCTCTTATCTCTTATCTCTCTTCTCATTCAGCTCCAGGAGGATCAGCATTGAGGGTTTCTATCATGCAAGAAAAGGGTTAAAATTTCACTCTCTGCCTGTCTGGAGCTCTGGAGCTCCCACGCTGCCCTGCCGGGCACCTTCTCGCCGCTCTCCCCCCATCTCCTGCTGGGCTGCTGCTATCAAATTCAGACGCTGACTCTCCCTCTCTCTCCTGGGTGGGGGGATGGCTGCCCGATGTCTCTTGGTGCTCCTCCACCCTTCCATCCTCAAGGGCCTCCTCACCTCCCATCTCTGTCCAGGCCCAGGCCTACCGCAGGGCTGGCCCTGCCCTGCCCAGCTGCAGCAGCTCTGCCAGGGGAGCAGCTCTGCTTTTAACCCCTGTGTGTTCTCAGAGGTGTATCCAAATCCCAGTGGCTAAACCAGATGCCTGGTTAAATATTAAAATCTGAGCACCTATTGGTGACCACAGCATATCCAAAAAAAACCCTACTTCCTGTCAATGTCAAACCACGACAGGCATGACATTCCAGAACAAGTCTGTAGAAATTGAAACTTTCAAAATTTTAAACTCAAATAACCATTCTAAGTCACTCCAGCCAATAAGCTGTTTGTAAAAATAAAGTGGTTAAGTATAACATACACCTCTGTAATATATTATATATATTGGAATATCAGTTGTTTGTGTCACTTTGAAAAGGTTTAAGAAAATCACAAAAGCGCCCAACAGGGAAATAAAAATTTAGCCTTCTTAGCATAAAAATTTAGATCTTTTCAGGCTGAAACATTCTTATGCAATGTTTATAATATTTCTGGCATTAAAGGCTGACATAAATATTTCTAAAGTATATAAATAATTTTTTATTTATATTTAAACAAACATTGTTTGACTTAATCATAATATCACTTAATAAGACCGAAGTAATTTTTGAGTGTTGCTCTATTAATTTAGGTTTTTAATTTTCTTTGTTAGAACTTTTAAGGTTGACGCTGAAATTTGCGGGTTTAAGATAAAAGGTAATGTTTAAAAAGATAATGCAAAATTTACAGACTTGTACCACACACACAAAACCTGGCTTCTGAAATTTACTCCATCTTCTTATTCCAAACACATTTATACATATTTTTAACATTTTTAATGAATTTTCTATAACTTTAGGTATTGCTCATTCCACTGGTAATTAATTTTGGTCTCTTATAGGAAATAATAATAATTCCAGAGACTAACTTAATCTGTGATGAATTTCTTTCATCTTTGCCACACACTTGAAGCAAACAATATTGATTATTTTTTTTAATTTTATTTTTCTCTTTCTCCTTTCCACTGCCACATTTCCACCCTTCCTTTATTTCTGCACTAAACTAACCAGAAACAGAGAACTATCAAGAATTCCTCTTTATTCAGTGCAGGGCTGCCTCAGGACCCTGGGTTAAATTGAAACTCAGCGGGGATTCAGCCAAATGTGACACTTTTGGCAAACAAGGGGGAAGCAGGGAGGATCACAGCCCAGCATCCTGGGGGAATAAAGACTGGGAATAAATCTTTTGCAGCTACATGTTGTCACAGAGAGAAACAAATCTTCAGGGATATGTTGCTTGGAGTCACTCAGGCTTGCCTTTCATGGTCTTCCCCACTTTTCAGGTCCTTGAAACAAGTTCAACTACTAGAAAATCTTCTTTTTCTTCTGGGTCTTTAATAACTTCAGTGAATGTTTCTGATAGTCTTTTTCTCTCTTCTTGCTTTTCTCTCCTTTCTCTATTTTCTCTCCGTTTTCCTCTTCTGTTTTATTTTACTTTTTTTTTTTTTTTTAATTTCTGAATGGCAGTAAGGACACCAAATATTCACTACTCAGTGATCAAATATGAACTTATGCAGGAATTAAAATGGTTACATTAAAACCCAAAGAATAATTCAATTAATAAACAATTAAATAATACACTTTTGCATTGTGAAAGTGATCAAGAACTGTAACAGTAATGATATGAATTTTCAGTGCCTGGAAACATTCAAGAGGCATCTGGATATGGTAATGAAAGGTGGGAAAGAGGGACAGAACCAAGCAATGGTGGGCATAGTCTCAAGATTTATGTGTACGACAGTTTTTTGGTTACAGAAACTTCCATTTCATAGTAGCTTGGACTTAACAAGAAAATTATTATCATTCATGAGAGAGTAAACTGATGCAGTTTACTGCACAGAGATGACATTACAGTAAAAAAAAAAAAAAAAAGGGTTTTGTTATAAATCCTGTGCCTTTTGAATTAATATTGCGGTGCTGTGAACAGCAACAACCATTCACAGCTGAATCACCTGTCCAAGAGGACAAGGGCTTTGACAGGGCTGGGGGAGGCTTCAGGCCAGGTGATGCTCCCTGGGATGTGGATCCTCCTTGTTGATTTCATAACCTTTGTCCTAGGCAAATGAAAACTCCAAGCTCATTATTAATTAAGAAGAGACTTAGAATCTGTTCTGCACGTGGTATAATTAATTACAAGTAGATGAAAGATAATTAGGCTTCAAAATTACATCAGAGTTAGTAAGGGCCTGAGATTTAGCGGCCTACTGTGTGCAGGCCAATATATACAATTATCTATCTCCACCTATCTCTATCTCTATCTCTATCTCTACCTCTACCTCTACCTCTATCTCTATCTAATCTCTCTCTTTTTATATATATATGTATATATCCTGGTGTGCATCAAGAAGAGGGTGGGAGCAGGTGAGGGAGGGGCGGCTGCCCCTGTGCCCTGCCCTGCAGGGGCTCCTGTGCAGGGCTGGCTCCAGCCCTGGGCTCCTCAGCACAGCACACACCAGCAGCTGCTGCACAGGCTCCAGGGCAGGCACGCAGAGCATTTGGGCTCTGCAGCATCTCTGGGCCGGGCACAGCCTGCGGGAGCTGGGCCGGCCGGGCTGCACAAGGGAACCCTGACAGGGCCGGGAGAGACGTTCCCGAGTTTCCTTCATTTGCCTCACGATGGCCGCGAGGGCCCTGAAGGCCCCGTCAGGAGCCCGGGCCTGGCTGAGGGGGACGTTTGCTGATGTTATCCCCAGTGATCGTTTGCAGGTGTGCTGGCTGTGCCTGCACACAGCACTGCTTGGAACAGCTTCTGATGGATGCTGGCTTGTCCTCACACGCTGCCCCTGCCCCACAAGCCCTGACTTGGTGGCTGGGCCTCGCTCGCTGCGCCTGCCCCACACACCGAGGGCTCTCAGCACAATGGCCCAGGAATCTTCCCCATCTTTTGGCCAGACGCCGCTGCTGTGGATGGAAACTGTAGAAACTGGAACTTTTGAGACGGCTCCGGTGAACCCCCACGCCCGACCCCGCTGGCCCCAGCGGATCGTGCCAAGGGGCTGCCATCAATGCACCCCAACATCTGCGGGGGCTGCCAGAGCACGGGCCGGGCTCTGCTCGGTGCTGCCGGTGCCAGCAGCAGCAGCAGCGGCCATCAAAGAAAGGGCAGCGAGGGGCAGGGCAGCAGGAGGGAGAACTTGTGTGCATGGAGGGACAGCAGAGCCCTGGAACAGCTGCCCAGGGAGGGCCTGGAGTGTCCCTGTGTGGAGCCATCCCAGCCCCAGCTGGGCACCTTCCTGTGGGATGCACCAGGGCGCCCTGCCTGTTTTTTTAAAGTTTAGTGGTGTCATTGCTTTCATTTTCACATCTGTTGTAGTGTGTTTTTAAATTTCTTGTTTTGTTCCCCCATTTTATGTATTATTCCCCCCCTGTTCTTTGTAAGATGGTTCTTCCCCCTCCGGTTTTCCCGCCACAGAGCCTTTGGCAGTTATGTTACTATGGTCACCCCTGCCCCCGTTAATTGTCAATCTCCCAAGTTACATAACTGCTCCTCCCTTATCCCACCATATAAGTAAAGTTTTCCTCCTCCCTGAGCCCAGTCAATCACCCCCCACTCCTCCCTGCTTTCGAGAACATTCTTCTCTCTGGGGGTTGTGGTTGGCTGGCGTCCCAGGGCCCCTCCTTTGTTCTATGTTTATTGGATAAGTTCTTGTGTCAGTTTTCTTATGTACCTCCCCACATGTTCCCCTATTGGTTAGCTGGGCTTCCCCTCCCGTCTCCACCCCTTCCCTGTAAAACTCTGTCTCCCTCCCCCCCGTGTTCGTGGCCATTTTGCTGTGGGTTTTTCCACCTGTTGGTTTGCCCTGTGCTGCATGTGGGCTCTTCAATAAACCGATGTTTTACCCCCAGCAAGTGGTCGCCTCCTCTCTCGTCTCGTCCAGCGCGAATCCAAGTCCGCAATCCAGCCCAGCCCGAGGCCAGGACGCCAAGGGGGGCTGGCTTCCGATGCGCAGGGGCGTCGGCCGCTTTTCCCCTTCAGCTAGCCGGACGTAGGGCCCTGTACGCCCTCGCGCACACATCTTTCCCATCATAATGTCCACAAAATGATATTATTTGCTAAGACACTCCTCCATAAATTTATTAATTTATGCCAGTAGTCCAGTGCTTTAACCCTTAGGAAAAGTTATGTTACTCTGGTTTGTAAAGGAAGTAGGGAGCGACAGACACTTCAAGGGGAAGACTTAGCAGGAGTTCAACATCAATTGCAGTTGTTCAAATACTGCTTGTGGACCAGCCCTGTGTTCCAGCTCCCCTAAGGTGCCACTCCTTCACTGAAACCAAGACCCAGGCCCAGTCTTGTGCAAATCAATATTTCTCCTCCATTTGATGCTAAGTTGGTGCTTTGGGAAAACATTGCTACAAATGTTAGTACTGTTTGGCAGATTTTAAATAAGCCTCATGCCCTTACTGCGTAGAAGCTTCTCTTTTCCTGCAGGGTAAAATCAGAAATTTGGATTAAAAGGCATCAGAATAAGAAGACGAATGTTTGCATGTATCTAGTTCTCTCATCAGAGATAATAAGCATAAATGGTCAATTTCTGCCAGGCAGATTATTTTTTCCATTTGGACTCTGTAATCCCATGGGTGGGTATCCCTGTGGCACCAGTTCTAGCTAAAAGCCTTCTCACATCCTCCTTTGCTATTACTTTAAGCTCATTTTTAAGTCATTTTGATGGGTTATGCTGCTTTCTCCTGTGCCTTCTAACTGAATTCTTTGCCTTCAAACACATTAGTCTTCACATGAATGAATATCATGGGCTCATTGATTTTAAAAGAAAATTTAATTCTTCTGTCTTTGCCTAGGATTAAGTTCTTTAGGTTTTGATGCTTTTTTTTCCCCCATAGAAACAGGTCTTGTTTGGGAGTGTTATTTTTCAAACCATGCTGATATCAACTGTCCTAGGTAAAAAGTACATATGTTCCTTGTGAGCTGTTGATTCTTCCATGGCTGTCTAGACTTTCCAGAAACAAACTTAACATTTTTCATAGGGAAAACATAACCATTTTTCATAATGAAAGTCTTTATCATCCTGTTTCCTTTCAGATCAGGTATTTTTGGTGCCCATTCTGTACATACCACAGTAAAATATTTGGAGCTCTCGGTGGCATAAAATGTTTTGTTCATTCAAATGGGACTCCTTGTTTGACATCTAATTATGAGTGTTTATCTGCCAAGGCTATTCCAGCACTTGCAGTGCTCACAGTGCCAGGGAGACATCTGTTAAAGGTTTCTATTTAATGTCTAGTATGAACAAGGTGTATCTGCCACAGTGGTTCTCTGTAAGAGAAGTCTCCAAAATTAGAATGTGAGGCTGTACCACTCTGTTCTCTCACACAGAAGTAGAGAATTCATTTATAAAACTAATCTTCAGAGGTGGTAGACTGGGTCACTCTTATTCTCTCCCCCTTATGCTTCTTGGATTTATCTCACTACTTCTGTCTCAGAAAGCTTATATTCACTCTTCAGTACTTGCCTTTTTTTTTTTTTTTTTTTTTTTGGGTAATTTGTTTGTCCTTTTGTCCTATTTTTTAGCTCACAAAATCTTTGTGTCATTGTTTGTTTGGTTTTTTTTAAAGCTCATAAATGGCAAAATTATTTCATTATTTACTGATGTCATGTTTCCACAGTTTCACAATGGCTGCCATCATGGAGTGAGATAATTTCAATCTGCCATCCTCAATACAAGCAGAGGAAATGGCAGAATTTTTGTCAAGATTTTTTTTTATCAGAATCATCTGATGCATGTGTTTTTCTCTTGGTGTCAGCTCATGAGTGTAATGGCCACGGGAGGATGATGGTGATGGCTGTGACTGACACCTCCATCTCCTCTGGGGGAAATTTCCATGGGCAAAAGCTGCAAATGCCGGTTGTTACCCTCTGCAGCACCTCTGGGAGCAAAGACCTAGATTAGTGTCAATATTTTGATTGTCGCTGCGGCTGGAGAATAAGGGTGTCTGCACAGATCTCTTCAAAGCATTTTTAGTACTGTGGGTTTTAATTAGAAAACAAGTATTTGCCTCAAAGCTGGAGTTGTCATCAGAGATCCCATGTAGCTTTCAAGCCCACTAGTATTAATCTTCTTTGCATATCTTTAAGACTGAAAACCTTTCTAATTAAACTCTTAAAGCCTCTTATCTCTGTGGCCTGGTTGATGCTGCAGTGGAATATATCATTCCCAACAACAATGAGTAAAATTGTAATTCCCTGCATAACACCAATCAAGTTGATTGTAGAACATTATGTTCATTAGGAAGTAATAGATTTTTTTTCTTACATGTTTGATCAAAGCAGCTGGCATTTAATCCATGCTGAGAAGCAGAATACTATTTCATACTACTTATTGGTTAATTCATGGCCAGGTCTGCAACTTACTGAAAAACCAATTGATCAACTTTATGTGATGCATGCCATGTATAAATTGTCTATCTAATAAAATATATATATATACACAATACTGGTCAACAGGAAAAATTGAGATAATGAGGAGCAAAAAAACTTTCATAATAATGTATTTTTGCATTTAAAAAAAAATGCAGATGTGAAGTGAGTGCAAATTCTGAGAGATAAATTTAGTCCATTTTTATGCTTTGTCCTTTGCAGGGACAGGAGTTGGACTCGATAGTTGTTATGAGCCCCTTCCAAATCTGGATATTTCATGACTCAAGTTTGCATTATTCAAGTTTATTTTTAAACTGTGTTAGAACAATTGTGACGTAAAATGCACCTGATCAGCCTTGTGGTAATATCTACATGCTTCCATTGCAATAAATGTAGTAGAATAGATTGCCTAATGTAGTAAAATCAACCTTAAGTAATTTGCAGTGTAGATGCCCCCTATATGAATTGTAAATAAATAAGAGAGTGTTACAGTAAATAACACTTTAATTTCTGTAAATGTCAAAAATACTTTACTATTTGTTATTTCTGTATAATTTCCAAATAATTTTTTCTCAGTTTTGCTTGCTTTAGTTTTTATTTTCATTGTTTTTTGGGGTTTTTGTCCCCCATAAGTTGCATTAGATCCTTTTAGTTGTCCTTTGTTTCATTGCGTTTTCATTTCCCATATTGCTTTCTGAATAGTTCTTTGTTTATCTGAACAAATAAACATGGATTGCCTGTCTAAACCTGATTTAAATTTTCCACCAAGAAGTTGAGTTGTACAGCTGTAGGCAGACTTGCATGCTAATTTATCTTGGTATTTATTTCCTGCTTTAATAGCCATAGTGTCATAGTTTTTTGGAGAAAGCTTTCATGGGAAATTGGAGCTTTATCTCTCTTTTTCATCTGTCTGTATTGCTGATAGGAAGAGTTCAACTGGATGCAATCCTAGAGAATTCTGTTATAATTACTATAATTTTTTGATAGAGCTTACATATTAATTGAATTTTTTTCACTTATTATATGGAAATAATTTAATTTTATCTGATTTTGGGTGGGGGGGATGGGTTAAGTTGTTTTCATTGGGTTGGGTTAGGTTTTTTCCTGTTTTAGGGGATTTTTTAGTTCTGTCTGCCCTTTGCCATCTTCACATTGTGAAAATTTTCATCTTCCTCTCTTTTTCCTTTTAATTTTCTAAGGCAAACTTAAGGTATGATGTTTCAAAACTAACCTTACTTAATGGAAACAAAAGGGATGAAAATGGTGTAACAGCTAGATAAGAAATTCTGTTTACCTTCCTGATCCAAAAGCATGCTCAATTTAAAAATATTGAACATAGTGGGGCTAAAATTATTGAATGTAGTGGTGGGAGGAAAAGGAATTTAACAAAAACAAGGTAATATTAAGAGGTACTCATGAAAACAATAATGAATTGTATTAATTTTAAGAGAGAGTTATCTGTACAGTCCAGGTGGATGAAAATTCTGACCTCTTACTTTCTGAGGCTTATCAGAAAATAAAGTCTGTAAATCTTTCTGCCTCCTTCTGCCACTCTAACACACAAACACTCAAAGACACACAAAAAAGGAAAGAATTTTAAAAAAAAGTAGACATATATCATGTCTGAGTGTATTAAATTCTTGCTTACAGCCAGCACTAAAGTATGAAATAAAAACGTGAATTATCTGAAATCATGGTGCGCATGATCTGTTATGACACCTTTTCTACTGAAAAATGTAAATACTTTTCAATTAGCTGTTTGTGTTTAGAATGACATTTTAGATCAGGACCCACAGAGGTGGCAGAGCATGTTGCTCTTGCTGTCAAAGTAGTTATCTCAGTGTTTTGTAAAGCAGCCATAGGTAATGACGATGTATCTATGAGCAAAATTGTTCTATGAGGAGAATTGTTTTGTGAGGGGTGTTGGCTCCTTGGTATGAGGATCCTGGAGAGCTGCTGTCATTCATTCTGTGCAGGATCTCCAAGTCTGACTGCATTTCTCTTAATACGATGTTCTTAATCATTATCAGCCAAAATAAACATTAGCACAGTGGGGTAGGCCTTGATCCAGGTGCAAAGGAACAGGTTCAGCTGGAAGAAATTGGGAAGCTGGTAGGAAATTATAATTTCCACCTTACTCATCACTTTTCCTTCTTTTCTCCAGAGTGGCTGGCCATCAGTGTATTCCTGAACACAGAATCACAAAATAATGGAATCCTTGGGGTTGGAAAGAACTTCCAAGACCAATCTGTGCCCACCTTGTCCCCAGCCCAGAGCTCCGAGTGCCACCTCCAGGTGCCACCTGCAGGGCTGGGCACTCCAAGCCCCCCTGGGCAGTGCCAAGGCAGCTCCTGAGCCCCCTTTCCATGGGGAAATTCCTGCTGCGCCCACCCTGAGCTGCCCTGGCCCAGCCTGAGGCCGTTCCCTCTGCTCCTGTCCCCGTTCCCCCCGGCTGTGCCCTCCTGGCAGGAGCTGTGCAGAGCCACAAGGGCCCCCTGAGCCTCCTCTGCTCCAGGCTGAGCCCCTTCCCGGCTCCCTCAGCTGCTCCTCACAGGACTTATTCTCACATAAACTTCCCCAAAATTCTTGTTGATATTTTATTTTTTTCCTGAAGACAGTTTTCTCTAAAGCAATTGGGGCAGATACTCTGCCTAGGAATGAAAAAAGACTTACTTCAGACCCATCTGGGCTGTGCGGATGCAGAAACCAGAATTTTGTACCCAGTTCCACCCAGAGGTAGATCTCCCAGCTTCCTTAACTTCTGGGATTTGCTGTTCAGCACTCACTTTGCGTTTGTCATTCCATTTGGTTTCCAGTGCCAAGTGTATCTTTGGCAAAGATGGAGCTCGGGGAGGTTCATTTTCTGGATGCAGGGAAAGTGAATTAAGAATGGCAGAAAAATAAAACTTCACACCACTCCTTAATTACACACCATGCCAATAAATGGCATTCACATTCTCAGGGGAGCATGGAATGAACTGGAGAAGGCACCTTAAGTTTAACTATTGCTGAATTTCAGAATTATCCCATTGCTGCATCTGTTCAGCAGATGTGGTGCAGTTTGTCCAGATGCTGAAAATGCCCACATTGTTACATATTAAAGACTTCCCTCCCTTCCCAAGGTAGTAATTGTTTTGGTCAAAATGTCATTTAAATGAAAGCAACATCTGTTTTCCTCTCAAATTCAGAAGTTTTCTTTGTCTGGGGGGGATTTTTTCCTTTTTCATAATTCATTTTCTTCAGTCTTATGTAAATAACTCAGAATTGTAAGGTGATATAACAGTTTTGAGAAGCTGGACTATTTTAGTGCAAAAGTGAGGCATCTTAAATCCAAAACTGTCTTCCAAATATTTTTCAGTGCACAAATGAAGTAGCTATTGCAGCACTTTTCCTTAAATGTGAATAACCAAATCCAGAAACTCTTTGTTTTCCTCATCTTTATAGTGGCTCTTTTAATTTCCAGCTGTGTTTTCTTGTGGCTGAGCAATGATGACCACTGCTTGAAATTTCTTTCACGGCTTGCAAACACACCATGATAAACAATATGTATTATTTTCATCATGTCCATTCGTTAGGAGACTGTACAGGCCATTGGTAGTAAAACTAAATTGCATTTTATTATTGGAACGACTCGTACAATGCACAGCATAATAAAATGTCTTGTTCTCTATAGAAATTTAATCAAATACAGCCTTCTGCCTGTGGTTTCTATTTGTTTTGAAAATAAAATATGTTGTAGGTTCCTTGTTTCTAATTATTTCTCTGTTTGCTCTTTTTGCTCCTCTCTGTCTCTTGTATTCTTCTTTATTTTGGCTTTAAAAATGTATTTTTGCATAACACATTTCTCAAGCATAAGGAAATTGAAATTATGAATATCTGAATGGATAAGTATAACTTTATTAAAACTCTTTGAAGTTCCATTTATGTTAACTTTGGCTCTAGAGTTTATATTGGATGAAAGGGAAAAATCAGGAAGATGCTGAATTGGTGTATTTAAATTTGTCTACTCAGATTTTATTGATGTTATAGCTGAAAAATAAAAACTTTTGGAGTAGCCAAAGAATTTGAGATAGAGATGGTCTTTTAAATGGAAGTATTTTTTTATTTTCAATTAATTTTTTTTGCTATTACAGAAAGAGATTATTTAATTTATCATTTGTACTACATCTTTTTTTACAGAATAAGTATGTTTAGCTTTTTTAATTTTTACTTGAATGAAATGTATAACTTTCAACCTGAGCAGAAATTAAATTAAATGATAAGACTTATCTTGTTGTTATGGGGACCGGAGACAATGTAGATTGAATTTTCTTTCTCACCTATATGGTCGTTCATTCTTACAGCTCCAGCATTAATCCAACTTCCTAAAGAAATTCCTGCACTATTTTTAGGTAAATGCCTGAGAAGAGCTGAAAAAAGTCCTTATATGAACTGAAATATTATTAAGGTAAATTATATACAGACAAAAAAAAAGAGGTTATTTCCTAGTGTCCTGTTGGTATTCCATGGAGTAAGTTTAATCTTTAAAATAACAGAGAAAGGAAATTTCAAATTAAAACCTCTGGAGATGATGATGATGATGATGATGATGATGATGATGATGATGAGTATCAAAATCTTTAAGTTTCTTAATGGAAATATCTTTATTGGTCAATGAAATTTCTGATTAAAATGAAATTTAGAATCGTATCCATCAAAGTACTTTCAAACTCTATTTACTCAAATATTAGTTTGTGGTTACTGTTGCAATAATTTTTTTTTCTAAGAATATCCATTTAAATCTTAGTACATTCTGCTGAAATACATTCACAAGCTAGGTATGCTGGCAAACAGATAAAACTCCTGAAGTGTTGTACATCTCATTCTTGAACTTCTGCTTGCCTGCTAAAGTATTTTTTTTCCTCTGGGTTGGGATTTGTATTCAGAGAACTTCTGGGAATCAGAAGTAGCGAGTGCAAAAGAGATGTAGAAAACATCACTGAAGTTCTGGATCCACCTTTCCTTACAATTGCATTGTACCTTTAGAACATTAAAAACTTGCTGATGAAATACAGTATTGGCCTTTAAGAAACCTATGTTGCCAAATTTTAACTGTAAGGTAAATTAGAATAACCCACACTGTAGACTTTTATGTGTGGTTTGAGCTTCTCTCTTCTGTGGACCACACTTGACATCAATCTTTTTTTCATAATCAAGTATCTGCATTTTCCCCAAAAATTTGAAAGAGTGATGTATTAAGACATAGAGGAATTAATCCTTTCCTGTCTGTCCCGTTCCAACAGCAGTCTAGTTGAGTTCACTTTGCTTTTCAAATCAAACCCAGTTCCCACAGTTAGTTTAGATGGTCCCTAGAGGAATGTGGAAAAATTATGAAAGAAAATTGAATGTATGGAATAGTTTTCATCAGGCAGTTTTAGTTGAATGTGACCATTTTTCCTTTTTAGTGGAAACTGGATTGTATATATTGTCTCAGATGGGGCATAAATCAACCAGAGAGGTTAATTCTGAAACCTTTTGAAAAGGCACTTCTGCAGGACTACCTAAGAAATAATTAGGTATTGCAAACAGTTATATTTCATTTGAAATTGCTTTAAAAAGTAATAACATCCCCAGGCAAAAGAGCTTTTTACAAAATATCCTCCTTCTATCAGATTTTTTTTTTGTTGTCTTTGAGTGGTTTTGACGGCTCCAATCATGGTCAGAAAAAATTGCAAGTGGGATTTCAATGTTTTTATGAACTTTGTAGTGATGGAGGTCATGGCTGTTAGCAGTTACTTTAGCCCCCTAGAAAATTTAAGAGTTTATAGCACCTGAGGCCAGAATGTGAAGCTTACAGTGTGTAATGGGTCACTATTTCATTTCCATTTTCTGGGCCTAAAATATCTGCCTTAGAGTAAGGAACATGGTCTTGAAAATCTGAATATATTCAGATTTTCAGTCAAGGACAGAAAGCAGGAGGTACCAATACTGAACTGAAAAGCAAATTCTTGTAGCGGTGTGTTTTATAAGCAACTCTATAGCTCATAATATTTTATGTTACAGAGGAAAAAATAAAAATAAGGTATTAGGGTAATAGATTATAACATAATTTCAGCATTGTGAGGTAACTATGCAATTTTCTGGTATTTATACCATATTCTCTTTTTAGACATTAATTTTAAAAATATTCTTTTTATACATTCAGGGCGTATGAACAATCTGTCTATATAATATAATTATACAATTTGATTTTTTTAATGGATTTTTTGTGACAACTTAGTGTTCTGGACAGAATAATTTGAAGTTTCTCTCTCCCTTCAATGCCCTAACAGCATCCTGTAAGAATGGGTCACCTTCCAAAAGAGGCAGAAAAATCAACCCTTCTGTTCTGGCCCCTCTAAATGATCTGTCACACTTCAGAGAAAAAAATTCTCATCATCTAAATTTGCCATGCAAACATTCTCCTTTTGTATTCCTATAGGTGGTTTGATTTGGTTTGATTTGGTTTAATTTAGTTTGGTCTGATTTAGCTTTTTGGGGCAGTGTTGGTTTGGGTTTGGGGTTTTTTTGTTTGTGGGATTTTTAAGTAGGCTTTTTGTTGCTTGTTTGCTTTTTTGATTGTTGGTTGAGGTTTTTTTTGTTTCATTTCCATCTTTGTGGGTTTTGGGGGTGTTTAAGGGGGGGTTATTTTGGGGTCGTTTGTTGGTTAGGGTTTGGGGAGATTTTGTTGGTTTTTGCAAGGTTTTGGTTTTTTTTTTTTTTTTTTCCTGATTTGGTTTAGTCTGGTTTTGGGGGCTGTAGATTTGTGTTTGGGGTTTTGTGTGGTCGTGGAATTTTTGGTGGTTTTTTTGTTTGTTGGTTGGTTGTTGGATGGCTGGTTTCTTGTTGGTTGCTTTTTTGTTTTGTCTTTGTCTTCATGAGTTTTTGTGGGTTTGGGGGGTGTTAATTTTTGGAGGTTTTTGTTTGGTTTTTGTTGGTTTGGTTCTTGGAGTTTTTTTTGCTGGAGTGTTTTTTGGGGGGGTGTTCTGGTTTGGTTTGGTTTGGTTTGGTTTGATTTTCATTGAATTGATGTTGGACCATTAATCCATTTGTGTAGAAATGTTTAGAACTCATTTTGCTCAGAGACACTTGATGTCACTCCCTTGGCAACATCAGTCAATACTAAACCAATTCTCAAACCATTTAATGAACAACTGTTTTTATTTTTATTCAGTTAAATGAAAACTTAGAAAAAAAGTATCATGAGGAACCAAGATAATTGCCTTGGGAAAAGGGATATCCCCTGTGGATGTACTTCCACAAAATTCAAATTGTCAATTTTCTCAAAAAGAAAACTAAACTATGGACTGATCTATATTTCCTGTACTTTTAATCTCTTAGATAGGCCCAATTTCTTATTTTAGGACTAAATTTCAAAGGCTCTTGCTTTCCAGAATATTTCAGTCTTAGCATATCTGTCTCTGTTGTAATGAGTTGGAATTGATCACTTTGCAAAGTCAGAGATATAAAATATTTCCCTACAAGTTTTAGTCACCTTTCTAATTTCACAGGCAAAAGGAAATTATAGGCATTTTTCTATATATTTTTGGTTTAAATTAATTTTTAACCAGCTTATAAAGGTACCTAATGCTGTTCATTTCTATTTGGTGTTGATAGTTTTAACATCTTAAACTTGATAATTGCTGAAATACGCTACATTGTAGCATAGTTTAATTCTTAATAAATTATTATTATAAAATAAAATGACAAAAATAACAGTAATAATAAAAGCTAAATTTATTGGTTTTTGCAATTTTTTCATTTGTGCTCTCAAATGTCCTTTTTCAGCCCAAATTACTCTGAATTTTATTCTCAAAAATGCTTTCTGAAGCAAGCAGAGTGATGTCTCTGAGTTTATTCCATTGTTATTAGCACATTTCTCCTGTCCTGGTCTTTAATTCTTCAATTTCACATAAATATATTACTTCTTGGTGCATTGCTCTGTTTCCAGAAAGTAAATGTCTCATCACCAGGGTTCCAGCAATAGCTTATTTTAAGTGAACATTTACAGTTTCTTTATTGTTCAGAAGGAGTTTTTATAGGCTATAATGCAGTGTTAAATATTATCGTCACTAAACAAGTATCCAAAATGAAAAAGTCTCATTTTAATAAGGACTTATGATTTAGATTTCACTCCTTTTGTGAGTAATCCAAGAAGAAATATCAGACCTTGAAACAATCAGTGCTGATACCCAAAAGTTTGGGTTGGGATGTTTTATGGAGCCTTGATGGCCTCACCAACCTATTTCAAGACAAAATGAGAATGAGCTTTTTCTTCGCTTTATGCTCAAAGAATTGCAAAGAAATAGAAATTTTTCTAGTAGTACGTGTCTAAAATCTGTTATCTAAAGAAGAAAAAAGTAAAAAGGATAGATTACGCGATGTGGGTTTTCACAGGTGAAATGCATCCTACACACTCCTGTGACAGAGGTGCCAAAACTCATCGCACTTCTTGTGCATCATGCTTTTGCTTCATGGCCATGTGGTTTTGATCACAAAATCAGAGAATCCCGGAATGATTTGGGTTAGAAGAGATGTTGAATGTTATCTATTCCTACTTCTGCCGTGTCAGGGACACCTCCCACTGTCCCAGTGTCCAGCCTGGCCTCGGGCAGTGCCAGGGATGCAGGGGCAGCCCCGGCTGCTCCGGGCACCCTGTGCCAGGGCCTGCCCGCCCTGCCAGGGAACAATTCCTCATTGCCAAGATCCCGGCCAGCCCTGCCCTCTGGCACCGGGAGCCGTTCCCCGGCCGCCGTCCCCGCGGCCCTCGGCAATCGTCCGTGTCCGTCTTTGCCGCGGCCCCTCCGGGCCCCGCGAGGCCGCCCCGAGCTCAGGCCAAAGCTTCTGGTGCCCAGGTGAGCGACGGCGGCCGCGGCAGCCTTTGGTGCCGGCAGAGCCGCTCCATCCCTGTGCCCGTGCCGGAGCCTCCTCTGGCCCGGCTGCAGCAGCTGCAGCTCCTTGCTGGGCCGGGCCGGGGCTGGGGCAGCTCTGCAGGTGGGCTCTGCCTGAGGGGCAGAGGGGCAGAATGGCCCCTGCCCTGCTGCCCCCACTGGGCTGGGCCGGGCACGGGGCTCTGGGCTCTGGGCTCAGCACGGGGCTCTGGGCTCTGGGCTCTGGGCTCTGGGCTCTGGGCCCGGCCCAGCACAGGCTTTGGGGTCCCAGCCCTGCCCCACAGCACCCCCATGGCTTCTATAACCCAAATGACAATGGGTCAGACTGATGGAAATTATTCAATGTTATTAAATAGTAGATATGTTAGTAAACTGCATTAAAAGAAAACAGACTTGTCTTTTGTGAAATTAATTCCCTCACACGCCTATTGTATTTCTTCCAATGGGTCAGCGTGCACAGGAGACCCCACAGCTAGAGGCACAGACAAAATGCCAACTGCAAAGCTCAGAACTCTGACTAAGTTTTATAAATATTAAAGGAAACATGACTAATTTTCATACTGGCAAGAAAATAATTGTAGAGATCTGTAGAAGAAACCTAAGGTGGGAAAACAACCTTAATGTGATAAAATTATACATGTCCACTAAATAATGCTATTCAAGAGAGATTTTGGGTTTGCAATAGGCAGATCTATGAGCGTATCAGGTCATCAGCATGTAAGGGAAGGAACAAAATCATAAGAACTGTTGCAGAAATATTGACAATATCAGGGTGCATCTAGCTAGAATTGCAAAAATTCAGGAAATTATTTTAATCTTGTCTTGAAACTGGAGATTAAAAGATACAGAGTAGACTGAGCTTGATGTGCCCTCCGTTGAGGTTTATATGCATATTTTAGGATTTTTTTCCAAAATAAGAGCTGAAATATTTTAAATAATTAGTTACTTCTCTGTGAACTGCCAGGACTTTTGTGCTACTGGTATGCATAAATTTTTTGTGTTAGGTTTGTTGGGGAGAACTACAATTTTAACTAATGTAGTTTCATGCTGTTTGTGCTTCTAGAAATAACAACATTCACATCAGGCCAACTGCTCATGAAGAATTCTAAGTGCTTTTTGAGGCAGAGGGGTATCTATGTGTTGCAGAACAGAAAAGCACAATTCTGAGAAAAAAGCACCAAAACATGTGCTGGTAAATCTCCATGGTACCACCAAACAGCTGCTCTTTTGTGCCTCTTCCCAGCATCACTCTGACAGTGTGCTGGCTTCAATTGTTCAAAGGGTTCTTTTCCCATAATTTGATTTTGAAGCCCACTAATGAGCATTTTTGTCTCTTGTTTGCTTTGAGAGTATCTCTAAGGCACAGCCTTGACATGTTTTGACCTTGAAAGATCCTGAGAGGATGCAGGAAGGGAGCACAAATTCCTCCACTTGTATAAGCTGATTACTATTAGTAAAGTCAGCATTTAAGGATCATTTATAATCACATTTGGAGGGGATTCTCATATAGCTATTGGCAGAATGTGCTTCAAATGGAGATGTTGTCACACTCCAAGGGGGGGAAAAAATCCACAGCATCTGAGCAGATATTGGTAATTCATGATGAAGCCAGGATTTTGAAGTGTAGGCAGGATATGAGGTTTCACAGGAGCAATTCTTTGGGGGAGTTTGGATGTCGTGAACTCTGGATAAATAAATTAGTCAGGAAATGGCTTGGAGTAAGCTCCTCAGTTCAACTTGAAAAAGCAACTCATGCTTTGTATGAAATTCTGTTCCCACTTGAAATTAGAACACAGTTGCCTCTCCTTCCAGAGATTTTGTTCATTTGATTTGGTTGTAGTTTGATGGAATAAAATGAAAGTACAGAGATTTTTAACTTTACAGCTCTTCATTTTTTGTTAATATAGAAAAAAAAAAAGATTATATATTAGCATCTTTATATGTTACGGGGTTTTTTACCTGTAGAAAACAATAGAAAAACAAACTCAAAGGCAATTATTTGTTGCATCTTGTTGATGTCTTATCAAGACTTAAGTTTTAATTTCCCTGAAATGGAGAACCAGTAAACAATTAATGGATGACTTTCATCTCTAGTAATAGATTCCCATTTGTGAATGGTAGACGAGTTGACAGACAACTCTTCTATCCACTCAAATGCTTGAGACTTCTTTTGGTTAATTTGATAAGTTCACAATTAATTCCTTGTCTTCTTCCTGGTCATGTGCAGCTACTTAAGTTTATAGGGGTAATTTACATATTATATTGGCTTTCATCTGCCTATTTTTGTTTCGGGAATCATATCATGAAAGCTGAAGAAACAATGTTTGTTCTTCAATTTTAGCTCCTAGGTTATATTTCCTTTAATAACTTAATATCTGCATTTCGTGGACCCTCTTTCTTAGTTGTTATTTGCAAGCTATACATGTTATAATAGTTTCTAAAAATTCTTCTATTATTAGAAATTACATGTATCTTTATATTTTGTGATATGTTATCTCCCTGAAAAAATGAATACTACTTATTATTCTTTTAAATTATTTTTAACTATGGGAATTTTGCTGTGGTCCTCACACCATGTGGTTTTTCAACACTAGAAGTGTGCTAATAGATTATATAGAAGTATTTTTTTCTTACTTATGTATTTATTTTTAACTTCTACATTAAGTAAATTAATGAAACAGTTAAATTAATATTTTCTTCAGACAGCAAGTTCTTATTCTCTGTGTTTATTTGGAAAATATTATTTATTTGTTTTAGCAATCTGTTTCCTCACTAGAGTGAACTTTCAAAGAGCATAGAAATGGGAAATTTCAGAAAGTACTGCAGAGTTAATCATAAGTATCTTTTAATTTATTAAAGAAAAGAGGTTTTAACTCTTTTTTGTCTTGTTTGTGTTTCTGAGGAGAAAATCTGTCATATTCAAAACCTGTTTACTAAAGAGGTAGGAGGTAGGAGAAGGGATGGGGCAATAATTGAGGATAGGCCTCTACCAGACAGAAATAGTTTGAAAATTTAATCTATTTGGATGTGTATTACTGGATTATTCCCTGATATAATTTAATAAATCCGTAGCCTACTCTGGTGATATCTTTGTCATATTATGTCATTTGGTTTTCTAGTGACCAGGACAATGTGGCCACTATTTAATATCGAACAGCAGTACAGTAAACCGAATCCTAAAAACTTCAAAATGTTGATTTCATTATATTCAGTGGAACTTCAAAAATAGAAAGAAATAATGTCAAGTGTTCTGCACACAAAGTATGAGAAAATGAAGGATGTGATTTGAAGGGATATCTTCCTGTACATTTTCCAAATTTCATTTGGTCTTGGGATGAATCTTTATTTCTACTTCAGCATTTAAGTGGGCAGAGACTTCATCTGTTCAACTGAAATAACTACTTCTCCAAACCTAAATGGTGATTTTTCTTTTGGAGAAACACACACATTTTTCAATTTATGTGGAATCTCATATTACTTTATAAAGACATTATTTTAAGTTATATTAGTCACGTCCTTTACTGCTGTGGAGAAAATAAATAAGTTTTGCTCCATTTTCGTCCTAATACACCCCCCTTTCCTAGGTTGATATTTATGCCTTGGGAATCACCTCTGTTTTCTCCCTCTGCTGAAAAGCATTGCTGCATGCCAGCACTTCCTACCAGCTTCATCTCCAGGATTTTTTGTGATTTATTAATTTTTTAAGCCTTAAAACAAATTGATGCATCTGATTTTTTAAATAAAACGTAACGGGAGAGCCATCAAACTTTTCCCTAAACACTTCATGATTCCAATTCATCTGCTCTTACCCATGTGGATGACAAAACAAAACACATGTGGGACAGTGTAGAAAACAGACAAAAAATATCATTTTATGCCTTTTTGTGATCGAATCTCTTGGGTTTAATGCACAGAAGTGCTAACACACGAGAAGAAATCCAAAGCAATAAGCCCTGAAGGGGGAAAAAAAATAAATCAAAAGCTTTTTTCTCTCTTGTATCTCAGGAAATAGTTATTGTGGGAATGTTAACTTCCAGCTGTTTGATATCTGAATGAGGCATCACCCTTTTTTGAGTTTGAGTCTTGTAGTGTGCACAAGGTGCCACCCAACCAGCCTGTTGCCAATGCTGTGTAAGAAAGGTGTCAGTGATGATTTAGATGAATAAGCAGATCTTTTATCAGGAGCTGCCCAGCCTGCCTTGTGAACTGACTTGGAAGCAGTTCGCAGTGTTCCCCAGGGGGAGTCTGTTTTCCTTTGCAGATCATTCTTTAAGGCACAAATAGATATATTGTTTGGAAATATAGAACATTAAAACCTTCTATGTCTTTTGCTGCTTAGGTGAGTAGTAAACAAGACTAACTTGCTCTGCTTCAAATACATGGTTAAAAGACCAATACACAAGGCTGGCTCTGTCAAAACATCTGTCTGAAAACCAATCATTAAAACAGAAGTAATAAGCATGCCGTACAAAAATATTACATTGATTTTTCTTTTTCTCTCTCCAGTATGTTAGAATTTGCTCCTTGTTTTCCTGTTTCACAGGAATTGTTGCAGCACAGAAGGGGCTCTTTCCAGAAATCATTCTCAGAACAAAAGAAGATCAGTAACAAGTGCATTGTACCCATCTTGCTTAAATGTAACTGTATTGTACCCATCTTAAATTTTTATTGATTTGCAGATCAATGATCTATAGATCTGATGAATGTTTTGTTGCCCACATAAATATCTAAAACTGAAAAATGTGAAACCATGCATCTGGGAGAATGCTGTTTTGTTTTATATTGTGCAAAAGCAGAGACTTTTAAAGCTGAAACCATCCCATCTCATTCTTTTGTGGACAGATACGCACATACATTACTATATTTGGTGGAAATTCAGTTTCAGTAGCAAAAAGAGATCTATTTTAGCAAATTTTTGTAGAATAGGAGAAGATCTGTAGATAGAAATGGTTGCTGATGACATCTGTATTTGTGATGAGAAGTTTTATTTCAGTTCCAACTGCTCCTGTAGACAGAAAACCCAGAAGTGACTGAAAAAGCACAATTTCATTCATAAAGAACTTAAGTTATTTCTTCTGAGATTAGTCCTGGTATAAACTGGAGCACTGAAAGCGGATTTGCTGAAAAGGTTGATGCTGCTCTAAAATACTAAAGGCTAGATAATCACCAGATATCATGAAAGTCACCATCTTGAAAAATTTAGAGAGAGCTACATTCAAGTCTGTTATTTACTCATACATGAAATATTCTGCTGGGCTTTTTTGGTTTTTGGTTTGGTTTGGTTTGTTGGTTTTTTGCTTTGTTTTTTTGTTGTCTTTTTTTTTTTTTTTTTCCTGAGAGAATATAGAGCTTTATTATGGGAATGGGTGACTTTTCACTTTTTATTTTCCTCCAGTATTTGTTCACTATATCCCAGTAAAAAGAAGAAGACTTTCTCTGAGACTTGGAATTTTATAGTGTTCAAGGCAGGTCAAAAAAAATAGAATATTATGTTCCAATACACAAATTATGTTATTGCTCCATTAGAACTAGAAAACTAAAAAAAAGAAAAAAGATAGAGAGAAAAAGTATAGCAAATACAAGAAATTAAAACCACCCAAAGCAGTGATTTGGTGACACAATCATGTTCATGCCTTTGCAAAACACACCTGATTAACAAAAGCAGTGTGAGCTTGCAATAATAGGCAATTTCTGCTTGCAAAGCCTTTTCATTTTGTCAAATGATGCACATTAAAATTTGAGTATGAGATACCTGCAAGTTGAGCATGTTTTGAGGATCTGACCCTGAATAATGTATAAATAGAATGTGTAAATCAAAAAGTTAGAGATCTGACCTGCAGAGAAATAAGAAATATGAGAAGAGTAGTTCTGACAAATCTCAGGAACCAAGGAATTTTTGTATATTACAGAACTGTGACTTGTGTGAGAAGTCCCATATATTTACATTTTATATACATATAATCAAATAGATGTTACATTCATGGTGGTTTTGGTCTCTAAGTGGCACAAAAAGCTTCTATTAAAAGAAAATGAAGCCCCAAAATAGAGATTACCCATCTGACAACTGTATTTAAGTTGTATTTAAGTGTTTACCTAGAAAAAACCTTCCAAGTTTCAAGTCCTATTTTGCCTACACAACCTGAACATTATCTTGCAGGTGCTGAAAGCTGCATAATCCCAGGGGACCTGAATTTAGGATTTCCGTATTAAGATGAAGCAGGCTGTGTTGAAAATCTGTCTTTTCTCGTTGGCACTACACCACAAAAATTTTGCTTTTAATGGCCATCTTTCATGCAAAATTTCTGTCCTCTTTAACGATAGACATGTCCTCTACAGTAGCAAATTTACTTGTTCTCCTGGTGATGCATTTCTAGAAAGAACATGGAGATTAAATCTGACAAATCTAAATTTGATCAGTTAAAAACACAAGATTTTTTCTCCTAATTCTCTGTTTTATCAGTTAAGCATACATTGGGAGTACTTCAACGTCAACACAATTTATGGCCTTACCAAATATTTTTTATTTAATTGAATCTTTATGGAATATGTCTTAGTGTCACAAAGTCAGAAGGTTTTTCTGTAAGATATGACCTTGTCTAAATTACTGTTTTAGACCTCTGAATTTTACCAAAAGAAGGAAGTGCCAGCATTTTATCATTTTGTATATAACAGGAAACAGGAAGACAAATCTTTACTTTCAAGCACAAGAATGAATATGAAAACACAACAATCTTACTTTCATTTTTGTCAGTACAAATAATTGTTACAGCAGCATCAGTTGTATGTAGAGGTGGTGGGCTGAATATACAAAGAAAATATATTAAACACTGTTAAGTGCACAAAACAAAGTGATTGTCCATGGATACACTTGAGCATCTCAGGACTACAGGAAAAAGTTCTCTAAAACCTTTGTGAACAAAATAGATTACATTATTGACTGTTTGGGGGTGCAATGACATGCACATGATCCTTTAACTGTAATATTTCATGATTTTAAATTCATATGATTCACTTGAAGGACAATAACTCATAAATTGAGAGTGTCAAAAGAGGCATAAAATTCATAAAGCAGGAAAATAACCCAGGTGTTGTATGGCATGATGATGGTTGCAAAAGAGAATTGATCTCAGCTTCATCAATGTCATATAACAATCTTTTAAAGGTCAGGAACAGATTGAGTTTGATTATTAACAGATTATTAAGTTTGACAGAGTTTTACACACTTTTCCTCTTCACTAGAAAGTCAAATGACCATGAAAGCTTTCCCGTGTTTTTGAGGTTCTTAATTCTTGAGATATACAAAGTCTCAATAATTTCACTTTTTACTCAGTCACTTATTGGTTGAAAAAGCTCACATGTACCATTTCCCCTCCAGATCAACACCAGGAATTATTCCTTCCTTCCTTCCTTCCTTCCTTCCTTCCTTCCTTCCTTCCTTCCTTCCTTCCTTCCTTCCTTCCTTCCTTCCGCCACTTCCACCACTTCCGCCACTTCCGCCACTTCCGCCACTTCCGCCACTTCCTTCCGCCACTTCCTTCCGCCACTTCCTTTCTTCTGCCACTTCCTTCCTTCCTTCCTTCCTTCCTTCCTTCCTTCCTTCCTTCCTTCCTTCCTTCCTTCCTTCCTTCCTTCCTTCCTTCCTTCCCTCCACCACTTCCTTCCTTCTGTAGAAGTCCATCCGAAAATCCTTCATTTTTTGCCTCACAATTGTCATGAGAACTACCGAAGGGTTAAAACTGCTGAGCCAGTTGGGAAAGAAAGTCTCCTGCTTATCTAGTGTGCTCACAAGTGATGTTTGCAGAACACGCCATGCTGTACTCGAGGGGGGCATGCTGCCCTTTTCTGGACAATTGAACTGGACTTTCTTCCAAACTCCTGATCTGGCTGGACTGAGCTCTGGAGTGGCTCCCCCCCCGCTCCATGAGAAGACCCCTCTTGCCTGTCTTCAACCACCGTGACGGACCAACAGAGATGCGAATCCCCTCATCAAGGAACCAAGGACCCCTCTGGCACCCTATTGGCACCCCCATGGCACCCCCATGGCACCCCCCTGGCAACCTCCTTCCAGAGACTGGGACCTGTGAGCATTCGGCCATGAAAACAATGGACTTCTCCCCTCCATAGAAAGCTATTTTCAGCCACCCTTCCCCCAGCCAAGAACAGTATATATATTGGGGTTCGGTCCGACTGTCCTTTGAGTACTCCCCAAGACGTGTACCAGCGAGTTTCGGCGGCGGGACCCCAAAGACCTCACATTTTGGTACCTATACCCCATTCCCTGACCTTCTTTCCTCCCTTTTTGCCTTGTCTTACCCTTCTCTTCCCCGGATCCCTTAACCTAATGCATATTTAGCTGTGGTTATAATCAATAAAATTGCACCTTGTTGATTTGTTACTGCAAAACCCCTGTGCCTTTGTTGGTTATTTTTGCACCCAAAAATCATTCGTCACCCGTTCATTTCAGGCGGACCTTCACACCTTCCTTCCTTCCTTCCTTCCTTCCTTCCTTCCTTCCTTCCTTCCTTCCTTCCTTCCGCCACTTCCGCCACTTCCGCCACTTCCTTCCCTCCTTCCCTCCCTCCCTCCCCTACCTCCCCTGTGCCACTTTTCCTTTCCTTTCCTTTCCTTTCCTTTCCTTTCCTTTCCTTTCCTTTCCTTTCCTTTCCTTTCCTTTCCTTTCCTTTCCTTTCCTTTCCTTTCCTTTCCTTTCCCCTTCCCCTTCCCTTTTCCTTTTCCTTTTCCTTTTCCTTTTCCTTTTCCTTTTTTTTCTTCTTTCTGCCTTGTTTTTCATTTGTCTTTTTGCCTTTTCAGTTTTTTTCTCTCTTTCTTTTTTCCTCTCTTTTCTTTTTAAGGCAAAATATTTTTTTTTTCCACAACTAAAATCTTGTGAGGTCTGGGAACAAAAGTTATTTGAGTTAGTTCATCTAATACTAATTTTCTTTATTTTATTAGTGAGGCCTGTGTATAGCAGATAAGCTTTATGATCAGAAGAAACATTTACAGCTTGTCAGTGCCCTATCCTATTTGTCTGCCTGCATTAAGGATAAAATTGTTGAAGTTTGAATCATATAATTTAACTCTTAGTTACAGGAACATTATTCTGAAAATAAAAGCAGTGTCATTTTTCCACTTGTTGTGCAAACCTTATGGAGTTCTTTGGGCTAATAGTGAGAGTTTGGACAAGGAGAACATCCAGCTGATCTGAACATACTTAGCATTTTCAAAAGTTTATTCAGCTACAATGTTTCTTAAAACATCTTGAAAAAGATGACCTGTTGTCACCATGATATTTCTGAAAAATCGTCTTTGCCCAGGATTTTCTCCTGGAAAGCTGAGAAGCCTCAGAGAGGAATGAAAACAATAATTATCTGATTGCTGCTCCTGTGTTTGCTGCTTTGGAATGTGGGCTGGACCTTGTTTACCAACAGGTGAATGTTTGATTGGTTCCATGTAAATTGTTTTTAATTAATGACCAATCACAGCCAGCTGTGTTGGGACTCTGAGTCACTCACAAGTTTTTATTATTCATTCTTGTTAAACCTTCTGATGTATCCTTTTTCTTTCTTTAGTATAGTTTTAGTATAGTATTCTTTTAATATAATATAATGCAATATAATATCATAAAATAATAAATCAGCCTTCTGAGAAGATGGAATCAGATTCTCATTTCTCACCTCGTCTTGGGGACCTCACAAACACCACAACCCACCATTGGATAGAATCAGAATTAGAGGATCACAGAAGGGGAGGAGTCTCACATGGATAAACCATGACTTATTTAAGAAAAAGCTAAATAGATTTGAATTTCAAAATAGGCAAGTCAAGTCTAGAGATTCATATTAATACACTAACAGCATTTATGGTGTAATACCTGGTCATGTAGACACTCATGTCTTTTTTGAATAAGGTATTATATTTAGTGAAAAGAAAGATACATTTGCAAAGAGTTCCAGCAGGTCTTTGGTTTTGAGTATTTGATAAATAGGATGCAGATAAATGCAAAATGATAGACTGCAAAAATCTCAGGTCAGTAGAGGTTCAGTTAAAAAGCTAAAAATTATAGGTGTTATGAAAATAAACAGAATAGGAAAAGGCAGAATATTATGTACCTTGAAAGTTCACCAAAACCCTCAGAGTGCACAATTGGCTTGCAAGGTATTACAGACACACCATCCCAAAAGGAACACACTGCTTTATGGAAGGAAATAACAGGAGAGATTGCTGAGGAGAGGCATCTGGGGAGCAGTTTTGAAGGCTCCCTTTCAAGTCTTGTACTATTTCTACATTTATTTTCATGGTTGCCCATCTAAATCTTGAGAAGCGCCATGAGGTTCGTGGTTGGACTCAAAGATCTTAAAGGTTTTTTCCAACTCAGTCATTCCATGACTTTGTGATTTTGGGGATTTCACAACCTCTCCCACTGAGCTCTCCTATTAGTGCACTCCCCTCATTCACAAAGGTTTTTATGTCTACTTTGAACCTCCTAAGCTGCAACAAGTTGTTACCACAACTATTTTTATCATGTGGCACTACCCAGAACAGTGTCCCTCCATCATCTTTTCCATATTTAGTTTTGGATGCTTGCCAGACCATTTTACTCCAAGCCTGCACTGTCTCAGAATAAACAAGATATTTAATGGCTCTTTTAACTTCATAAAAGAGATTATTTAAAGGTCAGATCTCATAGGTCAGATCTCTATCTCTTTCCCTGACCCACTGCTGAACAAATCTGTCACTGCTCTCAAAATGTCTGAAAAACTGAGCTGAGTGTTTCAGGTATGTCCCCATTACTGTAGAGGTAGAGAATGCCTTCCCCTGACCTGCTGGTTATGAAGCTTTACTTATTCTACATGAAAACCTGTTTTTCACTCCTTTCCAACCTGCTGACCACACGGTCTCCTAGCCTTTCTCATCACCCACCATCACTCACCAGGGCATCAACCCAAGCAGTCAGCCTGTCCCTCACCTGCCTGCGCCCTCTGATCCCCTTTCACAAAGTCATTTTGCCTCAGATGTAAAACAGAACTTCTGATTGCTGAAATTCAAGATTAGTAGTAGAGTTCTCAAAGCTACTCTGGACTAAGTGCTACCATTTTTCATATTAAACCATATTAAGGGATTAAAAAAACCAAAAAACCTCATAGTTGGTATCCTTTGAAGACTTTTTGTGTTTGCTCTCCTTAAAGATGTCCCCTTCAGCTGTCATGCACCTTCTCCTCATTACATGGTATTTGTCATGTCATACTGTCCTTGCTCTTTCAGCGCTCTGAGGTAAAATCCACTGCCCCTATGAGTTCTGAGCACAGTTTCTGTACATGGTTTCTAATCCAGTAAATCACCTATGATCATGCTGATATAATGCTGATATAGTTGTTTCTTACCTTTGTCTTCTCAGCTTCTTCCTGTGATATTTTATAGAAATAAATGTATGTGTGTGTATATATATATATGTACGCTCACATTTAAAGACCTTTTCACTTTTGCTTAAAACATTTTTTTTTCTTAACAAAGAGAGCTTTCTACCATTTAAAAAGAAAATTTCAATTCTTGCTGAATGATTAAAGGCCTTAAAAAAAAAAAAATCTGTTGTAACATCGCTGTTACCAGGCCAGAAGAGCACTTCACAACTGTGGCAGAGAGTGCTAAGCTTTCAGAGCTTTTATTCAGTTAAAGCCAAAAGTTTAGAGTGAAGGAAATACTGAGCAGGCAACCATCTTTCAGTGTGTAACTGCTTGGCAATCTGAAAGAGAGCTCTGTTTAACCATGAGTTTTAGACATGCACATGGAAAAGAAAATATATTCCTGGTCTCTCCAAATGGAAATTCTGGTCCAGGCAGCCACACCTGCATTACCTGAAGTTGGTGTGAAATTGCAAAATCTATGGCAGGTTGCATGAACAGCCACTCACAAATGTCACAAGAAGACCACACAAGAAATTCTGTCATTTTCTTAATGCATTGGGGTAATAAAAAGGTGTGAAGGCTGTGCCTGGCTAAAACAAGTGTCTCCATATCAGCTTTTTTTGTGTGTGATGTTTGGGAGATTATTTCTGAGAGTGACTGAGGGAGAGGCAGTCAGGCAGCACATATCCTGCTCCACTCTGATAAGATGTGAGATACAGGCGTTATGAAAAGTGTTTCAAGGGTGCAATAAACCTGACATTCTTCAGGTTAAGAAAAAACTATTTCTCTGTAATGTAAGTCTCAGAAATCAACCTGTGGTGTGTGAGGGAGTATGGCAGGAAAAAAGAGATTTTTTGTTCCCCTTTTGCTGTTTGGGTTTTTTTGTTCTATTGGTATGCCATTTTCAGAAAATCAGAATGTGTGTGTTCTATAGAAAAAAATCTGGGGATTAGCCACCTCTACATTCCAAAATCACAAACCTAAATACTGAAAGTTTTTAAATTCATTTTTTATCTTAACTCTGTTACAGAAGTCAAGTTGCCTTGCTGAAGGCCAGAAGATTTCTTCCATTGTCACTTTCTTTGGATGTCTCCTCTTCACCCAATCAGATTTTATCCACTCACAAGAAAAGCCTCTTTTCTCTGTACATTGGAGGGAAAAAATAAATTGACAAAAAATTACTTATTGAATTGTGGAATTTGGCTGGTGCCACAGAACCTAGAAAGACTGATCTGTGTGTCCAGCATGTTTATATTATCTGTACTTTTGTTTATGTACTTGATAGAAAATTTCAAGGGTGCATCTCTACAGGACCCTCTCACATCTGAGGTTTTGGAGTGGCTCAGTGCAGCATTTCCAGCACATCTCTTTTACACTCCCATTAAAATTCATGCCTTAACCTCCCATGGAAGTTAAATGACATCTTTCATTAGCCCTTTATTTTCTCTTCATCCCTCACTTGGCAATAAACGGCATAAATGTCAGTGCCACAGTGAAGTGCAGAAATGTGATGTCAGCACATATTTCCTTTCCAGCCTCACTGCCTGAGAGCCCTGGTCACAATTTATGCCACTGGGGGCATCAGTCCTTCAAGCGAAGCCCTGCAAATGGCAGACCTGTGTTATATATGATCTTCAGCAGCCAGCTGATTGTCAGGGTGATGAAGGATGTGAAGCTTGCTTGACAGTAACACTTGAGCAACTTTGCAGGGACACAGTTTATTAAGGATATACTTCAGCAGCTCCCTGATTCTTCCACAGAGCCCAGGTGATGTTTGATGGAATACACACAGGGTCATCGAGAAGATTGTTAGGGGTAGTTAATTACCTGGGATGGCACAGAACCAGTGCGGAGACTTCAAAAAAATAAAGCAATTCTTCTTCCCACTGTGAATGAGAGCAGTTATTCATTTTTCTGTGTGTGAAATGAAGGGGAGCCCTCAGATGAAACCAGGTACCATAAGGATTTGAGTAGAAAGGGAAAAAAGCAACCTTCCTTGGATTCAGTGTTTCCTCAACCTTTTGATTTTATGGGCACTTTAAAATACGAAAATTTTGAATTTAAGAAAAAAGAATTAGTTTTAAACGTTTAGGGGAATTTTAATGATCATGGAATGCCATCAACCTTAGGTAGAGGAATGTTAGATATACTACGTAATCTAGATGTGCAATGGGAAAAAAAAAATATTTGCCTTTTTTTAACTTCTAGGCACTGGCTTCTTGTCTGAATTTTTGTCTTCTTAACAATCAAGACACTGTCTTTTAACTTTCCTACTACTTTTGTTAGAATAAAATTATGAGGCAATTTTATCACCTGCAGCTCTAGGCTACAAAATTTGATGACTTTAAAAGTGGTGTGTGTTTGTGTAACTTCCCAGACTTCTCTAACAACAAAGTTTGATCTTGTTAAGTTCAAAGCAGTAACAAAAACCCTCAGTCACTTCATGATTATTCCACATTGGAGTCCCCCATGATATGAAAATCATTCTCCTGTGCATGGTGGGAAAATCTCTGTCCCCTGTCATTTTGCCCTTTCAATACCTGGCAAACACAAGTTTGCCAACAGCATTTTCTTGACATCAAAGCTATTAAAGTTGGAATGATGAGCTGATGAATAGGATATGGCCTTTTTCTAGCACTTTTGTTTCTGTTCTTGTTGTTGCTGTTGCACTGGATGCGATTGATATAGACTGGAATGGCTTTATTTAGCTATAGACTGGAATGGGCTTTTTTTATTCTGATGGCTACAGCTCATATATTCTAATTTCATGCCCTTGCTACTTTTGCAGAGTATACCACAAATAGAAAGACTTCAAAAAAGTGATGCCCATTTCCCCCTTTCCCCTTAAGAAGAAGGAACAATATTCTGTTGGACCTGAGACCCCTGAAATTCTAATTGAAGAAACCAGACCTCCTGATCCATCGTACTAAACAGACTAAGACACAGCTGTCCATTATTTCATGCAATGGGTAAATGTGAAAGGACTGTGGGTACACAGCTGCAGCCTCAGAGCTCCGTTCTGCACTGCTCAGCTCACTTTCACTGAAAGCACAAATTTTTATCTTAGCTACTCTTAGCCCACTGTAAAACAAATATTTGAAATATAAGTTCTCCTTCCTGATCACTCCTGAAGATATTTATAGCTATATTAAAACATAGTATTAAAATATTATATTAAGGGCTTGGGCATAAGTTTGTTGAAAATCAGTGCTGATAATAATTTCTCAGTGTCTTGATGTAGAAATACATTTTAAAAAAAAAAAGCAATTATTTTTGCTAACACATTCCTCAGCTCCCAGGGAGTTGCTTTCATATCTTCCTTAGCACACCACCTCCTCCTGCAAGACAGACTGTGAGCAGGCATGGTGTCACCACATGGTGTTCGCAAGGGGAAGGTGTGAGAAGGATATGGAGCTTTCCTGCTTTGAATATCACTTTAAAAGGGGGAGTGCAATCAGTGCAAAGCACCAGACAAAGAAGATTCCTGCTCCTCTCTGTGTGCCCCTCATGCTTTGTAAAACCATGGCTTGGACTAAAAGGTTTATCCTTGGTTTCCTAAACTCTCCAGTCTTCTCTCAGCAGTGATGAGTTTGGCAAGAGAGTATATATATACTCTCGAAATATACTGAGGAACTGACTGCTTCAACATCCTTTAAAAAGTTCTAAACTCCTTTTAAACAGCTCACACCATTTTCATCACACCCATACTTTTACCAGCTTTGGGTTGCCACTTTACAGTGTCATTAATTTTCAAGGTGTGTAAGTATGAAAAAAAAAAGAAAAAAAGTATAAAATGAAAGTGCAATTTTCCTCTCTCAAATAAGGAATTGGAAGGTATATGTATTTTTAACTGAGCCTGGACAGACCATATGTACCCTAGAAGAACAGGCAGGAAATTAAGCCAGGCTGACAGAATAAAGAGTCATATTGTTAATGCTGAATGTTTTAAGAATTACTTGCCGTGGAATGTCAGATTTTTCAGTTAAATCAACATTTTAAAAAAATCCTCATTGACATCAGATTTCCTTGATCAGAGCTTTTGTCCTTCAAAATTTCTGACACAGAATTTTTTAATATTTTTCCTGCAACAATTTAATAGTCAAAGCTACAGAACCAAGTTTTTTGCCTTGAAACAAACGAATAATTTCTATTAGAATAGCAAAATATGGCTCTTTGCTGCTACAAGTGATGCACTCAAGTGCATGATGATATGCAATGCAAAATTACAAATATTCAATGTATTTTCCATTACTTCATTACTTCTGCAAAGTTGTTTACATAAAGTATTTAAAGATGGCCATACACTGATGGCTTAGTATGTTTGATATTTTATACCAAGGAATTGCACCAATCCATTTAAAATCCTTCCATCTTACCACTGATTTTGGTGGTGCTTCTCGTTACTCCAAAAAGCAACACAGCCATTTCACTTTCGTTAAATGGAGCAATCTATAAATATTACAGCAGCTGAAAAAAAAACACCCAAGCAAACCAAACTATTAAAGACTTTTATTGAAAAAAAACCCCAGGAATTATTATAGAGACCAGTATACAAAAACAAAATTCTAAATATTTGTGTACTGTCACTGTGTGAACTAGACAGAAGTTGTTGGTTTTTTATTTTATTTTAAATGTGCACTGCTGGCACTTGAAAAGAAGAGGTGAAAAGGAAGGAATTGGGTCAACAGCAGTAGAGCTGGCAGTGGAGGAGGGGAGCAGAGAGTCCTTTGTGTACATAGATATTTCTGTGGCAGGCTCATGTCAAGCACTGAAGTGTGCTTTGGTTTGGGGCTTTTTTTTCTAACTTTTCTGATGGTTTCCAAAATTGCCTTCCTTCCTGGTTTCAATTTAAATTCATTTTATTGCAGCATCAGTGTCTGAATCTTCCTGTAGGTTTACATTCATGTAAAATTAATCTTTACAGAATCATACACAGGATATCAATATTACACCATAGGTATGAGTGGCACATATGATAGTCAAATAAATTCATATTTCAGAGCCCCTTGCCTTGTCAATATTTTAACTATGCTTAATTTTTCTCAGGGACAAGTAAGATAAGATAAAAGGAATTTCTGAGCACTCTAGTGAATACTGAAATAGCTTTATTCCAGAGGGTACTTTTAATTTTTAGGACAATATTAGCAGGACTGGGTAAATATTAATATTCCTATATTAAATTCCCTAGGGCACTGTGTAGGTCCATGGCTCAGCTTACAGCAAAAGCTTTACTTTATAATTCAGACTGAAACAAGGTCCCCAGATGCATATATTGCAAACAGTCCAATTCTCACAGTAAATACTATTCCAGTCCCAAAACAGTTTTATTGACCCAAGATGACCAAGGACTGATGGATTATTCAGCAGGTTTGTATGGTGTAGGACTCAGTTGCAGGAGAACATGACGACATATCCTGGTCCAATAAGTTTAAGTCAGTCAAGAAAGATAAAGCCGAGAAGAGAATTTTTATTTGATACTTGCTCATGTTTATTTTGGTAAATAGCTCATTCCTTATCTGCCTTTTAAGTAAGGTTAAAAATTCCTACTAATTTCAGTAGGGTTAACAAGCCCTACTCATATTGTTCTAAAAATTCACCTCATTTATGTTCCAATTTACTCAATTATTATCTAAGTTAAATTACCTTGTTATTCTGCTGTGCAAAATACAGTGTGTGCTGTCCTTTTTAAGGACATTGGGACCTTAATTTCTGTTTCCACCTCTAATTATAATTCTTGCCTTTGTCCACCATATCTTCTTTTTTATGTTTTCCATTTTCCTTTTTTTTCCCCCTTTTATTTTTTTTTTCCCTAAGATGGTTTGAAAATTCCTTTCTCAAGTGCCATGAATTTGATGAAATTTATTTGTGTTTGAGATTTGTCTCGTGCATCTGTGTGCTTGATTTCTTGGACTTTTATATATGTTCAGAACTGTCCATGTTAAATTTAATCCAGGATTTTACGATCCAGGGGTTTATTTAATGTAATTTTTTTATAATCCATTATTTTGACAGCCTTGACTAAATTACCCTGGGAAAAAAATTACCCTCCTAATCATCCTATAACATTTTTTTTAAGCATCAGCTTTCTTGGAAATATGATAAATGTGCTAGAATTATTACTTACTAGATTGCCAGTTGTTGGTAGGATTAATTCTATGATGTATTTTTTTATCTTGGGTTCTGAAAATTAATATCAGTTTTTTTATACAAGGTAAGGTGATTTTTTTGTTGGACAGACCAGAAAATAGTAGTGAAAGAAGATGACTACAAAAACTATAAAGTACCTATATGGAAGTGCATGAGTTGGAGAAGGATATTATGCTTTGAACCTTGACAGATAAGTGAAGAACAAAAAAGTTGACCAAAAAATCGGATTACAGAGGGTTTAGAAACTGTCTACAGGAGTCACTGAAGAAGATTTTAGCTGTGATTATACAAAATTTGAATTCTGGGATGTCAGAAGAGGGAGGAAAAGTTTGAACAGAAAACCCATCTTTTTACAGTCATTTTGGTTGCAACAATGCAAGAGTTGGAGATATCAACTTTTTAGAATGTCTCAATTTCTCATGAGGTTTGGTTGACAGCAATTTAGGCTCTGAACAAGTAGAACTTTCTTTTGTTTTTGCCCAAATTTCTGTGCAGATTCTGGTATTATTTACATTAAAATGTCTCTCATGATCCCATGAAGTTCTGAACAATGTGAGGCAAAATATCCAGTAATTTCCACCTGCATGTTTATCTCTAAAAGAAGCAGTTATAGCACAACTATTCCAGATGCAGAGAAATGTCAGCTTCAAATAATGATTAAAGACAGAGACACTTTAATGGTAGAGCTTTGGAAATCATCAGTTTAAGATTTTTTCTAGACTAGACAATCTAACCAATTTTACAGAAAGCAATGAAATCTCAGTACCTAACAGTTCACTATTTTTTTAAACTATAAAATTTAAACTCATTCTGCTACAACCCTTAGACACTTTCCCTGCAAAATCCAAATGAAATATATATTCTTCTCTCTGGAAACAGCTGCTTTTTGCAGAAGCTCTATGTAGAACAAGTAGTAGGCTGTTGATTGCACTCAACTTCTTTTCATGCTAAATTCAAATAAGGCCTTTCGATATATGGAGTTTATTGATGACTTCACTAGAAGTTGAACGTATTTTCAAAGCCAAACACAAAAGCAGCAAGTTTATACAAATTTTTATGGAAGTTTATGCATACAGACATGCTTAGATATATTTCAGTTTCATTCCCATGCAAATCTTTTCTAATCTGCTCAGAAAATGCTTATATTAGAGTAAATTACACATGTATATTATACAGAGTAAAGGAGTTGTTATTAAAAAAAAAATAAGTAAATCAAAGTCGTGTTTGAACTAATAAAATTCATTGTGATAGGCATACACTCATAAACTAAGAGGTATGAAAAAACAAACCAAAAGAAAACAAGAACATCAAAAAAGATCCCCAGTTAAACAAGTAAACAATAAAAAAAGAAATGCAAAACCCAGGCAATTTAGTTGCACCTAGAATTTCTTCAATCTTATTTTATTTCGTGTTTTTTGGAAGGTTGGTAGGAAGCATGGCAAGAAGCCAAGGCATGGTACAATTGCATCAATTACATTGAAATTTGTGGTTTGTTCTAGATCAAGACATGCAGGTTGTGAAAGAGATAAATCCCTGGTGAACATGACACAGTTACACCATACTGATAATATCTGGTTGTTGAGCTCTGCTAAATTGTTGTCCTTAGAACTATCATTTTACTTAATTTACAGGCATGAATTGGAATCGGTTTTTTACATGACAAAGGCAACAGATGTGCTTGGGAAACCAGAGGGCTCATTTGCAGTCTGTCAGGCTCAGGGATTGCTGGCAAAGAACAAGGATTTTAGTTTTTTTGTTTTTTTTTTAATGATGGGAAATGACAGCTCAGATGACAAAGCCAGCAGCGAGCTTCCTGTTACCAAGCAGATTTGCAGCACAGAAAAAAATAAAAAACAATAAAAAAAAAATTAATACACACATCAGTGCAATCTGAAAATATTTTCCACGGTTGGAAGTGCTGAGGTCATTTGCTGAGAACAATTAAACTCCCTCCTCAGAGACCTTAGAGACATCATAAAGCAGCCATGGAAATCGTCCTGTGAAGACCTTCAGTGATTTTGGACAGAAGTGCGCGGAGGGCAGAGGAGGAAAGGGCAGATGAGGGAAGGAGCTGAGGCCCTTTTAAGCGCTCTGTCACTCTGGTAGGCAGCTGAGGGTCTGCACGGAGCTGCCAAAATGTGACTTGGCCACTCTTTTCAGGGAGGGCTGCTTTGCTGTTTCTTCCCAACTTCACCTTTTGGCCTTTAGTGATTTATAAATTTTTATTTTCCCCCAGACCTTTTGTACTAAGTGAATCATAATTTCTCTTTTTTGGTTTTTTTTTCCATTTTTTTTTCTTCTCTCCATCTTTGACAGTAGTTATTCTGGTGTCAAGAAGTCAAGAGCATCTTTCTGTTTTTTCATACTTTTGACACATCTCTAGAAAATATCCCTGCAAAACTCTTTTTACCTTCTCCATATTAACTCACAAATTTGTGTCTTGTGACACCCATGAGACACCCCAGAACAAAATCTGTGGAACACTTAAAAAGACCAAATTTTTCATGAGTTGTGCTGCTATTAAGAAGCATTCATAGTTATTTATTGATTTTATATGGTCAAATATTTCTCCAAAGGTTAAGAAAAATGTTTCATTTCATACATTAACATTTTGTTAAGAAAAACATTTCTGGATTAGCACGAGATAGCCAGCCACAAAAGAGATTACCACGTAGGCAGAAATATTCTTTCCAAATCCTCTTATTTTTACATGTGTAAGTGGCTTTCTGTTTTCAAATATGGCAAATTAGTTCAATAGCATCTGGTCCCATTAAGTAATGAAAATAGCAGGTTTGTGGAGGGAAAAGGGTGGAGTTTTTGTGACAATGGCCACAAAATTGGAACAAATGACCCCAGTTCTCTTCTTGGACAAAGGTTTTCCACTTGTCTTTAGTCAAGTCACTCATAACAAAATTTCATGAGACCCTGGGCAACCTGGGCCTAGCAAATCCATTGCTAGGATGGAAATTTCCAGAAATCATGTAAACAATCAAAAATGGGCTTTCAAAGTCAAATAAGGTACATTTTCAGGATGGAACTATGCACACTGTGAAGTAGCTCTACCCAAAATTCACATTACAAGCTGTCTGACAAAACCAAAATCCCTCTGCTCAACCACGCCCTTGCAGTACAGCTCTCTGAGAGTGGGGGTCCTATCCAGAAATGTGCCCTTTTGAAAAGAAACTTTTCAGAATGGCAAACCATCCTTGCCCCAGCTTCACAACAGTACTGCTATTTAAGAACTCCAAGCAGAGTATTCAATAGGTCACTATTCTCAGTATAGTTTATGACTTTTTGATAAGAAACTGTCCTTTAGCTTTATTTTATTCTTTCCACTGGGAAAAAAACCTTTTATCCTGAAATGTGACTTCATCCTCAGTGCATTTATGGTTTTTTGGGGTTTTTTTCCTGTGTTTAAATCTCAGGTTTTAGTCCTGAGATTAATGCTTTTAAATACAGTGGCCAGCGCCTGATAAAAAGACACTACAGAGTCAAAGCTTTTATTTCTATCAATAGACATTGTGCTAAAGGTGGACAGCCCCTCTCTTTCTACTAGATCTGGTTTTTGTATACTTTTTAACATTTGGGCATAACAGAATAAAGAAGAATGGCAGGGGATGGAACAGGATGAACTTTAAAGTCCTTCCAACCCAAACCATCCTGGGATTCTGTGAAATTCAGTTGTGTGGGGCTCTATGTTTCTACATCTCAAAAGAAAAAAGAAAATAAAAAAAAAAAAAGGGAGAATTGCACTTCTTTTATAACTCACAACATAATGAAAATATTCTTTTATCCTCACATTAGAAAAATGTAGATAGTATCCTGTATTTTTCTGGACTCAGCCCACGCTCACTGGGTTTGTCTGATATGATGAACATTATAAGCATTTTATCTTCAGCCCTGGCATTTGTCCATATTTATTTATTAATTAGGAGTCTATATGGAACAGATTTATTTCCTTCCTCTTTTGACCACTAACCAGTTCATTTCCTGGTTCTCAGCATTTCCACACAGCTACAGTGACTGAGGCAATAAGAAACTTTACATAATTATTATCAGGAATTGTCAATAAATGTATATTAAGTAATCCTCTCTTAAAATTTATTTTTGCATTTTTCTCAATTTTTGTCCTCTTGCCATGGTCTTTTTCTAGCTATAGTCTGTCATTCTTAATGGAATTGTGTAGTTTCTCATGTTATTTACCAAGTTTCATGATTTTAGGCATTTCAAGCAGGGGTTTGATACTGTTTTTTATCCTTTGGCTAATAAACACTTTTTAAATTCACCTCTCCCTAGAACCTGTATAAGATAATCTATTACCCCATGTTGTCCAGCAGAGTTGGTGTCACAGCTTCCCATTTTTCTGTATATTCTCTATGTAGCTTATAGCTCTGCTTGTTACTTGTGACACATCAGGGCCAATAGAAATATCAATATTAACCAATAAATTGTACTTTTCTTTACTATTCTGTGTCTCACAACTATCCTTTTCCTTGTACTATTTTTGCAAGGAAAGAATACTTTTTCAGGGGCAGGAGTGCTGAATTAATCTTTAAAAAGAGTTTGCTCATGGCACTTAGGAATGCAGAATATACAATCAAAATCACACAGACTTTTATAAGGAGTTTGAGCAAGGCCCAGCTGTCCACAGATATTTTGCAGCTTTTGTTTGTTGCAAAGAACTTGGACTACTTTACTTTTTATTTTTAAAAAAGTTCCGCAAAGAAAAGCAGTAATAAAATAATTTCTTTCAAACATATGGAAGAATACCACACAAAATTTGCTATAATTAAACTGATTATGCTTCATTTTAGCTTACGAGTACTGTGAGTTTTAATTCCATCTTCATTCTGGCAAAAATCCAGCATGCTTGCACAGTGCAAAGGGAGAGAGATGTATGGGTTGTAGAGAAACACACAATAATGCCAAGGAAACTCCAAAACCAGGGAATTAAGGGAATTATACAGGTGACTAGGAACATCAGTCAGATGAAGATGGTGAGAGATGTTAGGCAATTTTCCCAGAAAAAAAACATCTGTAGCAAAACACAATAATCATATGCTACTAATATTGAGGCAGGAATAATTTCAGTTGTTAGGAGGGAAAAAAAAGGAAAAATAAAAAGCCAACATGCATTTTTTTCAGTCCTACTCTCAGTCAGTTTGCTGATACATTATTTAATTTTAGGAGATTTTTTTTTCAGTCACTGGTCTCAGATGACATTCTCCGTCGTCAGCCCACAGCATTCCATGTTAAGAGGATTCTGTTTGGATCCTGCTCTTTATAAGATTTCTTACAAATTGTTCTTGTGATTCTCCATTCTCCATTGATCCAAGCAGGCTTGTGGTCATGAACTTGGGCAGAGAGGAGAGAAGGTTTTCTTTTAGAATAAATTTATCTAAAGCCTCCCTTCTTTCCATAATGGTGACATTTGTGCAGATATTACTTGAGGACTAAAGCTCCCTGTGAGGCTGAAACCATTTTATGTCATTTACATTAAACTCACCATTTATCTAGAAGTTAAATCTGTACTTAACACTCAGCCTCACCCTGTAGAGCTGAATTTATTTTGAATGCCTGAAAACAATTAGTTATTTAAACTTCTGCCTGATAAAGCAGCTTCCATACTAATACGTGCGTTTATAAGTGGATAATCTATATTTCAAAATTTATTTGACACACAGTTAAAGAGGCATTTATAATTCTATACCTTCATCGACATGTTAAAAATCAATTCTGACCTTGCTCTGACCTTAACATTTCACAGCAGGGAAATGAATATTGAAGTGCAAAATTGGATTTGTGCGCCCTTATTTTACAAGAGCCTACTTGGAGCACTCCTGCAGTCTACTTTGTGAGGCAGAAAGAACTTTCAAAAGGTTAAAAGCTAGGAAACAGCTACAGGGGAGGAAGAAGGAGGGAAAAGAGAGTCTAACTCAATATAATTTTTGTATATTTGTATTATATATTTTTATTGTATTTGTATTATATATTTATATATTTGCATTATATATTTGTACTATATCTGTATAATAACCATGCATCCAAGAGAGATTATTTGAACCAGAACTTCTAATGCTGAATCATCATGATACATTTTAGGGACATTCCCCAAGGAAAGACCAAGAGGATGCTCTATCTTCTTTCCCTTGGATTTTGCACAGCAAATGCCACAAGAAGTCATGAAAGTCTGGCTACCACGGAAATTTGTAGCAAAATTTTCAGGGTGTGTTGTCTACATAATACTCAGGAAGGATTTCTTGGACCCTCCCCAAACAAACAGCTCCTTCTAAGAAAAGCAACGTGCATAAAGTGTCTTTTGAAGGACCAGTTGGAACAAAATCCTAACATTGTGACAGTCAGTCTTTACATGGACCGTATGAATAGATAAATAAATAACCTTGTGGGTTTTTTAGAAATTTAAGTTTTCTCTTCATTAGCTGAAAGAAAATGAGAAACAAACCAAGATGTGTCCTTTGGGTTAAGCCTAAAAACCTACATCAAACTTCAGAACTGTTAGGCAAGAAAAAGGAAGATATAAAGATAAATCAGGAACAGCAGTGACTGGAGCACTAATCCTCATTGCTACCTCTTAAAAAAATTTGACAGGTAACCATTTCATCTTACTGTCCCCCAAGATAACTTTCTCCTCAATAAAATCCTGAATGTATTAATTTCACATGCTATTAGTTGAGATAGTTTCCATATTCCAAAGTCAAAAATACTACATACACATATATGTTTATTTGGATTCACCTGGGCTATCTCATCCTCAAATTTTCCACTTTTATTTCCCAAGTTCCACCAGGTCACAGATGAGTGTTTGCAGTTTGGAAGGGCAGGCCTTACACAGGTTTGGTGTTATACTGCCCTCAGAATCAGTGTTTTAGGATGCATGCAATCCATTTCAGCATCTTGCTGCTGAAGATAAAAGCATATGCTGAAGTTTGTGTCATCTGAACTGTGCCAGTAACTCAAGATGAAGTTTACAAACAAGAGAAAAGAGTAGAGAGACAGAGTATTAGGGAGGCAGTCATAAAAAATACAATAAGAATAGAATATTTTTTTGTAGGAAAAGTTTATGTAGTGTAGGACAGGGTGTTGGGGGTTATTTGGCCCTACTTCTTTATGAGCTGCTTATTCGTTTGAGAATTTTCTCTCACCATCTGCATGACAAGCTGTTTTGCTGCAGTTACCATTTTAAAAAAAGAAAAATAAAATTGAGCTTTATGTTTGTGTAATTTTAGTTTCAGCACTAAACAGATGAGTTCTGTTTTTAAATTTTAGCAAAACTTTCCTTACACAGCTTCATGCAAAGCAACCATGGTTCCTCCTTGACTCATTCCTCCTCACCTCAAAAACTCAGAAGACAAAAATCACCCTTCCACTGAAAACCATGGTGTAATTTCTACCTCATTCAATTCCACACAGATTTATCTCTACAGGAGATAGAGCAAATAATCAAAATTTATTTCTCAGGTGCTTCAGACGTTAGCAAGATTTGCAGTAGCTGCTCTTCTCAGCCATTTTTTTGGCCATATTTTGCTGTTCGGTGTTTTCTGCATTCCAGAACAATTCAGGTCCTGAAGCAGTCGTTTTGTAACAACCTTCACTCACATGTAAAACAAGTCATGCAGTACATGAAATTTAAACTAAGCCACTGTGGATGCTTCCTAAGCCTGGCATGCAAGCTAAAAATCTATATTCTGAAAACTGGATATTCACTTCTGCATCCATGTCCTTGTAGATGCAAGCTTGACAGTAACTTTTGGTTTGGTTTTTCTTTTTTCCCTTTTTATCTCCCCTCTCTTCTTTCAGCTATGAGAATTCTCCCTTTTAAACTAGCTGGTCAGATCTAGATTTGGCAGTGGAAAAAAATCATGACACGTATTATAAGCTTCAGCTCAGTAGCAAAGGTTTATGCCAGAGGCAAAGCTGCAGGCACAAATAAATAAATAAGTTCAGGAGGCCTGAAAATTATATATTGGTGTATAATGTCAGAGTTGCTGTGGAAACCATCTTATGACTTTTTTAATACCTCAAAGAAAAAAAAAAACCTTTTTGCCACTTTCTCTGCAGAACAATATTTTAACTGATTTTAAACTACTGATGAATTGCTTGAAAGGCTGTGAGAGCTTGAGGTGTTCAGCCTGGAGAAAAGAAGGCTCTGGGGAGACCTTAAAGCCCCTTCCACTGCCTAAAGGGAGCTCACAAGAAAGATGGGGACAGAATCTTTATCAGGGCCTGTAATAAAAGGAGAAGAGATACTGCTTTTTAAACTCGAGGAGGGAAGAGCTAAAACTACATGAAAGGAAGAAATTCTCAAGGATGAAGGAGGTGAGACACTGGAACAGGCTCTTCAGAGAGGTGCAGGGTGCATCATCCCTTCAAGGTTGGGCTGGACAGGGCTGTGAGCAGCCTGACCTTGTTGGAGATGTCCCTGCTCATTACAGGTGCTGGACATGATGGCTTTTAAATGTCCCTTCCACACACAAAAAAAAATAAAAATTGTTTGATTCTATGAATCACATTACAGAATAAAAAGAAGCTCAAAGGCAGCATAAAGATCCTACATGTTAGTTCTAGTTTTTAGAAAGGTAAAGGTTTTTTTAGAAAATAAAAAAAAAATTTTAAGAAAGAACACACTTCTTGCACAGTCCATGTTCAACCTCCTTGATGTAGTGACTTTGACAGCAGGTACATTTAAGCCTAGCTCTACAACCCCTGTGCAGGTTTAGCTTTATTACATTTGTTCAGGTTTCTGATCCTTGCTAACAAGCAGCACAATTTGTTCAAATGGCTCTGCTTGTGCAGGGTAAGCTTTCTGGAATGAGCAAATTAGCAGAATCCTGCCTCATTTCTCAGCTGTGGACTGCTCTGCTGCCTTTTTTCTTTGAATCAGGTGGCTGTTGAACACTTTTGAGGAGGTTGAAAAGCTGTTCATACATAAAAGGTGTCAGCTGAGTTGTATGATCCGTCTGTTGATGCATAAACGGAATAAACCATTCAAAATTAATGTGATTCATTAATAAAAATGCATATGACTGCTTCTTGTATGCATCCTGGTAATTGTTAAAATTGTTATATAGTATTTTACATATTATTTCATGGCAGCTCATTGTTGCAATGAGTATGGCCACAGTTAGAGTGTGCAATGAATTCCTATAATACCAAAATAACAGTGAGTGAAACAAAATGGTGATAACAACTAAAGGAATACAGCCAATAAAATACCTCTTTTGGCTTAAAAAGCATCCAGAGAGTATCCACACTGCTTTATTTCTTCTTCTGGTAGATATAACTTCATAGAAAACAATGCTTACTGCAGAATCAGGGTGTTTTTCTTACCATTTTGCCTACTGAAACTAAGGGTGACCTCTCATTTAACAGTTTCAGCTTGTAACTAAAGTATCACTCTACAACTCTTTTGTGATGTTAAGACATTAAAAATTGTGCTTACAGGGAGTTCTGTATATTTTAATGTAATCTCGCTTGGCTTTTCACTGAAAACCAAACTTATGCATGAAATTGAGACAATAAAATTTTAAAAGAATTTCAGAAAAATAATCTGCAAGTCACCCTCAGAACTTACAACTAAAGCATGCAAAATGTAAATTATGATTAAAATAAGCCAGAACAGAAGAAAATGTCTAAAAACAGAGCATATTTATTTTCTTATAGGTTTTTTTTGCTTTCTTTTTAATGTTTCCTGTGTTTTTATCAAATATATAGAATATTTTCATTATATCCCACAGATTTAAGAAATATAAATCCCTGCTGAAGAACCATTTTATGCCCCTAAATAATATAATATAATATAATATAATATAATATAATGTAATGTAATGTAATATAACATAAATATATCACAATATAATATAATATATCACAATATAATACAATATTTTGGAGTACTCCCTTAAAATGTCACTTATGGGGAGGGTGATATGATAAAATTTGGTATTTTTGAAAATAAAGCAGTTGTAAACCTGTTGTGAAAAAGCATCATTTCTGTTAAATTTAAGATGATGCAGAGTTATAAAAACAATAATTTTCTCCTATTCAAGGAGGACCACAGTTCTTCTTCTGTTTTACTCCTCTTTCTGTATTTTGGCCATAAATACCAGAGTGCAGTGAGTGATTTACCTCTGAAACTAAACCTGAGAGCTTCCCTGCTTTATTTCGCAGCAAGCAGTGGAGATGTTGGTTCAGGCAGCACTTGGTCAAGGGTCTCGCTTCTTCTCAGAAGTGGAATAAATCACATTCCTTTCAGAAGTGTTGTTGTAATTCTGTGCCAAACAAACCAGTAACATTTCTGCTGCTGAGAAATTTCTGGGCGGATGACTTACAGGATGGAATATTCTGTGAGATTGGGAAGAACTCCACATTATGGATAGGTCTTCCTAGACCCCTTGAGCTTGTTCATTCCTTGTATTTGTGCCTTGAAAGGTTGTCCTCAGCCGTTATGAGAGGAAAACCCCTCCTAGAACCCTTTATTTCATGTAAAATTGTCCTCTGTCTACAGAACACAGAAAATTCTGGAGCAGCTGCTAATGACAGACTAGCTCCAAACTTTTTCAGCTAATCATGGAACCATAAAATTGTTTAGGTTGGGAATGGCCTCTAAGACCATTGAGCCCAACCATTAATCCGGTGTCCCCACTAACCCCTGTCTGTGCCATTTCTGGGGTCCCCCGTGGCAGGGAGGGAGTTATGAATCTGACTCCATGTTCTTAGCAGGCTAATTTATTATTTTATGATTTGTATTATATTAAAGAATGCTATACTAAAACCATACTAAAGAATAGAGAAAGGATACAGACAGAAGGCTTAACAAGAGACTAATGAAAAACTCGTAACCTCTTCCAGAGTCCAACACACCAGGATGGTAATTGATCATTAAGTAAAAACAATTCACATATTGGTTAAACAATCTCCAACCACATTCCAAAGCAGCAAAACAGGGAGAAGTAAATGAGATAATATTGTTTTCCTTTTTCCCTGAGGCTTCTCAGCTTCCCAGGAGAAGAAATCCTGGGCAAAGGGATTTTCCTGAAAATATGACAGTGATGCATGTCCTCAAGTGCCTGATCTCCACAGCTTTTAAATTCATCCCGCCCTGAGTGTATTTTTTAATATTAAATTGTACTCACAAGACCATTGAGGTTGGAAAAGACCTCCAAGGTCAAGTACAACCCTTGAGTTGGTGTGAAGGACCAGGTTCAACTGGAAGAAATTGGAAAGCTGGTGAGTACAGAGGAAATATCAATTTACACCTTCTTCATCACCTTTCCTTCTTTTCTCCTCACTGCTCTACCATCAGTATAACCCAAACATTAAAATCACAGAATCGCAAAATCCCTGAGGTTGGAAAAGACCTCCAAGACCACCCTGTGCCCGACGCCCACCTTGTCCCCAGCCCAGAGCTCCAAGTGCCACCTCCAGGTGCCACCTGCAGGGCTGGGCACTCCAAGCCCCCCTGGGCAGTGCCAAGGCAGCTCCTGAGCCCCCTTTCCATGGGGAAATTCCTGCTGCGCCCACCCTGAGCTGCCCTGGCCCAGCCTGAGGCCGTTCCCTCTGCTCCTGTCCCCGTTCCCCCCGGCTGTGCCCTCCTGGCAGGAGCTGTGCAGAGCCACAAGGGCCCCCCGAGCCTCCTTTGCTCCAGGCTGAGCCCCTTCCCGGCTCCCTCAGCCTCTCCTGGGGCTCCATTCCCTTCCCAGCTCCGTTCCCTGCCCCGGCCACGCCGCAGCCCCTCCATTGCCCGTGGGAGGGCCCGGAGGTGCCGCAGCCCTCGAGGTGCGGCCTCAGCAGGGCCGGCCCAGGGACGGGCCCTGCCCCGCTCCTGCTGCCGCCGCACGGCCGGCACAGCCCCGGGACCATCGGCCTCTGGGCCCCGGGCACCCTGGGCTGTGTCCGGCTGCTGGCACAGGGCTGGCACACAGGACATGGCTCTGGCTGCCCTCAGAGCCTGCCAGGGGGCAGAGACCTGGGCACGGAGTCAGACACCCGGGCCTTCGACTGCAACCCATGGAAACAACAATTACCAACTTTGGTACAAGCCACAAGGGTTTGAGTAGAATGCTAGTGACTTTGTCACAGGGTGAAAATGGAGAATTTTGGGGTTTTTAGAATGCAGGTTCAGGAGGTAAGATGGAGGAATCTGGGCCTGTCCTGTCCTTCCTCCTGTTTCTTCTTGGCCTCCATCTTCTGCTGGGATGGTGGCACTTTTGGATTGGTTTAAGGTAGAAACTCACTGTCTAACATAGGTGATAGGTATTGGCAAGTTATAGCAAATAAAGTACATGTAGTTTTTAGTATAAAAAGATAACACTGCACTGAGAGCGATCAGTGTGCCACAGTCCAACCCGCCAGACAGACCTGGGCGGGTCAGAGAAAGAATGTTATATATAAGGAAAATTTTAAAACCTTAAAAAGCAGAACTGATGCATCTCAGCTTCTTTGGTCTCAGGGCTGGGAAAAAGAGACTTTCTGACACCTGGGGGTCACCTCAACACCAGAGACCTCGTCACCACAGCACCCCCAGGGCTGTCCTAGCCTGGAGTGCTCCATGGCACTGGTGTGACCCAAGGCAGGGCCTGGCACTTGGCCTGCTTTTACTTCACCCCATTGGCCTCATCCCATCAGTGCAGCCTGCCCAAATCATAAACAAAGGTATTAAATACCACAGGGCCCTGTACTGGGGATTACCACTAGTGAATTCCTCCTGCCACTGGTCTTTAGGACCATCCATCCCAGCAATGTTTTAACCAGGGAAGAGCACAGCTGTCCAAGCCAAGAGCACACGGTTTCTCCAGGAAAAAAACTGTGGGACACAGTGTCCAAGTCCTTCCTGAAGTTCTCAAGGCCGGACAGACATCATCCACAGCCTCTTGCTCATCTATTCAGCAGGTCGCCTTGGAGTAGAATGAGGTCAGGTTACTCTCAGAAGCAAAATATTTATGAGGTATATATTTTTTTCTTTACTGCATCAAAATCTGTTTGTCCAGCCAGAGCTATTTTGCTCATTGTCTTGTTTTGCACAGACCATTTTCTTTCAGCCCTTGATGGTTGTTCTTTCATTTCTGCCATGAAAGCTTAGTGGTTTTTGGTTTATTTTTTAGGAATGAGAAAACACCAGACAAAACCTCTGGGAAATCTTTCAAAGTTGTGTGTGGAGACTGAGACAAGGAATTGCTTTGCACTGATAGAGTTGAACACCGCTTTGAAAGTGTCCTCTTACTTCTCATGCCTGTTATGGTTTTGGCAAGGGGCACTCAATATAACTTTTTATTTCTTTAGATCTTCTTTAAAAAAGAAAGAAAAGAAATTACATGTATTTATTTGCATGCTTCAACAAGCTAGAAGTGTTTAGCCCCCAAACACTCATGTCTGCCTGTCTTTCCCCTGACAATTAAAAGCATTTTGGAACCCTATTTTTCATGTCATTTATCCTTGTTTTCTGCAGTTTGAACTGATTGAAAGATGCACTTTGATGTCCTGAATGCAAAGCTTGTCACATGTAGCTCTGCCAATTACTCAGAAAAACAAACATCCTAAGCTAAAGGTCCTCACATTGTTTCAAAAAAATTATTTTATGGCAGTGTGCAGGTTCTTATCTGTGTGTGCAAGCTTATATCTAGGTGTCTGATTTCAAATTTGTTTCAAAATAAATATTCTGGAATATAGATTACATTTGAAAACATATTTTATAAATATATATAAATGTATATGTAATTACTTCAGATGTCTCTAATGAGAACAAAAGCAGGCGTTCTGTACAGCCCCATGTTTAAACATGTACATTTTACAAGTATCTTAATAGATCCTAACAGAAAATAGATATTTTCATTATCTCTAAAAGTGGAAAATTATTCATTTGGAAGGAGCATTAAAGCCTTGCTGCAGTGTGCTTTGGCTGGTTAATAGAGTCCCTTTTCTCAAACACTTGGGAAGTGGTAGAGGACACAGCAGCTGTTCCAGGTACTTGCAAAAAGGAATTCTGCTGTTGCTAAAGCATGATTAAAGGGGAAAGAGCTACTAGGCTTATTAGGCTTTATTAGATATCCACTAATAAAGACCATAAAATCACAGAGCCATAGAAGGGTTTATGTTGGGAGAGACTTTGAAGCCCTTCTCATTTGACCTCAGCCATGGCAGGGACACCTCCCACTGTCCCAGTGTCCAGCCTGGCCTCGGGCAGTGCCAGGGATGCAGGGGCAGCCCCAGCTGCTCCGGGCACCCTGTGCCAGGGCCTGCCCACCCTGCCAGGGAACAATTCCTCATTGCCAAGATCCCGGCCAGCCCTGCCCTCTGGCACCGGGAGCCGTTCCCCGGCCGCCGTCCCCGCGGCCCTCGGCAATCGTCCGTGTCCGTCTTTGCCGCGGCCCCTCCGGGCCCCGCGAGGCCGCCCCGAGCTCAGGCCAGAGCTTCTGGTGCCCAGGTGAGCGACGGCGGCCGCGGCAGCCTTTGGTGCCGGCAGAGCCGCTCCATCCCTGTGCCCGTGCCGGAGCCTCCTCTGGCCCGGCTGCAGCAGCTGCAGCTCCTTCCTAAAGGCAGAAAAGACCTTTAGATATTTAAGAGTCAGTCGAAGAGTTGCATTTGGAGTGTTGGGGATGTGAAGATGCTGTTTTCCAATATCTGTAATATCTGAGGGAAGATATGTAGAGCAAATTTAACAATTAATACATACTCTTAGAGCCCTGATTTTGAGACTTTGCATCCCAAAGGCTGCTCTATCTTCACAACCATTGGATTCTTCTTCATTTTATCATGTTAAAGGAGGGAGGAAAAGTTCGTCAGTAACCTGTATATCCCAACCCAAAATGACACATTCCAGTAAAATAACTGTAAACTGATGCTCTTTTACAAAAAACATGAAACAGAAAGAAATACGTGGAAGAAATAGTTGCCTCTCCTCCTCTTCTGAATGCAGGAATGAGACTTCTCATGCTTTAGAACTGCATGAACAACCATGAAAAGTTTATGGTGGGTCTCCAAGCCCAGCTTTATCAAAAGCCTTGAAAACATTTACATTGCTGGGTGGATTGGAACTTCGAGAGCGCAAGAAGTGAGACTGCAGATTTGAAAGAGAATCACCTGTGGATAAATCATAAACAAATGTTAAATATTAGCTTTATAAGACAAGAAATCATCTAAATTTTCTGACTAAAAAAAAAGCAGATGAGGATAAGCAATAGCAGAAATAAAAATCCCAAAATAGTGTATTTTGCACTATTTTGCACTGAGTATCTCAAGGTCACTAGAAATTTTATCAAGAACTTGGAAAAAAAAATTCTACTTATTTACTACACAAAATAAAAATTAAAACAGCCTTAACTATCAGATATTTCCTTGGGCATTTGGTGATTATTTGGCATTCCCAGGCATTTTGAAAGAAAAGCCAATAAAACTAAACTAAAAAATCTGATAACATTAAAAAAGTGAAGTAAAATGAAAATTGTTGAAGGACACATATAAAACCATAAAGGTGTCACACTAAATCCCAATCTTTAGGGATCCCTGAAGCTGTGTGTTTACAATTAATATGCTATATTAACAGTATGAAGTAATTAGTTAAAGACCACAAAACCACAAACTTCTGGGGTTATCTGAACATATTGAAATAAACTCCTAGCCAATCAGCAAGGAAAATAACACTATGAAAACAGCAAACATCTTTATAATGGCAGCTATAAGTGCAGAAATGGAGACTAGACTGTTAATAATATAGCCAGTAAAAGATAGACATGTTTATCTGAGCACTGATAATGCAGTTTATGATATACTTTATCTGTTGGGCACAAAGTGTGAAATGCTGGGGGGAAGCTAATAGTATGAAACATGATTAATCAACACACAGCAAGAAAAGCATCTGCTGTATAAAAAAGTGCCCACTAAAACGTTATATAATGTGTGGTAAAAATTAAAATAAAGAGAGCTGATAGTGAGATTGCTAGTGTGTGGAAAGTTGAATAAAGATGAAGGAAAAGAAGGCTAATGAATATAGATCAAAGCAAAATTGCATATTTATTGATGAAAATAATCTTAGCAAGAAGCCCAAAGCCACTGTGACAATGAAAACTGATATTTAGCATAACTGACAGTTTAACACTACTTTTCTATTGCTAGGATGTAATCCATGCACCCTACCAGAGAAAATCAATTACTACTAAACCATGTATTTGTGGCTCAGGAAAGGTGCTGCTTAAAAGAAAAATTGAGTAATCTGAATCCCTCTTACTTTATCATCTGTGCATGGCACAGCAGAAAGATTCTGCTGCACAAGTAATCATATATATAATCCCATTACATCAGCTGTGACTATACATGAGTTACATGTATATTATGGCCTATTTTAAAATATATCTACTCTTTGAAATAGGCTGTATGCATCAGAATTTCTGGCAGGAACCGGGGAACCAGAATTTACAGATTCTGAGGGATGCAAGCAAATAAACACACAGACATTTGCTTTTGGTGAAAGATTTTCTGTACATAAATATATGCAGGCAATTGAAAATATACTTTAAATTTTATTTAGCTCACAGCTTGAAAAAAAATTAATTTGTATTTTTATTTAATCGCATCTCTTTTATTGAAACTAATTTTTTGACTTTTTTTTTTTTTTAATGGCAGAGTAGTCTCCCCGCTTTCAGCAGGAGGGGATTCCAGAGTGTGCTTCCAAATCTGGAAGCTCAAGATCACACTTGGGCAGAGTTCTCCTCTGGAAATATCAAATCTCCCATTGGCACAACAATAATTGCTGCAATCCAGGGAATTCATCAGTACAGAGCTCATCAGTGTGCAATTACACTGCTGGATGCCACATTATTTAGTGAGAAATAACTTTAAAAATGAGCTTAGAGATCCTTTTTGGGGACTTTCCTGGCAAGGCCTGCAAGCCCTTACATCTGGACAATGCAGCTATGACTTGGAAGTGCTGCAGAGCAATGTGGTTCACAAAATCTGGTGGAAACACCTGAGTTCAGCTTCTTGCTGGCTGTAGAATTAAACAAACAAATAAAAAATATTTCCAGATTTAGCTAAAGAAATTAAAAAATTCAGGCCAACCTACCCACCAGCAGGGAAAATGATACCACTGATCACATCCTGGTGGGAGGTTTGAGATTAGGAATTTCTAAAGGGGAAATAAGTAGAAAGATTAAGTTGCATTTAATCAGATATGGTCAGGTGGATCTCATCTGAAACAAGAAAATAAGAGCAATTCTATAATTCATGCAGGGAAAGAGGTTTGGGAAGCTGGCTGCAAATGTCAAGAACTTTCCAGAAAGCTGAATAGAGAGCAGCAGAGCAGCTTTGTCTGTGTTCAGGAAACATCAGGGATGGAGCATGCCCCTGATTTGGATTTAAAGAAGCTGGGAAGTCACCCGGGTTAGATTCTCTTACACTTCCTGTAACACTGTAGATGCAGAGGCAATAAGTTTACATCAAGAAATTATTAACACAGAGATAGAGCTTATGCAGGTGAGATTTATGTTTGGGTAACTAAATTTAGGATGACCCAACCTACACAACAGTACACAGAAAAGGACAAGGACACAGCTCAGCTGCTGCCATGCTCTTGTGTTCTTTGACTCATTGAGATGGAGGCAGTTTTGATGTCAGAGCATCCCTCTTCTAAGAAATTCCTGGGCACAGGAGAGTCCCATTAAATGGTACAAGCTCAGGTACATTTGGGGAGGAATGAAATTTTAACTTCATGAACAAAACCTGTGCAACTTGTCCCTTCTGGGCAGAATAAAAAGCCTTGGTCTATTTTATTTCTTGGTAGAGGTAGAGCCAGTAAAACCCACTAAGAGAGAATTAATGTTCTCTAAGAGCTGGGTATAATGAACCCAGCTTTCCTAAGGAGAGAGCTACTGTTGGTGATTGATTTTCATGTCTATACAGTTGCTAAGAGCTGTCGAAGTTTTACTCTTGGGCTGTGCAATTATAAATTGTCCTTTTCTCTCATTTCCAGCATTGCATGAGCTGAGCTTTCTTCACATCCAAGGTATTTGCAGCCCATCTCCTCTCATCTCCTTCCTATTTATGTAAATAATAAAAAACATAATAACACTGAAGACCTCTATTATCTGTAAAATTGGGAAGAATCAGAAGTTATTATTGAAGGGGAGATGCTGATAAACAGACAGTGATTAATAATTACGAAGAAAGCAACCCAAATATGAGAAGCAGAAATAAGAAAATAAGGGAGAATATGGTATATGTTTTTCCTTTGACAATGTAATAACAGTATAATCTCTGCTTGTCACCTCTCTGAAATCCACGTTGCTAAACTTATTTCACAATAGCTGTTTTTTGTTTGCAAGTTATTATAGTTTCCAAATACCTCTAGTCTAATTTGAGATCCTTAAATCATTTCAACAGTAATAGAGTCTTGAATATTTCTGAAAAATACAAGAATAATGTGAAAAAACAGTGAGGATAAACACTA